>NC_064645.1:489819268-490444268 GCF_023864345.2 Schistocerca serialis cubense | reverse complement strand
AATTTTTGGATATAGTAAATGGGTAATTTCCCCAAACACCACAAAAAATTAAAAAAAAAAAATAATAAAAAAATTAAAAATATTAAGTGTCATGTAATATTTTGTGTAATGTAATATCGTGTATAGACACCTTTCATTAACCTGACACGTTCCACACCATTCTGAAGTGTCGTATTCATGATCTATGGAACAAGTATTAATCTAATGTGATCTAATCTAATCTTCATACACAGCACAACCTTGTCGCGTACGGTTTTAAATGCGGTCCTATACCGATACCGAAGGCCTCTATGGCCATATTACGTCTTTTAGAACCACATAGCTCCTTCCCTGTGCTATGCGCATTCTTTCTTGCATCAGCTATGGTGCCAGCACTCCGGGTAAGAACCAATAGCTGATAGCCCAGCAAATGTAGGGATTAGAAACGGAATTATTGCACTACATATCTTGGGTGTTGTCAAAATCATAGCCGTTTTAATAAGTCATTTTCTTCCTCCTTTCTGCCAAGCAGCTCATTTCGCCGTTGCCACTGTTGACTTGATGAAGCTTTTTGTAAACAACCTGCAGTGTTTAGCTTCGTCTTTAGTGTGCCATGAGCTTCATTCAGAATGTTCTTAAAGACTATTCCAGCGACCAGTTTAAGTCAGTCACACATTGCGTTATCGACGACAAAAGCAGAAAAGCATTGTACGTAGCGAGTGTCCCTTTTTCTGAGATTTTTTCTAGCTTAATCAAGTAATATATTTTAGTATGAAATGCAATGGTCTGTCTTATAGTGTAAGCGATATCGTGCTCCTTGCAAACGCCGTGTAGGAATTTACCTCTCTTACTGTCACGAACTAGACACATTTTCGTCTTCGTTCCAGATCCAAAAGAGTTGCACCCAGGGATATGAAGTTCGACTAGAAGATTCATGGGAATACCGCTCCCACCTCTACTGATATTTTTCCTAGTTCTCATGTCATGCGACTGTGTGATTTTTTGTTTCCAAGAGCAATTATTTATAAGATTGGGAGCCTTCTCTCAGCTGTTGTGCTTCAATGACAAGCCGAGCGACATCACTGATGCCTTTCTCCCTCGATGTCTTATCACCCGTTCTGGAATAGCATTCAGCTACGAGAATTTCTGTACTTACTACTTGTAAAAATTCCCTGCAATTTGTTCACCATCATTATCGCTTAAGATGAAGTTTCGAGGGTTTGTGTTCTGGACGTTGGAAACAGCACATACATCGACTGGAAAGTTCGGTAAGTAAGATGTCTCAAACCCAGTTTTGTATTTCAAAATACTTACCAAATAATCTACGTTAAACTTCTGTTTGGACAGATCCACCATGTTAATACCATTGTATACTGTATCTAGCAGCCTATCAATATGGACATCAGTACATCTCATCAGTGGGTCTCTTGCGTGATGAGTAATCCAATTACACCCATAACTTATCTGTGGAAGAATATTTAGTCATTTGTGCATCCCTTGAGGTTTCAATTGCTTCCACTTATCGTTCGACAATTGTAGCTTTCAAATGGATGTCCATTAGTATTTCACCCTACATCGCTCTAATACCGCTTTCAAATACCTACCGTCAAGTACACCTGAAAGGTCTGTTTGATGTTTGTCAGGACAGCAGTCCGTTACAGTCTGTATCAATTGTTCTAAGCACTTTGCAATATCATTCACCATCGTTAACTTCACAGATAGAGCCCAAGTGAATTTTTTAATGTATGTAAGACAATTAGAATCCTCTTGAATGCTTTATTCAAGAGTGAGTTGTCTCATATCTACGAGAGAAGCCTGCCATAAATCATACAAGCCTTGTATTATTGCACTTATACACAGGTATTTTCTGTGTACTGTATTTTTAAGTTCATGAACAGCTGTCTCCATTATCACTCAATAATGTATATTTCCCAAAGTAATGATATGACTATTATGATTTCGATCATGTGAACATTAACCCTGTAGCAGCTAATACTGTAAGTAGTCGTAATTGGTATATGATTTCAATTTGGTCATTATAACATATATAAACCAAAGGTAGACTCTTCAGTCTTTTATGCTAATCCTCAACCTCTTTGCCTGTGAAATGTGCAGCTGCCAACGCAGTTTCGATTGTATTCTTGTATTTGTCACTCTTTGAGTCTTTCACTCATCCTCGTGCGGTGTTGCCCGCCCTATGCACGATGGACATGTATTGTATTTGACTCCATGCTTGCATTTGCTTTTGGGTAAACTTTTTGATTTTCGAATTTTTTAAGAGTATTAGCACAAATAAACCGCACGTTCTTTCTGATTTCTTGTCTTCAGCTATTGTTTCATTGTAAAAGATATTGTGTGTTTACTTAACATATATGGTTTCATCTAGGAGACCCAGTGGGGTCTGTCTAAATCAGTATTACTCTTTCGCTTGTTGGAGTCAATAGTAGCATTCTCTTATCTTCATCATCTTCTACTCTCCTACTACGATGTGATGCTGCCGGCTACTGGTTTAAATATTTCTGAGAAACAAAAAGCTAGTTGCAACTGCACAAACGTTAACAATTGTAACACCCATCGAATAGCCTTCCACTCTTCAACAACGTTACGCTGTTTTTACGATATGCTGCTGAATACTACATTGTATTTTAGATACCATGCAGCTTATAAATGGACTCTGAGACTACTGGTGATGATGATGGGAGTCATGTGACTCAGCTGTCACCTTGATTTATCCACCTACATCGGTTAGCTTTGTGTTGTCAACTCGGATTATCTCATTGACATACAGTTTACATTGCTGGAATACAGGATCCAACACCTCGACGTTTACAGCCCTCGTGTTGATAATAATTTCGGTTCCATTAATTTAGTGTGTAATGCCTCGAATTTTCTGGCAACGTGACCTGCTGATGGCTCCACTCTTCACGTTCCCGTCTGTGAAGGCGTGTCAGAGGTAAACACACTGGAAGTCTCCGACACCGTTTACCTCGATACAACACGTCCAGTGGATGCTGCGAAGTCAGATTCCAGGTTCCGTGCAGTACTGAGTCGGTACCGTCGTGCACTTACAGAAAAATAACAGTCCTCTATTCCTGATGTCACACGTGGTCGACCGTACGCTAGTCTTCGGAATTCAGTTTTGGTTTCTATGAACCGACACCACATCCTAGAAACAACAGACCATTTCCATTGAGCCATTGGGCCAAGTCAATTTGTTACTGTCCCCTTTCCATTCTTCCTATGGTCCTCTACCCCAGAAAGTCTGGTACGCGTGAAACACTGCACCGTCTGTGACTGTGTACACAGCGATCGTAGGTGTGGGACTACCTGGAAAACACTTACCCGCTTGATAGGTGTCATGACGTCATAGTTGGCGTGATTGTCCGGTGATCGGAATGCCATCTTCCGTGCAGTACGTGAGCGTACAGATATCTCTTCACAGTTTGTGTGATTATACTATAAATTAGACACAGGGTGGGGAAATAACTATTTAATTTTTGACACCAGTGTATTTGTTTACAACATTCCACCAGATTGCTGTGAGCACCGCTATTTTCGATGAAACTATACTAATGATTTAAGCCATGTTACCTGCTAAGAAAAATCTCGTTGGAATTTCTGGTGCACCATAAGAGGTTTAGAAAGCCGTTTCAATCACTTCCATAGCACTGCAAATAGAAGACGCATACACGTCATCGTCAGTGCTCCCATCAAGTCTAAACGTTAACGAAAAGAAAATACAGAAAACTGAATACTTGTCATTGTTTTGTGGAAATTACTGACCTTATTTTTTCAAATATATGCAACAGACGTCTTAATCAGTCTCCGTCATGTCAAGACGCAAATGCACTGAGAGAGCGCTGTGGGCAAATGTTTTAAACACGAACAACCTGCTGGTACTGTTGAGAACCCATCCAACAGCGCCGTAATATCAACAAAAGAAAACCTATGTATAATATCAGGCAAAACATGATAACTATTACGGAAAAACGAAAACAAGCTATGGTTCCCTAAGCTTGCTGCCTGGATTGCTGCCGGCCTAGGCATTTAAAAAATTGGTAAACAGTAATAACATTTCCAGCATGATGTGTTGGTAACCCAGTTATCTTACACACCTTCTTGTCATTCTGGCAGATAGACATTATTTTCTGCAAAATCATCTGGTCTACAGTCATATACTCCTCTGCTCTCATGTCCTTAAATTCTTGATGCAAAAAATTCTGAGCACATTTCTCTGACAGATGTTTACAACAAATCGACTCGTAAAATTTTTCTTTGCTCAACCTATTTCATCAATTGAACACAAGGCGTACTGATTGCAAATAAATGACCGCATTATGCCTTTTTTACACATTAAAATATTCTAGTGGCGTTATAATATTAAGCTTCTCTACTGTACTCATGCAAATTACTTGAAGAGTGGGGAGCATGCACATCATTGGCTCCCAATTGGAGGGGCCTCATGTTCACAAGGTAGATCTGCATATTTTTAAGATGTGTTGTGATGGCAACTATGTGTCACTTTAAACTTCTCTTACAATGATCTGCCTGACATAATCATGAGAATCAAACCAGTCTCATACAGAACTGATCAGTGTCTAGCAGTTGTCCCATTAAACAGATATTTTGCACAGATATCCCGATTGGAAGAGAATGAGGGGTGGGAGGATTTTACCTTCAGTTTTCAGAAATTTACCTACAGTTAATGGCTACTCTGACACCAATACAACTTAGTATGTGTTGTGTCGCAGCGGAAGTGAATAACAGTTTATCGCTCTTCTTCAGTACACGCATTTATGGACTCTGAATACTAATAATAACATGATTCAGATAGTGCTGTACTGCTATCGTTTTGTGATTAAGCATCGTCGAAATGTGTAACTGTCCTGAAGTCACGTTCAAAAGTAAACTTCCATTTTTTATTAAGGTTCACTTTTGGAGTAGTTAATATATCCGATTCGTAATTTCCCATTAAAATTCACCAAATATACGTAAACTTCTCTTCGTATTAATGAAATTATATCATTCTCTTCATGTTTTTTGCATATTTCAAATACAGCACTGACCTATGAAATGTACGCATATTTCCTCATTGTACCACACATGATGTTCTGTATTCAAAGAGCTGAATTGCATGCGTACATGGTCTTCAGAAGAGAGGTCGATCCGCTTGGGGGGCCTAGCATTAACTACCGCACACGCACTTCGAACCTGTTCTGAATTGAGCATCGCACCTTGTCCGAATTCCTCCTTTCTTAATCCCTCATCGTATTAGATGCAAGCATTGGGAAATACAACAGCTCATCCAACACATTCAACATATTCCTTAGTCTCTTCTGACGCTCGAAGGACACAGACCCCGTCCTAATTCCTTTCACACTCTCAAAGAAGCTTCCGCACACGCCATCGAACGACATACTTATTCAGGGAGTCAGCTAATAAGTCCCAAAATTTTTGGTAAACGTCTGATGCTAACATATTTCGTCGAACTATAAGTTCAGTATTTTCCAAATCTCATAAAATACAGCATTTTCAAATCAGTATATATGCATAACCAGTCATCACCACCACTTCACACCTCATTATAAACTGTTCGAAGTTAACAGTAAGGGAATCAAAACCACGTGTTGCAGTCATCGGAAAATATAAGTAAACCCGTAGATCGACCGCATGCTTTTAAAGACATCTTATTAGCCAACGGTTCTGGCAATTTCTTGAAGCTTTTCTCCATTATAAAAACTTATAACAATACGTCATCTTCGCAACAAAGAGAGATATTTCTTTTACATTTCTTAAGAAAAAAAATTGAAGTATAATAGAAAAATTTTTAATTTGAAATTAGATTGCGAATTCCTGGAAGTTGCAAATTACTTTGTTAACGGTATGTGTACTTTGTACTGAATTATTGTGGACAGTTGCGATCTTAGCAGGTAAGTAATGCATTACGTATGCTTGGTGAGGCTCTATGGTGCAGTCAGAAGCGGTCGTCCCTCTTTAGATTGTATGCCAGGAAGTTTGTCAACAATGAAATATCGCAGCGCATGATGTGGGCAGTTGCGTAGCAACTTTGCGATTCTGAATCGTGCTGCGTAAACATATTGTCTGTGCTTACGTGCTTCCTATCGAGTTACTAGTTGTGCTATAGTTCTCCATCTTAGCGCCACAAGCTTCTCAACTGAATATCTGCATCGCTTGCCGAAAACCGTCTTCAGATAGAAGATCGTAGAAAGGCAGCGTTGAGTGAGACGCTGAGCGGAACCGTAAGTGACCAATCAACATTTTGCTTACTCAGATTAACATCATTTGCTGTTGATGTCTTGTGTAGATTACTACTGCTGATCACTGTGGCTTCACATGCCACGCCAGATGTATCTAGCTTTATTTAGATATTTAATCATATCTACTAATTTTCACAGAAAAATCGAGTCGAGTCGACGATCAAGTTAAGAGAGTAGTTTTACAAAATTGTCTAACATGGTTTTGGATTTTGAGGTACCCTGATGTGTACTTAGCATTCTATAAATATGGGTAGTTTCCTAGTTTCCATTTACGTCCGAAACTGTTAGCCGCCCGCCAACGGTGTTTTGACTGGTATTAGCAAACAGTATCACGTTACGTTCTACACGTTGTGTAGATTATCATGTTCCTTCATTTTGTTCAGATTGCAGTCAACGAAAAGCAATCGCACGTTTCCCTTTTCTCTGTTTACCCTATTACGTCACAAGAAACAACTACAATATGTTACACAAAGCTGTAATGACCCTTGCCATGATCGCCTTATGAATCACTAGCAAACCATTGCTAAGACAAGGACACAGGTTTTTTGTTTTACAGAAAGTGCAATACTACTATAATGAACAGAGACGTGAGCTACTAATAATGCTAAGGCAAGGAACAAATTTGGATGGAAGCTATGGAAGTCTGTGCACAATGTTCTACACTGCTAGAGAGGAAACCGATCCGTAGCCACCCTGTAAGACAATTGTAGCTGTCTTCAAGCAAAGGCGACTTCCTCTACCACGAACGATGCTCGCTGTCCAGTTTACGGAAAGACTACCCTTCCCCATCATTTACTGTCCAGTTCTCTAATGCGGGTGCACAAAATAACTTCATATGGCTCGCTTTCTTGTAGTGAGCTACTTTATGTTTATTAAGTCAATACATGTTTGCGAATGTATTTAGAGCGATTTTGTGTAAAATACGTTTCTATAAACAAGACGTGTAATGTAGTCAGAGGCCTGTGTATTGTGAGTGGGAAAACAAAAGGATCGGTAAATGTGGCGCCTTGGTGCTGTCTGTGTTGTAAATCTGCATTATCAAGTTGCAGACAATGCTGAATTAATGGACGTCGAGAGAGTTATTGGAATTCTCCGATCATTAAATGCGTTACTCGTAGACTGCATAAATCTGTTCCCCTCAGAAATATCTGGGACTTATAGGTGGAGCAACACTGAATAGACTCACTTACCGCACATTGTCAGTATATTTTGCAAAGTGTGTGTGAATATGTCCGATGGACTGGGAATGATCAAATTCATGTAACTAACCATAACCTGCCGTAATGGACTATCCGTCATACACTGAAATAGCCGAAGTTCCTAAACACTTATGTGACCCACTTATGATGCAGAGCGAACTAATTCAACCCCCTTATGTTTCTTCAGATGTTGGGAGAGCTGAGGCTACGGTTATATATTTGATATCCCTGATGCTATGAAAGATATCCTAACCACTGACAGCGAGGACAACGAATTTGACAATGTCGAACACATGTTGACAGGATGTTACACTTGGGACAGGATCATCCTTGTGGTACTTTACATAAGAGATCACTTAGAAACAATAAATATGTACTCAATAGGATCATAGTGTGAAGAAGGGCCGAGTGAAGTTATTTCGTTCAGTCACGTAAGAGGATTGAACAGCATATCCTGGGCAAGTATCGTCTATAAACAAAGAAGCGAACAGTTCTCGTCATGGATCAAGATGCTTTTTTCGGGAGAGTGCTACTACTGATGCACGAGATGACCTAGAATCAATTGGCCCTGTCCGTTTTTGGGTTATTCAGGAAAAAGATAAAAAATGGATTTTAAACGCACCCACAACACATGCTTCGCCCCCGTTCCCTTCCGGATTGTTAGCAAATTGTGTATGGCACTGTCTAGTTCCATGATATTACAATTTGCTAGTACAGAAAATTCTTCCGCTAATTTATCTCCGTTGACTGGAAATTATGTCAAAATGTTACTCGCCAGCTGCAGATACAAAAACGTTATTGTTTTCCTATTTCAGTGCCACGGGCGAACCCAAAGGGGTGAGGAGGGAGCAGCTTACCACCCTAAAAAGAAATAATATCGACAGGCTGAATTCTCTCTAGCCAATTACACAGATTCAAACATTCGGTGTATGTATGAAGTAGGTGGAACATATTAGAAGTACGTATTAGGCGTATGGATCGTCATACCTCTATCTAATTTCATCCTTCACAGCTAAAGTTACAGAGCTGCCTATCTTCCATCTTCCTCCCCATTCCCCCACACCCAGCAACAATCCATCAAGTCCCATTAATTGCTATTAAGAGGTTGTGTGTGTGTCCTACAACTACAACAATTCTCCACACGCCACCTGATGGTGTGTTTCCGTGGTTACTTCAGGTACCACTAAGAGATCTCCCCATCGCTGTTTCATTCCCGAAAGTTGCGGGGGAAGATTGATTTTCGGTAAACCTCTGTATAAGTTCCAATCTCTCGAATTTTTCCATTATGAAATTTTCACGATGAAAAAGAAACTATGTGATTTATTCGCCTCCTCCCAGAAAGTACAGTCTCGCATTTACGTGGTAAACTTTTTAAAGGCACATTTTTAGCCATAGCATGTAAATGTATTTTTTTTAATCACAGAACCCTGTTTAATAAAGTATGAAAGCCAATGCAAGTAATCTTGTGCGCGGTCTCATGTGATCGCCGGTGAGACACAAAAAGGATGTCTAGTCTTTTGTTAATGACTTTATCTGTTATGTGTTCTGGAATGGAGTCGAGGGAGAGCCTCGCACGTTGAACTAGCCGTTTTAATTTAAACTCTTTAATTTCATAAAAAGTCACTGCGTACTGCAGGGCGCATACTCGCGCATACTAGTAATTATATAAGGAAATTTCCACTGCGCATGGACGAGATACCGACTTGCGGATAATCAACATCTCACTAGTGATTAATATTGTGTTCCCAATGTAAGTAGCATAGTGCACTCCAGTAATTATAGTTATGATTAACGCTATTGTCATTTCATTATATGTTTAATCCATGATCCTAAAATTTCAACATAATATGTAAACTATATTTTCAGTATTTATCTCATTTTAGCTCAGAAATAACGTGGCCCACGAACCTCCTTCTTACGGCGACGAAATTCTCAAAGTGTATGTCCGATGCCACCCTATCATGGTTTAAATATATTCCATTCATCTCAATTCAGTTCAACAAAAATTTAAAAAAAATTAATATAAATAATTATATATATATATATATATATATATATATATATATATATATATATATATATATATATATAATTTACAACTTCTGTGTTGTGAACAAACCCTCTCTTGTTGCCTTTGCCACTGGAGCTCGTTGAATATCTCTGTAACACTCTCACGCAGACTAAACGATCCACTGGCACGCCACTTCTCATTGTATCTTTTCTCTCTCTTTTCTATTAGTCCTATATGGTCAAGACGCCAAGGTGACGAGCAGTATTCAAGAATTAGTCGAACTTGCGTTTAGCAAACCACTTCTGTCGTGGACTAGATGCATCTCTGTATCTTCCGTCCTGCGATGTCCGTCTGGTATCCGTGTTTGGATTACTGAAAAATGGGACACAACGCGTCGGCTTTGACCTACAACATGATATATTGCTCATATTTGACAGCAAAGGCGAATACTGGGAAATAGAGGAATGCAGAACAGAGAAAACATATAGTACACATTTCTCGTACATCCATATTTCGAATAAATGAAAAGCACCAGTTTGCTTTTGTTCTACAATATTACTTTTATTGCTAACCGGTTTTCGGCTTACAAGGCCATCTTCAGACATTTACTGAGTAAATGTCGGGAGATGGCCTTGTAAGCCGAAAACCGGATAGCAATAAATGTAGTATTGCAGAACAAAAGCAAACTGGTGCTTTTCATTTATTATAATGTTGTTCTACGAAGAACCGACAGAAAATTCTGTTAATACCATATTTTGAATATAATATTACGTACATTGCTTCTTTGAGTCGTAGTATTCTATTCTTCAGTTGAATTACAATCTCAAGTGAAGAGTGAAATACTAGTGGAGAAAACAAGAAACCACAAAAAAAAGGACAGAATTAACGTCAGCGTGGACTACCACAGTTGACATTTATGAACTGTGTCCCGAACTTGAGTCAATCTGTGTTGGTTAACTGCAGTAAGTGGTACGAATTGAAAGTATGTCGACTTGTAGGTCAGCTGAAAAGATGGATACAAATTCTACAGTTGTTCCTTTCTATGCCTCCACTACTACTAGTCTTCTAGTCTACTAGTCTTCAGTCGATACTAGTGTTAGGGAAGGCCAAAACCACAACAAGCAAGACGAGAAACCGAAAGTGCGTGGGATTGGCATTCTGTACCTCATTTCAACTACGAAAGTCGTATCCTGTTCTTCAGTGGAATGGTCGGAAGCAGCCGTTGCTGATTTGCTTACGTTCCAGGCGAATTTGTCAACAGTGAAATATCTCACGACATCACGAAGACAGTTGCGTAGCAACATTGAGATTGTGAATCGTGCTGCGTATACATTTTTTCTGTGTTTACGTGATTTTCGTTGAGTTATTCCTTGAGCTAAGTGCTTCTTCTTGGCGAGAAAAGACAGTCAACTAAATATCTGAATTGCTTGTCGAGAAGCTTCCTCAAATGGAAGAACATAGCAAGTCAGCGTTGGGTGGGACACCGTACGGAACCATAAGTGATCAGTCAATACCTGTTCTCGCTCATCTCTGAGCCACACTAACATCTTGTGCTGCTATTGTTGACTGTACGCTTCTGGCACTGACTGTTGCAGCCTCACATTTCAAATCGAACGGATCTAGCATTTTTTGGATGTTTAGTTGTACCAGGTACATTTTACTGATAAAAGGGTCAATTCCAGATATCCGAGTTCATGATCATTGTACCTGAGTAGTCTTATAAAACTGGCGGTCGTGGTTTCGTTAAATGATGTACTCCACTGGGTTTCCTTCACTCTATAACTTTCCAATATTTTGTATGATTCTTTATCAAGAGGGTATATTGGTCATGCTCCGACGTCGTTTTGTGTCGTATTAGCATACTGTATCATTTTGCATCCTGCAAAACGTGTTGGTTACGAACATGATTTATTTTATTCTGCGCTACTCACCAGCTGCCGATACACGCACGCACAGCAGCGGGAGAAGAGGGAACCCTATCCTACCTAGAGAGAAATAGACATATGTGTAACGTCTGCGAGGAGCAAGTTTGACCTCTCCTGAAGAAAGTGCTGCGAGAATCTTTCTGATGGTCGATGTAGATTCCACTAAGGAGACGTGTCGCACTGTTATCTCCTGACCTGTCCTCGAAGTAACTGACACTATAATCCTCTATTTGACAAATTAGTTAAAGTATCTACATGACATGGACGGACGTCATTGTAACTTCATATCGGGAGACACCTTCGGCGGATGTATACGAGTAAAAGGTTTACAGCTGCAATTCTCTGTGATATGTAGAGCGGCCACCAGATTGCAGTAGTGCTGTATGTGTTTAGTGTTGTCAAGAGGCCTGCCAGGATATATATGAGGCGTGAACACTGTCAGATGTGGAGTGATCACAGTGAAGACATGTCACTTACTCGTGTGAGACGGCTTATCTGCACCTGACGGGTACACCATGGTCATCTAGAGTAGTCTAAATTTCATACCCAAAGAACTGAACAGTGGTGCCATGATTCAACATTACAGTACAAGAGTCTCTGTAAACCGCTTGCATGATGTCGTGGTACACTCGTTGCAAGCAAGATCGTCATGTTTGTTCTGGATAAAACTTGTCTGGCGACCAAGTCGAACGTCAACTCGATCCCAGTGCCAACATCTACATCGAGGAACGGTCAAGTTGTGGGCCAGCTTGAATAAGAGGAACATACGACTGTTTTTGGCACCATTCAAAACTGAATCGGTGTGCGTCGTGGCCAGTGGGGAAGTAGTGTAATAATAATAAGTGAACTGTTATTGCAAAGCTCTTTGGAAACTTCACTCGACCTTGTAATCACCGAAACAGACTAATATAACAGGTCAACTCATGAAGCTCCATTTTGTTTCCCTCCCACCCTTTCATTTTTTGGTCATTTCGGCATTTGCAGCTTGTGTAGCAAAGCCTAAATGTGGTGGCAAGTGTCTTGCAGACATTCTGAACGTCGTTGTCGAGTCCTGATTTCCGAACATCTGTAGTGTTGATGAACTAAAAAGCACTTGCTATGTCTACAAATTGTCGCCAATGCTTGAATAATCATATTTATATTCGCGTTGGTCTGTGTTTGATTGCCTCATAGTGTTATGACTGCCTCATAATGTTCGACGAACATACCACGCAATACTGGTCCTTTCGTTGTTAATTCAGTTGTGAGGCTGCAGTCTACTCCCAAAGAAAATATCAACATCTACACTTAAATATAAACTCCCCAATCCACTACACAGACTATTATAGATGATGCGTCACGTCGATAATACAGGTTCTGTTTCCTGTTCTATTCGCATATTGAGACTGGGAGAAATTGCGCTCTAAATGTTCCTGTGCGTGCCCTCATCTCTCTTATACCCATGATACCTACCCGGGTTTTAAGCTAGTGACATCCGACAGTCATACAGACTGTCATAATTAACTTAACAAGAGTGTGTAAGAACTACGTCGGCTCCTTTCCAAATAAGCTCGTTTAAGTCTCGACCATTTGTGTTCCACTGTTGTATGGGCTGTACCGAGTTCTTACGATGCTAGCAGCGCGTTCTTACGATGCTACCAGCGCCTCTCTGAATTTGTATGGTTCATAGTACTAAAAAACGGAATACAACCCGTCAGCTCTGAAAAAGGCGTCACAAGTTAATACTGATAATGTAGTGCAAAGACACAGACGAATGTTGACAAATGGAGGAATGTAGTACAGAGAAGAGAGAACGTCGATATATACCACATATATCCCAATTTCGAATGTAATGTTACAAATATCGTTTTTTTGCAGTGCACGGTCCTAGTATCCTCTTATTGTGTTAAGCCATATAGGCCAATAGAAGGATGGAATACAAATGTACTCGAAAGCAAAAAAAAAAAAAAAATAAATAAATAAATAAATAAATAAATAAAATAGTGGCATACGTAGCTGTGGCATGAAATACCTTATTTGATATATATAGGTTGTATGACATAGGTCAAGTGAGACACAGGACAAAAATTTTACATATGTTAGCTTTCCACGTTCTGTAGTACTATTGCCAACTCAAGAATAGGATACTAGTACCAGAGAAAGCTAAAAAAGCGAAAAACGAGAAATCTGTATCCAATTCTTAAGCTGAACTATATAGGTTAGTTTACCTATGAAGGTAAATTGAAGAGTACGATACTATTACTAACGAATACGAAAAGGCTACAAACGTGACATCTGTATCTTGTACTTCTGCTTACCTATATGGGTTAATACGTAGTACTAGCGAAGGTGGAAAAGCGACAAACGTACAATTCTTGTCCTGTGATTAAGAGTGGCGTTCTGCTATTAGTGAAGGCGAAAAAAGGAAACAAATGTACAATTTTTATCCATTATTGCAGTTGACCCACGCAGGGTGTTTTCGTAATACGGTGCAAAAATATAACACGACATAGAGAATCCTCCACTGAACAACTTGAGGTAGGGAAAACGCAGTCGGGATGCCAGCTTAATGGTATATGGAAGTAAACTTGTCTACCTCTTTGTTTAGCATTGCTGGTTTCTTAGGTTATTTATTAACAAGCGTTGAAGTTCACAAGTATTGCACCGTTTATTAATTTACACATTCTCAAACGATATAATAATTGCTATTTGGTAGCTTCAGAAAGTAACGAAATTTGATCAAGCTCGGTTACTTGGGCCCAAACAATAGTGACTATTTCAGAAAGGCAGCAACTAATTAACAGAAGCACAAGACAACACGCTTCTAGTGCTTTCATGTGCATATTTTCATAATGATTAGATTAAGAAGTCTTCTTAGAACTCTCGCCCTGTTGTGATTTCAAACTTGATGGCTGCCCAGCAGCTAACAATGCATACGCTGTCATTGTATTAGATTAACGTTTGAACTCAGGTCAATACTTGAAGTGATTATAAATCTTTCTTCGCAGATGTTCCGAAGGCTTTTCGGCGCGTTCTGCCTCCGCTTTCGGGGGGAGTCAGATGATGAATCTTTCGAAGACCTGATAGATGAAGATTTAATTGGAAAGCCAGAGGTGAGAAACACTGAGATTTATTGAAAAAACAGTAATTATTATTAGGAGTATGCATTTTCTACTTACTAAGACAATTACCAAACATTACATCACAAATTGTTATCACGACTACTGAAAGTTGCAAGGCTATCTTAGTTATTCGAAGAACTGTCCGTCTTCGAATAACAGCTGACTTCATACGTTCTTATAAACGAGTTTCTAGCATCAATCAAAGGAAGAATCGATGGACTGCCTAGATAGTCGTTTAATGATGACATAGTACCCAGCAGTCAGATAAAAACTGCTCTTCATATCTGCACATAAATTTCAATAATCTCGGGCACAATAGATGTTCTGCACCACATTATTTATTGACGTCACGTTTATTCACACGTACATTTTCATCAATATAGTAAAAGGAGTGAGATGTGTAATGCTGTTAGTAACATGTAAAACTTCAAGAACTGGCAACAAACTTGATGAACTAATTCATCGAGTATTTAACTTGGATCACTATACCGCTTACAACATATTTTCTATCTCGACACAAGATAAAATACTATCGATATTCTCATTATATTACCATCTGAAAACCAGTCGAACGATGAGCAGTTAAATCTCAGGTTTTTCGATACATGAATTGAAAGTTGCAAAGCTGCGAAATTTGATAACTTTAATGTTTCAATAGTTTTTATTTTATACGTGAATAAACACCCTGGAAATATTACACTTCTGATAAACAGAAGAAATGCTAGTAACCACAATAGAATGAATTGTAACGGTGGAAACAAATCTCCCACAGAGGATGAGCGTCGCGCGTTGGCGGCTGCGCTCAGACGTGGACGAGTTGGTGCTGCTGGCAGCGCAGGCGGAGAAGACCCGGCCACCGCCTGCTGCTGTTGACGTAGACTGCGGCAAAGTCATCGGGAAGGTAAGCTAGCACTGTGGCTGTCACTAAAGGTGGATGCGACACACTACCAGCAGGATAGGGGGCGACGAAATTCCCGTCCTTGTTCAGATATTACGCATTAATGAATGAAGAAGCACACCGCCGCACTCTCGCTCACCCCTACCCTCCACCGCCATCATCCTGCCCCAATTCAAGCTCATACATTGCTACCCAGTAACGTTGTTCATCATCAAAATTGAGGAGTCCTTCTAAATTACCAAAATACGAAGAAATAATACTCATGACTTTGACGAAACTGTTCAGTACACGAATCTTACATTTCGTACAGTTATGATATTGCTGTAGATCGGAAGCTAGTGCACAAGTTAGCATACTCCTTGGAAGGAGCTTACTTCTTACTGCTTTTCTTTCCTGTACAAACTCGAAAACCGACAATTTCTTGAGACCACATGCCCACCCACCACATACTATTCGCTTTTAATGAGATATACTGAGGTCATAGCTCCACTAATTTAGCTGAAATACGTCTCTAAATCTCCCACAGTATAATCACGTAGGAAGTGTGATTTTATTATGTTATTTGATACTGACGTTTTCACATTTTTCTCACGACTCATTTCATAGTACTAGTACAGATCAAATGGTATCCTTAACGTACTGCCTCTTTCACACAAGATACGAATTTTCAGACCACAACAAAGTTGCGCAAAACTAATCAGGCTGAGAGATCTTGTCATCGTTCATGAATGTATTTCAAGCCTCTTTCGTTTCACCTGTCACACAGAAAACAGAACAACCACTTGTTATGTAAACTTTTCGCTTCAAAATCACCTTACACAATTTTTGATACTATTGTTAAGTGGTTGAGTTATAAGTATTAACGCAAAGAATTGTTTTTCTGTGCAGGTGAATGACGCTTGGATAATTGTGACCACCGCCGAGATCCATGAGCCTCCAGCGACGGTGAATGACGAGGACATCCCGCCGATCCCTCGCCGCCGCAGAGGGTGTCGGAGGTGCTGGGCGGAGAAAGTCGGGGCGAAGACCGTTGTGAGCCCACATGGTGGCCGGGCTCACCGCTTCACTGCCCACTAAACCTATATTAAGGATGGCAGATGACGAGGAACTCCAGCTGATGCCTCGTCACTCTGGATAGTGTTGGAGTGCTGGGTGGTGAAAGGGGGTGAAAAGACTGTTGTGCTCTAACATCTTGAGTGGGGACATTGAGCCATCAATCAATAACCACATTCGTGAGACAAAAATGAGGATAGATGACGAAGTACTCCCTTCGATGTCACGACGCCAGATATTGTGTCACAGGTGCTGGGTGAAGAATATTGTGTGTTTGTCTGGAGTCTGAACAGATAAACATGTTCATCGGGCAAGAAAGCCGCAGATGACATGGAAGACCCGCAGATGCCACATCTACATAGAGGGTATCGAAAGTGCTGGGTATGGAAGATTGGGGTGAAAACTATTGTTGCACTTGCATGGTGGGTGAAGACACTGGTTCACCAGCCAATAAACATATTCATGAGACATGAAGCCCATCATATAACGAGTGATTCCCACCGATGCCACATCGCCAAAGTTGGCATCGGAGGTCCTGGGTGAGGAAATTCAGAGTGAAAACCGTTGTGCTATTGCATTATGGGTGGAGACAAAGTCTGACCAGCCAATAAACATATTCATGAGACATGAAGCCCATCTGATAACGAGTGATTCCTGCCGATGCCACATCGCCAAACGTGACATCGGAGGTCCTGGGTGAAGAAAGCCACAGCAAAAACTGTTTTGCTATAGCGATATGAATGGAGACACAAGCTAACCAGCCAATGAACATTCATGTGAGACATGAAGCCCATCATATAACGAGTGATTCCCGCCGATGCCACATCGACAAAGTTGGCATCGGTGGTCCTGGGTGAGGAAATTCAGAGTGAAAACCGTTGTGCTATTGCATTATGGGTGGAGACAAAGTCTGACCAGCCAATAAACATATTCATGAGACATGAAGTCCATCAGATAACGAGTGATTCCTGCCGATGCCACATCGCCAAACGTGACATCGGAGGTCCTGGGTGAAGAAAGCCACAGCAAAAACTGTTTTGCTATAGCATTATGAATGGAGACACAAGCTAACCAGCCAATAAACATTCATGTGAGACATGATGCCCATCAGATAACGAGTGATTCCCGCCGATGCCATATCGCCAAAGTTGGCATCGGAGGTCCTGGGTGAAGAAAGTCAGAGTGAAAACCGTTGTGCTATTGCATTATGGGTGGAGACACAAGTTCACCAGCCAATAAACATATTCATGAGACATGATGCCCATCTAATAGCGAGTGATTCCTGCCGATGCCACATCGCCAAACGTGACATCGGAATTCCTGGATGAAGAAAACCGGAGTGAAGACTGTTGTGCAGTTGCATGATGGGTGGGGACACTCTCTCACCAAGAGAATACGATGAATACGAAGACCTGCCGATGTAACGCCGCCAGACATATGTCACATTCGTGTGAATTAAACATGTATAAATTGTATAAATATTTGAACTGAATAATTCATTAAACTTTTGAATGATACCTCTGTGATTTGCTGATTTCATATGTTCCTGCGTTAACTAGGCTTTATTCTCACTCTGCTCTCCCTTAACAGATACTGAAATAACAGTTGCTGTTTTCTTCAAGGTTTCATGTCTCTCCCTTTATAAATGTGACTTCACACAGTGAAATATTTCACAATGTTACTTCTTAAATGTGGATCTCACACAACACTTTTATACGTGAACTGCCGCAGTTCAGTACATAGTCTGCCCTTATTCAAAAGAAAATCACAAGTAATGTCGAGGTCATTTGTTTCACAACTCCTGGTCAAAGCACACAACGGGTCTTTTATCTTAGTCTTAATTTCTTCTTCCCAGTGATGCTCTGTGCTACAATATATTTACTAAATTCCTCTGATCCTTAATTAGCAGAAAATTAAATAGCTGTGTAACATAAAGAAAAGTGAATGGCGAAAAGATGTTATTGGTCAGATACCTACTCAAGAAGAGAAGCGAAGACAGGGGTCAACACTCTGAACATCGAGTAAAACCTGCGCGGAACGCTAAGCTAAAAACTCTCCACCACTTCGCTGCACTTCAATGGTATGTATCTGGGCGTAACAAAAATTTATGTTCCTGATTAATAAATAATGATACTGTTCTGATTTTACAATACAGTCTGAATTAATAATGTCTGTTTATATTCATTTCTGCTAGAGGCAAAATTGAAGACGCTACACAGAGTAACTAGCAATGTCCCAAGTGATGTACTCTGTGGTAGACCTAACTGAACATTTAGATCATAAAATAGTCATGCAATTCCTTACTTAACACTGCAAGATTCGACATTACCGAAAAAGGACCTACAGGCAAAATAAGAGGACTGTAGTAAGTGGTGATATTTAGTCTGTATGTGTAACTCAATTATTAAATCCTCAAAAAATATAAGCATAGGCTGAACTGATAATAATATTTACATAGTATGACAAAATTTTCGATAAAGAGAATAAAAAGATAAAAGTATTTACATAGTATTACAAAAGTTTCAAATAACATGAAATGATAATACATATGTAGATACGCACAGATAGCCTACATATAGAAAGTCAATTATTCTTTACAAGTGAAACTTGGTGAGTCTCTTTCCTTTTCTCTTTTTTTATTGAAAAATCATAAACGGTTCCATCATCAAATTTTCTTACGAACACAGATCACTTGTTGTGGAAACTTCACAGAAAGTGAATATCTTTGGGTTGCTATGTCGGCAAAATAACGAACTAATATGTGCTTTGGTTTATTGCAGTAGCATACCGTAATTGAGAGGTAACACATTTTCGTCCCCAGTCCAAAAATGTTGCCGTGGCGCTGTATCTTGTAGTTACTTCCTTATATTTTCAATTAGTTGCTGGGGATTTGGATGGCACTGTAGATTGACTGGGAGTTGGGCAAGCAGGGGCTTATAAGTGGCCTGTTTCTTAATAAATTACAACTCCAGAGCACATGCGAATAATAGGCATTTACTCTCAACCACACGGAATAACAACAATCTTATCTCAGAATTGGGCAACAGTAAGATACACTGGAACATTCTCTAAAATATTTCCATACTATATGTAGGTAAAAACAAACGATACTGCTTATGCCCACAAAGATTTTACGAAAGGACATCTAAATATACCGACAAAAGGAAGGCGCCTTCCTGTAAATAACTTCAGAAGAGCAC
Organism: Schistocerca serialis cubense; assembly: GCF_023864345.2. NCBI lineage: Eukaryota > Metazoa > Arthropoda > Insecta > Orthoptera > Acrididae > Schistocerca > Schistocerca serialis. The sequence continues at coordinate 490,424,624 of NC_064645.1, read as the reverse complement.
ACAAATATAAAACAGCTGCCTGTAAATAACTTGATAAGAGCAATAAAATGATAAAAGCAGACTGACTTATTGTAATTAGCTACAATCCACTAGTGCCAGCCTTAACCACATCCTAGAGAAATCACGAAAGAACAATACAACCACATGGAATTAAAACACTGTGCCAACAGCAAGAAAAACGGAGTACAACAACTTTCGCCAAAGGCTAACTTTGTACAACAACTTCCCTGCGTTTCCAAAATCACAATGAGAATGTCACACTACATGACACCACAATCCCCCATGCAAATAAACTAAAAAACAGTTTTACCACAATCAAATTCCTCACGGCCTCTCTGTGTATCTTTACAGTTCCACCGAACGAATCCATTTTATTTTATCTCGTACAGTAATGTAGTCTGTCAAACTCTGACAAATACCAGTGCTTGACAGTAGGAAGCACTGTACACAGAAGCACCAATCACTTTATGCTCTGCTCTGCCTCGCTGTAACCAGACTCTCCACCGTCCTGCCACTTAGTCTATGATCCACCGCTTTCATCTGGACGTCGCTACCCGAGACTTATGACCTGATCATCTCATCAAACAGCTGTTTGGTTTTTACGCCGTGTCCTAAATGCCATTATTTACTCTCAAATCTGGATTTTGTTAACGTTTCAACGTTTCACTCAGTCTTAGAAGTCATATTCATATTCACCCTTTCTCATACACAACTTCTATTTTGTTCAGCGCCTTCTGAACTTCCGTTTCAAGGCTAATACGAATGTGAACTTCATCACCAGTAACACCATCACAATAATTTTCATTAGACATCAAAATAATATCAATGTTAACATTATTATTTGAAACAACATTATCAAGGACCAGACGGCCCACCTAACTATTCGACGGAGAAGGCAGAGCTTATGGCCACAACATTTGCATCGTCTTTCATACCGAATCTGACTCCTCCAGATCCATTATTCAGACTTGAAACGGACCAGAATGTTACACGACTTGTAGCCAAGCTCTCGATCGACGACGCACTAGTACAAATTACATTGGGTATCATGTATACCAATGCTAGAAAAGCCCCTCGGCCTGATGGCATTCAAAACCGTGTCCTTCTGGAATTCACGGAGAGAGCCGTAGAATAACTTGCACACATAACAAATGCCATCCTAAAACACCAACTCTTCCCTGACTTTTGGAAGGCGGCTAAGGTATTGATGTTCAGGAAGCCAGGGGAAGACCACTCCCTCCCACAAAATTACCGACCCATCAGTCTGCTGTGCTCGCTCACCAAGATTGTTGAGAAGGTAATACTAAAACGCATCACAAGGCACTGCATCGCAAACGACACACTAAGACCGCAGCAAGTCAGCTTTGGGTATCACCACTAAACAACACGACAACTCCTCCGCGTAGTCGAACATATAACACATGGCTACAACATGAGCAAAGTCACGGGGGGCCGTGTTCCTGGACTTCGAAAAAGTTTTCGACCGTCTATGGCACAACAGCCTTAAACACAAACTAAGCGGTTTCCCGAACAGACTCGTACGTCTCCTACACTCTCATCTCACGAACACATGTTTTAACACTGACGTGCAGGGGAAACAATCGACAACATCACCCTACACAGTGCAACTGATATATGACCTATCGGACACAAAACGATACAGGTATTCTCACGCTGACGGAGAGATCAACACCGGCACCTACCGCACACGCCGCTTAACAGCACCGCACGAGGTCAAAGGCATCGACCTGCATGATACCCTCTACTAAAAAAGCCTATCCATGCATGACCCTTGCAGGCAGCAAGACATCCGCTACTGCTCTTACTAACAACCTAACTATCGCAGACATTTTCTTCCCTTGGCTCTTGCCTTGGCATTTTTTTCCCCTCTGCACTTCAAACCGGTAGCCTACGTTCGACTTTCGTACATTTGAGAAAAAAAGAAAAAGAAGTATGGGGAATCATTCCAGAGACGACACGGTCCGCAAATGCGTAAATATACTGACATAATCGACTTTGATAAGGGTGATATTACGATTACCTATATCCTGTGAACGAGTATATTGGAAACGGCGTAGCTGATCGAATGTTAAAGTGCTACTGTCGTGAGCATCTATGGAAAATGACCGAACGACAGTGAAACTGGCACAATTGGTAGGGCGTCCGCAACTTTTCACAGAACATGGGATTTGGAGGCTTGACTGCTCTCCAATGCAGGATAGATGGGGATGGCGACCTGTGGCATCTCTGTCGGAAGAGAAAATGCTGGTGCACGCATAAGCTTTACAGGGCACACCGTTCATTGTAGATTGTGGAAAGCAGCAGACGAGCCCTACGTGTCCGCATGTTAGCCCAACGACATCGCCAGTTACGACTGCAGTGGCCACGGGATCGCCGAGATTCGATCGCGGATCAATGGAACCGTATCGCTTCGTCGATGAATTACATTTTTGGTACACCAGGTCGACAGTCATCAGCACAGACGCTGTCATCCACGCCAACGGCCGTTCCAGATGTGCATAGCGCCTAGCAAGCAGGCTGCTGGTAGAAGTATTCCGCCGTGGGAGACATTCTGCTCCGCTCACATGGAACCTGCGGTAGTAATCGGAGATACGCTGACGGCTGTGGATCACCTGCACCCCTTCATGCTTGATGCCAGTGATCTCATCTTTCAGCAGGTTAATTTTCCGCGTCTCAAAACCAAAATCGTGCTAGAGTGATTTGAGGAGCATGATTGTGCACTGAGGCTGATGTCTTGGCCACGAAATTGTTTTAATGTGAATCCGATGGAACCCATTTGGGTCGCTATCGGGCGGAATCACCACGTGCACAAATCGGCAGCCAGCTGTTTATTGAGAAAATTTTGTCACTTGCACTAGGATGTCTGGTGCGACATACCTCCACAAACACAACGACAAACTGTTGAATCCATGACAAGCCGAGTCAGAGACGTACTGCGTTCCAAAGACGGACCGACAAGTTATTAAGCAAGTGGTCATAAAGTTTTGGCTCGTTACTGTAATCCACCAATAATAGTTAATAGCTGATACTTACCTGAGATTCCCTGGCGATAAGTCCTTTCAGCCACTCATTACCTTCTGTACTTACAGTTTTTGTTGAGGTATACAATAATATTTTTTGTTTAGCTTGGTTTCCACTTCCCTTGCGATATCAGCACAAGTGCATCTAGAATAAAAGGAAAAACACTGTATGCAGACTTATAAAAGATTATTTTTCCTGCCATAGAAGAAGTAGTAATATGTGCTGCTACTCACGTAGCTGACTCTCGGCGAATGTCGTCATCTTACATGTGCTCTGAGGGCAAAAAGATGATCTCGTTACTTTCGGTACTTCATCCACAATCTGCTCCTAACCCCACGACCTCTGAGTGGAAAACGGCGTTAGTTCGCTGTCGATGGCATGTATGCGAATATCAACGATACCACCGAAACTCCAACAGATCTGGGTAGAAAAAGAAGTCGTAGGTGCTTGTTGTGATACACCATTATCGATCACCTACAGGAAACAAAGGAACGTTGCATGTAAACGAAAAAAAAAAAAAAAATACAAACAAATAGAAATAAACAACGTTCGCCTTCATGTAACTCATTCGTGAGAAATGAAATTGCCTCATTGTCAAAAGCGGTGATGGTAAGCTGTCAACGTCTGAAAAAAAAAAAAATCTTATTATCAGTGCCACTGCCATCAGGCTTCAAAGAAAGTTTCCCGACTGGTAAGACGAAAATGAGACGGGGCCGTTCGTGGCTGATATCTATACACAGGCGGTACACGCGTCTGGTTACAGGTGTATGTGTACGGAGAGAGAGAAACTGTCACACAGGATGCTGCGTTCGTGGGAACCTAACAGATTTCTGACATTCGTACTTTTCGTGGGAGCAAGAAGCGCACCTACAGTCTCGTCTACATGTACCACTAACTTCCTACTTTTTGTGAGAGCGAAAGTGGATTGCAGTTCACACGTAGGTCAACGCACCCTGTCATACTTCTTAGTGACACTACACAGTACTTGTAATCCAATACGCCTTTGCGTGTTGCCGAGTGATATTAAGCAAACGTTTGTGGTAAAGTGATAACAGTATAGGCGATTTGGCGTGACCTTACCAAGGTCGCGGCCTTGGGTCTCTTGGAACAATGCTGATGCCAGCAAGTGCATCAGTGACAGCTGTATCTGCTCGAGACAGGTCTTCGTATTCATCTCCAAGAGCAGTGAAAACACTCAAAGTTAAATACTTATCTGAAAAGTGTAAGTGAGCTGCGGAAAAAATAGGAAGTGAATAAATTTAAACTATGCTTTTTTAGAAAAAGCTGTTCCATTTCTTGGTAAGACAGTTCAACAATCTTTGTACGTATTCTGAAGTGCTCACAAACGTATGTTGTCTGTATTTCATGTGTATCTGCATGAGGACAGTACAGCCTTGTGTTTCCAGATTCTGGATAGGAGCACATTTGTAAATCTCTGAAATCGAAGACATCTTCTCACTGCCTTTGACGTAAATGATGCCGTCCTTAGGATCATACATTTGAATCGATGATATAATACCTTCATAAGCCACTCCTTCATTACCACGGTGATTTCTGTGGTTACACCATGTCAACCAAGCTGATGTGTCTCAAGTTATAGCAGCTGCAAGCAGCTACAAGGTTTGGGCCAAGCACCGATCGATTATGGAATATCTCGTTAGTACTTTTCTGGCTTCGGAGAATGCATCGAATAGAACGTCTTTGAACACAAATTGTCCGCGCTCATCGTAATAGTCCCGTGTTTGTGTAACGATATTCGCTCTTTCACGTATAATTGTGTGATACTCCACATTCTGTGTAATACCTCTACATTATTACACTTTGTACAATTCCTGTTAGCGGCGAGTAGTTCATGAGATGATCGTGTAGTATTAATACTTACGTTGCAGTGACCATAAGGAAATTTTACGATAATAAATTTGAACAGTCCATCAACTCCTTTTTTTCTCTTTTTTAGCCATAGGTCTGACAGGTCTCTTGTTGCCCGAGGGCCCAAAACTAATTCCTTTCCTGTGTCAACCTTTTCATCTAAGAGTAACAATTACAACCTAAGAATTATTTGCTGCGTGTTTTCCAATCTCTCAATGTTTCTTCGATATACACATTAAACAGTATGGGCGAAAGACTACATAGTTGCCTGATGCTCTTTCTAATCGGAGCCCTTCGATCCTCATCTTTCAGTCTTCCTGTTCCATCTATGTTCACGTACATTAATATAGTACACGTCTTTCCCTATATCTTAACAACACTTTTCCCCGAGTTTCACCATATCAGCGCACACTCCGCTGCAGAGTGAAAGTCTCATTCTGGAAACATCCCCCAGGCTGTGGCTAAGCCATGTCTCCGCAATATCCTTTCTTTCGGGAGTGCTAGTTCTGCAAGTTTCGCGGGAGAGCCTCTGTAAAGTTTGGAAAGTAGGAGCAGAGGTACTGGCAGAAGTAAAGCTGTGAGGACGGTATGTGAGTCGTGCTTGGGTAGCCCTGATGGTAGAGCACTTGCCTGCGAAAGGCAAAAGTCCCGAGTTTGTGTCTCGGTCAGGTACACAGTTTTAATCTGCCAGGAAGCTTGATTTTTCCACGAGATTCGAAATTCTTGCGCCGTTTCACATTTTCCACCGCTTTTTACGGGTATCAAATCTCATGAACGTTTCTTCATTTTTCTTCAGTCACGCTTCCATTATTAGCCGCAACGTCAGTACTACACCTCTGGGGTCTTTACCTTTCCTAAGTTTGAACTGTTTATCATCTAACAAACACCAAATTTTCTTACCATTGTACTGTATATTATTTTTGCCTGCAAAGTGGATGCATGAGCTGATACTGCGATACTTGGCACATTTGACTGCTCTTGCTGTCTTTGGAGTTGTGTGGATGATGTTTTCAGAAAGTGAGGTGGTATATCGCCAGCGTAATAAGTTCTACACACCGCTGTGAACAGTCTTTTTGTTGTTGCTTCCCCAATGGTTATAGAAAATGTTGTCTGTTTTTTCCGCCTTATTTGATGATACGTTGTCCAAAGCTTTGTTATAAATTCTGATTCTCATTTTGAATATTCTGTCTCTTCTCTGTCGACTTCTGTTTCGTCTTCCATCTCGTCATCAGACTGTACTCCCCGTCATAGCGGCCTTCAATGGAGGACTCTTTCCACCTACCCGCTCTCTCCTCTGCACTTAATGGCGGAATTTTCATTGCTCACATAATGCCACCGTTCGTGCCTTTAGTTTCACGAAAGGTGTTAATTTTCTTCATGCTCACTCACTCATTCCGACAATGTTTGATTTTTGGTTTCTTCACATTTCTCATGCAGCCTTTCCACTTTAGCTTCCCTGCATTTTCTATTAGTTCATCCATAAGTGACTTGTTTTACTGTATTCCTGAATTTCCTGAGTCATTTCGTACTTACTTCTTCCCTCTAAGAGACGTATTTCTTCTGTTACTCATGATTTCTTCGCAGTTACCTTCCTTGTATCTATGTGTTTTCTTTCAAAATCCGTGATCACCCTGTTTAGAAATGTACATTCCTCTTCCACTGAACTGCCAACTGAACTATTCATTACTGCAGTGTCCATAATAGACTCAGAGAACTTCAAGTGTATCTCTTGATTGCTCTGTACTCCATAATTCCACCTCCTTCGTCACTAATTTTTCTGGACTAGTCTCTTAAACTTCTGCCTACTGTACATCACTACTTCAGTGCTATCTGGGTCCATATCAACCCCTGATTACCCCTTATAATCCCATGTATGGCTGCAGAACCTTTGCCTGACCATGGTATAATCCACCTGGTATATTCCCATATTTCGCTACCTTTTCCAAGTATACCTCCCCCTCTTCTGGTTCTTGAAGAGGGTAATCACTATTACTAGCAAAAATTTGTTGCAGAACTAAATTAGTCTTACCCCTCTCTCATACCTATTTCCAAGGCTATGTCCTTAGCAACCCTTTCCTCTACTCATTCCCCTACAACCGTATGAATGCGGAATCACTATTAGATTTTCATGTTCCTCTACATACTGTATTACCTGGTCAATATCCTCATACACCCTCTCCATTCCTTGATCTTCTGCTTGCGGCAACGATATATGTGCCTGAAATGTTGTTATCGGTGTGGGTTCGTTTTCTATTCCGATAATCAAAACCCTATCACTAAAATGTTTACAGTAACGAACTCTCTGCCCTTCCTTCCTTTCCACAACAGATCCTACTCCAATTTTCTGCTGATATTACCCTATACTCGTCTGACAAGAAATGCTTGTCGTCTTCCATTCCACTACACTGACCGCGCGGTATGTAGTTTGAGCGTCAACATTTCCGTGTTCAGATTTTCTAACTTCTCTATTACATTCAGTCTTGTATCATTCTATACCCGAGTTCGTAGAATGTTATCCTTTCATAGGTGTTCAGTCATTTTATCATGGATACATCCCCCTAGGCAGTCGACTCTCTGAAATCCGAATGGGGGTCCAGTCTGGATTCATTTGCTAATGGTGTGATCATAATGACAACTTTTCAACTGCAGACCACAAGACCTGAGTGCACACATCATGCATGTTTAATGCTGTGGTTTCCATGCCTTCTTCATCTTCGTGCCGTTGGTTATAGAAGATATTTCCGTCTTTTAGTAACAGTTTCCCACCTCCAGAGCAGAGAGAGTACCTTGAACCTCTTCGTCGGCAGATCTGTGCTGAATTCGTATGCTGAAAGTCTTCAGTCGCCATTGCTAATGATTTTTATTCAAAATTTAAGCAGTGGTGATACTCGAACGCTGGACTCAAGGCGTTTCCTTTACTAGCCAAATATGCTTTCGCTAGGCCATGGGTGGAAGTTATTTAAACGGATGTGAGCTAACTGTGGATCCACAGTCATCATCATTCTCGTTATATGATATTCATTTCTGTTCCAGTAAAGTTGCAAGGTGTCATATGAAAAAAAGGAAACAAATTTTGCACTGTTTACAGTTGTCAATTTCGCTCAAATCCTTTAAGAGGTTCGCTTTCCTGTCTGTTTGTAGCTGTAGAATCACAGAGAGAGGCACTGCTAGCTGAAAAGAAGTCTTAATCAACCATGCCTGCCAAGATGGTTGCGGAAGGATGGTAACTGTGGTACTTTGCAAAGAAATTTATCCAGCACAATTTTATGTCCCTCTTCTCCTTATCCTAGAACGTGCAAGCTACGATCAGTTTCACTTCGAAATAGAATCTGCTCTTGGTTAGTGTTCATAATAACAAGATAAGTATCTTAAAAGTATCCGATTAATATTTCGAATGGAATGTACGCACTGAAGATGTTACCTATCGATCCATCTATGAACTTTCCACCATTTTTAGAGCATTCAGACATGATGTCGATGCAGAGACATATGACTCGAGCGTCAGTACAGTACTAACGTTTGTGGTGCAGTCTATTTCAGTTCCATTAAGATCGTACCTTATTTCTTGTAACAGGGAAGTGAATACTTTGCATGTAAGGTGCATTGATCCTCACGTTGCCCTTTCCTCGCATAGAAAGATCTTTGTTGGAAGTGTCCGGCCATCTTGATGTTTAATAACAATTCGTATCTAATCATTATCGTTAAACATTGCTGGGGCAAACGTTTTGTGCGGAAACTATTCTTGACTAATGATATGCTTCTCATTTTGAACCGGAGTTTTTAAATAAAGTGATATCATTGTAAGGTTTCAACCCTATTGATTTAGAAAACTTGAGCTTCTTATGTTTTTCACATTCTGCAAAGGAACGTTGTGCTAAAGACTTTGGGACCAAACTCCTGAGGTCATTGGTCCCTAGGCTTACGCACTATTTAATCTAACTTAAACTAACTTACACTAATGACAACACATACATCGATGCCCAAGGGATAACTCGAAAAGTGACAAGACACCTTAGACCGCACAGCTACTCTGCCCGGTTCACATTCTGCTTCCGCTGGCAAGTGGTCTCCTGATGGCTGGGTTTGCCGTACTCATATTTAATAACTGCAATTATGCTTCAGATGAAGTTGCACTACAATGCCCTAACCGAGAAATCGCCTCTTTTTGCGTTCTTCTGTATAATGGTCAGCTCGATATGGTCTATTGTCTGATCAGTCACTGTGAGATATATTGGTTTACTTGGAATCTCTACAACTTTTTAACCAAGACCAAACTGGGGAACAGCTGCTTATAAATTGTGGACTCACCTGCCGTTATGATACGAATTACTCACGATATTACACTTTACACGAATCATACTGACTGGCACTATGTCAATGGGCTGATTCTACGGGTATATTTTACTAGTATTATGCTCCCGCACTTGTCTCTTCGAGGAACCAATACCGATAATATTGAACCCTCACGCGTAAAGTCACTGTCTTTCGGTTGATTTTGTCTCCGTTTTAAACAAGTTAACATTTGCATTTAACTCAAATCCTTCTACAAATCGTTCTTTGTCCATTTAAATGGTCAGTGATATTGAAGCCAGTAAGTATTAAGGCCATTTCCTCACTTTCTAGATCTGGTTTATTATTTGCCACAGAGACATAAGCTTCGCTACTGTATGTTATTAGAGCGGTAATGCAACCCCATCGCTTAGATCTATTGCAGAAAGGTAAATCACTTTTGATGTAGACGATGTTATTCTTCAGTTACAGTAAACGACAGAAGATCTTGACCTCAACTGATGCGGTAACACGCATACTGTTCGTTTTTACGTAATTCTCTGGAGGAGCGTTGTATAGAAATGTCCCTAGAGGTATGAATTCAGCTATTGGTAGTGTCAAAAATTGTCTGTGCGAATGTATCCCTCATACACACACTACAAAATTCTGGTTTTTTTTAGTTTTCTGGCGAGTTTCAGCAGACCTATACTAGTAAGCAGTTTGTCCAGTAATATTGCTACGAGATACTCTTCATATACAGCCCAAAATTTTTGCTTATGGTTTTAAATGTGGTTCTCTACAAATACCGACGGCCTCCATGGTCATATTATGACTTTTGGAACCTTATAGCTGCTTCCCTGCGCTATTTGCATTCTTCCTTGCATCAGTTGCGGCACCTGGACTCTGGGTAAGAACCAATAGCTGACAGCCCAACAGATGCAGGCATTGGACCCGGAATTATTACACTAGATGTCTTAGGTGTAGTAAAATTCCTAGCCGCTTTAACACGCCTTTTTCTTCCTCCTTTCTGCCACAGAGCGCATTTCGCCATTGCCAGTGCTAACTGGATGAAGTTCTTTTAAACATCCTGCAGTTTTTATCTTCTTCTTTAGTGTGCCATCTGCTTCATTCATAATTTGCTTTAAGACTATTCCAGGAACCAGTTTCAGTTTGGCACACACTGCGTTATCGACAGCAAAAACAGGAAGAATTGTACTTTACCAGTGTCCTTTTCTTTGAGGTGTTTCCTAGCTTAATCAGGTAATATTTGATCTGCAATGCAACGGTCTTTCTTGTACTGTTAGAGATATCCTGTTTCTTTAAAACACCATATAGGACGTTAACTCAATTAATGTCACGAACAAGACACATTTTCGTTTCCGTTACAGATCCAGAAGAATTGTATCCACGGATATGAAGTTCGACTAGGGGATTAATTAGAATACCGCTCCAACCTCTATTGATATTTTTCCTGGTACTCATGTCATGACACTGGGTGAATTGTTGATTCCATGGAAAATTGGAAGCGTTCACTCACCTGTTGTGCTTCAATGAGAAGCCGAACCACTTCACTGAAACCTTGCTCCCACGATGTCTTATGACCCGTTTTGGGAAAATACTTAGTTACGAGAATTTCTGTACCTCCTCTTTGTAAAAATGTCCCGCAATTTGTTCACCATCATTATTGTTTAAGATGTATGTTCACGAGTTTGTGTTCCGCACCTTGCAAACAGTACATATCTCCACAGACCAGTTCGGTAAGTTACATATCTCAAATGCAGTATTTTATTTCAAATACTTACCAAATTCTCTTCCTTAAACTTCTGCTCTGACAGATCCACTATGTTAATACCACTGTATAACGTATTTAGGAGCCTATCATGATTGATGGCCGGCCGGAGTGGCCACCCGCTGCCAACAGAAGGGGTGTTGGAGCGGCAAGGTTGGTAGTGGGGGTTGGGGAGGAACCTTCCAGCCCCTTCCCCCCCTTAGGCTTTCCCAGAATTATAAAGAAGTACTTACGCTGTTGTCAGTGAAATATAACAAGCTCAATTGCTTCAGCAGTAATCTTAAACCACGGAAAAGAATTTGCTGACCCTGAAGTCAGTAATATTCTTAATGAACATACACTGCTCAGATACTGTGGAGAAGTGGGATATTTCCGACAAAATTCATGTAGTACAGTGTGATACGACAGCAAACAATAGTGACAGAATAACTGGTGAATGAATGAAGGTAAGAAAACGTTGTGTAACCTTGATCTGTCGTAGCTCCCTTTTCAAATCCCTTTTTCGTGTACCATGAGCTGGGATTCGTAACAGCTGATTGCTAAAGGCCGTTTCTACTTACAAGACATATCGCTTTCAAAATCAGATTCATGTATTTCGCTGAGAAAATAACTCTTTAAGTAGCAAGTTTAGTTTCCTTTCTTCATCACAAACAGTTTAAATCCCTTATGATTTTCCATTCTTTGGTGGACTAAAAATATATCACAATTATAATCTGGAAATCAGTAAACTTCAAGCAAAAGGTTTTCCAGGAGTCGTTGATATATAATTCCTGAATGCATGACCATGCTAGTTTGATGTTGATGTCCCAAAAGAATTTGTCCCCATACAAACATGGAGTTTTCATATTTTGTACCTATCGGTACTAAAGCTTTCTTCTTGACGTACCCATCACCACCGAATTCGTCACCAACATGAGAGCTTGTCCTAGTTACAAAAGTGTAATTGGGAAAAATCAGATAACAGTTATATGCTTAAAGATATTACAAACCATCCACTGTTACAAGAAATTACTTACAAAAGCTGAAAGAGTGGAAAAATTTGTTTCACAGAGGTTACAAAATTCAACTGCTACTATATCTAGATCTACATGATTACTCAAACTTGGTAGACGGTTCATTGAACAAACTTCAAGCTATTTCATGACAGTTTCCATTCTAGAACAGTGCGTGGGAAAAACACTTTAATCTTTCCGTACGTGCTCTGATTCCTCTTACTTTTTGTAATGATCATTTCACCCTATGTCACCAAAAAATGTTTTCACTTTCGGAGGAATAAGTTGGTGGTTGTAATTTCATTAGGAGATCATGCCGCAACAGAAGACAGTTTTGCTTTACTAATTGTCACCTGTGGCTGTCCCTTACCTGTTTCGCGATGGTGCAAAACGAGCCTCACTTCTTTGAGCTAAGGCATTTCTAAGAAAAATAGCGTTCAATGTTTGTTCGATGGCAGCACGTTTCCATATAGTAGGATTTGTACATAGCGACGTGCCTCTGTTGCAGTAATTTTGTACGTTATTAAAGAAAACAGAGCTTTTTAAAACTTTTCATCTTTTCAGGAAATTCCGCAAAACATTAACTGAAAAGTTAGATCTGAACTGACTGACATGACCATAAAAAGCATACCAGACTTGTATAGAACTGATCGGTGTCTTGCAGTTGTCCCATTATACATATAGTTTGCACAAACATCCCGATTGGAAGAGAATGATGGGTGGAGCAAACCTTCACGTTTCAGAAATGTACCCCATAGTTAAGGGCTAGTCTGACAACCATAGAATTTATTATCTGCCGTGTCACTGCGGAAGTGAATAACAGTTCGTCAGTATATGTACTTATGGATTCTAAATATTGATAATTACATGTTTCAGGTACTGCTGTACTGCTGTTGTCTTGCGATTAAGCTTCGACAAATTGTCATTCTACATTTACTTCTACATCTACATGGTTACTCTGCAATTCACCTAAAGTGCTTGGCAGAGGGTTTATGGAACCATTTTCATAATACTTCTCTACCATTCCACTCTCGAATGGCGAATGGGATAAACGAACACATAAATCTTTCCGTTCGAGCTCTGACTTCGCTTATTTTATTATGATGATAATTTCTCCCTCCATTGGTGGGTGTCAACAAAATAGTTTCAAATTCGGAAGAGCAATTTGGTGATTGAAATTTCGTAAATAGATCTCGCCTTTGTTTCTGTGACTGCCTCCCCAACTCGCGTATCATATCAGTGACCACTCTCTCCCCTACTCCGCGATAACACGAAACGGGCTGCCCTTCTCTGTACTTTTTCGATGTCCTCCGTCAATCCCACCTGGTAAGGATCCCACGCCGCGTAGCAATATTCCAGCAGAGGACGGACAAGTGTAATGTAGGCTGTCTCTTCAGTGGGCTTGTCGCATCTTGTAAGAGTTCTGCCCACAAAGCGCAGTCTTTTGTTTCGCCTTGCCCACAATGTTATCTATGTGGTCTTTCCAATTTAAGTTTCTCTTCATTGTAGTTCCTAGATACTTAGTCGAATTGACAGCCGTTAGATTTGAGCGATTTATCGTATACCCAAAATTTATTGGATTTCCTTTAGTGCCCATGTAGATGACCATGCACTTTTCTTTGATTAGAGCCAGTTGCCACTTTTAGCACCATACAAAAATTCTCTCGACATCATTTTGTAATTGGAATGGACCGTCTGATGATTTTACTAGATGGTAAATTACAGGATCATCTGCAAACAATCTAAGAGGGCTGCTCAGATTATCAACTAGGTCATTTATGTAAATCAGGAACAGCAGGTTGCTTATGATACTACCTTGCGTAAAGCCAGATGTCACTTCTGGTCTACTCGATGATTTACCGTCTATCAATACGAACTGTGACCTCTCTGAGAGGAAATCACGAATCCAGTCACACAACTAAGACGATACTCCACATGCACCCAGTTTGGTTAATAGTCACTTGTGAGGAACGGTACCAAAACCATTCCGGAAATCTAGGAATATGGAATCGATATGAGATCCCTTGTCGACAGCACTCACTACTTCATGGGAGTAAAGAGCTAGCTGTGTTGCACAATAACGATACTTTCTAAATCCATGTTGGTTATGTATCAATAAGTCATTTTCTTCCAGGTGATTCATCATGTTCAAGTACAGAATATGCTCAAAATCCTACTCCAAGTTGAGGTCAGTGATATGGGTCTGTAGCTCAACTGGTTACTCCTATTTCCTTTCTTGAATATTGGTGTGAGCTGTGATACTTTCCAGTCATTAGGAACTGACCTCTCGTCAAGTGAGCGGTTGTATATGATTGCCAAGAAAGGCGCTATTGTGTCTGCATACTCTGAAAGGTACCTGATTGGTATACTATCTGGATCGGAAGACTTGACTTTCTTAAGTGATTTGTGTTGTTTCGCAACATCTAAGATATCTACTTTTATGTCACTCATGCTTTTCTGGTTTCGAATTCTGCAATATTTACTTCATCTTCTTTCGCGAAGGAATTACGGAAAACTATATTTAGTAACTCCGCTTTAGTGGCACCATCATCGGTAATATTTCCATCGCTATCGCGCAGTGACGGTATTGACTGTTTTTGCCGCTGGTGTACTTTACACTCGACCAGAACCTCTTTGGGTTTTCTACCATATTTGGAACAATGTTTCATTGTGGAAACTATTAAAATCATCTCGCTTCACGTCCGCACTAAGTTTCTAGCCTCCGTGTAACTTAGCCAGTCTAGGGAATTTTGCGTTCTTCTGAATTTGGCATGCTTTTTTCGGTGCTTCAGCAACAGTGTTCTGACGCGTTTTGTGTACCATGGTGGATCAGTCCTGTCTCTTATTAACTTATTTGGTATGGTTCTATCTATTGCTGTCGATATTGAATCTTTGAATTTGTCCATATCTGGTCTACACTTACATAATTAGCCTGGAAGGAATAGAGACTCTCTCTTAGGAAGGCATCAAGGGAATTTTTACTGCTGTTTTAAATAGATATATTTTGCATTTATTTTTAGCGGTTTTGGTTGGTATAGTTCTGAGCCTAGCTACAATGACCTTGGGTTCACTAATACCTGTATCCGTAATGACTCTCTATTAGATCAGGATTACTTGTGGAAAAGAGGTCAAGTGTGTTTGCGCAACCATTTACAATTCGTGTCGGCTCATGAACTAATTGTTCAAAGTAATTCTCAGAGAAAGCATTTAGTACAAGTTCGGAAGATGTTTCCTGTCTTCCACCAGCTTTGAACATGTATTTTCAACATCAAATCGATGGTAGATTGAAGTCTCCACCAATTATGACTGTATGAGTGGGATAATTATTTGTAATGAGATTCAAGTTATCTTTGACCCGTTTAGCTATTATATCAGCTGAGTCGGGGTGTAAGTAGAAGGAGCCAATTATTATTTTGGTACGGCTGTTGAGTATAACCTCTACCCATAGTAATTCGCAGGAACTATCTATTTCAGATTCACTACAAGATAAACTACTACAAACAGACAAAACACACCATCACCTACTTTATCTAATCCGTCCATTATGAACACGGATTGCGCCTCTGTAAAAATTTCGGCAGAATTTGTCTCCGGCTTTAACCAGCTATCTGTTCCTATAATGATTTCAGCTTCATTACTTTCTATCAGAGCTTGAAGCTCTGGAACTTTTCCAACACAGCTACGACAATTTACAACTACAATACCGACTGTTGCTTGGTCGATTCTTGTCGTTTTCGTATCCTGTAACCTTTGAGACAGGAGCCCTTTTTCATCTTTCCCGAGACTGTCTAACCTAAAAAACCACCCAGTCCACGCCACATAGCCCCTGCTAGCCGTGTAGCCGCTTCCTGTGTGTAGTGGACACCTGACCTATTTAGCGAAACCCGAAACCCCAACACCCTATGGCGCAAGTCGAGGAGTCTGCAGCCTACACGGTCGCAGAACCGTCTGAGCCTCTGATTCAGAACCTCCGCTTGGCTTTGTACCGTAGGTCCGCAATCGGTACTGTCACGACGCTGCAGATGGTGAGCTCTGCCTTCATCATGCTAACAGGACTGGCAGTCCTCACCAACTCAGATAGCCGCCGGAAATCAGAGAGAATCTCTTCCGATCCATAGCGACATACGTCATTAGTGCCGACATGAGCCACCACCTGCAGTTGACTACACCTTGTACCCTTCATGGCATCCGGAAGGCCCATATTCACATCTTGGATGACTCCCCCCGGTATGCACACGGAATGCACATTGGCTCTCTTCCCGTCCTTATCTGCCATATCCCTAAGGGGCTCCATCACCCACCTAACATTGGAGCTCCCAATGACAAGCAATCCGCCACGGTTCGCCAATCACCGTCAGGCAAGTGTCGACCGGCAGGGACGTCCGAATCCGAGGGCTCAGTGGTATCAAAGATCCCAGGCGATGCTACAGGTTCCAGAGGCGTCAAAGCATTCGCCTCTGGAGTCCCAATGTGACCGTAGCCCAGGACAACAGCCTGGATCCTGTGGTCCATGGTCAACACAGCTTCCATCTCTTCACGGACGGTGGCCACTTCACTCTGAATCCGTACACAACAGGCGCAGTCCCTATCCATCCCTAACAATGTTTTCCCACTTTTTATCTCACAAGCCGTTCGAAACAAACAGATGACTGACGACTACTCGAATTTATACTATACGGTACTAAAACGCGATGCTACTACTCTCCAATACAAAAATACGCCTGAAATTTGTGAATACCCAAAAACACGCAAAGAAATTAAGAATTAAACTATGAAGCAGGTAAGTGAGCTAAGCGTGCGACTTGCTGCTCGCTGCTGCTTATCCAACGGCGGCAGGGAGCTCACTGGCTGTGACCAACCGACACTGACCGTTCAAAGCCAAAGCAGATGACAGACGACTACGCTAATTTTAAATATTCAGGTAATAAAACGCGATGCTACAACTCGAAACACTATAATGCGCCCAAAATTAGTGAATTAAACTATGCAAGTAGCCAAAAATTCTCATGAAGTCACTTTCAAAAGTAAACCTTCACTTTTGATTAAGTTCACCTTTTGGTGCAGGTAATATATCCGATATGTAAACGTAATATACCACTAATTTTCGACATGTATATGTAAACTTCTATTCATATAAATGAAATTATCATATTCTCTTCCTGTTTTTTGCGTATTTCAAATACAGCACTGACCTAGGGAGTGTACGCAGAATCTCTCAATTGTCGCCGTACCACAAACAATGGTCTGTATTCAATGAGCTAAATCTTGTGCGTATATGGTCTTCAGAAGGGAGGTCGATCTGCTTAGGGCAACTAGCATTAACTATCGCACACGCACATCGAAACTGTTCTGAAACAAGCGTCACACACTGTCCGCATTCATACTTTTTCAATCTTCCATAGTATTAGATGAGTAGTCATTGGGAATTAAAGTAGTCCATCCAAGCCATTGAATATTTTTCTTCTCTCTTCTGACGCTCGAAGGACAAAGATCTCATCCAAATTCCTTTCACAATCTGAAAGAAGCTTCCACACACCCCATCCAACGACGAAGTTACTCAGTGTGTCAGCTAATAAATCCTTAAACTTGTAGGTAAATGTCTGATGCAAACATACTTCGTCCAACTAGATGTTCAGTATTATCCCAACTTCACAAAATGCAGGATTTTCAAATCAGTTTATTTTCATACGCAATCACAGCTCATTATAAATTGATCAAAGTTAACAGTAAGGTAAACAAAGTCACGTGTTGCAGTTATCGAAATATATAAGTCAACCGGTAGATAGACCGTTCGCTTTTAAAGATATCTTGTTAGCCAACTGTTCGGGCAATTTCTTGAAGCTGTTCTCCGTTATAAAAACATATACCAATGCGTTATATTCACGACAAAGAGAGATAATTCCTTTACATTTCTTAATAAAAAAAATAAGAAGTCTAATGGTAGAATTTTTTATTCGAAACTACATTGCGAATTCCTGGAAGTTGTAAATTCCTTTGTTAACGGTACGTGTGCCTTTGTATTGAATTATTCTGGACAGTTGCGACCTTAGCAGGCTAGCAACGCATTATGTATGGTTGCCGACGCTCTGTGGTACAATCAGCAGCGGTCGTCCCCGTTTAGTTGGTATCCCAGGCAAATTTGTCAACAATGAAACATCGCACGACATCATGCGGCCAGTTGAGTAGCTACATTGCGATTTTGAATCGTGCTGCGTAAACATATTGTCTGTGCTTACGTGCTTTCTATCGAGTTAATCGCTGTGCTATAGTTCTCCATCTTAGCGTCACAAGCTTCTCAACTGAATATCTGCATTGCTTGCCGAAAACCTTCTTCAGATAGAAGAACGTAAAAAGGCAGCGTTGGGTGAGACGCGGAGTGGAACCGTAAGTGACCAGTCAACATCTTGCTTACCCAGATTAACATCATTTGCTGTTGTGTCTTGCGTAGATTATTAGTGCTGATCGCTGTGGCTTCACGTGCCACATCAGATGTATCTGGCTCTATTTAGTTAATTAATCATAGCAAATAATTTTTACGACAAAAGCCCTTTCCAGTGATCCGAGTTGACGATTAACTTAAGACAGTAGTTTTACAAAATCGTCCGACATGGTTTTGGATTTTGAAGTACCCTGAAGTATACTTAGCATTCTATAAATAGGGATAGTTTCTTAGTTTCCATTTACATGCGAAACTGTTAGCTGCCCGCCAACGGTGTGTTGAGTGGTATTAGTAAATACTATCACGTTACGTTCTACATGTTGTGTAGATTATCATGTTCTACATCTACATCTACATCCATACCTTGAGTACCACTATCGGTTCTCCCTTCTATTCCAGTCTCGTATTGTTCGTGGAAAGGAGGATTGTCGGTATGCCTCTGTGTGGGCTCTAATCTCTCTGATTGTATCCTCATGGTCTCTTCGCGAGTTATACGTAGGAGGGAGCAATATACTACTTGGCTCCTCGGTGAAGGTATGTTCTCGAAACTTCAACAAAAGCCCGTAGCGAGCTACTGAGGGTTTCTCCTGCAGCGTCTTCCACATGAATTCATATATCATCTCTGTAACGCTTTCGCGATTACTAAATGATCCTGTAACGAAGCGCGCTGCTCTCCGTTGGATCTTTTCTGTCCCTTCTGTCAACCCTATCTGGTACGGATCCCACACTGCTGAGCGGTATTCCAGCAGTTGGCGAAAAAGCGTACTGTAACCTAGTTCCTTTGTTTTGGGATTGCATTTTCCAAGGAATCTCAGTCTGGCATCTGCTTTACCGACGTCCAACTTTATATGACCATTCCATTTTAAATCACTCCTAATGCTTACTCCCAGATAATTTATGGAATTAACTGCTTGCAGTTGCTGACCTGCTATATTGTAGCTAGATGATAAGGGATACTTCTTTCTATGTCTTCGCAGCACATTACACTTGTCTACATTGAGATTCAATAGACATTCCCTGCACCGTGCGTCAATTCACTGCAGATCCTAGTGCATTTCAGTACAATTTTCCATTGTTACAACCTTTCGATATACCACAGCATCATCCGCAAAAAGCCTCAGTGAACTTCCGATGTCATCCACAAGGTCATTTATCTATATTGTGAATAGCAACGGTCCTATGACACTGCCCTGCGGCACACCTGAAATCACTCTTACTTCGGAAGACTTCTCTCCATTGAGAATGACATGCTGCTTCTGTTATCTAGGAACTCTTCAATCCAATCATACAATTGGTCTGATAGTCCATATGCTCTTACTTTGTTCATTAAACGACTGTGGGGAACAGTATCGAATGCCTTGCGGAAGTCAAGAAACACGGCATCTACCTGGGAACCCGTGTCTATGGCCCTGTGAGTCTCGTGGACGAATAGCGCGAGCTGGGTTTCACACGATCGTCTTTTTCGAAAGCCATGCTGATTCCTACAAAGTAGATTTCTACTCTCCAGAAAAGTCATTATACTCGAACATAATACGTGTTTCAGAATTCTACAACTAATAGACGTTAGAGATATAGGTCCATAGTTCTGCACATCTGTTGGACGTCCCTTCTTGAAAACGGCGATGACCTGTGCCCTTTTCCAATCCGTTGGAACGCTACGCTCTTCTAGAGACCTACGGTACACCGCTGCAAGAAGGGGGGCAAGTTCCTTCGCGTACTCTGTGTAAAATGGAACTGGTACCCCATCAGGTCCAGCGGCCTTTCCTCTTTTGAGCGATTTTAATAGTGTCTCTATCCCTCTGTCGTCTATTTCGATATCTACCATTTTGTCATCTGTGCGACAATCTAGGGAAGGAACTACAGTGCAGTCTTCCTCTGTGAATCAGCTTTGGAAAAAGAGATTTAGTATTTCGGCCTTCAGTCTGTCATCCTCTGTTCCAGTACCATTTTGGTCACAGACTGGCTGGACATTTTGTTTTGACCCACCTACCGCTTTGACCTAAGACCAAAATTTCTTAGGATTTTCTGCCAAGTCAGTTACTAGGACTTTACTTTCGAATTCATTGAACGCGTCTCGCATAGCCCTCCTTACACTACATTTCGCTTCGCGTAATTTTTGTTTGTCTGCAAGGCTTTGGCTATGTTTATGTTTGCTGTGAAGTTAACTTTGCTTCCGCAGCAGTCTTCTAACTCTGTTGCTGTACCACGGTGGCTCTTTTGCATCTCTTACGATCTTGCTTGGCACATACGCATCTAACACATATTGTACGATGGTTTTGAGCCTTGTCCACTGATCCTCAACACTATCTGTACTTGAGACAAAACTTTTGTGTTGAGCCAACACGTACTCTGAAATCCGCTTTTTGTCGCTCTTGCTAAACAGAAAAATCTTCCTACCTTTTTTAATATTTCTATTTACGGCTGAAATCATCGATGCAGTAACCGCCTTATGATCGCTGATTCCCTGTTCTGCGTTAACCGTTTCAAATAGTTCGGGTCCACCCAGAACTATAACATGGTGGTGAAATCTACGCGAAATATTTTCCAAATTATACCTCAGGTGCTCAGCCCAACACCTGCCGAACCAGGGAGCCTATAGAGACATCCAATTACCATGTCTGAGCCTGCTTTAACCGAGACCTTCACCCTAATTATTTCACATTTCGGATCTCCGTCAATTTCCTTAGATACTATTGCACTTCTTATCGCTATAAACACCCCTCCCCCATCACTGTCAGCGGTATACATTCCAATCTGAGTTTTGTTCAGAGTGCAGTCAACGAAGAGCAAGCGGGCGATTCCCTTTCCTCTCTTTACCCTATTATGTCACAAGAAACAACTACTAAATGTTTCACAAAGTTATAATGACCCTTACCATGATCGCTTTATGAATCACTAGCAAGACAGTGCTAAGACACGGACACGGGTTTTTTTGTTTTACAGAAAGTGCAGTACCACTATATGAACACAGATATGAACTACTAATAATGCTAAGGCAAGGAACGAGTTTCGATGGAAACTATGCAAGTCTCAGCACAATGTTCTACGCTGCTAGAGAGGAAACAGCTCCCTAGCCACCATTCACGACAATTGTAGCGCTCTTCAGGTAAAGGCGATTTCCTCTACCACGAGTGATGATCGCTGTCCAGTTTACGGAAAGACTACACTTCCCCATCAATTCCTGTCCAGTTCTCTTATGTGGGTGCACAAAATAACTGCACTGGGATCGCTTTTTTCTAGTGAGTTACTTTATGTTTGCTAAAGTGTATCTATTTGCGAATGTATTTAGAGCGATTTTGTGTGAAATGCGTTTCTACAAACAACGGCTAAGACGTGTAATGTTGTCAGAGGCCTGTGTATTGTCAGTGGGAAAACAAAAGGATCGGTAAATGTGGCGCCTTGGTGTATTGTAAATCTGTATAATCAAGTTGCAGACAATGCTGAATTAATGGACGTCGAGAAAGTTATTGGAATTCTCTGATCATTAAACGCGTTACTTGTAGACTGCATAAATCTGTTCCCCTCAGAAATATCTGGCACTTGTTGGTGGAGCTACAGTGAATGGACACACTTACCGCACATCGTCAGTATATTTTGCAAGGTGCGAGTGAATATGTCCGATGGACTGGGAATGATCAAATTCATGTGACTAACCGTAACCTGCCGTAATGGATAATCTGTCATATACTGAAATAGTTGAAGTTCCGCAACACTTATGTGGCCCACGTATGGCGCAGAGCAAACTAATTCAAGCCCCTAGGTTTCTTCTGATGTTAGGAGAGCTGAGGCTGCGGCTATACATTTGATATCCCTGATGCTATGAAACATATCCTAGACATTGACAGCGAGGACAACGAATTTGACAATGTCCAACACATGTTGACAGGATGTTACACTTGGGACAGAATCATCCTAGTGGTACTTTACATAACAGATCACTTAGTAACAATAAATATGTGCTCAGGAGAATCACAGTGTGAACAAGTGCCGAGTGAAGTTATTTCGACCACTCACGTAAGAGGATTGAACAGGATATCCTGGGCAAGTATTGTCTATAAAGAAAGAAACGAACAAAAAATGGCTCTGCGCACTATGGGACTCAACTGCTTAGGTCATTAGTCCCCTAGAACTTAGAACTAGTTAAATCTAACTAACCTAAGGACATCACAAGCATCTGTGCCCGAGGCAGGATTCGAACCTGCGACCGTAGCGGTCTTGCGGTTCCAGACTGCAGCGCCTTTAACCGCACGGCCACTTCGGCCGGCAAGAAACGAACACTTCTCGTCTTGGATCAAGATGCTTTTTCCAGAAGAATGCTACTTCTGATGCACAAGATGACCTACAATCAATTGCCCATGTCGGCTTTGGGGTTATTCAAGAAAAAGATAGAAAATGGATACTAATCGCATCCACAACTACAAGCTTCGCCCCCTCTCCCTTCAGGATTGTTAGCAACTTGTGTATGGCACTGTCTTCTTCTATGATATTACAATTTGCTACTACAGAATAGTTTGCCCCTAATTTTTCTCCGTTGATTGCAAATTATGTCAAAGTGTTACTCGCCAGCTGCAGATACAAAAACGTTATTGTTTTCCTACTTCTGTGCCACTGGCGAACTCAAACGGGTGAGGAGGGGGCAGCTTTTCCACCGTAAAAAGAAATGATATTGACAGGCTGAATTCTCTCTAGCCAACTATACAGATACAAACATTCTGTGTATGTATAAAGTAGGTGGAACATATTAGGAGTACGTATTAGGCGTATGCATTGTGATACCTCTATCTCATTTCATCCTTCACAGCTAAAATTACAACAGCTGCCTATCTTCCATCTTCCTCCCCATCCCACCCACCGCCAGCAACAATCCATCAAGTCCCATTAATTTCTATTAAGACGGTGTGTGTGCGTTCTACATCTACAACAATTCTCCGCACGCCACCTGATGGTGTGTTCCCGTGGTTACTTCTGGTACCACTAAGAGATCTCCCCATCGCTGTTGCATTCGCGAAAGTTGCGGGGGAAGATTGATTTTCGGAAAACCTCTGTATTAGTTCAAATTTCTCGAATTTTCCCATTGTCTAATTTTCACGATGTAAAAGAAACTATGTGATTTATTCGTCTCCTCCCAGAACGTACTGTCTCGCATTCACGTGTAAACTTCTGTGTGCTGAAGAACGCCTCTCCTGTGGCGTCTGATACTGGAGCTCGTTGATTACCTCTGTCACGCTCTCGCGCAAACTAAACGATCGAGTGGCACGCCACTTCTCATTGGATTTTTCCCTCTCTTTTCTATTAGCCGGCCGGAGTACCGAGCGAGGTGGCGCAGTGGTTAGCACACTGGACTCGCATTCGGGAGGACGACGGTTCAATCCCGCGTCCGGCCATCCGGATTTAGCTTTTCCGTGATTTTCCTCAATCGCTCCAGGCAAATGCCGGGATGGTTCCTCTGAAAGAGCACGGCCGACTTGCTTCCCTGTCTTTCCCTAATCCGATGAGACCGATGACCTCGCTGTTTGGTCTCTTCCCCCAAACAACCCCCCCCCACCCCCGGAGTGACCGAGTTGTTCTGGGCGCTACAGTCTGGAACCACTCGACCGCTACGGTCGCAGGTTCGAATCCTGCATGGGGCATGGGTGTGTGTGTCATGTCCTTAGGTTAGCTAGGTTTAAGTACTAAATTATAGGGGACTGATGACTTCAGAAATTAAGTCCCATAGTGCTCAGAGCCATTTGAACCAATCTTTTCTATTAGCCCTACATGCTCAGGACGCCAAGGTGATGAGCGTTATTCAAGAATCAGTCGAACAAGCGCTTGGCAAACCACTTCTGTCGTGGACTAGATGCATTTCCGTATCTTCCGTCCTGCGATGTCCGTGTGATATCTGTGTCTAGATTACTGAAAAATTTAACAGCAAAGGCGATTGTGGGGAAACAAAGGAATGCAGAACAGAGAAAACATATAGTACACATTTCACGTACATCCATATTTCGAACATAATATGAAGTATATTGCTTCTTTGAGGCATGGTATCCTATTCTTCAGTTGAATTAGAATCTGAACTGAAGCGTGGAATACTAGTGAAGAAAACAAGAAACCATAAAAAAGGGACAGAATTAACGTTAGCATTGACTACCATAGTTGACATGTATGAATTGTATCCCGAACGTGAGTCAATCTGTGATGGTTAACTGCAGTACGTGATACGAATCTAACGTATGTTGACTTGTAGGTCAGCTGAAAAAATTGATACAAATCCTACAGTTGTTCCTTTCTGTGACTCCACTACTACTAGTATTCTATTCTTCAGTGGATACTAGTGCTAGGGAAGGCCAAAAACTCAACAAGTAAGACGAGAAACCGAACGTGCATGGGATTGGCATCCTGTACCTCATTTCAACTACGAAAGTCGTATCCTGTTCTTCAGTGGAATAGTCGGAAGCTGCCGTTGCTGATTAGGTTAGGTTCCAGGCGAATTTGTCAACAGTGAAATATATCACGACATCACGAAGACAGTTGCGTAGGAACATTCAGATTGTGAATCGTGCTGCGTATACATATTTTCTGTGCTTACTTAATTTTCGTTGAGTTATTCCTTGTGCTAAGTGCTTCTTCTTGGCGAGAATAGATAGTCAACTAAATGTCTGAATTGCTTCTCGAGATGCGTCCTCAAATAGAAGAACATAACAAGCCGGCGTTGGGTGGGGCACTGTACGGAACCATGAGTGATCAGTCAATATCTGTTCTCGCTCATCTCTGAACCACACTAAAATCCTGTGCTGCTAATGTCGACTGTACGCTTCTGGCGCTGACCGTTGCAGCCTCACATGTCAAATCGAACGGTTCTAGCCTTCTTCCGATGTTTCGTTGTACCAGTTACATTTTACTGAAAAATGGGTCCATTCCAGATGTCCGAGTTTATGATCATCGCACTAGAGCAGTCTTATAAAACTGGCGGTCGTGGTTTCGGTAAATGATATACTCTACTGGGTTTCCTTCCTTCTATAAACTTCCAATATTTTCTACGATTCTTTATTAAGAGGGTATATTGGCCTTGCACTGACGTCATTCTGCCTCCTATTAGCATACTGAATCATGTCGCATCCTGCATAACGTGTTGGTTACAAACATACTTTATTTTATTGTGCGCTACTCACCAGTTGCCGATACACGCACGAACACCAGCGGGAGAGGAGGTAACCCTTTCCTACCTAGAGAGAAATAGGCCTCTGTGTAACGTCTACGAGGTGCAAGTTTGACCTCTCCTGAAGAAAGTGCTGCAGTAGCGTTTTTCGTGTTTAGTGTTGTCAAGAGCCCTGCCAGGATATATATATGCGACGTGAACACTATCAGGTATGGAGTGATCACAGTGAAGACATGTCGCTTACTCGTGTGAGACGGGTTATCTGCAACTGACGGGTACACGACGGTCATCTAGAGTTGTCTAAATTTAATACTCAGACAACTGTACAGTGGTGCCATGATAAAATAGCACAGTCCAAGTGTCTCTATAAACTGCTTGCATGATGTCGTAGTAATCTCGTTGCAAGCAAGATCGTTATATTTGTTCTGGATATAACTTGTCTGGTGACCAAGTCGAAGGTCAATTCGGTCCCAGTGCCAACATACACATCAAGGAACTGTCAAGTTGTGGGTCAGCTTGAATGAGAAGAAGATACGACTGTTTTTGACACCATTCAAAACTGAATCTGTGTGCATCGTGGCCAGTGGGGGAGCAGTGTAATAATAAAAAGTGAGCTGTTATTGCCAAACTCTTTAAAAGTTTCACTCGAAATTGTTATCACCGAAACAGAATAATATAGCAGTTCAACTCATGAAGCTCCACTTTGTTTCCCTCCCACCCTTTCATATTTTGGTCATTTCGGTATTTGCAACTTGTATAGCAAAGCCTAAATGTGGTGGCAAGTGTCTTGCAGACATTCTGAACGTCGTTGTCGTGACCTGATGTCCGAACTTCTGTAGTGTTGATGTCCGAGAAACCACTTTCCATGTCTATAAACTGTCGCCAATCCTTGAATAATCACATTTTTATTCGCGTTTGTCTGTGTTTGATTGCCTCATAGTGTTATGATGGCCTCATAATGTTCGACGAACATACCACGCAATACTGGTCCTTTCGTTGTTAATTCAGTTGTGAGGCTGCAGTCTACTCCCAAAGAAAATATCAACATCTACACTTAAATATAAACTCCCCAATCCACTACACAGACTATTATAGATGATGCATCACGTCGATAATACAGGTTCTGTTTCCTGTTCTATTCGCATATTGAGACTGGGAGAAATTGCGCTCTAAATGTTCCTGTGCGTGTCCTCATCTCTCTTATACCCATGATAACTACTCGGGTTTTAAGCTACTGACATCCGAAAGTCGTACAGATTGTCTTAACTTACTTAACAATAATGTGCAAGAACTACGTTGTCTGACTTCCAAATAAGATCGTTTAAGTTACTCGACCATTTGTGTTCCTTTTTTGTATGGGCTGTACGGAGATTTTACGATGCTAGCAGTGCGTCTCTGAATATGTATGATTTATAGTACTAAGGAATGGGATACAGCCCGCCAGCTTTGAAAAGGGTGTCTCAAGTTACCACAGATGATGTAGTGCGAAGACATAGACGAATGTTGACAAAAAAAGGAATGTATTACAGAAAAGAAAGATCGTTGATATATATCAGGTATATCCCTATTTCTAACATAATCTTACAAATATCTCTTTTCTCGCAGTGCACTCTCATAGTATTCTCTCTAGTCCAACACAAGGATAGAACATAAATGTAACCGAAAGCAAAAAAAATGCGGCCTACGTAACTGTGGTATGGAATATCTTAGTTGACATATATAGGTTGTATCACATAGGACAAAAATTTTACGTATGTCGGTTTTCAACCTTCTCTAGTAATATTTCCAACTGAGGAATATGGTACTGGGGCTAGAGAAAGATAAAAAAGCGACAAACGTAAATTTTGTATCCAAATCTTCAGCTGACCTGTATAGGTTAGTTGACCTATAAAGGTCAGTTGAAGAGTAGGGTACTGATACTAACGAATACGAAAAGGCTACAAACGTGACATTCGTATCTTGTACTTCTGTTGACCCACATGAAATAATACGTAGTACTAGCGAAATTGGAAAAGCGACAAACGTAAAATTTTTATCCTGTGATTAAGAATGGGATTCTAGTATTAGCGAAGGCGGAAAAAGGAAACAGCCGGCCGGAATGGCCGAGCGGTTCTAGGCGTTACAGCCCGGAACTACGCGCCCGCTACGGTAGCAGGTTCGAATCCTGCCTCGGGCATGGATGTGTGTGATGTCCTTAGGTTAGTTAGGTTCATGTAGTCCTACGTTCTAGCGGACTGATGATCTCAGCAGTTAAGTCCGATAGTGCTCCGAGCTATTTGAACCATAAGGTGGCTCTGTTGTGCATTCAAAACATTGTCCCATGACAAAACGTGCTATGAATCAATGACAGACCCATTCATTACTTAGTGCTATTCAGAGACGTGCAGTATAATAGGTTGGTGCAGTACCCTTACAGTTTCGAAGAACTCACAGACGTGCACCTTGTGTGTGGGGAAATACGTTGCCAACTCTCGTTGACGAAAGGTTGTACAGAGAACGATATCCTAAGAGCCATAGCCGGCCGCTACGAGTGTTTACTTTTCTCGATCAACGTATGTGGGAGACTGTTTTATTAAACAAAAAACAAAAAAGAAACGAGAGACAAGGAAAAATGAGGATGACTCGTACACCCGATTTTGAAGTGGAGGTGCTGGAACATGTGCAGCGGACCCACTAGGAGGACTCGTCGTATTACACGTGAAGTGGGCGCTGCACATGTTAGCGTGTTGCGAGTAGTCCACCAAAAATTACCCAAATATCACCCACAACGTGTCCATGCAATGCTTGTGACTGACTTTACACCAAGGGTAGTATTGTGTCAGTGGTGGCTCCAACAATGGATTGATCGACCTCGTTTCTACTAAATCCTACTGTTTACTGATGAGTTCTCAATTGATCTTAATGATATTTCGAACAGCAGGAATAGCCACGTGTGCGATGAGGATTTCCTCACACTGTAATAGCGTCACACAGTCAAGTACGTTTTGCTGAGAATATCAGGAGGAGGAGGGGGGGGGGCATTGTAAGCGACAATCTCTTTGGGCCATATCTTCAACCAGGTCGTTTGAATGGTCACCTGTACTTGAGGTTCTTTCAAAGACTTCTACCTGAGTAGTTCGAGGCCGCAGCCTTGGCTGTGTGTGAGAGGATGTGGGTGCTGCATGACAGAGCACGGCCTGACTTCAATTTGGATGTCCGGTGCCATCTCAGTGCTCTATATCCTGGTCGATGGATTGGAGGGGGAGGTCCTATTCCATGGCCTGCTAGGTCACCTGACCTAAATCAACTTGATTATTTCCAAAGGATCACTTCTGTGTGAGACCCCAGTGGATGAGGATATGCAGTTAGTTGCCAGAATTGTAGCTGCCTGTGATATGATCGAAACGCGCCAGGGACATTTGTTTCGGTGCGTCAGAACTTGTTCGCCGATGTCATGACTTGGTTGAGGCTGATGGCCATGAGTTACAACACATTTTTTACATTACAGTACAAATGGTACATTCATTGTGTCAGTGATGGTATTTGCAGTTAACTGTAAATATTGTAAATGAAAATGTACATAGTAAAGTGATTTTATTTCTATTAACCCCATGTGTTGACTTCTCCGACCCCAGATTCCCTGCCAAAAATTGTTCAGTAGAGCATCCTCTATGTCCTGTCAATTTTTGTACGCCCTTAGAGAAACACCCTGTATAGGCCAGTGGAAGAGTACGTTGCTGAAACTAGCGCAGGCAAAATAGCGACAAACGAAGAGTTTGTTTCCTGCACTTCAGTTGACCTGTATTTCAGTTAACCTGTACTTCAGTTAACCTATACAGACCAACTCAAATGAATAATATGATGCTAGTACTAGCAAAGGAGAAGTAAAGCGATAAACCTAAAATTTTCATCTTTTACTTGAGTTGGCCTATTCAGGTAAACTTAAAAATAGGGAACAACATGCAGTATCCGTGGTCCAACAGAGGTGCCAATGCCATTTTACGTACATCGTTTTTTTTGGGTTTGCTAGCACTAGTATTTTACTCTGTACTTGACATACATACTACAGGATACGAATCAACTGTAGAAGAAACAGCAGCTGGAACGACTCACTATCAGACAAAGGTACAATTCGAAATGATTTCTAGTGGCCTTTTGCACAGAAATAATAGTGCTACCATATACTGTAATGCAGTAGTAGCGTGTAGGTAATTTCCTTTATAGGTATGTATACATAAGGCTTCAAAGAAACGAAGGATAGTCGTCCGCCTTCCCTAATGTTGAGCGATCTGTATGGTCACATTTCATTCTGCTATTGTACTACCCTAAATATTTATCCCATGTGACGAGACGTGCCAATATGTTCAGATCTATTCTTGTATTAACAGGGAATCGTGTTATTTATCATTGTCATTGGCAAAATCACGTTTATCCCTATTTAAAGAGAACGGTTATCCATTTTGCGAAAAATTTTCTGTACCTCTACAGGAACGTCGAACGACGGTACTTTTCTGAAAGGAAGAAAATCTTCAGCTAACATTCTTGTACTGCTTCTGATCCTATTTGATAAATAGTATTTGTATACTGAGACTGTCAGAGGTCTTACTACGCTTTCTTGGCGATCACTCGATGCGGCTTTCATTTCTGTGGAACTTTCGCCATCCAGTAGAACGTTCTACGCTGTGTTAGTCACGGCAAACACAACATACGTGTCTGGTGCGAGACTATTTGTTACCTTTCACTTTACAATGTAATCTAGAAGCATCCTCATCCAATCCCGATAGCTACTTTTCTGTTTGTACAAAATAATTACGCGTCATTCACTTTCTTTTCTCATTTTAATGTTTTCTCGATCGTGTTTAATGTTTCGGCATTATTTCGATTTACGTGGACATATATACTGTATGTCCGGTTGAATTTGAATGTACATTTTGCACGTATATTCCTATGAATCTCAGAGTTAATGCCGTTTGAGAGCTCTTTTACAGCCTTAACGGCAAAACATGTACCAGTGGGACCGGTTGATGGACGCTTGGTACTTTTGCTCCCTTTCTTTGCGCGCCGTTTCCGAGCAAACGGATGGTAGTCTATAATCATGCATATGTGGCATTAAACTGGTAAGGTGAATAATGTGTGGAAATATTGAGGAAGGGCACATAGAAGTAACCAACAAGAACGACAAGTGCAGCTCATAACACAGCATTCTGATTTATAATATCACACGTAATGATGGAACTATGACTCTAAATGCACAATGAAAGCCATCACATTTTCGTGTAGTATCCAAAATCAATTCGAAGGAAGATTGTGTTTCTTTTCTACTCACCTTGACAAGTCCATCCAATGAATCTGAGATTGAATGACTGATTAACTTCTCAAAATAATTTTGAGCCTATTGTATTATTTTACTACCTCAAACCGTCTCCGAAAAATCTTACATTGTCAATAACGTAGACGCTTCTAGTGGTTTCATGTGCATATTTTCACACTTCTTACTCTCAGTAAGAAGTTTTCTTAGGACTCTCGCCCTGTTCTGATTTCAAACTTCATAACTGCACACAATCGATACGCTGTCATTCTATTAGATTAACCTGTGAACTCAGGTCAATACTTGAATTGATTATAAATCTTTCTTCGCAGATGTTCCGAAGGCTTTTCGGCGCGTTCTGTCTCCGCTTTAGGGGTGAGTCAGATGATGAATTTTTCGAAGATCTGATAGATGAAGATTTAATTGGAAAGCCAGAGGTGAGAACCATCGAGATTAACTGAAGAAATAGTAATCATTATTAGGAGTATGCATTTTCTACTTATTTGGACACTTACCATACATTACATCACAAATTACTATAACGACTACTGAAAGTTGCAAGTCTATCTTGAGTAGTCTAAGAACTGTCAATCATCGAACAACAGCTGACTTGACACGTTCGTATAAGTGAGCTTCTAGAATCAATCAAAGGAAGAAACGACGAACTGCCTAGATATTCGTTTAATGATTACACAGTACCCAGCAGTCAGATAGAAACTGCTCTTCATTTCTGCACATAAATTCCAATAATCTGGGGCACAATAGATGTTATACACCATATTACTTATTGAAGTCACGTTTATTCACACGTACATTTTCATCAATATAGGAAAAGGAGTGAGAAGCGTTACGCTGTTAGTAGCATGTAAAACTTCAAGAGCTGGCAACAAACTTGATGAACTAATTCGCCGAGTATTTCACTTGGACCACTATACCACTTACAAAATATTTTCGATCTCGACACAAGGTAAAATACTATCAATATCCTCACCATATTGCCGTCTGAAAACCAGTCCAACGATGAGCAGTTAAATCTCAGCTTTTTGATACATGAACTGGAAGCTGCAAACCTGCCAAATTTGTTAACGTTAATATTTCAATAGTTTTATTTTATGCGTGAATAAACACCCAGGAAATATTATACTTTAGATAAACAGTAAAAAAAAGCATGTTACCACAACAGAATGAATTGTGACAGTGGAAACAAATCTCCCACAGAGGATGAGCGCCGCGCGGTGGCTGCTGCGCTCAGACGTGGACGAGTTGGTGTTGCTTTCAGCGCAGGCGGAGAAGACCCGGCCACCGCCTGCTGCTGTTGACGTAGACTGCGGCAAAGTCATCGGGAAGGTAAGCTAGCAGTGTGGCTGTCACTAAGGGTGGGTGCGACACACTACCAACAGTACAGGGGGCGAGGGGCGACGAGATTCCAGACCAAGCTCAGATATTACACATTGGTGAATCACGAAGCAACCCTCCCCCGCCCCCTCGCTCTGTGCACCCCACTACCACAACCATCGCCCCATTTCAAGCTCATACATTGTTGCGAAGTGACGTTGATAAATAATCAAAGTAGAGGCGTTTTTCGAAATTACCGAAACACGAAGAATTATTACTCAGGACATTCACGGAACTGTTCAGTACATGAATCTTACATTTCTTACCGTTGTCATATAGCTGTAGATCGGTAGCTAGTGCCCAAGTTAGCATACTCCTTGGAAGGAGCTTACTTCTTACTGATTTTCTTTCCGGCGCAAACTTCAAAACCGACAATTCCGTGACACTACATGCCCATCCGCAAGATATTATCCTCTTCTAATGAAATATGAACTCATAGCTCCAATAATTTAGCTGAAATACGAATCCAAATCTCCCAGAGTATAAACGCCTAGGAAATTTGATTTTATTATGCTATTTGATACTGAATCTTTTCACATTTGTCTCACGACTCATAGCATACTACTGGTAGACATCAAATGGTATCCTCAGCGTACAAGCTTCTTTCATAAAACATTCGCATTTTAAGAACAATCCAATGTTGCACAAGACTAATTAAACTGTGAGATCTTGTCATCGTTGACGAAAACGTCTGAAGCATTTTTCTTTACTTTTATCACACAAAAAATCAGAACAACCACTGCTTATGTATACTTTTCGTGTCAAAATAACCTTAGAGAATCTTTGATACTATTGTTATGTGGGTAAATTATAAGTAATAACGCAAAGAATTGTTTTGCTGTGCAGGTGAATGACGCTTGGATAATTGTGACCACCGCCGAGATCCATGAGCCTCCAGCGACGGTGAATGACGAGGACATCCCGCCGATCCCTCGCCGCCGCAGAGGGTGTCGGAGGTGCTGGGCGGAGAAAGTTGGGGCGAAGACCGTTGTGAGCCCACATGGTGGCCGGGCTCACCGCCTCACTACGCACTAAACGTATTTCAAGGATGGCAGATGACGAGGAATACCAGCTGATGCCTCGTCACTCTGGATAGTGTGGGACGTGCAGCGTGGTGGAAGTGGGGGCAAAGACTGTTGTGCTCTTACATCTTCAGTGGGATCATTGGGCAATCAACCAACAACCATATTCATGAGATAAGAATTAGGGTAGATGACGAAGTACTCCCTTCGATGCCACGTCTCCAGAGAGGGTGTTACAGGTGCTGGGTGAAGAAAATTGTGTGTTTGCATGGAGTCTGTAGACACTGGTTCTCCAACCAATAAACATATTCATGAGAAATGAAGCCCATTAGATAATGAGTGAGTCCCGCCGATGCCACATCGCCGAAGTTGGCATCGGAGGACCTGGGTGAAGAAAGAGTGCAAATTGTTGTGCTATTGCATTATGGTGGAGACACAAGATGCCCTGCCAAAGAAACATATTGATGGGACATGAAGCCCATCAGATAACGAGTGTGTTCGGCCGATGCCACATCGCCAGACTTGGCATCGGAGGTCCTGGGTGTAGAAAGATTGACTATTTTGTGCAATTGCATTATGGGTGGAGGCACAAGCTCACCAGCCAATAAACATATTGATGAGACATGAAGCCCATCAGATAACGAGTGAGTCCCGCCGATGCCACATAGCCAAAGTTGGCATCGGAGGTCCTGGGTGAAGAAAGAATGACAATTTTGTGCTATTGCATTATGGGTAGTGACACAAGCTCACCAGACAATAAACATAGTGATGAGACGTGAAGTCCATCAGATAACGAGTGAGTCCCGCCGATGCCACATGTCCAAAGGTGCCATCGGAGGTCCTGGGTGAAGACAATCGGAGTGAAGACTGTTGCGCAGTTGCATGATGGGTGGGGACACTCGGACACCAAGGGGCAAGAAGTACAACAGATGGCGAGTAAGTCCTGCCGATGTCACGTAGACAGAGAGATGTCACTTCCATATGAATTAACCATGTCTAAATTGTATAAATATTTGTACTGTATAATTCAATAAATTTATGAATGATACATCTCTGAATTGCATACTTTATATGTCCCTGTGTTTACTAGGCTTTATTTTCACTCCGCTCTCCTGTAACAGATAATGAAATAACTATTACAACTTTCACCTAGGATGCATGTCTCTCTCTTTATAAATGTGACTGAACAGAGAGAAATATTTCGCAGCGTTACCTCTTTAGACGGGGATCTCACACGCCCTATTATACGTGAACTGCCGCAATTATCAGTACATAGGATGCTCTTATTCAACGGAAAATCACAAGTAAATTCGAGGTCATTTGGTTCACAACTACAGGTCAAAACACACAAATGATCTATTATCTTAGTGTTAACAACTTCTTCCCTGTAGTGCTCTGTGCAATAATATATGTACATAAATTCCTCTGGTGCTGAATTAGCAGAAAATTAAATAGCTGTGTAACATAAAGAATTATCAATGGCGGAAAGGTGTTATTCGCTCAGATACCTACACCAGAAGAGAAGCGTAGACAGGGGAGATCACTCTGAACATCGAGCAAAACATACTCGGAACGCTAATCTAAAAACTCTCCAACTCTTCGCTGAACTTAATGATATGTTTCTGGACGTAACTAAAATTTACATTGCAGCATAGTAAATAATGATTCGGTTCTGAAATTACAATGCGCCTTAGGCCTTCATAACTCAGTTGTTAATGATGTGGAACATCAGCTTTAACACAAGATATATAGTTCCCCATACACGACTAATCGGCCATGATTAATCAGTTTTAAATTTAGCTTCTGGTTTTAAGACTATTGTATGAAATTGCCAAAGTTACTTAAGGTCAATCACACTTGTGGTGAATTAATAATGTCTGTTTGTATTTATTTGTGCTACAGGCAAATTAGAAGACGCTATACAGAGTAACTACTAATGTCCCCAGTGATTTATTCTGTGGTGGACGTATCTGAACATCTAGATGATTAAATATTCAAGCAATTCGTTACTTAACACTACAAGTGTTGCCATAACCGAAAAGAGATCTACATCCAAAATAAGAGCATCAGTGGTTAAATTTAGTTAGTGTGTCTAACTCAATTACTAAATCCGCAAAAAGTATAAGCTTAGGCCGAATAGATAAAAATATTTACATAATATGACAAAATTTTCGCCAAACCGATAAAAATATTTACATATTATGGCAAAAGTTTTAAATAATATGAAACAATCATAAATATGTAGGTATGCACATCTAATTTTCGTATGTATTGGATTTTTTCGAGTAAAATACACAGCTCTTGTCACTCATACTTGCAAGCTTGTTCTGAAGTCGCATGCCGTGTATCACGAACATAAGTAAAAAATCGTTTGTAATATTTATTCTCGACGTTTTGGAGATTATATATATTTTGAAATGGTAGGGATCTATGTGGTGGAATGATAAGATGCTGAACTGCAAAGAGTGAGAAACGAAACATCTATTGGGGATTCAAAGTAGACGAAGTTGAGGAGGACATGAAAAGCAGACCAGAGCATTTGTGTCCAATAGAAGTCTACAACTATCAAATATACCCGATAATTTCAGGAAGAAATTTCTGAGAATTTACGTTTAGCGCAAAGCATTCTATCGTAGTGAAACACGGGCTGTGGCAAAACGGGACCAGAAGAAAACCGAAGTATATAGGATGTGATGGAACAGAATAGTGTTGAAAATAAAGTAGATTTGCTTCAAATGGCTCTGAGCACTATGGGACTTTACATCTGCGGTCATCAGTCCCCTAGAACTTAGAACTACTTAAACCTAACTAACCTAAGGACATCACACACATCCATGCCCGAGGCAGGATTCGAACCTGCGACCGTAGCGGGAAAATAAAGTAGACTGAAAAGTTAAGTGATGAGGAGGATCTCCGTAGAATCGGCGAGGAAAGCAATGTATGAAAAATACCGAAAGGATGATAGGACATCAGTTAATACATAACGGAACAACTTTCATGGTACAAGAAGAAACTGTAGGAGGTAGAAACTGTAGAGGAAAAAAGAGGTCGGAATTAATCAAGCAAACTGGTGAAAATGTCTGAGATGATTAGTTTGGAAAAGGAGAAGAATCCGTAGTGGGCCGCAGGCTGCTTCAAGCCAGTCAGAAAACAGGGAGATGACAGGCGAATCACTTGCTCACGCTGTCAACAGGGGTGAAAAATGGACGCTCCTTGCCACGTTACAAACAATTCAACAACCGTGCCACAGCACCGTAGTGATGCACCTCTTTAAGACAAAAATTCTTATTAAAAAAACCATAAATATACAAAAATAACCGTACGCTGTCTGTGATGGTTAAGGAGTCTTCTACTGATCGAGCATCTATCCTGAATGTAGGCTGCAAATGCTATTCGGTATTGTTAGCCAAAGGGGAATCTGCAAAAGGTAATGTAGAAAAAGCGAAGCGGGATATTGTGTGAAGGAATAACCCTTTTTCACGAGAATTAACACCACAGTACTTTCCTCGTCATACATAAACAGTTGTCACGGTTTGGATGGGAGGTGCTAAACCATGCACGTTTCAGCTCTGGCCTTGCACCAGCTGACTTTGTACTGTTTCACTTCAATACATGCTTTAAGCATTGCCTCTGCGAGGTGTAGATACAGGTAGCAGTGTTTCCAGATGTTGGTAATAGATCCCTGTGACGTGACATGCTATTTTCGTGTCTGATTTTTATGGCTGTTGGAACCAATGGAAAACCAATGTACATCGTTAGCTATGTAGCAGTTTGTCCATTACTCAGCGCAGTCTCTTCGCCGATTTTGAAAATTTCTTTTGGAGCACACCAAGCTTGTCATGTTTAATCCTTCAGTTAATATAATCCTAAAATTTGTCACGGTTGAAAATTTGAAATGACATTGTCGATCGTGCCTAAAAGTGTAGCAAGGTATATAAAATAACTCATTTCTTTTTTTCACCTAGGCTGGAGTGTTAGATAGATATGCACATCCAGATGATTGTTGAGGTTCTTTTTGATGCCATCTGCATTGGAAATTTGTCGGAGCAGACGAGGGACTTCAGTGTGTGAAATGCGACGGTGGACGCTCAACAGCATTGCCTGAATCGAACGCCCGAGGAGAACCTGATAAGAGCGTGGGCGTCCTACAGGTTACTACCTCTGCAAAGCGATCCCCTCCTTCCACAGACGTAACCTTGAAGAAGCCGCCAATATCAACACGCTAAAGATCAGAATGCATTAGAAATATTTACATGTCATAATGACGACTATCAGGATTAAATATTTAGCAACAAAGCACCCAAAGTACATCGCATTAGCATTAACCGAACTAACGAATGTATAAATAAACATACGTTCACACGTAACGAAAAAGTCATATGAAATATAAGAAAAACAGACGTAGCAGAAGTGTAAATATCCCTCGTTCATGAAATATTTAGACATGCAGTTGACATGATCACTATATCATCCACATTCGAAAGTAAATAAGTTAACACTTTTTAGTATCCAATCTAAAGTCACAACCATAAATATTAACACTGCCTCCTCTAGCTAATTTCAAACTGACTTCCCATACACCACATTTCCCTCAAAAATTACATCCTAATACCAACACCTGCACCTAAAACACAATTACTAATCACAGTCATATTTGAGCAAATGACAGTGCTTCTGTTCTCAATGCCTTTGTTATAATGTTTGATACAGCTGCAACTACCAACTAGTTATTTTGATCACGCACTACGTGTGTTTCAGGAACGGCATCCAGAAAGGCGACATACACGTAATCCACATAATATTCATCTCTGAGCTTTGCGGCACTGTTAACAAACGGAATGGTACTGTAAAAACTGAAAGTATGGATTGGTCGTTAGTTACACGTTATTTCTGAAGTAAGGTACACCTTATCACTGCCGTACTTAATTAAGTATCTCCAATCTTCCTTTGTGTAGTCAGCTGCCTCATACAGGTATTGATTGTGTCTGTTAGTTTATTCAATTAATAGTACTTAAAGTATCGTAATTGGTTGAGAATAGTAGGCTTATAAAGTGTGCACCACCATCAGAAACAACGAAATTAACAGGAGATATGAAACTATGAAGTGCGAAAGCAAAAGCCTTCGATTACGGAAACACTGAACCATTCACGAAAGATTGAGTGCAATAAACGGAAAAAACTTACAGAGGCATCCATGAGCTGTGTGACTGCACCGCTAATGACACCAAGAAATACTTGGATATATGTGGCAGAAGTAAGGTATATCTTGGTACCAAAGTGCCATGACAAATACTCAATTTTTTTACGGTATACTTAGGTTGCTAAAGTTGCCCAAACCTATGAGAGGGAACTTATATCGATTACGTTTCTATATAGCCTGGCGCGATACCGTTCCTGATACACATGTAGTGGAAGTTGTATGAAACGAATCGGTAGGGGCAACTGAATCACCCAGTCTAAATAGCTGCCTAAAGCTCTTTTGGCTCCTCTTAACTTTTTGTAAGTGACTGTTCGGCCTCACGTGCCTTATCACAAATCTACTCATTGCCGCGATATTATCTTGGGGGCATCGCTATCCCGTAAATATTTACCATAAAACTCTCTCCTTGTGGCTACTTTTAAATCTCAACCTATTTCTTGCTTCACTTTACCGGTGAAATCCACTAACTTGTTCCTGTGCACTAAGTTACGTGTATCCGGCAATTACAAAGTGAATTCAAACTCAGTATTAAGTTTTTAAACTATTCTAGATGGGTCTCTGTAATGATACAGCGTTTGGAACGCTGTACCATCGATTTGTTCCCACCACGAGACACATGGAATGTAAGTAGCTGTAGGTTTGTTATAATGTTTAGATATGGTAAAATGAATTTTTAATTTTATTGTTACAACTGCAATACTCGAAGAAATTTTTGTGTTTATTTCTGTTTCATGATACGAGTGGGGCTGTAGCAGTGGCGGAATGGAAGGTCTTCCCGTCGCCACACAATCAGAGTTACCATCCATCAGAAACGTGACAACGACGGTCAAGATATCCCGAAGCAACTCCCCAACCTTACCGTAATAGTGGAAAAAAGGTTAATTTTACATACTGAAAAAGGATTTCTATGGAATTGATACTGTAAAGATCGAGAGAGGTCATGTTTAGCTATAGTCATGAATGGTGCAAATATACTCATCCACGTTGTTAATGCTTGATAAGTGGCTATATATAACTGTATTATTTCTCTGTTATAAAGCGGATAAACCGTGAAGTTATTAATTTTGTCAGTGTTCAGTTGGGTTGAAAAGCTTATATCAGGATAATTTTTACGAATTGAGTCTGAGTGGAATATATTTTTGACTAAGTGAAGTTGATTATTTAAAGTTGAAACGAGCTTAATGAAACGGGAGATCAAATCATACAGGATAATGCTATCTTTGCAATACTGAATGCACGGATATGATATTTTATGGACTACATCTCACTGCGGTTACAATACTGAGATTTTCTATTGCAGGCATACAAAAGATAAATCTAACTTCATAACATTCCAGAAACTAAGGTTTAGAAAATTACTTGCGAAATAAGTTTTCAATTGACAGTTACATATCAACAGACAAAGATCATCTTTGTACTTTCAGCGTAGTTGCGGGGTACCACAATACTTAAGTCGCTGGATATCATAAGTCATATTAAACACAATTTTAAAGTGGAAAGTCATACTAATTAGGTAAAGGTGTTAGTTGAAACTAGTCCAAAAGCCAGTTATTCCTGAAAAGTGAAACTTCGTGAGTCAGTACTCTTTTTTTTAGTGAGAAGTAATAAACGGTTCCACCATCATATGTTATTAGGAACAAAGTTGAATTGCTGTGGGAACCTGACAGAAAGTGAATATCTTTGGGTTGCTATGTCGGCAAAATAATGAACCAAACCGTGAAAAGGAAATTTTTATATTCATCATTACTTTTAAAATTACTACCAATGCGCTTACACCGCCGACGATTCACCGTTAAAACTGAGCCGGCATATTGATTACATCTTCGGGAGTATGCAGTATACGTTAGCTACAACATGTGCTTTGATGTATTGCAGTAGCTTTTCGTAACTTACAGATAACACGTTTCCGTCACCAGTCAAGGAAAGTTACCATGGCCCTGTACCTTGTGTTAACTTTCTTATAGTTTTAACTAGTTGCTTGGGATTTCGATGGGATTGGAGAATGATTGTGAGTTGTGCAAGCACGGGCTTATAAGTGGCCTGTTTTTTAATAAACTACAACACCAGAGCACATACGAATACCAAGTCTTTGCACTCAACCACATAGAATAACAACAACCGTATTAAAAAATTGGCAAACAGTAAGATACCGTAGAAGATTCTCTAAAATATTTCCATGTTTCAGGCAAAAATAAACGGTGCTGCTTATACCCAGAAAGAGTTTACGAAAGGACATCAAAATAGACCGACAAAACGCTCCTTCCCGTAAATAAGTTAAGAAGAGTACACAAATACAAAACAGCTGCCTGCAAATAACTAGACAAGGGCAATAAAATGACAACATCAGACTGATTTGCTGTAATTAGCTCCAAGCTACTAATGCCAGCTTCAATTACATCCTATAGAAATCCCGAAAGTTCAGTACAACCACATGGAATTAAATCACTGTTCCACCAACAAGAAAAAGGAAATACAATAACTATCGCCAATGCACTAACTCTGTATAACGGTTTCCCCCTATTTTCAAACCACAATCAGAATGGCACATTACATGACACCATGTTCTCCCCATGCAAATCCACTTAAAAACAGTTTTAGCACAATCAAATTCCTCAAGACCTCTCTGTGCCTCTTTACACACCAACCGAATGAAGCCGTTTTCTTCTATCTCGGCACATTCCGTAGCACAGTAATCTAGCCTGTCAAACTCTGCCAACTGTCAGTGCTTGACAGTAGCAAATACGTACAGAAGCACCAATCACTTTATGCTCTGCTCTGCCTCGCTGTAACTAGACTCTCCACTGTCCTTCCTCTTGGTCTATGACCTACCGTTTTCTTTTGGACGTTGTTACCCGAGCCCTATTACATGAACATTTCAACTACTTTCGTTTAACACCATGTCCTAAAGCCCATTATTTCCTCTCAAATCTCAATCTTGTTTACGTTTCAACTTTAGTCTCTGTCTTCGAAACCATATTCATATTCACCCTTTCCCATACACAACTACTACTTTGTTCAGTGCCTGTTAAAGATCCTGTTGAAGGCTAATACGAATTTCAACTTCATCACCCACTAACACAATCACAATAATTTTCATTAGAAACCAAAATACTATAAGTGTTAACATTATTATCTGCAACAACATTATTGTCGTACACAAACAAAATTCCAAACCCACGAAACATCATATCACAATCAAATGTCTAATTACTGTGTCTGTCGCCATAAGTGTGATTTCAATTTTAATAATATCCAACTTACTATCAAAAGGCAGTAAGTGTTACATCAATCGTTACATTTACTCTCCATACAATATACTATACAGCAATGTTATCATACACATACGAATTTCACGAGCGACAATCTCCTGAAGAATCTGTACATATCTACATTACGAAGTAGAAGTACTTGGAATTGTAAAGTAGTAGTCGTAAAAAAATCAATACGGGGTAAATCCCCATTTTCCTTTAGAACTTGCAGCTCAGTATCGTCCCATCACGTTACCAGTTCAACACCAGAGTACCATCTTTTTGTGATCATTGTTTCTGACTACGTTTCCTAGTAGTTAAATTACCTTATTTCTGCTTCA
This sequence comes from Schistocerca serialis cubense, assembly GCF_023864345.2. Classification (NCBI taxonomy): domain Eukaryota; kingdom Metazoa; phylum Arthropoda; class Insecta; order Orthoptera; family Acrididae; genus Schistocerca; species Schistocerca serialis. The sequence continues at coordinate 490,382,590 of NC_064645.1, read as the reverse complement.
GTGGCTTGTCTATTGATCAGAAAGTGCTGAACGTCGTTTCAAGGTAGCAAGCTTTTGTACTAAATTGACCATTTGCAAGGAAAACAAATGGTCTACATACAGTGGTATCGTGTCGTAATGTTAATAAAACTGCGATGATTCTTGTAACACGAGAAAGAAAAAAATGAAGCAGCCATGAAACCTTCAGTGACTTCCGCCCGATCGCACATTATGCACAAGGAAAACAACAAAGAATAATTATTTAAAGAAAACTAAACATTCGATATTCCACATTTTTATACACAACAACGTTTCACAACTGTGTGTATCGAAGCATGAATCTGTATTGGACTACGAGAATTAATTTTGTACTTTTAATGTCAATTTTAAAATATGGCGAACCAACATATTATTTTTATTCCAATAACTATTTACTGCTTTTTAATGTGTGGTGAAATTGATTCTATTATAAGAGAGACGTGTTAAATTTGAGATTTACGTCATCTTACTTTCATGTGATAATAGCTACTGCAAAATAGTGCACTAACTACCTGTTAATAATAATATCATTCTATTTCATTTGAATTCTCCTAAAAAATCCTAAATATAATAGTGTTATACCTACCTAAAAATGACAACATCTTCCTAAAATCACATTTTTACAAGCAAGCTAAACCAATTTTGTATCATCTTTATCAGATTTTTCTCTCAATAGTAACGTTAAAATCGTGTTTCTGCTCTCGGGCTTATGTCCATATGTTGCACTCATCTTATGGCTCGCTCTCTCTTCTGCCCAATTTCTTGTCACCCTCTGTCTGTCCATTTCCTCCTTCCTCTCTCTCTCTCTGCCTCCTCCCACTCTCTCTCTCTAACAATCTCCCACCTCCCTTTCCCTTGTCCATCTTCTCCTTCTCATCTCTCCGTCGCATATTCCCTCCCATGGCCATCGCCCCTTCCCCTCTCTGTCTATCACCTCCTTCCGCTCTCTCTGTCCATCTCCTCCTACACCCTTTAGATCTCCAGCTACTATCCTGCCTTCTCCTTTCCCCTCTCTCTATATACTCCTTCCTCCCTATCTCTCCCCCTCCACTCACTATTTCTCCATCTCCTCCTCCCTCAGCTAAGCTGCACTTGTCTGTACATATAACCCCTGAAATACATTATGATACTACATGCACAACTTGCCGTTCATGCAGCGCTGTTTAGATCTCAGGCACTACCAAAGTTACAATAGCAATTCATCATAAAATATGTCATAATGCAAATAGTATATCAACAGATATGACTTGCAACTAAATGAAAAAAACAAGTGTCACTAATGTATACAACGTAATGCTTGTGTTTTAGATACTTAAAAATGGCCGAAACTGCACAGTTGTACATGAAACAAAGAGAACGGCAGCTGAAGGCATCATGAAACTTTTCAAAATAATACCAAATTTTTTGATCCCCGCTCCCACTGAGGCTGAACATACAAATAACGAGGCGTGTTACTATTGTATTCTGACCCAGTTCAGATATTTTAAAATTTCAAGTCTCCAGCTTGTGAGAAAGTAAGTTTATATAGATAGCAAAATTTGTACCAAACAGACAGAAAAGACAAGACAGCAACATAATAAAATCGTGAAAAGAAGGTAATTTGATACAACTAAAGGATTCAAACCAGCAGTTCACTGGAATTGATTTAACACACTGTTTTACTTACGAGCGGGAGACAGCCAGAAGTAATTCCTATTTCATGGATCATTTCTGTTGTTAACATCAACAGCTCATACATATAAAAATTTTTACCATACAACCGCTGAAAATATACGTTATACAGAGTGATTTACATGGAGAAGCGGTCTAGGAGAAGAGAAAGGACACACAGTAGCAGAACCCTATGGTCTGTATAGTCCGCCATATTGTTGTTAGGCTAAAAGTAGCAATAAGTTAGCATTTGATTCAGTATTAAGTACCTATTTCTGAACATAAACTTAATATCATGACAAAAGTGAGTGAAGAAGACTTTTCAGATATGATTGAAATAGTTTATTAGAAGGTACCAACATAACTGTCCGAAATAGTTCCATTCTTCTCTAAGCTAGAAATTTACACTCTCTCTTATGGTTAATTTCTTGAAAATTCCCGTATTTAGGGAGACAAAAATGGTACAGATACAGAAAAAGTCTTTATTAGAAAACTAATCTGACAAAACTTTTCAGACTCCAACCTGATAAGCTTCAAGTACTCATCAAGAAATTGAACGTCATACGAACCGAATTTATGGAAAAAGGTGGGTATGTGTCCAGCAATGTCAACCCAACAATTAGTGATCGTCTTCTGGAATCTTGGCAGGCGTAGGTATTCTGACAGAGAACCATATGCCTTTGAAGTTATAGTATCTACAAGCCATTAGACGTCCTTTTAGTATGTATCTGTAAGATGTGTATTCAGCGTGTAGTTTCTACATCCGAACGAAAAGATCAAGCGAAGCTATATTCATCCTCATCATCTAGTATCTCGACATCATGCATGCATTTTTAGCTTCAACATCTGGAGGAAATGGAGCACATATCAACTCGATCTAAAACATGAGACTACACATGATGGTGGAATACGTGGCTGCGTGCCTTATTTGTACCTTTTCACTTCATATCGGAAAAACGCTCCAGTGTATCACTTCTGAGTAACAGATCCATACCTTCTCCCACTGTTGCGCGATGCTTTTCCCTGCAGCATTACTAGCGACATCTTTAGGGTGGGACAGCTCACAATATAGAACTATACTGCACATGATGATGTTATACACTTAAGTGTTGATGTTTCTGTGGAGCACTCTTTCCAACAACGCTTCACAAGCACGAGAGGATGTAGCTGGATCTTAAGATCCAGCGTTGAAGTTATCAATAACTAAGTGCAAAGTCCTGTCCCTGAAAGCACCAGCAGCCACAGAGTAGTATAATGTGGCTGCCTATTGGTAAACAAGAGAGGCCGTGGGGCTGCTACTGCTAAACATTGGAAGAAGTGACGGAGGCGTCCACGGCACAGCCCTGCTACTGCTAGGTCGAAGTGATCCAGGCGTCGACAGCTGCGTCGATGACGGATCCGGCCGTGATGTTACACCCCCGGAAGCTCACAACACTCCGTCTGCAGCGGAACAAGAAGCACACACACAACCATTAGACACTTGAAATGGACCAGTAAATTACACGACTTGTAGCCCAGCCCTCGTGCGACGACGCACTAGTACAAATAAATTACATTGGCTATCAAGGATACCAATGATATAAAATTCTGTGGACCTGATGGCGATCAAAATCGTGTCCTTTCAGGAGTTCACGGATAGAGCCACAGAATACCTCGCACACATAACAAATGCCATCCTAAAACACCAACACTTCACTAACTTTTGGAAGGTGACCAAGTTCCTGAAGTTGAGGAAGCCAGGGAAAGACCAGACCCTCCAACAAAATTATCGCTCACCAACATCTTTGACAAGGTAATACTACAATGCATCACCAGGGCACTACATCTCCAACGACACCCTAAGACCGGAGCAATTCAGCTTTAGGAATCACCACTCACAACACACCAACTCTTCCGTGTAGTCGACCTTAGAACACATGGCTACAACATGAAGAAAGCTAACGGGCCGTGTTCCTGGACATCGAAAAAGTTTTCGACCGTCTGTGGCACAACGGCCCGATACGCAAACTAAGCGAAGCTGGTTTCCCGGACAGACTCCTACGTCTCATACACTCGTATCTCACGAAAAAATTTTATAACGGCGACGTGCAGCTCAGACAATCGAGACAACACGGTATCCAAGCTGGAGTACCAAAGGGATGCACCCTGAGACCCATCTTGTTCAATCTGTACATTAACGACTTCCCAGAAACACAAAACAATTTGTTAGCCATCCACGCGGGTGACACAGAGGTCCTTGCACAAGAGTGGAAATCGTGGAACGTTAACACACGAATACAGTCGTCAATCAGAACTGCCCGTCCTTTGTTAGAACGATAGCGTACTAAAGTTAATTTCGACATGTGTGAAGCAGTTCTGTTCACACGCAGACTGAAACTACTGTGCAAACATCAATACTGTAAATAGGTAACATTACATTCACGCACAATTCGTTTCAGAGAGAAAGTCCGCGGGCCGGAGTGGCCGTGCGGTTCTAAGCGCTGCAGTCTGGATCCGAGCGACCACTACGGTCGCAGGTTCGAATCCTGCCTCGGGCATGGATTTGTGTGATGTCCTTAGGTTAGTTTGGTTTAATTAGTTCTAAGTTCTAGGCGACTGATGACTTCAGAAGTTAAGTCGCATAGTGCTCAGAGCCATTTGAACCATTTTGAAGAGAAAGTCAGATGTCTCGGTGTTTGGCTGGACTGGAAACTTAGACGGGGGACCATATCGACTACGTTGTCAAAAGAGCGCACACGAAGCACAAACAACTCCATGCAATGCTAAACAGGGAAAGTACACTGAATAGGAGTGTGTCGATGTCCATATACCGCAACCCATCGTTCGACTTTCGACCCAGTCTATCTCCAGATGAGAGCGTGTTAGTGGTTAATCTTAACCAGACGTACGCAAACATCGCAGTACCCATATCCTGCGACACCTCAATATAGTGAAAACGGATCCTTATGCAGACATATCAGTAGACATTTTGAATTGGCCGTCATGCCACTGTGAGCGTGGAGAGGTTCCACCTCTGTTTGGTAAAAAAGATAAAACAAAGGATGGGGAATAATTCTAGCGACGACTAGGTCCTCTAATGAGTAAATATACTGACTTAAGCGACTTTGGCAAAGGTGATATTATGATTACCCAGATATTGTGAACGTGTATATCGGAAACGGCGTAGCTGATCGAACATTCATAAGCATTAGTGATTGGGCGTCCACGAATTTTAACAGAACGTGAGATTTGGAGGCGTGACTGATCTAGGTGGGGTTGGCGTGCTGTGCATCTCTGCCGGTAGAGAAAATGCTGGCGCACGCATGAGATTTACAGAGCACACAGATCATGGTCCATTGTTGAACAGCAGCAGACGAGGCCTACGTGTTCTCATGTTGGCCCAACGACATTGTCAGTTACGACTGTAGTGGTCACGTGGTCGCAAAGATTGGATCGTGGATCAGTGGCATCTTATCGCCTCGTCGATGAATTACATTTTTGCTACACCAGGTCGGCAGTAATCCCTACAGACGCCGTCATCCACGACAACGGCTGTTCCAGATCTGCATAGCGCTTAGGAAGCAGCCTCCTGGTAGATGTATTCCGCCATGGAGGGCATTCTGCTGCGCTTACATGGGACCTGCGTTAGTAATCGGAGATACGCTGACAGCTGTGAATCAAATGCACCCCTTCATGCGTGATGCCGGCGATGTCATCTTCCATCATGTTAATTATCCGTGTCTCAGAGCCAGAACCGTGCAAGAGTGATTTGAGGAGCATGATAGTGTACTCACGTTGATGTCTATGAGACGAAATTGTCTTGATGTGTATCCGTTGGTATCCATTTTATCCGCTATTGGGCGCAATCACCACCTGCAGATATCAGCAGCCTGCTATCCTTTGAGGAAATTACATAACTTGCACTTGGATGTCTGGTGCGACGTACCTCCACAAACCTAACGACAAACTGTCGAATCCACGATAAGCAGAGTCGGAGACGTATTGTGTTGCAAAGATGGACCGACAAGTTATTAAGCAGGTGGTCATACAGCTTTGGCTCTTCAGTGTAATCTACGAATAAAAATTAATATATGATACCTACTCGAAGTTTACTGGTGATAAGTCCTCTCAGCCCCCCATTAACATCAATACTTACAGTTTTGTTGAGATGTGCTATAATATTTTTTGTTCAGCTTGGTTTCCACTTCCCTTCCGAAATGAGCACAAGTGCATCTACAATAAAAGGTAAAACACTGTGCGCAGGATCGTTAAAAATTACTTCTCGTGTCATAGATGAAGTGGTAATACGTACTACTACTCACGTAGCTGACTCTTGGCGACTGTCGTCATCTCACATGTGAGTACAAAAAGGATGGTCTCGTTACTTTCGGTAACGTTTGCGTTACAATGATAGGAGTCCAGCTGATTTGTCGTGACCTAACCAAGATATGCTGATCTCGGCCTCTTGGAACCATGCTGATAACTGTAAGTGCCTGCTGCTACCAGGTCCTATGGTCATCAGCGACAGCTGTATCTGCTCCAGACAGGTCTTCGTATTCAACTCCAACAGCAGTGTAAGCACTCGAAGTTAAAAACTTACCTGAAAAGTGTAAGTGAGCAGGTGGAAAAAATAATGAGTGAATAAATAAAAACATAGTAAATAAAAACAAAGTTTTTTTAGAAAAAGGTGTTTCATTTATTGGTAAGACACTTCAACAATCTTTGTACGTATTCTGAATTGTTCGTAAACGCATATTGTCTGTAATTCCTCTGTAGTTGCTTGAGGCATGACATCCTTATGTTTCCAGATTCTGGAAAGGCGCACATTTCTAAATCTCTGAAATCGAGGACATCTTCTCAGTGCCTTTGACGTAAACGATGCTGTCTTTAGGATCATACATTCGAATTGATGATATAATACCTTCATAAGCCACTCCTTCATTACCCCATTCATTTGTGCGGTTAGAACGTGTCAACCAAGCCGATGTCTCTCAAGCTTTAGCAACCGCAATCAGCCTAATAATTTGGGGGATGCACCGATTATGGAATATCTCGTTAGTACTTGTCTGGCTTCGGAAATGCATCGAATAGAACCTCTTTGAACACAAATTGACGGTACATATCGTAATACCCTCATGTGTCTGCAACGATATTCGCTCTTTCATCTATAATTGTGTGATACTCCACATGCTGTTTGATACCTCTACATTATTACACTTTGTACAATTCCTGTTAGCGGCGAGTAGTTTATGAGATGATCGTGTAGTGTTAATGCATACGCTGCAGTGACCAAGAGGAGGTTCGCGATAAATCGCGCCCTGCTTTGAACAGTCCATCACCTCCTTTCTTTCTCTTTTTTAGCCATACGTCTGACAGGATTCTTGCGGCCCGAGGGCCCAAAACGAATTCCTTTCCTGTGTCAACCTTTTCATCTCCGAGTAACAATTGCAACCTAAGAGTTATTTGCTGCGTGTATTCCAAGTGGTTCTTCGACGTACACATTGAACAGTAGGTGCGAAACACTACATACCTGCCTGATACTCTTTCTAATCCAAGCCCTTCGATCCTGATCTTTGTGATGACTACGTGTTGTGTGATGTCCTTAGGTTAGTTAGGTTTAAGTAGTTCTAAGTTCTAGGGGACTGATGACAATAGATGTGAAGTCCCATAGTGCTCAGAGCCATTTTTTGATCCTTAACTTTCAGTCTTGTAGTTCCATCTATGTTCACGTACATTTATATAGTACACGTCTTTCCCTGTATCTTACCAACATCTTTCGCTGAGTTTCGAAAATCTTGCTCCATTTCACATTGTCCAACGCTTTTTATGGGTGACAAGTCCAATGAACGTGTCTTTATTTTTCTTCAGTCATGAATCAATTATCAGCCGCAACATCACAACTACGTCTCTAGTACGTTTACCTTTCATTACTCTAAACGGATATCATCTAACAAACACCAAATTTTCTTACCATTCTACTGTACATAATTTTTTGCCAGCAAAGTGGATGCATTAGCTCTTAGGCTGATACTGCGATAATTCAGGCATTTGCCTGCTCTTGCTGTCTTCGGAACTGAGTCGATGATGTTTTCAGAAAGTCAGGTGGAATATAGCCAGCATCACACGTTCTACACACAGACTTGAAGAGCCATTTTGTGGTTGTTTCCCCCAATGGTTTAAGAAAATCCGATGGCTGATCCTGATTTTGGATCCTCTGTCTCTTCTCTGTCAACTTCTGTTTCTTCATCCATCACGTCATCAGACAGTATACCCCGTCACAGCGGGCTTCAATGTACTCTTTCCACCTATCCGCTCTCTTTTCAGAACTTTTGTCGAAATTTCATTGCACACATTATGTTACCGTTCGTACTTTTAGTTTCACCAAAGGTTGTGTTAATTTTCTATATGCTGACTCACTGGGCAGTTGCTGACGGTACGCCACATTTTAACGTCCTGTCCGAATTTAAATATACTGCGCGTTGATCTTGGCTTGCCATGTACTCTGGATGCCATTTTAGCGGATGATCCAGGAGCAGCTGCTCGCGTTCTTCGTGGTATCCACTTGACAAACCTGTCCAACGACATTTGATTAAGCTGTTTTCTTTTAATCCCTTGCCTGTTTAATCCCTTGCCATAACTTAGTCTGGGCACTAATGACCACTGTAGTTGTGCCCCCTAAAACCACAGAAAAAAAAAATCACTCATTGCGAAAATGATTGATTTTTGGCTTCTTCACATTTCTCATGAAGACATTCCACCTTAGCTTTCCCACATTTTCTATTAGTTCATCTTTAAGTGACTTGTTTTACTGTATTCCTGAATTTCCTGAACCATTTCGTACTTACTTCTTCCATAGAACAGCAGTATTTCTTCTGTTCCTCATGATTTCATTGGAGTTACCTTCCTTGTATCTATGTGTTTTCTCCCAAATGCATGCTTGGCCTTTTTAGAGATGTACATTCCTCTTCCACTGAACTGCCTACTGAACTGTTCATTACTGCAGTGTCCATAATAGCCTCAGAAAATTTCAAGGGTATCTCTTGATTGCTCTCTACTTCACAATTCCATCTCCTTCGTCACTGATATTTCCTGACTAGTCTCTTAAACTTCAGCCCACTGTACATCACTACTACAGTGCGATCTGTGTCTATATCGGCCCCTGATTACCCCTTATAACGGCATATATGGCTGCAGAATCTCTGCCTGTGCATAGTATAATCCAGCTGGTATCTTCTCATATTTCGTAACCTTTTCCAATTGTACCTCCGGCTCTTCCGGTTCATGAACAGGGTAATCACTAATATTAGCTGAAATTTATTTCAGAACTAAATTAGTCTTCCACCTCTCTCATTTTCATTTCCAAGCCTATGATCTTAGTAACGTTTTCTTCTACTCCTTCTTCCACAACCGTATCCGATTGCACAGTCACTACTAGATTTTCATGTCCCTCTACGTACTGTATTACTTGATGGATATCCTCGTACACCCTCTACATTCCTTGATCTCCTGCTTATGACAGAGATATATGTGCCTGATATGTTGCTGTGGGTGTGGCTTTGTTTTCTATTTCGATGACCAAAACCCTGTCACTGAAATGTTTACAATAACAAACTCTCTGCCCTTCCTTCCCTTTCATAACATATTCCAGTTTTCGTCTGATATTACTCTATAGTCATCTGACGAAATTCTTGTCGTTTTCCATTCCACTACACTGACAGCGCGGTAAGTAGATTAAGCGTCAACTTTTCCGTGTTCAGATTTTCTGACTTCTCACTCACATTCAGTCTTGTGGCATTCTATACCCTACTTCGTAGAATGTTACCCTTTCATTCGTGTACAGAAATTTTATCATGGTCACTTTCCCCTAGGCAATCCCCACCCGAGATGCGAGTGGGGATCCAGTCCGGAATCATTTGCTATTGGCGTGATCATAGTGACAATTTTTCAGTTGCAGACCACAAGAGCTGTGTGCACACATTACACTTATTTAATGTTGTGGTTTCCGTGCCTTCTGCATCCTTGGGCCGTTGGTCTTAAGAGATTTTCCGTCTTTTAGAGACAGTTTCCCACCTCAAGGGCAAAGTAAGTTCCCTGAACCTCTTCGTCGGAAGTTCTGGGGTCAATTCTTATGCCGCAAGTCTTCAGTAGACATTGCTAACGATTTTTATTCAGAATTTAAGCAGTGGCGAGGCTCGAACGCTGGACCCAAGAGATTTCTTTTACTAGTCAAATATGCTTTCCCTAGGCCATGGGTGGCAGTTGCTTAAACGGATGTGAGCAAACCGTGAATCCACAGCCATCATCAGTCTCGTTATTTGATATTCACTTCATTTCCAGTGAAGCTACAAGTTGCCATATGAAAAAAAAAAAAAAGTTTGCATTGTTAACAGTTGTCAGTTTTGCTGAATTCGTGTTAGAGATTCACTTTCCTGTCTGTTTATCGTTCTAGAATAACAGAGAGAAGCATTTCTAGCTGAAAACTAGCCTTTTATATCCATCCACGCCGAGATGGTTGCGGAAGGATGGTAACTGTGGCACTTTGCAAAGAAATATATCCAGCACTATTTAATGCCCGTCTTCTCCTTGTCCTAGGACGTACAAGCTGCAATGAGTTTCACTTCGAAATAAAATCAGCTCTTGATTAGTGTTCATAATAACAAGATTACTGTCTTAAAACTATGTCATGAAAATTTTGAATGGAGTACACGCACTGAAGGAGTTACCTATCAATCTACGTATGAACCATCCAGCATTTTTAGGACATTCAGACATGATGTCGATGCAGAGACATATGTCTGGAGCGTCAGTATAGTCGTAACGTTTCTGGTGCAGTCTATTTCATCTCCATTAAGTTCGTGCCTTAGTTCTTGAAACAGGGATGTGAATGGCTTGCATGTAAGGTGCACTGTTTCTCATGTTGCCCTTTCCACGCATGGAAAGTTCTTGCTTGGAAGTGTCTGGCCATCTTGATGTTGTATAATAATTCGTATCTAATCATTCTTCCCCCCCCCCCCCCCCCCCGCCATGAACCATGGACCTTGCTGTTGGTAGGGAGGCTTGCGTGGTCTTAACGATACAGATAGCCTTATCGTAGGTGCAACCACAGCGGAGGGGTATCTGTTGAGAGGCCAGACTAACGTGTGGTTCCTGAAGAGGGGCAGCAGACTTTTCAGTAGTGGCAGGGGCCACAGTCTGGATGATTGATTGATTTCGCCTTGTAACACTAACCAAAATGACCTTGCTGTTCTGGTACTGCGAACAGATGAAAGCAAGGGGAAACTACAGCCGTAATTTTTCCCGAGGGCATGCAGCTTTACTGTATGATTAAATGATGATGGCGTTCTCTTGGGTAAAATATTCCGGAGGTAAAATAGTCCCCCATTCAGATCTCCAGGCGGGGACTACTCAGGAGGATGTCGTTATCAGGTGAAAGAAAACTGGCGATCTACGGATCTGAGCGTGGAATGTCAGATCCCTTAATTGGGCAAGTAAATTAGAAAATTTAAAAAGGGAAATGGATAGGTTAAAGTTACATGTAGTGGGAATTAGTTAAGATCGGTGGCAGAAGGAACAAGACTTTTGGTCAGGTGAGTACGGGTATATAAATACAAAATCGAATCTGTGTAATGCAGGAGCAGGTTTAATAATGAATAAAAAAATAGGAGTAGGGGTAAGCCACTACAAAGAGCATATTGAACGCATTATTGTGACCAAGATAGACACAAAGCCCACGCCTACTACAGTAGTACAAATTTATATGCCAACTAGCTCTGCAGATGACGAAGAAATTCATGAAATGTATGATGAGATAAAAGAAATTATTCAGGCAGCGAAGGGCGACGAAAATTTAATAGTCATGGGTGTCTGGAATTCGGTAGTAGGAAAAGGGAGAGAAGGAAATATAGTGGGAGAATATGGCTTGCGGCTGAGAAATGAAACAGGATGCCGCCTGGTAGAATTTTGTGCAGAGCATAACTTAATCATTGCTAACACTTGGTTCAAGAATCATGAAAGAAGATTGTATACATGGAAGAAGCCTGGAGATACTGACAGGTTTCAGATAGATTATATAATGGTAAGACAGAGATTTTGGAACCAGGTTTTAAATTGTAAGACATTTCCAGGGGCAGATGTGGACGCAGACCACAATCTATTGGTTACGAGCTGTAGATTAAAACTGAAGAAACTGTAAAAAGGTGGGAATTTAAGGAGATGGGACCTGGATAAACTGAAAGAACCAGAGGTTGTACAGGGTTTCAGAGAGAGTATAAGGGAACAATTGACAGAAATGGTAGAAAGAAATACAGTAGAAGAAGAATGGGCAGCTTCGAGGGATGAAATAGTGAAGGCAGCAGAGGACCAAATAGGTAAAAAGACGAGGGCTAGTAGAAACCCTTGGCTAAGAGAAGAAATATTGAATTTAATTGATGAAAGGAGAAAATATAAAAACGCAGTAAATGAAGCAGGCAAAAAGGAATACAAACGTCTCAAAAATGTGATCGGTCGGAAGTGCAAAATGGCTAAGCAGGGCAAATGTAAGGACGTAGAGGCTTATCTCACTAGGGCTAAGATAGATACTGCCTACAGGAAAATTAAAGAGACCTTTGGAGAAAGGAGAACCACTTGCGTGAATATCAAGAGCTTTGGTGGAGATCTAGTTCTAAGAAAAGAAGGGAAAGCAGAAAGGCGGAAGGAGAATATAAAGGGTCTATACAAGTGCGATGTACTTGAGGACAATATTATGGAAATGGAAGAGAATGTAGATGAAGGTGAAATGGGAGATGTGATACTGCGTGAAGAGTTTGACAGAGCACTGAAAGACCTATGTCGAAACAAGGACCCGGGAGTAGACAATGTTCCATTAGAACTACTGACGGCCTTGGAAGAGTCAGTCCTGACAAAACTCTACCATCTGGTGAGCAAGATGTATAAGACAGGCGAAATTCCCTCAGACTTCAAGAAGACTATAATAATTCCAATCCCAAAGAAAGCAGAAGTTGACAGATGTGAAAATTACCGAACTATCGGTTTAATAAGACACAGCTACAAAATACTAACGCGAATTCTTTGCAGACGAATGGAATAACTGGTAGAAGCCGACCTCAGGGAAGATCAGTTTGGATTCCGTAGAAATGTTGGAACATGTGAGGCAATACTTACCCTACGACTTATCTTAGAAGATAGATTAAGGAAAGGCAAACCTCCGTTTCTAGCTTTTGTAGACTTGGAGAAAGCTTTCGACAATGTTGGATGGAAATTCTGAAGGTGACAGGAGTAAAATACAGGGAGCGAAAGGCTATTTACAACTTGTACAGAAAGCAGATTGAAGTAATAAGAGTCAAGGGGCATGAAAGGGAAGCAGTGGTTGGAAAGGGAGTGACACAGGGTTGTAGCTTCTCCCCAGTGTTATTCAATCTGTATATTGAAACAAGCAGTAAAGGAAACACAAAGAACAGTTCAGAGTAGGTATTAAAATCCATGGAGAGGAAATAAAAACATTGAGGTTCGCTGATGACATTGTAATTCTGTCAGCGACAGCAAAGGATCTGGAAGAGCAGTTGAACGGAATGGACAGTTTCTTGAGAGGAAGGTATAAGATGAATATCAACAAAAGCAAAACGAGGATAATGGAATGTAATCGAATTAAGTCGGGTGATGCTGAGGGACTTAGATTAGGAAATGAGACACTTAAAGTAGTATAGGAGTTTTGCTATTTGGGGAGCAAAATAACTAATGATGGTCGAGGTAGAGAGGATATAAAATGAAGACTGGCATTGGCTAGGAAAGTGTTTCTAAAGAAGAAAAATTTGTTAACATCGAGTATAGATTTAAATGCCAGGAAGTCGTTTCTGAAAGTATTTGTATGGAGTGTAACCGTGTATGGAAATGAAACGAGGACGATAAATAGTTTGTACAAGTAGAGAATAGGAGCATTCGAAATGTGGTGCTACAGAAGAATGCTGAAGATTAGATGGGTATATCACATAACTAATGAGGAAGTATTGAATAGAATTGGGGAGAAGAGGAATTTGTGGTACAACTTGACTAGAAGAAGGGTTCGGTTGGTAGGACATGTTCTGAGACATCGAGAGATCACCAATTCAATATTGGAGGTCAGCGTGGAGGGTAAAAATAGAAGAGGGAGACCAAGAGATAAATACACTAAGCAGATCCAGAAGGATGAAGGCTGCAGGAGTTACTGGGAGACGAAGAAGCTTGCGCAGGATAGGGTAGCATGGAGAGTTGCATCAAACCAGTCTCAGGACTGAAGACCACAACAACAACAACATCTAATAATTATCGTTAATCGTTGCTGAGGCAGACGTTTTGTGAGAAAAATATTCTTGACTAATGGTATGCTTCTCATTTCGAACGGGAATTTCTTAATAGAGTGAAGTCATTGTGAGGTTTCAACACTAGTGATTTAGAAAACTCGCGCTTGTTATGATTTGTCACATTCTGCTTCCGCTGGAAAGTGGTTTTCAGATGGCTGGGTCTGACGTATTTATATTTAATACCCGCAATTATGCTTCAGATGATCATGTACTATAATGCCCTAACTGAGAAAAACGACTGTTTTTGCGTTCTTTTGTTTAATGTTCAACTCGATATGGTCTGTTGTCCGATCAGTCACTTTGATAAATATTGGTTTACTTGGAATCTCTACAATTTTATAACCAAGACCCAACATAGGAATAATTTCATATAAAGTATGGACTCATCTGTCGTTAAGGTACGAATTACTCACGATATTACACTTTACACGAATCATACTGACTGGCTGATTCGACAGATGTATATTACGAGTATAATGCTCCCACACTTGTCTCTTGGAGGGACGCATACCGGTAATATTGAACCCTCACCGGTAAAATCCCCGTCTTTCTGTTGATTTGATCTCCGTTTTAAACAAGTTAACATTTGCATTTAACTCAAGTCCATTTATAAATCGTTTTCTATGTGCATTTAAATAATCAGTGATATTGAAGCCAGTAAGTATTAACACCACTTCCTCAGTTTCTAGAACTGGTTTATTATTTGCGTGAGTGACATTAGCTTTGCTACTGTATATTTTCGGAGTGTTAATGCTACACTCCACTTTTGATGTAGACAATGTTCTTATAGAGTTACAGTAAATGACAGCGTATCTTGACCTCAACTGATGCAGTGACATGCATACTGCTTGTTTTTAAGTAATTCTCTGGAGACACGTACCTAGAGATAAGAATTCAGCTATTGGTAGTGTCAAAAATTGACTGTGCGAATGTATCTCTCATACACACATTACAAAACTTTGGGGTTTGAGTTTTCTGGCGAGTTTCAGTAGACCTATGCTAGGAAGCAATTTGTCCAGTAGTAATGCTATGAGCCATTCTTCAAGAAAGAGTAATGACCCAGAAACAGCCAAATATTATAAAAACTACTGTGCTAATCAAGAAAGGTTATTAAAAAGTCCAGAAGCAAGTGATCATGTCTGAGATTAATACCTCTGATAACAAAATCAAAACAATTTGGAATATTATTACAAGGAAGACAGGGCAACCAAGTGTACAGGATGACGGCATCTCCATCAAAGCGAATGGGAACTTGATAAACAACAAGCAGGAAGTAGAAAACATTTTGAATAATCATTTTTTAAATGTTGTAGAGAAAATAAGATCTAAATGTTCATTAGAAGGAGCAAGGCAGTTAATGGAAGAGGCCTTACGCACACCATTTGAAACAATTAAAATTCCACCCACCTCTCCTTCTGAAATTAGTAAGATAATAAACTCTCTCAAGAATAAATGCTCACATGGAATTGATGGCATTTCCAGCAGGATAATAAATGCTTGTTCACAACATATAAGTGGGATTCTTTGACACATATGTAACAGCTCTCTAAAGCAGGGTATTTTCCAGGTAGACGGAAGTATGCCTTTGTTAAACCACTGCATAAAAAAGGGGATGCGTCTCATGTCAACAACTACCGCCAAATCTCTCTCTGATTGCCTTATCCAAAATTCTTGAAAAACTTGTGTATTGTAGAGTAGCTTCACACCTTTTAAAAATAAATTTTTAGCAATACGTCAGTTTGGTTACCAGAAGTTTTTTTTTTCAACGGAAAATGCTATATATACTTTCACTAATGAAATATTTAATGCTCTGAGTAACAGGAAGTCACATGTTGGGATTTTTTGTGATCTATCAAAGGCTTTTTTGTGTAAATCAAGGAATACTTCTATACAGGCTCAACTACTGTGGTATGAATGAGACAGTGCTCAAATGGTTTAAATCTATCTAACCGGAAGAGTGCAGAAAGGTGAAATAAGCAGTTCACATAATATGCAAAAAGCTGGTGATTTCTCAATCTGGGGAACAATCAAGAATGTCGTGCCGCAAGGTTCGGTCTCGGGTCCTCTGCTGTTCTTCATATGTATTAATGGCTTGTTATTCTACATTCATGAAGATGCAAAGCTGGTACTTTTTGCCGATGATACAACAATAGCTATCACACCCAACAGACAAGAATTAACTGGTGAAATTGTAAACGATGTTTTTCAGAAAATCATTAAGTGATTTTCTGCAAATGGGCTCTCATTAAATTTTGACAAAACACAGTATATACAGTTCCATACGGTAAATGAAACGACACCACTAATAAATATAGACTTCGACCAGAAATCGGTAGCTAAGGTACAATATTCAAAATTTCTAGGCGTATGCATTGATGAGGGGTTGAACTGGAAAAACACATTGAGCATTTGTTGAAACATTTAAGTTCAGCTACTTATGGTATTAGGGACATTGCAAATTTTGGCGATATACATCTGATTGACTTAGCTTACCACGCCTATTTTCATTCTCTGATTTCGTATGGCATCGTATTCTGGGGTAACTCATCATTGAGTAAAAGAGGATTCATTGCACAATAGCGTGTAATCAGAATAATTGCTGGAGCTCATGCAAGATCATCCTGCAGACACTTATTTAAAGAGCTAGGGATCTTCACTGTAGCCTAACAATATATATATATTCACGTATAAAATTTGTTATTAACAACCTGAA
The DNA here is from genome assembly GCF_023864345.2 of Schistocerca serialis cubense. NCBI lineage: Eukaryota > Metazoa > Arthropoda > Insecta > Orthoptera > Acrididae > Schistocerca > Schistocerca serialis. The sequence goes on along the minus strand of NC_064645.1, from coordinate 490,365,895 downwards.
CGAATTCAAAAGTGACAGCAATGTACATGGCTACAACACTAGAAGAAACGGTGATCTTCACTACTCAAGGTTAAATCTAACTTTGCCTCAGAAGGGGGTAAATTATGCTGCCACAAAAGTCTTTGGTCACTTACCTAATAGCATCAAAATTCTGACAGATAGCCATTTAGTATTTAAAAGGAAATTATAAGAATTTCTTAATGGCAACTCCTTCTACCTATCAGATGAATTTTTGGATACAGTGAGTGGGTAATTTCGCCAAACCCCACAAGAAAATAAAAAATAACTTAAAAATTAAAATATTAAGTGTAATGTAATATTTTGTGTAATGTAATATCTTGTCAACCTGACAAGTTTCACATCATCATGTGGTGTCGTATTCATGATCTATGGAACAAGTACTAATCTAATCTAATCTAAACTAATCTTCGTGTACAGTCCAACCTTTTCGCGTATGGTTTTCAATGCGGTCCTCTACCGATACCGAAGGCCTCTATGGCCATAAGACGTCTTTTAGGACCATATAGCTCGTTACCTGCTCTATGTGCATTCTTTCTTGCATCAGTTATGGTACCAGCAGTCCGGGTAAGAACAAATAGTTGACAGCCCAGCAAATGTGGGGATTAGAAACGGAATTATTACACTAAATCTATTGGGTTTTGTCAAAATCATAGCCGTTTTAATACGTCTTTTTCTTCTTCCTCTCTGCCAAGGAGCATATATCGCCTTTGCCACTGTTGACTTGATAAAGCTTTTTATAAACATCCTGCAGTGTTTATCCTCTTCTTTAGTGTGCCATGAGCTTCTTCAGAATTTTCTTAAAGACTATTCCAGCAACCAGTTTATGTCTGGCACACACTGCATTATCGACGACAAATGCAGAATAGCATTGTACTTAAAGAGTGTCCCTTTATTTTACATGTTTACTAGCTTAATAAACTAATATTTGGTACGAAATGCAACGGTCTGTCTTCTAGTGTAAGCGACATCGTGCTCCTTGCATACGCCATGTAGGACTTTAACTGCATTACTGTCACCAACTAGACGCATTTTCGTCTTCGTTCCAGATCCAAACGAGTTGTACCCAGGGATATGAAGTTCGACTAGAAGATTCTTGGAAATACCGCTCCCACCTCTATCGATATTTTTCCTAGTACTCATGTCATGAGACTGGATGATTTGTTACTTCCACGAGCAATTATGTATCAAATTGGGAGCCTTCACTCAGCTGTTGTGCTTCAATGAGAAGCCGAGACACATCACTGATGCCTTTCTCCCTCGATGTCTTATGACCCGTACTGGAAAAGCATTAAGTTACGAGAATTTCTGTACTTATGGCTCAAATGGTTCAAATGGCTCTGAACACTATGGGACCTAACTGCTGGGGTCATCAGTCCCCTAGAACTGAGAACTACTTAAACCTAACTAAACAAAGGACACCACACACAACCATGCCCGAGGCAAGATTCGAACCTGCGACCGTAGCGGTCTAGCGGTGCCAGACTGAGGTGCCTAGAACCACTCGGCCACTCCGGCCGACTGCTTATACACCTTCTTGTCATTCTGGCGGATAGCCATTATTAGCTGCAAAATAATCTCGTCTACAGTCATATTCTCCTCTGCTCTCGTGTGCTTAAATTCTAGATGCAGAAAGTTCTGAACACATTTATCTGACAGATGTTTAAAACAAATAGAGTCGTAAAATTCTTCTTTGCTCAACCCATTTCATCAATTGAACACAACCCGTGTTGATTGCAAATAAGTGACCGCATTATGCCTTTTTTACACTTTAAAGTATTCTAGTGACGCTGTAATATTAAGCTTCTATACTGTACTGCACGCAAAGTACTTGAAGAGTGGGGAGTATCCACATCATTGGCTGCCAATTGGAGGTGCCTCATGTTCATAAGGTAGATCTGCATATTTTTAAGGTGTGTTGTGATGGCCTTTATGTGTCACTTTAAATTTCTCCTGCAATGATCTGGCTGACATGACCATGAGAACCGAACCAGTCTTATACAGAACTGATCAGCGTCTAGCAGTTGTACCATTAAACAGATATTTTGCAAAGATATCCCGATTAGAAGAGAATAATGAGTGGGAGGATCTAACCATAAGTTTTCAGAAATTTACCTATAGTTAATGGCTAGTCTGACAGGAATACAACTTATTATCTGTTGTGTAGTAGCGGAAGTGAATAACATTTTATCGGTCTTCTTCAGTACACGTATTTATGGACCCTGAATATTAATAATTATACGATTCAGATACTGCTGTACTGCTATTGTCTTGTGATTTAGCATAGTCGAATTGTGTAACTGTCCTGAAGTCACGTTGAAAAGTAAACTTTCGTTTTTTATTAAAACACTAGGAAGTGTACGCATATTTGCTCATTGTACCACACATGTTGTTCTGTATTGAAAGAGCTGAATGGCGAACGTAGATGGTCTTCAGAAGAGAGGTCGATCCGCTTGGGGGACCTAGCATTAACTACCGCACACGCACTTCCAACCTGTTCTGAACCTAGCGGCACACCCTGTCAGAATTTCTCCTCTCTTAATCCCTCATCTTATTAGATGCGTAGCATTGGGAAATACAAAAGCCCATCCAACACATTCGACTTTTTCCTTAGTCTCGAGTGACACAGCCCCCGTCCTAATTCCTTTCACACTCTCAAAGGCCGGCCGAAGTGGCCGCGCGGTTCTGGCGCTGCAGTGTGGAACCGCGAGACCGCTACGGTCGCAGGTTCGAATCCTGCCTCGGGCATGGATGTGTGTGATGTCCTTAGGTTAGTTAGGTTTAACTAGTTCTAAGTTCTAGGGGACTAATGGCCTCAGCAGTTGAGTCCCATAGTGCTCAGAGCCATTTTTTGAACACTCTCAAAGAAGCTTCCGCACACGCCGTCGAACGACATACCTATTCAGTGTGTCAGCTAATAAATCCCAAAACTTGTTGGTAAAAGTCTGATGCAAATAGATTTCATCCAACTAAAAGTTCAGTATCATCCAAACCTCCAAAATGCAGCATTTTCATATAAGTATATATGCATAATCAGTCATCACAACCACTTCAAAACTCATTATAAACTGTTCGAAGTTAACAGTAAGGGAAGCGAAGCCACGTGTTACAGTCATCGGAAAATATAAGTAAACCCGTAGATCGACAGCATGCTTTTAAAGACATCTTATTAGCCAAGTGTTCTGGCAATTTGTAGTAGCTGTTCTCCGTTATAAAAACTTATATCAGTACGTCATCTTCAGAACAAAGAGAGATAATTCCTTTACATTTCTTAATAAAAATATAAGAAGTGTAATCGGAAAATTTTTAATTCGAAATTAGATTGGGAATTCCTGGAAGTTGCAAACTACTTTGTTAACGGTATGTGTACTTTCTACTGAATTATTCTGGCAGTTGCGATCTTAGCAGTTTAGTAATGCATTAGGTATGGTTGGTGAGGATCTGTGGTGCAGTCAGAAGCGGTCGTCCCTCTTTAGTTGGTGTCCCAGGCAAATTTGCCAACAATGAAATATCGCACAACATGATGCGAGGAGTTGCGTAGCAACATTGCGATTTTGAATCGTGCTGCGTAAACATATTGTCTGTGCTTACGTGATTTCTATCGAGTTATTCGTTGTGCTATAGTTCTCTATTTTAGCGCCACGAGCCTCTCAACTGAATATCTGCATCGATTGCCGAATACCGTTTTCAGGTAGAAGACCGTAGTAAGGCAGCTTTGGGGGAGACGCTGAACGGAACGGTAAGTGACCAATCAACATCTTGCTTACCCAGATTAACATCATTTGCTGCTTGTGTCTTGTGTAGATTACTACTGCTGATCACTGTGGATTCACGTGCCACACCAAATGTATGTAGCTATATTCATATATTTAATCATTCTAACTAATATTTACCGAAAAACGTCCTTTCCAATGATCCCATTCGACGATCAGTTTAAGAGGGTAGTTTTCCAAATCGTCCGACATGGTTTTGCATTTAGAAGTACCATGATATGTCCTTGCATTCTATAAATAGGGATAGTTTCTTAGTTTCCTTTACATGCGAAACTGTTAGCCGCCCGCCAACGGTGTTTTGAGTGGTATTAGCAAACAGTACCACGTTACGTTCTACACGTTGTGTAAATTATCATGTTCCTTCATTTTGTTCAGAGTGCAGTCAACGAAGAGCAAGCCGGCAATTCCCTTTTCTCTCTTTACCTATTATGTCACAAGAAGCAACTACAAAATGTTTCACAAACTTATAATGACCCTTCCCATGATCACCCTATGAATCACTAGCAAGACAGTGCTAAGACACGGACACGGGTTTTTGGTTTTACAGAAAGTGCAGTACCACTGTATTGAACACAGATGTGAGCTACTAATAATGCTAAGGCAAGGAACGGATTTGGATGTAAGCTACGCAAGTCTCTGCAAAATGTTCTACACTGCTAGAGAGCGAAACCGATCCCTAGCCTCCCTATATGACAATTGTATCGCTCTTCAGGTAAAGGCAACTTCCTCTACCACGAGTGATGATCGCTGTCAAGTTTACGGAAAGACTACACTTCCCCATCAATTACTGCCCAGTTCTCTTACGTGGGTGCACAAATTAACTGCACTGTGCTCGCTTTTTTATAGTGAGCTACTTTATGTTTATTAAGTCAGTTCCTATTTGCGATTTTGTGTAAAATGCGTTTCTATAAACAACGGCTAAGACGTGTAATGTCAGAGGCCAGTGTATGGTGAGTGGGAAAACAAAAGAATCGGTATATGTGGCGCCTTGGTTCTGTCCGTATTGTGAATCTGTTTAATCAAGCTGCAGACAACGCTGAATAAATGGACGTCGAGAAAATTGTTGGAATTCTCTGATCACTGAAACGCCTTACTTGTAGACTGCATAAATCTGTTACCCTCAGAAATATCTGGCACTTGTAGGTGGAACTACACTTAATGGACACACCACACATCGTCTGTATATTTTGCAAGGTGCGTGTGAATATGTCCGATTGACTGCGAATGATCAAATCCATGTGACTAACCATAACCTGCCGTATTGGATTATCTGTCATATACTGAAATAGCTGAAGTTCCATAACACTTACGTGACCCACGTATGATGCGGAGCGAACTAATTCAAGTCCATAGGTTCCTTCAGATGTTGGAGCTGAGGCTGCGGTTATACTTTTGATATCCCTGATGCTATGAAAGATATCCGAGCCACTGACAGCGAGGACAACGAATTTGACAATGTCCAACACATGTTGACAGGATGTTACACTTGGGACACAATCATCCCAGTGGTACTTTACATAACAGATCACTTAGGAACTATAAATACGTACTCAGGAGAATCACAGTGTGAACAAGTGCCGAGTGAAGTTATTTCGACCACTCACGTAAGAGGATTGAACAGGATATCCTGGGCAAGTATCGTCTATAAACAAAGAAACGAACACTTTTCGTCTTGGATCAAGATGCTTTTTCCAGAAGAATGCTACTACTGATGCACAAGATGACCTAGAATCAATTGCCCATGTCGGTTTTTGGGGTTATTCAAGAAAAAGGTAGAAAATGGATATTAATCGCACCCACAACTACAAGCTTCGCCCCCTCTCCCTTCAGGATTGTTAGCAACTTGTGTATGGCACTGTCTCCTTCCATGTTATTACAGTTTGCTACTACAGAAAAGTTTGCCCCTAATTTTTCTCCGTTGATTGCAAATTATGTCAAAATGTTACTCGCCAGCTGCAGATACACAAACGTTATTGTTTTCCTACTTCTGTGCCACTGGCGAACCCAAAGGAGTGAGGAGGGATTCAGCTTTTACACCGTAAAAAGAAATAATATTGACAGGCTGAATTCTCTCTAGCCAATTATACAGATACAAACATTCGGTGTATGTATGAAGTAGGTGGAACATATTAGAAGTACGTATTACGCGTATGCATCGTCATACCTCTATCTCATTTCATCCTTCACAGCTAAAATTACAACAGCTGCCTATCTCCCCCCCCCACCGCCAGCAACAATCAATCAAGTCCCACTAACTTCTATTAAGAGGTTGTGTGTGCGTCCTACATCTACATCAGTTCTCCGCACGCCACCTGATGGTGTGTTCCCGTGGTTACTTCTGGTACCACTAAGAGATCTCCCCATCGCTGTTGCATTCGCGAAAGTTGCGAGGGAAGATTCATTTTAGGAAAATCTCTGTATTAGTTCAAATTTCTCGAATTTTTTCGTTGTGTAATTTTCACGATGTAAAAGAAACTATGTGATTTATTCGTCTCCTCCCAGAACGTACTGTCTCGCTTTTACATGTAAACTTCTGTGTGATGAAGAACGCCTCTCTTGTTGCGTCTGATACCGGAGCTCGTTGAATATCTCTGTAACACTCTCGCGCAAACTAAACGATCGAGTGGCACGTCACTTCTCATTGTATCTTTTCTCTCTCTTTTCTATTAGTCCTACATGGTCAAGACGCCAAGGTGACGAGCGGTATTCAAGAATTAGTCGAACAAGCGTTTAGCAAACCACTTCTGTCGTGGACTAGATGCATTTCCGTATCTTCCGTCCTGCGATGTCCGTGTGGTATCTGTGTTTAGATTACTGAAAAATTTAACAGCAAAGGCGATTGTTGGGAAACAAAGGAATGCAGAACAGAGAAAACATATATTTCACATTTCACGTACATCCATATTTCGAACATAATAATAAGTATAGTGCTTCTTTGAGGCTTGGTATCCTATTCTTCAGTTGAATTAGAATCTGAACTGAAGAGTGGAATACTAGTGGAGAAAACAAGAAACCATAAAAAAGGGACAGAATTAACGTTAGCATGGACTACCACAGTTGACATTTATGAATTGTATCCCGAACGTGTGTCAATCTGTGTTGGTTAACTGCAGTACGTGATACGAATCTGACGTATGTCGACTTGTAGGTCAGCTGAAAAAATGGATACAAATCCTACAGTTGTTCCTATCTATGCCTCCACAACTACTAGTATTCTATTCTTCAGTGGATACTAATGCTAGGGAAGGCCAAAAACTCAACAAGCAAGACGAGAAACCGAAAGTGCGTGGGATTGGCATCCTGTACCTCATTACAACTACGAAAGTCGTATCCTGTTCTTCAGTGGAATAGTTGGAAGCGGCCGTTGCTTATTAGGTTAGGTTCCAGGCGAATTTGTCAACAGTGAAATATCTCACGACATGATGAGGACAATTGCGTAGCAACACTGAGATTGTGAATCGTGCTGCGCATACATATTTTCTGTGCTTACTTAATTTTCGTTGAGTTATTCCTTGTGCTAAGTGCATCTTCTTGGCGAGAAAAGATAGTCAACTAAATATCTGAATTGCTTCTCGAGATGAGTCCTCAAAGAGAAGAACATAAGAAGCCGGCGTTGGGTGGGACACTGTACGGAACCATGAGTGATCAGTCAATATCTGTTCTCGCTCATCTCTGAAACACACTAAAATCCTGTGCTGCTAATGTCGACTGTACGCTTCTGGCGCTGACCTTTGCTGCCTCACATGTCAAATCGAACGGTTCTAGCCTTCTTCCGATGTTTGGTTGTACCAGTTACGTTTTACTGAAAAAAGGGTCCATTCCAGATGTCCGAGTTTATGATCAGTGTACCAGAGTAGTCTAATAAAACTGGCGGATGCGGTTTCGGTAAATGATGTACACTACTGGTTTCCTTCATTCTATAAATTTCCAATATTTTCTATGATTCTTTATCAAGCGGGTATGTTGGTCATGCACCAGCGTCGTTCTGCATCGTATCAGTATACTGTATCATGTCGCATCCTGCAAAACTTGTTGGTTACAAACATACTTTATTTTATTCTGCGCTACTCACCAGGTGCCGATACACGCACGAACACCATCGGGAGAGGAGGTAACCCTTTCCTACCTAGAGCGAAATAGGCCTCTGTGTAACGTCTACGAGGTGCAAGTTTGACCTCTCCTGAAGAAAGTGCTGCGAGAATCTTTCTGATGGTCGATGTAGATTCTAATATGGAGACGTTTCGCTCCGTTAACTCCTGACCTATGCTCGAAGTAACTGACACCGTAATACTCTATTTGACAAATTAATTAAATTACCTAGATGACACGGACGGACGTAATTATAACTTCATATCGGGAGACACCATCGGCGGATGTATACGGGCAAACGATTTACAGTTGCAATTCTCTGTGATATGTAGAGCGGCCACCACATTGCAGTAGCGCTGTTCGTGTTTAGTGTTGTCAAGAGCCCTGCCAGGATATATATATGCGGCGTGAACAATATCAGGTATCGAATGACCACAGTAAGACATGTCGCATTCTCGTGTGAGACGGCTTATTTGCACCTGACGGGTACGCCACGGTCATCTAGGATTGCCTAAATTTGATACTCAGAGAACTGTACAGTGGTGCCATGGTAAAATACTACAGTACAAGTGTCTCTATAAACCGCTTGCATGATGTCGTGGTACTCTCGTTGCAAGCAAGATCGTCATATTTGTTATGGATAAAACTTGTGTGGCCACCAAGTCGAAGGTCAACTCGGCCCCAATGCCAACACTATATCACGGAACTGTCAAGTTGTGGGCCATCTTGAATGAGGACAAGATACGACCGTTTTTGGCACCATTCCAAACTGGATCGGTATGCGTCGTGGCCATTGGTGGAGCAGCGTAATAATAATAAGTGAGCTGCTAATGCCAAGCTCTTTGGAAATTTCACTCGACATTATAATCACGGAAACAGAATAACATAACAGCTCAACTCATGAAGCTCCATTTTGTTTATCTTCAACCCTCCTCCCAACCTTTCATTTTTTGGTCATTTCGACAGGACACAAATCGTACATATGTCGGTTTTCCATCTTCTCTAGTACTATTGCCAACTGAAGAATAGGACACTAGTACTAGAGAAAGCGAAAAACGTGAAATTTGTATCCAATTCTTCAGCTGACCTGTATAGGGTAGTTGACCTATAAAGATCAATTGAAGAATACAAAAACCTACAAACGTGACATTTGTATCCTGTACTTGGTTTGATCTAAATGGGATAATACGTAGTAATAGTGAAGGTGGAAAAGCGACAAACGTGAAATTTTTATCCTGTATTTAAGAATGGGATTCTAGTATGAACGATGGCAAGAAAGGCTGCAAATGTAAAATTTTTATCCATTACTGCAGTTGGCCTACGCAGGGTGTTTTAGGAAGGTGGTCAAAAATGTAACAGGACATAGAGACTGCTCCACTGAACAATTTGAGGTAGGGAACCCGAAGTCGGGAAGCCAGCTTAAGGGATTATGGACGTCAACTTGTCTACCTCTTTGTTCAGCATTGCTAGTTTGTTAGGTTATTTATTAATAAGCGTTCAAGTTTACACGTACTGTGCTGTTTATTTACATGTACATTCTTTACTTTTGTCAGGAAACAAGAAAGAGAGCCTGATTTCTAGGAATTCATGACGGAGCATCTGTTTACTTTATTCACCCATCAGGTGGCTCTGTTGTACTGTATTTAGTCTGTCCCATGACAAAACGTGCTATGAATCAACGACAGACCCACTTACTACTCGGTGCTATTCAGAGACGTACAGTAGAATAGGATGGTGCAGAACCGGTACAGACGTGCGTCCTGTGTGTGGGGAAATACGTTGCAAACTCTCGCTGCCAAAAGGTTATACATGGAACGATTTCCTAACAGGCATAATCCGCCACGACGAGTGTTAATTTCTATTGATTAACACATTTGGGAGACTGGTTTATTGGAAAGAAGAAACGAGGGACCAGGAAACATGAGGACCACTCGCACATCCGATTTTGAGGCGCAGGTTCTGGAACGTGTGCAGCTGACCCACTACGAGTACTCGTCGTATTGCACGTGAAATGGGTGCTTCACATGCTAGCGGCTAGCGAGTAGTCCACGAAAATTTACACCCATATCACCCACAACATGTCCATGCAATGCTTGTGACTGACTTTGCTCCAACGGTAGTATTGTGTCAGTGGTTGCTCCAACAATGGTTTGATCCACCAGCTTTCCTCAAAATTTGGGACGAGGCCTCATTTGATTGTAATGGTGTTTCAAACAGCAGGAATAGCCACGTGTGGGATGAGGAATCCCTCACGCTGTAATAGCGTCACACCATCAAGGCTGTTTTGCTGAGAATAACAGGAGGGGTTGGGGAGGGCATTGTAAGCGGCAATCTCTTTGGCCATATGTTCAACCTGGTCGTCTGAGTGGCCACCTGTACTTGAGGTTCTCTCAAAGTGATCTACCTCAGTTGTTGGAGTACGCAGCCTTGGCTGTTCCTGAGAGGATGTGGATGCTACATGACAGTGCACGGCCTCACTTCAGTTTGGATATCGGGAGTCATCTCAGCGCTCTATATCCTGGTCGTTGGATTGGAAGTGGAGGTCCTATTCCATGGCCTGCTATGTCACCTGACCTCAATCCCCTTGATTATTTCGAATGGGTCACTTCTGTGTGACGCCCCAGTGGATGCCGACGTGCTATTAGTTGTCAGAATTATAGCTGCCTGTGTTGTGATTGAAACACGCCAGGGATATTTGACTGGGTGCGTCAGAAATTGTTCGCCGATGTCGAGTGGGTTGAGGCTGATGGCCGTCAGTATCAGCAGATATTGTAAGTAACAGCATAAATGAAACATTCATTGTGTCAGTGATGGTGTTTGCAGTTAACTGTAGGTATTGTAAATAAAAATGTTTACAGTAGTGTGATTCTATTCCTATTAACCACTCGCGATGGTTTCACCAACTCCCGTTTCCCTGCCTCAAATTGTTCAGTGGAGCATCCTCTATATCCTGTCAAATTTGGTACGCCCTTACGGAAACACCCTGTATAGGCCAGTGGCAGAGTGGGATACTGATACCAGCGAAGGAAAAATAGCAAAATTGTAAAGTTTGATTTCTGCACTTCAGTTGACCTTTATTTCAGTTGACCTATACAGATCAACTCATCAGAAGAATATGATATTAGTACTAGCGAAGGAGAAAAAAGCGATAAACCTTAAATTTATTCTTGTACTGCCTCTGTTCCTTTTTGCGAAATCGTATTTCTATACTGAGACCGTTAGAGGTCTTACTACGCTTTCTTGGCGATCACTCGATGTGGCTTTCCTTTCAGTCTAACATCTGCCATCCAGTAGAATGCGCTACGCTGTGTTAGTCATGACAAAAACAAGATATGCGTCTAGTGCAAGACTTTTCGTTATCTTTCACTTTACAGTGTAATCTACAAGCATCCTCGTCCAATCGCGATAGTTACTTTTCTGTTTGTAGAAAATGAATACGCATCATTGACTCACTTTTCTTATTTTAGTCTCTCTCGATCTTGTTTAATGTTTCGCATTATCGCGAATTACGTGGACATCAACACTGTTTCTCTGGTTGCATTTGTGCGTATATTTTGCACTTATATTCTCATGAATCTCAGAGTTATTGCCTTTTGAGAGCTGTTTTATAACCTTAACCGCAAAACATGTACCAGTCAGTGGAAGCAGCGGAGAGTGGCTACAGTATTATCGAGACACTTTTAGAATCCGTTTCAAGAAACGCATGTTGAGTTCCATCACTCTGACGATGTGAAGAACTCATGGTCTCTACTACGCTTCAGGTGAAGGTTGTTTCACCAAGCCACAGCGTAAATTCGAAAATCGAAAGACACATGCTACTTCACTTGAATTCGTCTCATGCCTTCTACAACCCAAATATTCTATAGACATTAGTAATGTTCCTTTGTCTCCTGCTACGTTCTCAAATGTGCTATTTGGTAGCTTCAGAAACTAATGAAATTTGACCGAGCTCGGTTACTAGGGCCCAAACAATGGTGACTATTTCAGAAAGTCAGAAACTAATTAACAGAAGCGCAAGACAATACGCTTCTAGTGGTTTCATGAGCATATTTTCATAATGATTAGAATAAGATGTCTTCTTAGAATCTCACCCTGTTGTGACTTCAAACTTGGTGACCGCCAAGCAGTCTACAATACATACGCTGTCACTGTATTAGATTAACGTGTGAACTAAGGTCAATACTAGAAGTGATTGTGAATCTTTCTTCGCAGATGTTCCGAAGGCTTTTCAGTGCGTTCTGCCTCCGCTTTCGGGGGCAGTCAGATGATGAATCTTTCGAAGACCTGATAGATGAAGATTTAATTGGAAAGCCAGAGGTGAGAAACATCGAGATATATTGAAAAAACAGTAATTTTTATTAGGAGTATGTATTTTCTACTTAGTAATACAATAATACACATTACATCACAATCTGCTATCACGACTAATGAAAGTTGCAAGACTATCTTAGTTATTCGAAGAACTGTCAATCTTCGAATAGCAGCTGACTTCATACGTTCGTATAAACGAGTGTCTAGCATCAATCAATGAAAGAATCGGTGGACTGCCTAGATAGTCGTTTAATAACTACACAGTACCCAGCAGTCAGATAAAAACTGCTCTTCATATCTGCACATAAATTCCAATAATCTCGGGCGCAATATATGTTCTGCAACATATTACTTATTGAAGTGACGTTTATTCACACGTGCATTTTCATCAATATAGTAAAAGGAGTTATAAGTGTTTTGCTATACCACTTACAACATATTATCGATCTCGACACAAGGTAAAATACTATCGATATTCTCACCTTATTACCATCTGAAAACCAGTCCAACGATGAGCAGCTAAAACTGAAGGTTGCAAAGCTGCCAAGTTTGATAACGTTAATATTGCAATAATTTTCATTTTATGCGTGAATAAACACACAAGAAATATTATACTTTAGATAAAGAGTAGAAAAAAAGCAAGTAACCACAAAAGAATGAATTGTGACGGTGGAAACAAATCTCCCACAGAGGATGAGCACCGCGCGTTGGCGGCTGCGCTCAGACGTGGACGAGTTGGTGCTGCTGGCAGCGCAGGCGGAGAAGACCCGGCCACCGCCTGCTGCTGTTGACGTAGACTGCGGCAAAGTCATCGGGATGGTAAGTCGGCATTGTGGCTGTCACTTAATGGTGGGAGCGACACACTACGAACAGGATAGGGGGCGACGAAATTCCAGTCCAAGCTCAGATATTACACATTGGTGAATCACGAAGCAACCCTCCCCCACCCCCCACCACCGCCTCCATCCACCCCATTTCTAGCTCATACATTATTGCGAAGTGACGTTGATAAATAATCAAAGTAGAGGCGTTCTTCTAAATTACCGAAACACGAGGAATTATCACTCAGGACTTTCACGGACCGGTTCAGTAGAAGAATCTTACATTTCTTACCGTTGTGATACAGCTGTAGATCGGTAGCTAGTGCCCAAGTAAGCGTACTCCTTGGGAGGAGCTTACTTCTTACTGATTTTCTTTCCGGCGCAAACTCCAAAACCGACAATTCCGTGACACTAAATGCCCATCCGCAAGATATTATCCTCCTCTAATGAAATATAATGAACCCATAGCTCCTATAATTTAGCTGAAGTAAGTACGTTATAAGTATTAACGCAAAGAATTGTTTTGCTGTGCAGGTGAATGACGCTTGGATAATTGTGACCACCGCCGAGATCCACGAGCCTCCTGCGACGGTGAATGACGAGGACATCCCGCCTATCCCTCGCCGCCGCAGAGGGTGTCGGAGGTGCTGGGCGGAGAAAGTGGGGGCGAAGACCGTTGTGAGCCCACATGGTGGCCGGGCTCACCGCTTCACTCCCCACTAAACGTATATTAAGGATGGCAGATGACGAGGAACTCCAGCTGATGCCTCGTCACTCTGGATAGTGTGGAAAGTGCTGGGTGGAGAAAGTGGGGGGTGGGGGGGGGGGGGGAGGGCAAAGACTGTTGTGCCCTTACATCTTGAGTGGCGACATTGGGCAATCAACCAATAACCATATTCATGTGACAAGAAGGAGGATAGATGACGAAGTACTCCCTTCGACGCCACGTCTCCAGAGAGGGTGTCACAGGTGCTGAGTGAAGAAAATTGTGTGTTTGCATGGAGTCTGTAGAGACTGGCTCACCAACCAAGAAACATATTCATGAGAAATGAAGCCCATTAGATAACGAGTGAGTCCTGCCGATGCCACATCGCCAAAGTTGGCATCGGAGGTCCTGGGTGAAGAAAGAGTGAAAATTGTTATGCTATTGCATTATGGGTGGAGACACAAGCTCGCCAGCCAATAAACATAGTGATGAGACATGAAGCCCATCAGAAAACGAGTGAATCCCGCCGATGCCACATCGCCAAAGTCGGCATCGGAGGTCCTGGGTGAAGAAAGAGTGGAAATTGTTGTGCTATTGCATTACGGGTGGAGACACACGCTCACCAACCAAAAAACATATTGATGAGACATGAAGCCCATCAGATAACGAGTGAGTCCTGCCGATGCCACATCGCCAAAGTCGGCATCGGAGGTCCTGGTTGAAGAAAGTGTGGAAATTGTTGTGCTATTGCATTATGGGTGGAGACACAAGCTTACCAGCCACTAAACATAGTGATGAGACATGAAGCCAATCAGATAACGAGTGAGTCTCACCGATGCCACTTAGCCAAAGGTGACATCGGAGGTCCTGGGTGAAGAAAATCGGAGTGAAGACTGTGGCGCAGTTGCATGATGGGGGGGACACTCGGTCACCAAGGGGCAAGAAGTACAACAGATGACGAGGAAGTCCTGCCGATGTCATGTCGCCAGAGAGATGTCACATCCATGTGAATTAAACGTGTCTCAATTGTATAAATATTTGAACTCTAAAATTCAATAAATTTATGAATGATACATCTCTGAATTGCTTACTTTATATGTTCCTGTGTTAACTAGGCTTTATTTTCACTCTGTTCTCCTTTATCAGATAATGAAATAACTATTACAACTTTCACCAAGGATGCATGTCTCTCTCTCTTTATAAATGTGACTGCACAGAGAGAAATATTTCGCAGTGATACCCATTTAGATGGGGATCTCACACGCCCTATTATACGTGAACTGCCGCAATTATAAGTACATAGGCTGCCCTTATTCAACGGAAAATCACAAGTAAATTCGAGGACATTTGGTTCACAGCTACTGGTAAAAACACAAAATGATCTTTTATCTTAGTGTTAACAACTTCTTCCCACTGGTGCTCTGTGCAACAACACATTTACATAAATTCCTCTGATACGTAATTTGCAGAAAATTAAATAGCTGTCTAACATAAAGAAAAATCAATGGCGAAAAGATGTTATTCGCTCAGATACCTACACCAGAAGAGAAGCGTAGAGAGCGGAGAACACTCTGAACATCGAGCAAAGCTTACTCGGAACGCTAATCTAAAAACTCTCCAACTCTTCGCTGTTATTCGCCCAGATACCTACACCAGAAGAGAAGCGTAGAGAGCGGAGAACACTCTAAACATCGAGCAAAGCATACTCGGAAGGCTAATCTAAAAACTCTCCAACTCTTCGCTGAAATTAAATGATATGTTTCTGGACGTAACTAAAATTTACATTCCAGCATAGTAAATAATGATTCGGTTCTGAAATTACAATACACCTTTGGGCTTCATAAGTCAGTTTCTAGTGATGTGGAATATCAGCTTTAATACAAGATATATAGTTCCCCACACACTGTTGATCGCCCACGATTATTCAGTTTTAAATTTAGTTTCTGGTTTTAAGACTATTGTATGAAATTGCCAAAGTTACTTAAGGTTAATCGCACTTGTGCTGAATTAATAGTGACTGTTTGTATTTATTGGTGTTACAGTCAAATTAGAAGACGCTATACAGAGTAACTACTAATGTCCCAAGTGATGTACTCTGTGGTGGACCTATCTGAATATCTAGATGATAAAACAGTCAAGTAATTCGCCGCTTAACTCTACAAGTGTTGCCATAACCGGAAAGAGATCTACAGGCAAAATGAGAGATTAAGTGGATAAATTTAGTTAGTGTGTCTAACTCAATTACTAAATCCACAAAAAGTATAAGCCTAGGCCGAATAGATAAAAATATTTACATAGTGTGACAAAGTTTCAAATAATATGAAACAATCACAAATAAGTAGGTATGCACATCTAATTTACATATGTATTGGATTTGTTCAAGTAAAATACACAGCTCTTGTCACTCATACCTGAAAGGTTGTTCTGAATTTGCATGCAATATATCACGAACATAAGAAAAAAATCGCTTGTAATATCTGATCTCGACATTTTGGAGATTATATATTTTTCCTGAACTGTAATAAAAGCCATAATATTTTCAATTAATTTAAATACTGAGAAAACCTGGAATGTGTAAAGAACTTTTCTTTTACAATACACAACGACGGCAGTGAAAGATAAATATCAATAATTTCGATCAGAATGAGCATAATAAGAACAGCTCCAACGAAAAGCTGTTATTAAACCCACAGTCTAAACCAAATGATGATGCATGAAATTTAAAAAAACCTTCCTACTGGCCAGTGGATGGCCACCTTAGGGTGTCCTACGATCTGCAGTACCTTCAGGATAGTGCCCCCTGTTACGAGTACCCTCTGTGGCAACCCTACCCTCGTGAAACGAGAGTGGGCATGCTCATATCGAGCAACATCCGGTTGGCACCAGCCTAGGTCCACCCACTGTTTCATCATAGGACGTTTTAACAGAATCGTAAAACAGAATGGCATAAACAAGTTTGGGACAAATTCCCTCTGCCCTTTAGATATTCCGCTCAGGCTGCCTGCTTACCACACATATAACGATAAGATTCACTGATGACATTGCTATGCTCAGTGAACTGATTAACAGATTAACGAGTACATAATGTGCACTGAGAGTAAGCCGAAGGAAGACGAAGATAATGAGAGGTAGGAAAAATGAGAACAATGAGAAACGAAACATCTATTGGGGATTCTAAGTAGACGAAGTTAAGGAGGACACGAAAAGCAGACCAGAGCATTTGTGTCCAATAGAAGTCTACTACTATCAAATATACCCGATATTTTCAGTATGAAATTTCTGAGAATGTACGTTTGGCGCAAAGCATTCTATCGCAGTGAAACACGGGCTGTGGTAAAACGGGACCAGAAGAAAACCGAAACATTTGGGATGTGATGGAACAGAATAGTGTTGAAAATAAAGTAGAGTGTAAAGTTAAGTAATGAGGAGGATCTCCGTAGAATCGGGGAGGAAAGGAATGTTTGAAAAATACTGACAGGATGATAGGACATCGAATAATACATAATGGAAGCATTTTCATGGTACAACAAGGAATTGTAGGGGTAAAAACTGTAGAGGAAAAAATAGATCGGAATTAATGAAGCAAACTGGTGAGAATGTCTGAGATGCTTAGGTTGGAAAAGGAGAGGAATCCGTAGTGGGCCGCAGGCTCCTTCAAGCCAGTCAGAAAACAGGAAGATGACAGGCGAATATCTTGCTCACGCAGTCAACGGGGGTGAAAAATGGACGCTCCTTGTCACGTTACAAACAAATCAACAATCCGTGCCACAGCAGCGTAGTGATTCACCTCTTAAAACCAATTTTAAGACATAAGTTCTTATTAAAAAGCCATAAATATACAAAAATAACCGTACGCTGTCTGTGATCGTAAGGAGTCTTCTACTGATCGAGCTTCTATCGTGAATGTAGGCTTCAAATGCTGATTGGTGTTGTTAGCCAAAGGGGAATCTGCGAAGGGTAATGCAAAGGAAGCGAAGCGGGATGTTGTGTGAAGGAATAACGCTTTTTCACGAGAATTAACACCACAGTACATTCCTCGTAATACAGAATGAGCTCAAAAAAATGGTTCAAATGGCTCTGAGCACTATGGGACTTTACATCTGTGGTCATCAGTCCCCTAGAACTTAGAACTACTTAAACCTAACTAACCTAAGGACATCACACACATCCATGCCCGAGGCAGGATTCGAACCTGCGACCGGAGCGGTCACGCGGTTCCAGACTGAAGCGCCTTTAACCGCACGGCCACACCGGCCGGCCCAGAATCAGCTGCCACGGTTTGGATGGAAAGTGCTAAACCACGCACGTATCAGCTCTGGCCTTGCCCCAAATGACTTTGTACTCTTTCACTTCCTTATATGCTTTAAGCATTGCCACTGCGAGGTGTAGATACAGGTAGCAGTGGTTCCAGATGTTGGTAGTAGATCCCTGTGACGCGGCATGCTACTTTCGTGTCCGTTTTTTATGGCTGTTGGAACTAATGGAAAACCCATGTACGTCGTTAGCTATGTAGCAGTTTGTCCATTACTCAGCGCAGTCTCTTCGCTGATTTTGAAAATTTCTTTCGGAGCACACCAAGCTTGTCATGATTAATCCTTCAGTTAATATAATCCCAAAATTTATCACGTTTGAAAAGTTGAAATGACATAGTCGACCGTGCCTAAAAGTGTAACAAGGTATATAAATTAACTCATTTCTTTTCTTCACCTAGGCTGGAGTGTTCGATAGATCTGGACATCCAGACATTCAGGGTGAAATGCGGCAGTGGACGCTCAAGAGCATGGCCTGAATCGAACGCCAGAGGAGAACCTGAGAAGAGCGGGGTCGTCCTACAAGCAACTACCTCTGCAAAGCGATCCCCTCGTTACACAGACGTAACAATGAGGATGCCGCCGTTATCTACACTTGCAATATGATCAGAATGCATTAGATATATCTACATATCATATTGCCACCATTCAGAATTAAATATTTAACAACAAATCACCCAAAGTACATCGCATTAGGATTAACCGAACTAACGAATGTATAAATAGACAAACGTACACACGTTATGAAAATGCCGTGTGAAGTAAAAGGAAAACAGACGTAGCAGAAGGATAAATATCCCTTGATTATGAGATGTTTAGACATACTGTTGAGATGATCACTATATCATCTACATTCGAAAGTAAATAAGTTAACACTTTTTAGTATCCATTCTAAAGTCAAAACCACATATATTAACACGGTTGCCTCTAATCAATTTCAAACTGACTTCCCAGACACCACATTTCCCTCAAAAATTACATCCTATAACCAACACCTGCACCTGAAAGACATTTAGCACACACAGTCATGTTTGAGCAACGGACACACAGTTCAGTGCGTCGGTTCTTAATGCCTTATTTTGAACCCGCACTACGTGTGTACCAGGTACGGCATTCAGACAGGCGAAATTCACGTAATCCATATAATATTCATTTCTGAGCTCTGCGGCACTGTTAACAAATGGAATGGTCATTAGTTCAAAAAATGGCTCTGAGCACTATGGGACTCAACTGCTGAGGTCATTAGTCCCCTAGAACTTAGAACTAGTTAAACCTAACTAACCTAAGGACATCACAAACATCCATGCCCGAGGCAGGATTCGAACCTGCGACCGTAGCGGTCTGGCGGTTCCAGACTGCAGCGCCTTTAACCGCACGGCCACTTCGGCCGGCGGTCATTAGTTACACGGTATTTCTGAACAAAGGTACACCTTAGTTCTGACGTACTTAATTAAGTATCACCAATCTTCCTTTGTGTAGTCAGCAGCGTCATACAGGTTTTGACTGTCTCTGTTAGTTTATTCGATTAATAGTACTTAATCTATCGTAACTGGTTGAGAAAAGTAGGCTTATAAAGTGTGCATCACCATCAGAAACAACTAAATTAACAGGATATATGAAACTATGAGGTGCGGAAGCAAAAGCCTTCGAGCGCGGAAACACTGAATCATTCACGAAAGATTGAGTGCAATAAACGGAATAAACTTACAGAGGCATCCATGAGCTGTGTGACTGTACCGCTAATAACACAAAGGAATACTTGGATATATATGGCAGAAGTAAGGTATATCTTGGTCCCAAAGTGCCATGTAACTCATGACAAATATTCAAATTTTTGTACAGTATGATTTAGCTCGCTAACAGTTGCCCAAAGTTCTGAGAGGGAACTTATATAGATTACGTTTCTATATAGCATGGCGCGATACCGTTCCTGATACACATGTAGTGGAAGTTGTATAAAACGAATCGGTAGGGGCAACTGAATCACCCAGTCTAAATAGCAGCCTTAAGCTCTTAACGTTTTCTAAGTGACTGTTCGACATCACGTGCGTCACCACAAATCTACTCATTGGCGCGATATTCTCTTTCTGCATTGCTGTCCTGTAAATAATTGCAATCAGTCTCTCTCCTTGTGGCTACTTTTAAAACTCAACCTAGTTTTTGCTTTACTTTACCAGTGAAATCCATTAACTTGTTCTTGTGCATTAAGTTACGTGTATCCGGTAATTAAAAAGTGAATTCAAACTCAGTATTACGTTTTTAAACTGTTCTAGATTTTTCAACGGTTGGTCTCTGTAATGACACAGCGTTTGGAGCACTGTACCATCGATTTGTTCCCACCAAGCGACACATGGAACGTAAGTAGCTGTAGGTTTGTTATAATGTTTAGATATGGTAAAATGAATTTTGAATTTTGTTGTTACAACTGCAATACTGGAACAAATTGTTGTGTTCATTTCTGTTTCATGACACGAGTGGGGGCATGGCAGTGGCGGAATGGAAGATCTTCCCGTCGCCACACAATCAGAGTTACCAGCCATCAGAAACGTGACAACGACGGTCAAGATCCAAAGAAGATACCGAGAAGCGACTGGCCCAACCTTACCGTAATAATGGAAAATAGTAGAATTTTACACACTGAAAAAGATTTTGTATGGGATTGATACTGTGAAGATCGAGAGAGGTCATGTTCAGCTTTAGTCATGAAAAGGTGCAAAGTTACTCATCCACGTTGTTAATGCTTGATACGTGGCTATATAAACTGCATGATTTCACTGTAATAAAGCGGATAAACAGTAATGTTATTAATTTTGTAAGTGTGCAGTTGAAAAGTTTGTATGAAGATAATTGTTACGAAATGAGTGTGAGTGGAGTGTATTTTAGACTAACTGAAGTTGATTATTTAAAGTTGAAGCGACCTTATTGAAGCGGGAGATCAAATTATACAGGACAGTGCTATCTTTGGAATATTGAATGCACGGACGTGGTATTTTATAGGCTACATCTCACGGCGATAAGGATACTAAGATTTTCTTTAGCAGGCATACAAATGATAAATCTAACTTCATAACATTGTAGAAACGATGATTTAGGAAATTACAGAGGAAATAAGTCTTCAATTGACAGTTACATATCAACAGACAAAGATCATCTTTGTACTTGAAGCGCCGCTGCGGCGTACCACAATACTTAAGTCGCTGGATATCATAAGTTACGTTAAATACAATTTCAAAGCTGAAAGTCGTACTGATTACGGAAAAGTGTTAGTTTTAACTATTCCAAAAGCCAGTTATTCCTTAAAAGCGAAAATTAGTGAGTCTGTACTTTTCTTTAGATGAAATTAATAAACTGCACAACAACAAATGTTATTAGGAACAAAGATCCATTGCTACGGAAACCTGACAAAAAGCAATACCTTTGGGTTCCTGTGTCGTCAACTTTTTGTATTCATCAATACTGCTAAACCTACTATATCAGTGCGCTTATACCGTCGACGATCCACCGTTAAAAACTGAGCCGCCACATTGATTACCTCTTCCGAAGTATGCAGTAAACGTCATCTACAATATGTGCTTTGATTTATTGCAGTAGCACATCGTATCCGACATGTAACACGTTTTCGTCACCGGTCTAGAAAAGTTGCCATGTTGCTGTATGTTGTACTTACTTTCTTATATTTTCAATTAGTTGCTGGGGATTTGGATGGGATTGGAAACTGATTGTGAGTTGAGCAAGCACGGGCTTATAAGTGGCCTGTTTTTTAATAAACTACAACACCAGAGCACATACGATTACCAAATCTTTGAACTCAACCACATGGAATAACAACAATGTTATTAAAAAATTGGGCAACAGTAAGATACCGTGAAAATTCTCTAAAATATTTCCATGCTTCAGGTAAAAATAAACGATGCTGCTTATACCCACAAGTATTTTAAGAAAGGACATCGAAATAGACCGAGAAAATGCTCCATCCCGTAAATAAGCTGAGAAGAGTACACAAATAAAAATCAGGAGGATACAATTAACTTGACAAGGGCAATAAAATTACAAAAGCAGACTGACTCACTCTAATTAGCTCCGAGCTACTAATGCTAGGTTCAGTTACATCCTAGAGAAATCCCGAACCACATGTAACTAAATCACTGTTCCACCATCAAGAAAAACGGAATACAGTAACTTTTGCCAATGCACTAACTCTGTATAACGGTTTCCCCCTATTTTCAAACCACAAACAGAATGGTACATTACATGAAACCATATTCCCCCCATGCAAATCCCCTTAAAAACAGTTTTAGCACAATCAAATTCTTTACACACCAACCGAACTAAGCCGTTTTCTTCTATCTCTGCACATTCCGTAGCACAGTAATCTAGTCTGTCAAACTCTGACAACTACCAGTGCTTGACAGTAGGAAGCACTGTACACAGAAGCACCAATCACTTTATGCTCTGCTCTACCTCGCTGTAACCAGACTCTCCACCGTCCTTCCTCTTGGTCTGTGACCTACCGTTTTCTTTTGGACATCGCTACCCGAGCCCTATTACATGAACATCTCAACTACTTTGGTTTTACACCATGTCCTATAGCACATTATTTCCTCTCAAATCTGAATTTTGTTAACGTTTCAACGTTACACTCTGTCTCCGAAATCATATTCATATTCTCCCTTTCCCATACACAATTTCTACTTTGTTAAGTGCCTTCTAAAGAACCCGTTGAAGGCTAATACGAATTTCAACTTCATCACCCACTAACACCATCACAATAATTTTCATCAGAAACCCAAATACTATCAATAATAACATTATTATCTGCAACAACATTATTATCGTACACAATCATAACTCTAAACCCACAAAACATCATATCTCAATCAAATGTCTAGTTACTCTGCCTGTCGCCATAAATGTGAGTTCAATTTTAATAATATCCAACTTACTACCCAAAGACAGTAAGTGTTAAATCAATCGTTACATTTATTCAGCATACAGTACACAATACAGCAATGTTATCACACACACACGAATTTCACGAGCGACATACTCTTCAAGAATCTGTACATATCTATATCACGAAGTAGAAGTACTTGTAAATGTAAAGTAGTAGTCATCAAAAAATCAGTATAGGGAAATTCCTCATTTTCCTTTAAAACTTCCAGTTCAGCACCAGAGTACCACCTTCTTGTGATCAGTGTTTCTGTCAACGTTTGCAAGTTGTTAAATTACCTTATTTCAGTTCAGTGGCTTGTCTAATCATCAGAAAGTGCTGAACGTCATTTAAATGTAGCAAGCTTTGTACTAAATTGACCATTTGCAAGAAAAACAAATGGTCCACATACAGCGGTATTGTGACGTAATGTTAATAAGAGTGCGATGTTTCTTATGACACATGACGCAAAAAAAATGAAGTAGCCATGAAACCTTCAGTGACTGCCTCCAGAGTGCACATTACGTACAAGTAAAACAACAAATAATAGTTATTAAAAAACTAAACATTCTATATTCCACATTTTTATACACAAAAACAACGTTTCACAAGTGTGTGTATCGGAGCATGAATCTGTATTCGACTACGAAAAATAATTTTGTACTTTTAAGGTCAATTTTAAAATATAGAGAATCAGCATATTATTTTTATTCAAATAACTATATACTGCTTTTTAATGTGTTGTGAAATTAATTCTATTATAGGAGAGACGTGTTAAATTTGAGATTTACGTCAGTTTATTTTCATGTGATAATAGCAGAAGTAAAGTATTGCACTAACTATCTGTTAGTAATAATATTATTCTGTTTCACTTCTATTCTCCTAAAAAAGTCATAAATGTAATACCGAGCTAAAAATGACAATATCTTTCTGTACTTTGTTATATTCCTAAAAACACAGTTCAACAAGCAAGCTAAACGAATTTTATCAGATTTCTCTTTCAATAGTAACGTTAAAATCGTGTCTCTTATAAAGGCACATTTGCATGCCGAGCGTGAGTTTCCTCGGAAACGCGAGATATTAATTAAATAAATAATCAGTGACAAATAAATAAAGCCTATGGCACACAACTGCAGCGCTGTGTCGCTGATAAAACAAAAGTACATTTTCGTTAGTCGTATGTTTGATTAAAAAAAAAAAGAAGAGCTCTCGTTGAAGTGGTGCGAGAAGCACGTATTTTAGTTTATTGTCTGGCACACCGCCATATTTCATGTTATAGAAAATTACTGCGAGTTGCAACCATACTAGGCACTCGATTCTGAAAAGAATTTATATTTATAAAAGTAAGTAGGATTATGAACTGTAGGCTTATTCATTGAATATATCTGATTTAACTAACTGTGTAATTTTTTTGTTTAGTAGACAATCACCTCTGTACGACGTTTTGGCATGGCTGGCAAATTATTGTAATATTGAGATTTAGTTTATGAGTCCGCACCTACCGCAGCAGTCTTTGGAAACGATTTAATTACGAAGTCCGATTATTTCAGTTTTATTTCACGGTCAACTACGAGTAACATTGCCTTTACGAAAAAGCCATTGTCAAGCGTCTGATACCGAATAATCAAAACCTGACGACTCATAGGAGAGCCAATCAGACAGATAAAAATAATTAATATTTTATTTTATTTTATTTTATTTTATTTATTTTATATTGGCGACTGCGTGTCGGACTTGTTATTTTGTCATTTGTTACATTGTTCTCTTTGTTTCATGTGAAAAATCAACCTTCTGGTCCTGGACTTGACTATATGAGAAATAAAAAAAAATCAGAAGATATTTGCCAATTATAAAATTTTGCGGGAAGACGCAAAGAAGCTTCCAGCAAAATAAGGTAAGACGCAGCATCTTTGCATTAGCAGGCTTGACCAGACGTATAATTCAGTGTATTAGCTTTTCAGTAAAATTCTGTAGTGTTTCTTTTCCGCATAACAGTTTCAGTGATAAATTCCATTCTCAGTATTTTTCCTTAAACAATAACGTATGCAACAATACCAATACACGAGTGTACAATATGGCCGACTTCTGTACGATATCATGTAACATGGCCAGCAGCCATTACCAATAATCTCAAATTCAGTTTATATTTTTAAATTAACAGACAGCCATTGTTGCTACGACCGATTCATGCTCAACTGCATTTTATTTTAAAACCAGTGTCAAACATTAATTTCTTGAAATATATAGCACGTGTGGCATGGTAATAACTAGAAAACAATACGCAAAAATGGAACAGCAAAGACGTACTATTCAGACGCAATCCGACTCGGACGAGAGACAAATGTTAGAAAATGACTTTACGACAGCAACCGGTAGTGACGATACATCAAATATTGACGCAAGTGTCAACGGAAATTTTGACAATAGGCCGTCCACCACAAAAATTTCAAAGTCTCAGTCAGAGCCCATGTTAATACATGACGTCACGTCTAATGACGCGGCGGGGGCAGAGACCTTGCAAACAGTAAACATTGCCAACATGTTACAAATGCTAATGAAACAAAACGCAGAAAATATGGCAACCTTAAGGATGCAGAACGCGGAAAACATGGCAACCTTAAAGACACAAAATGAACAGTTAAAGACACAAAATGACGAAATTAAATCTGATCTCATAGCAATCAAGGCATGTAATGACACTTTGTGTAAACGTGTGGAACTTATAGACGCCACACTGACCGAACAGATGACTGAACTCAGTACGAAATTTTCCAAGCTTAATACGAGACAAGAAAAGACTACAAATGACGTAGCACTTTTACAGAAACAATTAAAAAACCTTAATGTCACGTGTGAAGCTCTTACTGAACAAATTCAAACATATCCTTCAGTACACGACAACCTTGAAAAACGAATTACTGACGTGCAGAATAAATTTGACGATGTTGAACAACACCTGACTGACATCTTACAATCTGATGCCACAGCTCATTTTCAAAATATTAATAAAGAATTTCATGATTGGGTAGAGAACAAAGACAAACATTTTGATAGATGGATACGTGAAAATTTACCAACAATTGTGCACGACTCCGTAGCGGAATACATCACTAATAACAAACAGCTGATTAGTGACGCAGTACAATCCGTCACTGCACCCATGAGACAATTCACCGATCAACCACAGTCTGAATGTAACGAAAATATCAGTCAAAATGTACAGTTCAGAAACCAATATACATTCGAGTATGACGCACACATACCGCACACCACAAACACACAAGAACAAAACACACCACGACTACAACACATACCACGACGTGCAACCACAAACACAAGCTATTATCATGGTAAACCACAGCAACATTATCGTAATTACTCGCCAGCTGAGCATTGCAGTAATTACAGTGGAACAAATCCATATCATAATGCAAAGGAAGACGAAAGCTTAATAAAACACAGGCAATTTCAGGCTTTTATCCCAGAGAAACGAACCATTCATCCGGTGATTTTTCTTAAATCTTTTAGTAACGCATTTCCACGCACTTGGAGTGACCGGAAAAAGATTTCATATATTGTCGGTTACATCCAAGGCGATGCAGCTGTCTGGGCATACAGTCAAGCTGACGTATGTACCACGTACAGTGAGTTTGAGCGTGCCTTTCTGAACAAATTCTGGTCGCAATCCGTCCAGGAGCGACTCAGGAGACAAATTTTAGAACCTGAAACTTTTAACAGTAAAAATGGTAACTTACGCAGATATTTTGAAAAATACTTGAACATGGGACATTTTTTAGACGAACCAGTCGCAACACGTGATATACTCCGAGCGTTGAAGGCCAAATTGCCTTTCAACATTAAGGAAAAACTTCTACATATCCCGGATGACGATTCAGATTATTTTTTAACAGCTTTAGATTCGGTTGACATGTTACTTGAAGATCAGCGCTTCGCGCGGCAAAACAGCAGCCACAATGTTTACACTAGTGGTATGCAAAACATGCAGGCTTGCCAACACAATTCTGGCGCGCCCACAGTTGGATACGCGGTACAACAGAAACAGCAAACTCACATGCCGTCTCAGTACGGAAATCAAAATCAACACGCGTATTCCAATACGAACAATAGTTACAACAGTAATAACATTTCATGCGGCAATCCATACAAAAGGCACCGCGGTAATAACTGCAACGGTAACAACGGATACAAAGGTAATAACAAAAACACAAACAGAAATAGAAATAATAATAACTACGAGCCAAGACAGCATCAAGGTTGGACTCGTAACGATCAGTACTTTCATTCAAACTCTGCTTTACCACAGCAGCCACCAGGTCAAAATTGGAGCATACCTTACGACCGACAGGTAAGTTATAATGCGCAACAGCAACAACAACCGCAAAAGTTTGGAGATCATAATAGGCAATATCCGAATGTGAATATAATAGAAATGACACCTGATGCACAACCTCAATCTGTGTCAGTACCTAGTACAAATGATAATCCAACAAACTAGAAACAGTCACTACTTTGCCCCAGGTCGTGGCTGAAGAATCCTTGGGGGGCGGCTTCAATGTTAATCAGTTATTTGACACCACACTTGAACAACAGAATAATGATATGCCGAGTAATTCTAAACAAAAACTACCTGTTTTATTTATAAGATACAACCACAATAACAATATATCAGATGAACTTTTACAAGACAGTACACAATGTCGTTTAAACACAAATGAAATTGTTTTAGCATCCACTACTGGTGTAGTAGGTGGGATTCCAACTACTATTATCCTAGATACAGGTGCAGCTGTGAGCGTTTTATCTTTTAATTTTTATAAAAAGATGTGTGAATTGGAACCTGTGCCTGAGTTTCCTGCCCAAAACTGTAAAATAACTACTGCACTAGGTAATAAGTCATGTAGGGTTACGAAGCAAGTTTTTGTAAACGTTAAAATAGGTAATGGAACCGTACAATGGCCATTCCTGGTTGTACAAAACCTTGTGACTAATTGCATATTAGGAATAGATATTATGAGCGAGAAGGACTGCATTATAGACTTCTCCAAAGGTAAATGTATTTTAAATGATAAAAGCAGGGTAATTATTATTGATTTGGACAGGAGAACTCTAAAGCATGACAAACACTGTACAGGGTACAAGGTTCAGTTAGTACTTGACAAAGACATTCAAGACATGCAAACACACTCATCTGACACAGAGCTAATGGACTTGAAAACATTGCTTGATCATAAGATAAGTGAAGCTACAGCTCTCAGTGTACATGAACGTATAAAACTACAGGAAGTGTTATCCAAATATTTACAAGTTTTTACCAAACGATTAGGTGTTATCAACACGTATGTGTACAAGATTGAAGTTAAGCCTCACAAGATCTTCTACCATAAGACATATAACGTACCGTTATCTCAACGACCTGCTGTGTGGCAAGAATTAAAACAAATGTTAGACTGGAAGGTCATTGAACCATCCACCTCACCTTATTGTAGTCCTCTACTTGTTGTCAAAAAATCAAATGGAGGCATTAGGTTAGTGTTAGACGCACGAGCTATTAATGAAATAATTTTACCGGTTCACACAAAACCTGAAAATTTAGAAGAGCAATTACAGAAATTTCTAGATGCAAAATATTTTTCCACAATAGATCTCGCTAATTCGTTTTGGCAGGTGGGTATCACTCCTGATTCTCGGAAATATACTGCATTTATGTTCGGGGGGCGAACCTATCAGTTTTGTGTTCTACCCTTCGGACTGAATGTCAGCTCTGGGGTATTCATTACAGCCCTGGATACCGTGCTTGGCGACGATTTAGTTGAGACAGTCACACACTATGTAGATGATATACTGATAGCTACACAATCCTGGAATGAACACGTTGACACACTTCAAAGAATTTTAGAAAAATTTGCACAAGCTGGAGTCACAGCCAACCTAAGAAAATCAAAATTTGGTTGCAGTGAGATAAAGTATTTAGGACATATCATTAATTCACAGGGCATACGTCCGGATCCCAGTAAATTAGATGCTATCAGAAACTTTCCTAGCCCTCGAACTAAAAAGCAGTTAAAATCATTCCTTGGGCTATGTTCATTTTTCAGACGTTTTTTGCCACAACCACTTTTGAACAGTAAACATCTGCTAAATCTACTCAGAAGGAATCAAGTTTGGATCTGGTCGGAACAGTGCCAGAATGACTTTAATACAATTAAACATGCTTTAGTGAATGCTAACATTTTGAGCCATCCAGATTTCAATTTAGATTTTTGTATGACTTGTGACGCTTCACGTACTGGCTTGGGCTGTTGCTTATTTCAAGTTGTAAAGAATAAAGAGGAGGAACAGATAAGAATTATTGGGTTTGCGAGTCGCACTCTAACTGAATGTGAGCGTACATACTCCACTACTGAGTTAGAAACACTTTCCATAGTATGGGCATTCAAGAAATTCAATTATTATTTATTTGGAAAACATACGGTAATTTACACCGATCACCAGGCCCTGACATTTTTGTTAACTTGTAAACTTGTACATCCTAGACTATCACGATGGGCAGTTACACTTCAGAACTACTCTTTTGAAATTAAGTACATAAGAGGTAAGGACAACACCATTGCAGACACTTTGTCTAGACTTCCACAAGGTATGAATGATACCAACAGTGACTTAGAAAATATAAATGACTACAGGATTCTCTTAATGCAAGACAAGCAGTATCACCAATATTATATTGATATGTGCAGAAACATGGCTGAATTACAAAAATCTGATCCTCACTGGTATAAGATAATAACATTACTGGTAGAAAAACACAACCATCCTTTGACTCAGTATTACAAGTTACACAATGATGTGTTATTTTACCGCCGACATCCAAATGCTTCTAACTGGTGTGTATGCATTCCCAAAGAGTCTGAACGTAATCTAATTTGGCACACACACTTAGTTTGGGGTCATTATGGGACGAAAAAGTGTTTGGCAAAGCTCAGTACATACTGTTATTTTAGCAATATGAGAAGAAAAATTTACAGGGAACTAAAAACATGTGTCATATGTCAAAAATCAAAACCTCAGAATTTATCCACAAAAACAGATTTACATTCTATTTTACCTGGTAGACCCCTGGAAATTCTGTGTACTGACATTAGTGGACCGCATCCAGCAAGCTCTGGAGGCGTCAAATATATCTTAGCTTTTTACGATATATTTTCTAAACACGTAAAACTTTATGCTTTAAAATCCGCCACTGCAAATGCTATAATACGAAGATTCTCTAGTGATTACCTGACGCACGTGGGAAAACCTAAAGCAATTCTGTCAGATAATGCAGCATACTACTCTGGGTACAAATGGAGAAATTTCTTGAAGGACAATAACATTAAAAGTATATTTATTTCGAGGTTTAGTCCACAATGTAACGCGACTGAGAGACTTTTCCGAGAATTAAATCGATTCATGAGGACCTATATTTCATCAAAACATACTAATTGGGTGTCCTACCTAAGTCTTTTCGAAGACGTACACAATAACTTAAATATTTACGATACAAATTACACACCTAACGAGATCATGTTCAATTGCAAACAGAACGATCAGTGGATAGAACCATTACCTAAGTTGTCAGACAAGGAAATCACACCTGAACAGAAAATAAAAGAAGTATTGACTACGCTGACACATCACGCACAGATACGAAACAAACATCACAGAAACATAATAAAAAGAAAACAAAAATTCGAGGTAGGAATGCTTGTACTACTTCGTACTCATCATAAATCTGTTGCACTCAAACGACGCAACGCTAAGTGGCGTCTGCTATATGAAGGACCTTATATAATTGTTAACATACCGCACCCTGGTGCGTATCTGTTACAACATCGTAGAACTAACAAAATTATTGGGCTATACGCACACCGAGATCTTAGAGCATTTCATGCTGAATAATGTAAAAGTCATACCCATCAAAATATTGCTAAGCAACTCGAAAAACTCTGTTGCTACAACACAGATAATAAGTAGTATAGAAATTTTCATTTCAGCGTTCCAGAGTCGCAGTTGAAGACAGAAGAACTTTTCTTTCAACGCCGCGGTTCCACCGAGAAGACTGAATATTAAAGTAAAATTTATGATTACGTAGCAGTGAATGATATATAAATTTTTCACGGAACATTTGTGACTGTAGGTACCACTGACTTGCTATGACACCTGACGAACCGACAGACGTCATCTGTGAAGCGATCTTTTACTTCGAGAAATAGATTAGACGCACATCTCTCAGCAAGAAAAGCATCTACCAGTAGTCAAGGCCACACAGACACACTACACACACGCACAAAACGCGAGGAATCGAACATTTTCTCTCTCTTACTATTTTGAATATTTATTGAGTAGTGAAAACGCCTGGTCTTGCCTACTGATGTAATGAATGTTGTGTCTAACCTATCTTAATTTCAGATGACATCACAAAAAACATCGATAATATCCCAGCAAAACCGCTAAAGAGGATGTAAATATCTGCAATTCATGTAATCAAATATGACACAATGTAATAACCTATAGCTATGTAATGATGATGTAAACATGTTTATGTGCAACTGTATTATGTTTATGCTAAGAAAATATGTGACGTGTGTATGTATTATTACTTACGTTTTTTTTTAAACTGATGTATAATGTAACTGTTACTGTGTGAAAATTTGAACGATAACGAGTGCCAAAATGTGAAAAACTTTAAAAAAAAAATAAAAAAAAAAAATTGCGTAGTGAACCACTATTCACGGACATTAACGTACATTACTAAGTCTGCAACTACGCAGAAACCTATGTGAAAGAAACTGTTAATGACATTCATGATGCATCGTACCTTTGTTAACGCGATGAACGATTTCTTCGATGAGTAACCACGAACATTTAGGTGAGCTATATTTAAAAAAAAAAAAAACTGAATATGTGAAGTGCATAATTCGTGCATCGTCTAGCGACATTACTACAGTACCCAACTTCAAGATGTTAACTGGATTAAATGGACACAAAGTGCCTGTCCAGAAAACAACACGACGGGTGGAAGAATTTTGGTTGGAACTTCAGGGAATGAAATGTTCTCGAAATGTGACGGACACGCTTACCTGGACTGTCCAAGGATCGACGCCAGCTATGTGCCGTCCGAGGTTCTGCAACCAAGCTTCCACGGAATATCGAAAACGAACTGCATATGGACTAATTACTCGACGGGTCACGTCTGATCTGTAATAAACAATGCTTTTTGTCACAACGAACTGCATCACAACGACTATAATGGAAATAGGAAATGGACATGCTTATGTATCAATCACGTTGTTATACAACGATGTTACTGTGATCAAAAAAAACTTTACCACGACGATACTAACCTGTAAAAAATTATTGTGCAGCAGATGAATATGAACTGTGATAACGACACCATGTGTATAGGTCAACGCACCTGAAAAATACGGACATTTTTCTTTGAAGCATTTCATTGCAATGCTATGTAACTAAGAACATTCAACAATCTAAAGTTGTATTGTATTATAACAAATATTGTAATTTTAAAACTAAGTTACCTGTCATAGAATGTAGTCTTCATATGTAATCTTGGTGGAATATTTTCTTTGTGCAACGACTAAGAAATGCGCGCGCACACGAACAATATGAACTGCAATACTGTGCCGCGTGATCTAAATTTACGAAATAACGGCAGTGCCGTAGTTACACAGACGCTTCTGCGCATGCGCGCACTCTGTTTTGCCAACATAAGAACTTTTTCGGCGCACGCGCGTCATTCAAATTTTGTGTATAATATACAGTATAATGTAAGTCATGTAAATAGTTGTAGATAACTTAGATTTTCTTGTGCCTTTAGGTGAATTGCTCGCCTGCAGGTGTGTCCTTTCGCCTCGCAATTCAGGGGGCAATATAAAGGCACATTTGCATGCCGAGCGTGAGTTTCCTCGGAAACGCGAGATATTAATTAAATAAATAATCAGTGACAAATAAATAAAGCCTATGGCACACAACTGCAGCGCTGTGTCGCTGATAAAACAAAAGTACATTTTCGTTAGTCGTATGTTTGATTAAAAAAAAAAAGAAAAGCTCTCGTTGAAGTGGTGCGAGAAGCACGTATTTTAGTTTATTGTCTGGCACACCGCCATATTTCATGTTATAGAAAATTACTGCGAGTTGCAACCATACTAGGCACTCGATTCTGAAAAGAATTTATATTTATAAAAGTAAGTAGGATTATGAACTGTAGGCTTATTCATTGAATATATCTGATTTAACTAACTGTGTAATTTTTTTGTTTAGTAGACAATCACCTCTGTACGACGTTTTGGCATGGCTGGCAAATTATTGTAATATTGAGATTTAGTTTATGAGTCCGCACCTACCGCAGCAGTCTTTGGAAACGATTTAATTACGAAGTCCGATTATTTCAGTTTTATTTCACGGTCAACTACGAGTAACATTGCCTTTACGAAAAAGCCATTGTCAAGCGTCTGATACCGAATAATCAAAACCTGACGACTCATAGGAGAGCCAATCAGACAGATAAAAATAATTAATATTTTATTTTATTTTATTTTATTTTATTTATTTTATATTCTCTGCTCTCGTGCTTATGTCCATATGTTGCACACATCTTATCCCTCGCTCTCTCTCTCTCTCTCTCTCTCTCTGTCCAATTCCTTGTCGCCCTCAGTCTGTCCATTTCCTCCTTCCTCTCTCTCTATCAGCCTCCTCCCACCCCCTCTCTCTAACAATCTCTCACCCCCTTTCCCTTGTCCATCTTCTCCTAATCATCCTTCCGCCCCATATTCCCGACCATGCGCATCGCCCTTCCCCCCCTCTCTGTCTATCACCTACTTCCCCTCTCTCTGTCTATCTCCTCCTACACCCTTTAGATCTCCAGCTACTCTCATGCCTTCTCCTTCCCCCTCTCTCTATCTACTCCTCCCTCCCTATCACTCCCCCTCCACTCACTATTACTCCATCTCCTCCACCCCCTCCCTTAGCTAAGGTGCACTTGTCTGTACATATAACCCCTGAAATACATTACGATACTACCTGCACAACTTGCCATTCATGCAGCGCTGTTTAGATCCCAGGCACTACCAAAGTTACAAGAAAAATTCATTATAAAGTATGTCATAATGCAAATAGTATATCAACAGGTATGACTTGCTCCTAAGTGAAAAGAAACAAGTGTCACTTGTGTTTTAGATACTTGAAAATAGCCGAAAATGCACAGTTGTACACGACACAAGGAGAATTGCAGCTGAAAGCATCATGAAACTTTCCAAAACATTGCCAAATTTTTTTGATCCCCACTCCCACTGCAGCTGAACAGACAAATAACGAGGCGTGTTAGCACTGTATTGTGAACCAGTTCAGATATTTTAAAATTTCAAGTCTCTGGCTTGTCAGAAAGTAAGTTTAAATAGATAGCAAAATTTGTACCAAATAGACAGAAGGAGAAGACAGCAACTTAATAAAAACGTGAAAAGAAGAGAATTTGATACACCTGACGGACTCAAACCACCAGTCCACTGGAATTGGTTTAACACACTGTTTTATTTACGAACAGGAGATAACCTTAACTAACTGCTATTTTATGGACCATTTCTGATGTTCGCATCAACAGCTTATACATATACAATTTTACCATACAACCGCTGAAAATATACCTTAGACAGAGTGATTTACATGGAGAACCGGTCTAGGAGAAGAGGAAGGACACATAGTAGCAGAACCCTATCCTCTGTATCGTTCACCATATTGTAGTTAGGTTAAAAGTTGCAATCAGTTAGCGTTTGATTCAGGATGAAGTACTTACTTCTGGACATAAACTTAATATCACGACAACAGTGAGCGAAGACTTTTCAGGTATGATTGAACTGGTTTATTAGAAGGCACCAACATAACCATCCGTAAAAGTTCCATTCTTCTCTAAGCTATGAAATTTACACTCTCTCTTACGGTTCATTTCTTGAAAATTCCCGTATTTAGGGAGAAAACATGGTACAGATACAGAAAAACTCTTTACTAGTAAACAAATCTGACAAAAGTTGTCAGTCTCCAACCGATATGTACCAAGTACCCATCAAGAAATTTAGCATCATACAAACCGAATTTATGGAAAAAGGTGGGTATGTGTCATGGATGTTAATAATTTAATTTGTATACACTGTGAACTGCACTGTGAAACTTGCCCTTTACATGACAATGGTGTCCACGTGGATTTTTCAGTTTTATATCCAAATGCTGGTCAGAAAAATGACATTAAATTATCTGCTCGTATAAGGCATCACTCTCCAGGGAGTTAGTCATTCGAATGTTTTTGCTACAAAGGCAATCCATATTCTATGCAAGCTTTCTAGCTGAAAGAGCAGACAGGTCCCAGAATTATCCACAACACACTATTTAAATTTGTTACAACAGGAATGATAACAACATACCATTTGATAGGCGTTGCTGCATTCAGTATGTGTAGTTTTGTGAAAATGGTGTAAGAGATGTTGGGATCTCCCTTACAAAGCGCCACAGGAACTGTTAAGCACTCAAAGTTAGTGTTCACAAGAAATGGGCATCGTTCCTGATGGTGCTCGCTTGTAGAAATTGGTAACTTTTATCGTCAGTAGGCATTCCCTTTCGAACCAGTTCCTCGATCAAGCATACAGTCGTATGTCTTTCGGAACACTTACGCTTCGTGGACAGTTTGAGTCATCTATAGAAAAAATGCTCTCTGGCACAATGTTTCTACATTTTGGCGTAAAGTAAGCTGTACATGCTTTTGATCTAGACAAAGTGATGCCTCTCGCATTCGGTGAACATTTAGATTCTTAGGATTGTGAGTGGCTAATTAGCAAAATTGTGGGGTTCCAAGTGCTTAATGTTTTAGATCTACTAGCTCGCTTTCCTTCTGATCTAAATGTAGACCACCAATGTCAACCCTACAATTAGTGATCGTCTTCTGGAATCTTGGCAGGCCTAGGTTTTCTGACAGAGAACCATATGCCTTAGGAGTTATAGTACCTACAAACCATTAGATGTCTTGTAAGTATGTATCTGTAAGATGTGTATTCAGCGTGTAGTTTCTGCCTCCGACCGAAAAGATCAAGAGAAGCAATTTTCATCCTTCTCATCTAGTATCTCGACGTCATACATGCATTTCTAGCTTCAACATGGAGGAAATGGAGCACCCAGCAAATCGATGAAAACATGAGACTACACATCATGGTGGAATATATGGCTGGGTGCCTTACTGGGAACTTTTCACTTCATATCGGAAAAACGTTTCAGTGTGTCACTTCTGAGTAACAGATCCATACCTTCTCCCATTGTTGCGCGATGCTTTTCCCTGCAGCATTATTAGTGAAATCTTTGGGGTGGGACAGCTCACAATACAGAACTGTCCTGCACCTGATGGTGATATATAGTGTTAAGTGCCGATGGATTTATGGAGCACCCGTTCCAACAATGCCTCGCAAGCACGAGAAGAGGTAGCAGGATCTTAAGATCCTGCACTGAAGTTATCAATAACTGAGTGCAAAATCCTGTCCCTGAAAGCACCAGCAGCCACAGAGAAGTATAATGGGGCTGCATATTGGTAAACAGGCCGTGATGCTGCTACTGCTAGACACTGGAAGAAGTGACGGAGGCGTCCACGGCACAGCCCTGCCACTGCTAGGCCGAAGTGATGCAAGCGTCGACAGCTGCGTCGATGACGGATCCGGCCGTGGTGTTACACCCCCAGAAGCTCCCAACACTCCGTCTGCAGCGGAACAAGAAGCGACATTGGTAAGTATCGCGCACACACACAACCATTAGACACATAGATTGATAATCCAAAACATTATGATTACTGCCCACCCAAGGGTTCGATGTCAAGTGATGGAAACTTGATACGGTACGTAAAGAATATAAGTGGATGGAAGGCGGATGGGGAATCAATACGGGTATGATACGGGACAATATACAAACCATTTCGAAACGGACAATGGGGACAGAAACTCGCAGGGCTAGATACCACACCTCCTAGCGTGTGGAAACTAGCCAGACACTTCTCCAGCGAGAGACGTTACATTCCCACCCTACAAGGACCATACGGCTCAGCTAACTCCTCGACGGAGAAGGCAGAGCTTACGGCCACAACATCTGCAGCGTCTTTCATGCCGAATCTGGCTCCTTCAGATCCAGTATTCACACGTGAAACGGACCAGGACGTTACACGAACTGTAGCCCAGCCCCCGCGCGACGACACACTAGTACAAACATATTACATTACCTGTCAAGGTTAATAATGCTAGAAAAGCCCAAGGGCCTGATGGCATTTAAAACCATGTGCTTTCAGGAGTTCACGGATAGAGCCGTAGAATACCTCGCACACATAACAAATGCCATCCAAAAACACCAGCGCTTCACTGACTTTTGGAAGGCGGGCAAGTTCCTGAAGTTGAGGAAGCCAGGGAAAGACCAGTCCCTCCAACAAAATTACCGACCCATCAGTCTGCTTTGCTCGCTCAGCAATATCTTTGACAAGGTAATACTACAATGCATCACCAGGGCACTACATCGCCAACGACACCCTAAGACCGGAGCAATTCGGCTTTAGGAATCACCACTCACAACACACAAACTCCTCCGCGTAGTCGACAATAGAAGACATGGCTACAACATGAGCAAAGCTATCACGGCCGTGTTCCTGGACAACGAAAACGTTTTCGACCGCCTTATAGGCAAACTAAGCGAAGCTGTTTTCCCGGACAGAGTCCAACGTCTCATACACTCGTATCTCACAAAAAGATGTTTTAACGACGACGTGCAGATCAGACAATCGACACAACACGGTATCCGAGCTGGAGTACCAAAGGGATGCATCCTAAGGCCCATCTTGTTCAATCTGTACATTAACGACTTCCCA
Organism: Schistocerca serialis cubense; assembly: GCF_023864345.2. Lineage (NCBI taxonomy): Eukaryota > Metazoa > Arthropoda > Insecta > Orthoptera > Acrididae > Schistocerca > Schistocerca serialis. The sequence goes on along the minus strand of NC_064645.1, from coordinate 490,327,984 downwards.
GAAACACAAAACACAATGTTAGCCATCTACGCGAGTGACACAGACGTTCTTCCGCAAGAGTGGAAACCGTTGAACGTTAATACACGAATAGAGTCGTCAATCAGAACTGAAGATCCATGGTTAGAACGATGGCGCATTAAAGTTAATTTCGACAAGTGTGAAGCAGTTCTGTTCACACGCAGACTGAAACTACTGTGCAAACATCAATACTGTAAATAGGTAACATTACATACGCCCACAATTCGTTTCCGAGAGAATATCACATACCTCGGTGTTTGGCTAGACTGGAAACTTAGACGGGGGGACTATATCGAATACGTTGTCAAAAGAGCGCACACGAGGCACAAACAACTGTACCCAATGCTAAACAGGGAAAGTACACTGAATAGGAGTGTGTCGATGTCCATACACCGCAGCTCTCCAGACGAGAGCGTGTTAATGGTCAACCTTAACCAGACGTACGCAAACATCGCATTGCGAAACCACACTATAGTGAAAACGGATCCTTATTCAGAGATGCCGGTAGACATTTTGAGTTGGCCATCGTGCCACTGTGGGCGTGGAGAGGCTCCACATCTGTTTGGGAAAAAAAGAAAAAAAAAGGATGGGGAATCATTCTAGCGACGACACGGTCCTCTAATGAATAAATATACTTTGACAAAGGTGATATTATGATTACACAGATATTGTGAACGAGTATATCAGAAACGGCGTAACTGATCGAATGTTCAAGTGCTACATTAGTGTGCATCTATAGAAATTGACAGAACGGCAGTGAAACAAGCATAAGTGGTTCGACGTGTACGACGTTTCACAGAACGTGAGATTTGGAGGCGTGACTGATCTTGGTGGGGATGGCGAGCTGTGGAATCGCTGCCGGAAGAGAAAATGCTGGCGCACGCATAAGCTTTGTAGAGCACACTGATCATCGTACATTGTTGAAAGGCAGCAGACGAGCCCTACGTGTTCGCATGTTAGCCGAACGAAATCGTCAGTTACGACTGCAGTGGCCACAGGATCGCCAAATTGCATCGTGGATCAATGGAATCATATCGCCTCGTCGATGAATTACATTTTTGCTACACCAGGTCGACAGTGATCTCCACAAACGCCGTCATCCACGCGAACGGCCGTTCCAGATGTGCGTAGCACTCAGGAAGCAGGCAGCTGGTAGAAGTATTCCGCCATGGAGGGCATTCTGCTTCGCTCACATGGGACCTGCGGTAGTAATCGGAGATACGCTGACAGCTGTGGATCGCCAACACCTCTACATGCTTGATGCCGGCGATGTCACCTTCCAACAGGTTAATTGTCTGTCTCTCAGACCCAGAACCGTACTAGAGCGATTTGAGGAGCATGATAGTGTACTCACGTTGATGTCTATGAAACGAAATTGGTTTGATGTGAATCCGATGGAATCCATAAGGGCCGCTATCGGGAGCAATCACCACGTGCACAAATCAGCAGGCAGATGATTTTTGAGGAAATTACATGACTTGCACTCGGATGTCTGGTGCGACATACCTCGACAAACCTAACGACAATCTGTCGAATTCACGATAAGGAGACTTGGAGACGTATTGCGTTGCAAAGATGGATCGACAGGTTATTAAGCAGGTGGTCATAAAGTGTGGGCTCTTCAGTGTAATCCAGGAATAATAACTGATATATGATACCGACTCGAAGTTTGCTGGTGATAATTCCTCTCAGCCACTCATTAACCTCAGTACTTACTGTTTTGTTGATATTTGCTGTAATACTTTTTGTTCATCTTGGTTTCCACTTCCCTTGCGAAATCAGCACAAGTGCATCTACAATAAAAGGAAAAACACCGTGTGCAGCCTTGTTAAAAATTATTTTTCCTGTCATAGAAGGAGTAGTAATATGTACTACTACTCGCGTAGCTGACTCGCTGCGACTGTCGACATCTTACATGTGCTCTGAATACAAAAATATGATCTGGTTACTTTCGGTACTTCATCCACAATCTGGTCGAAACCCCACGACCTCTGAGTGGAAAATGGCGTTAGCCCACTGTCGATGGCATGCATGCGATCATCAACAATACCACCGAAACCCCACTAGATCTGGGTGGAAAAATGTGTCGTGCGTACTTGTTGTGATACACCACTATCGATCTGTTCACCTACAGGAAATAAAGGAACGTTGTATGCAAACGCGAGAAATAAATTACACCCCAATGGAAAAAAGAGACAACTGATTATCGTCTAACATACACCATATTTTCTTATCATTCTACTATACATTATTTTTGCCAGCAAAGTGGATGCATGAGCTCTTAGGCTGATACTATGGTAACTCCCGCACTTGTCCGCTCTTGCTGTCTTTGGGATTGAGTGGATGATGTTTTCAGAAAGTCAGGTGGTATATCGCCAGCATCACACGTTCTACACACCGACTTGAATAGCATTTTTTTGTTGCTTCACCAATGGATATAGAAAATCCGATGGCAGATTCTGATTTTGGATCCACTGTCTCATCTCTGACAACTTATCTTTCTTCTTCCATCACGGCATCAGGCAGTACACCCGGTCTCAGCGGCCTTCAGTGTACTCTTTCCACCTATCCGCTATCTTTTCAGCACATTTGTCGAATTTTAATTGCACACATAATGTTACCGTCAGTTCTTTTAGTTTCACCAAAGGTTGTGTTAATTTTCTGTAAGGTGACTCACTCATTCCGAACATGATTGATTTTTGGCTTCTTCACATTTCTCATGCAACCATTCAACCTCAGCTTTTCTACATTTTCTATTAGTTCATCTTTAAGTGACCTGTTTTACTGTATTCCTGAATTTCCTCAACGATTTCGTACTTACTTCTTCCATAGAACAGCAGTATTTCTTCTGTTACTCATGATTACTTCGCAGTTACATTCCTTGTACCTATGGGTTTTCTTCCAAAATGCTTGACTGCACTTTTTAGAGATGTACATTCCTCTTCCACTGAACTGCCTACTGAAGTATTCATTACTGCAGTGTCCATATTAGCCTCAGAGAACTTCAAGTGTATCTCTTGATTGCTCTCTACTTCACAGTTCCACCTCCTTCGTCCCTTATATTTCCTGACTAGTCTCTTAAACGTCAGTCTACTGTGCATCACTGGTACAGTGATTAACCCTTATAATTGCATATATGGCTGCAGAATCTCTGCCTGACCATGGTATAATCCAGCTGGTATCTTCTCATATTTCGTGACCTTTTCCAAGTATACCTCCGGCTCTTCCGGTTTTTGTACAGGGTAATCACTAATATTAGCTGAAATTTATTTCAGAACTAAATTAGTCTTCCACCTCTCTCATTTTTATTTCCAAGCCTATGATCTTAGTAACCTTTTGTTCAACTCCTTCCTCTGCAACCGTATTCGAATGCGCAATCACTATTAGATTTTCATGTCCCTCTACGTGCTGTATTACTGGATGGATATCCTCATGCACCCTCTCCATTCTTTCATCTCCTGCCTTGACAGTGATATATGTGCCTGAAATGTTGTTTTCGGTGTGGATTTGTTTTCTATTTCGATGACAAAGACCCTATTACTGAAATGTTTACAGTAACAAACTCTCTGCCCTTCCTTCCCTTTCATAACATACTCCAGTTTTCGTCTGACATTACTCTATACTCGTCTGACAAGAAATTCTTGTCATTTTCCATTCCACTACACTGACAGCACGGTAAGTACATTGAGCGTCAACATTTCCGTGTTCAGATTTTCTAACTTCTCAATCACATTCAGTCTTGTGGCATTCTACACCCTACTTCGTAGAATGTTAGTCTTTCATTAGTGACAGAAAATTTATCATGGTCACTTCCCCTTACGCAATCCCCTCCCGAGATGCGTGTGGGGATCCAGTCCGGAATCATTTGCTATTGGCTTGATCATGGTGACAATTTTTCAGTTGCAGACGACAAGACCTGTGTGCACACATCACGCTTATTTAATGGTGTGGTTTCCGTGCCATCTGCATCCTTGGGCCGTTGGTCTTAAAATATTTTCCGTCTTTTAGTGACAGTTCCCCACCTCAAGGGCAAAGAGAGTGCCCTGAACCACTGCATCGGAATTTCAGGGGTGAATTATTATGCCGGAAGTCTTCAGTAGCCATTGCTAGCGATTTTTATTCACAATTTAAGCAGTGGCGAGGCTCGAACGCTGGACTCAAGACGTATCTTTTACTAGTCATATATGCTTTACCTAGGCCTTGGGTGGCAGTTATTTAAACGGATATGAGCTAACAGTGGATTCACAGCCATCATCAGTCTCGTTATACGATATACATTTCATATCCAGTAAAGCTACTAGTTGTCATATGAAAAAAAAACAAGTTTGCAATGTTTACAGTTGTCAATTTTGCTGAAATACTTTTAGAGATTCACATTCCTGTCTGTTTATCGCTCTAGAATAACAGAGAGAGGCATTGCTAGCTGAAAAGTAGCCTTACATATCCATGCTTGCCGAGATGGTTGCGGAAGGATGGTAACTGTGGTACGTTGCAAAGAAATTTATCCAGCACTATTTTATGCCTCTATTCTCCTTATCCTAGAACGTACAAATTGCAATGTGTTTCACTTCGAAATAAAATCAGCTCTTGATTAGTGTTCATAATAACATGATTACTATCTTAAAAGTATATCATCAAAATTTTGAATGGAATACACGCACTGAAGGAGTTACCTATCAATCTGCCTATGAGCTATCCAGCATTTTTACTGCATTCAGACATGATGTCGATGCAGAGACATATGTCTGGAGCGTCAGTGTAGTACTAACGTTTCTGGTGCAGTCTATTTGATCTCCATTAAGTTCGCGCCTTAGTTCTTGAAGCAGGGATGTAAATGTCTTGCATGTGAGTTGCACTGTTTCTCATGTTGCCCTTTCCGCGTATGGAAAGTTCTTGCTTGGAAGTGTCCGGCCATCTTGATGTTGAATAATAATTCGTATCTAATCATTATCGTTAAGCATTGCTGAGGCAGACGTTTTGTGAGAAATATATTCTTGACTAATGATACGCTTCTCATTCTGAACGGGAGTTTCTGAGTAGAGTGAAGTCACTGGGAAGTTTTAACGCTAGTGATTTAGAAAACTCGTGCTTCTTATGATTTGTCACATTCTGCTTCCGCTGGAAAGTGGTCTTCTGATGGCTGGGTCTGACGTATTTATATTTAATACCTGCAATTATGCTTAAGATGAACATGTACTGTAATGCCCTAACTGAGAAAAACGACTGTTTTTGCATTCTTTTGTTTAATGTTCATCTCGATATGGTCTATTGTTCGATCAGGCACTTTGAGATATATTTCGGTTTACTTGGAATCTCTGCAATTTTATAACCAAGACCCAACATAGGAACAACTGCATATAAAGTATGGACTCATCTGTCGTTTAGTTACGAATTAATCACGATATTACACTTTACACGAATCATAATGACTGCCAATATGTCCATGGGCTGATTCGACAGGTATATTTTACTAGTATATTGCTCCCACACTTGTCTCTTCGAGGAACCCATACCAGTAATATTGAACCCTCACCCGTACAATCCCTGTCTTTCAGTTGATTTTATATCCGTTTTAAACAAGTTAACATCTGCATTTAACTCAAATCCATTTACAAAACATTTTATATGTGCATTTAAATAGTCAGTGGTATTGAAGCCAGTAAGTATTAACACCACTTCCTCACTTTCTAGATCTGGTTTATTATTTGCGTCAGTGACATTAGCTTTGCTACTGTATATTTTCAGAGTGTTAATGCGGTGACACGCATACTGCTTGTTTCTACGTAATTCTCTGGAGGCACGTCGCTAGAGACAAGAATTCAGCTATTGGTAGTGTCAAAAATGGTTTGTGCGAATGTATCCCTCATACACACATTACAAAACTTTGGGGTTTGAGTTTTCTGGCGAGTTTCAGCAGACTTATACTAGTAAGCTATTTGTCCAGTAGTATTGCTATGAGCTATTCTTCAAGGAAGAGTAATGACCCAGAAACAGCCAAATATTATAAATCTACTGTACTACATTAAGAAGCATGTGCATCATGTCTGAGATTAATACTCTGATAACAAATTCGAAACAATTTGGAATATTATTACAAGGGAGACGGGGCAACCAAGAATACAGGATGACGGCATCACCATGAAAGCGAATGGTAACTTGATAAACAACAAGCCAGGAGTCGAAAACATTTTGAATAATCATTTTATAAATGTTGTACAGAAAATAGGATCTAAATGTTCATTAGAAGAAGCAAGGCAGTAATGGAAGAGGCCTTGCCCACACCATTTGATACAATTGAAATTCCATCCACCTCTCCTTCTGAAGTTAGGAACATAATAAACTCTCTCAAGAATAAAAGATCACATGGAATTGATGGCATTTCCAGAAGGATAATAAAAGCTTGTTCCCAACATATAAGATGGATTCTTGGTCACATATGTACTAGCTCTCTGAAGCAGGTTATTTTCGCAGATAGACTGAAGTATGCAATTGTTAAACCACTGCATAAAAAAGGGGATACGTCTGATGTCAACAACTACCGCCCATTCTCACTTCTTACTGCCTTATCCTAAATTCTTGAAATAGTAATGGATTGTAAATTAGCTTCACACCTTTTTAAAAATAAAGTTTTAACAAAATGTCAGTTTGGTTACCAGAAGGGTTTTTCAACGAAATATGCTATATATACTTTCACTAATAAAGTATGGAGAAGGAATAAAATCTTTGAGGTTCGCCGATGACATTGTAACTCTGTCAAAGACAGCAAAGGACTTGGAAGAGCAGCTGAACGGAATGGGCAGTGTCTTGAAAGGAGTGTATAAGATGAACATCAACATTAGCAAAACGAGGGTAATGGAATGTAGTCGAATTAAGTCGGGTGATGCAGAGGGAATTACATTAGGAAATGATACACTTAAAGTAGTAAAGGTGTTTTGCCATTTGGGGAGCAAAATAACTGATGACGGACGAAGTAGAGAGGATATAAAATGTATACTTTCAAGGGCAAGGAAAGCGTTTCTGAAGAAGAAAAATTTGTTAACATCGAGTATAGATTTAAATGTCAAGAAGTCGTTTCTGAGAGTATTTGTATGGAGTGTAGCCATGTATGGAAGTGAAAAGTGGACGATAAATAGTTTAGAGAAGAAGAGAATAGAAGCTTTCGAAATGTGGTGCTACAGAAGAATGATGAAGATTAGATGGGTAGATCATGTAAATAATGAGGAGGTATTGAATAGAACTAGGTAGAAGAGAAGCTTGTGGCACAGCTTGACTAGAAGAAGGGATCTGTTGTTAGGACATGTTCTGAGACATGGAGGGATCACCAATTTAGTATTGGAGGGCAGCGTGGAGGATAAAAATCGAAGAGGGAGACCACGAGATGAATACACTAAGCAGATTATGAAGGATGTCGGCTGCAATAGGTACTGGGAGATGAAGAAGCTTTCTCAGGATAGAGTCGCATGGAGAGCTGCATCAAACCAGTCTCAGGACTGAAGACCACAACAACAACAACAATAATGAAATATTAAATACTCTGAGCACCAGGAAGTCGCCCATTGGGATTTTTTGTGATCTATCAAAGTCTTTTTTGTGTAAATCATGGAATACTTCTAGATAAGCTCAAGTACTGTGGTATGAATGGAACAGTGCTCAATGGTTTAAATCATACCTAACTGGAAGAGTGCAGAAAGTTGAAATAAGTAGTTCATATAATATGCAACAAACTGGGGTTTTCTCAATCTGAGGAACAATCAAGAATGGGGTGCTGCAAGGTTCAGTCTTGGGTCCTCTGCTGTTCTTAATATATATTAATGACTTGTTATTCTGTATTCACAAAGTTGCAAAGCTTGTACTCTTTGCCGATGATACAAGTATAGCTATCACACCCAATAGACAAGAATTAAGTGGTCAAAATTGTAAATGACGTTTTTCAGAAAATCATTAAGTGGCTCTCTGCAAAGGGGCTCTCATTAAACTTTGACAAAACACAGTATGTACAGTTCCAAACAGTAAATGGAATGACACCATCAATAAATATAGACTTCTATCAGAAATCGGTAGCTAAGGTAGAATATTCAAAATTTCTAGGCGTATGCATTGATGAGGGGTTGAACTGGAAAAAACACATTGAGGATTTGATGAATCGTTTGAGTACAGCTACTTATGCTATTAGGGTCACTGCAAATTTTGGCGATGTACATCTCAGTAAAATAGCTTAATATACCTAATTTCATTCTCTGGTTTCGTATGGCATCGTATTCTGGGGTAACTCATCATTGAGTAAAAGATTGTTCATTGCACAAAAGCGAGTAATCAAAATAATTGCTGGAGCTCATCCAAGATCATCCTGCAGACACTTATTTAAAGAGCTAGGGACCTTGACTGTAGCCTCACAATATATATATTCACTTATGAAATTTGTTATTAACAATCCGAACGAATTCAAAAGTAATAGCAGTGTACGTGGCAACAACGCTAGGAGAAAGGATGATCTTTACTACTCAAGGTTAAATCTAACTGTGGCTCAGAAGGGGGTAAATTATGCTGCTACAAAAGTCTTTCGTCACTTACCTAGTAGCATCAAAGGTCTGACAGATAGCCATATAGTATTTAAAAGGAAATTAAAAGAATTTCTTAATGGCAACTACTTCTACACATTAGATGAATTTTTAGATATAGTAACTGGGTAATTTCCCCAAACCCCCAAAGAAAGTAAAATAAAATAAATAATAAAAAAATTAAAAATGTTAAGTGTCATGTAATATTTTGTGTAATGTAATATCGTGTATAGACACCTTTCATTAACCTGACACGTTCCACACCATTCTGAAGTGTCGTATTCATGACCCATAGAACAAGTATTAATCTAATGTGATCTAATCTAATCTTCATACACAGCACAACATTTTCTCGTAAGGTTTTAAATGCGGTCCTACACCAATACAGAAGGCCTCTATGGCCATATTACGTCTTTTAGAACCATATAGCTCCTTGCCTGCGCTATGCGCATTCTTTCTTGCATCAGTTATGGTGCCAGCACTCTGGGTAAGAACCAATAGCTGACAGCCCAGCAAATGCAGGGATTAGAAACGAATTATTACACTACATATCTTGGGTGTTGTCAAAATCATAGCCGTTTTAATAAGTCATTTTCTTCCTCCTTTCTGCCAAGCAGCTCATTTCGCCGTTGGCACTGTTGACTTGATGAAGGTTTTTGTAAACAACCTGCAGTGTTTATCTTCTTCTTTAGTGTGCCATGAGCTTCATTCAGAATGTTCTTAAAGACTATTCCAGCGACCAGTTTAAGTCATTCACATATTGCGTTATCGACGACAAAAGCAGAAAAGCATTGTACGTAGCGAGTGTCCCTTTTTTGAGATTTTTTTTTTTTGCTTAATCAAGTAATATATTTTAGTATGAAATGCAACGGTCTGTCTTATAGTGTAAGCGATATCGTGCTCCTTGCATACGCCGTGTGGGAATTTAACTCCCTTACTGTCATGAACTAGACACATTTTCGTCTTCGTTCGAGATCCAAGAGAGTTGTACCCAGGGATATGAAGTTCGACTAGAAGATTCATGGGAATACCGCTCCCACCTCTACTGACATTTTTCCTAGTACTCATGTCATGCGACTGGGTGATTTGTTGTTTCCAAGAGCAATTATTTATGAGATTGGGAGCCTTCACTCAGCTGTTGTGCTTCAATGACAAGCCGATCGACATCACTGATGCCTTTCTCCCTCGATGTCTTATCACCCGTTCTGGAATAGCATTCAGCTACGAGAATTTCTGTACTTACTACTTGTAAAAATTCCCTGCAATTTGTTCACTATCATTATCGCTTAAGATGAAGTTTCGAGGGTTTGTGTTCTGGACGTTGGAAACAGTACATACATCGACTGGAAAGTTCGGTAAGTAAGATGTCTCAAACCCAGTTTTGTATTTCGAAATACTTACCAAATAATCTACATTAAACTTCTGTTTGGACAGATCCACCATGTTAATACCATTGTATACTGTATCTAGCAGCCTATCAACATGGACATCAGTACATCTCATCAGTGGGTCTCTTGCGTGATGAGAAATCCAATTACACCCATAACTGACTTGTGGAAGAATATTTAGTCATTTGTGCATCGCTTGAGTTTCAATTGCTTCCACTTATCGTTCGACAATTATAGCTTTCAAATGGATGTCCATTAGTATTTCACCCTACATCGCTCTAATACCGCTTTGAAATACCTATCGCCAAGTACACCTGAAAGGTCTCTATGATGTTTGTCAGGACAGCAATCCGTTACAGTCTGTATCAATTGTTCTAAGGCCTTTGCAGTATCATTCACCATCGTTAACTTCACAGATAGAGCCCAAGTGAATTTTTTAATGTATGTAAGACAGTTAGAATCCTCTTGAATGCTTTATTCAAGATTGAGTTGTCTCATATCTACGAGATAAGCCTGCCATAAATCATACAAGCCTTGTATTATTACACTTCTACACAGGTATTTTCTGTGTACTGTATTTTTAAGTTCATGAACAGCTGTCTCCATTATCACTCAATAATGTATATTTCCCAAAGTAATGATATGACTATTATGATTTCGATCATGTGAGCAATAACCCTGTAGCAGCTAATATTGTAAGTAGTCGTAATTGGTATATGATTTCAATTTGGTCATTATAACATATATAAACCAAAGGTAGACTCTTCAGTCTTTTATGCTGATCCTCAACCTCTTTGCCTGTGAAATGTGCAGCTGCTAACGCAGTTTCGATTGTATTCTTGTATTTGTCACTCTTTGAGTCTTTCACTCATCCTCGTAAGGTGTTGCCCGCCCTATGCACGATGGACATGTATTGTATTTGACTCCATGCTTGCATTGGCTTTCGGGTACACTTTTTGGTTTTCGAAATTTTTAAGAGTATTCACAAATAAACAGGGCATTCTTTCTGATTTCTTGTCTTCAACTATTGTTTCATTGTAAAAGATATTGTGCGTTTACTTAAGATATATGGTTTCATCTAGGAGACCCGGTGGGGTCTGTCTAAATCAGTATTACTCTTTCGCTTTTTGGAGTCAGTAGTAGCATTCTCTAATCTTCATCATCTTCTACTCTCCTACTACGATGTGATGCTGCCGGTTACTGGTTTAAATATTTCTGAGAAATAAAAAGCTAGTTGCAACTGCACAAACGTTAACAACTGTAACACCCATCGAATAGCCTTCCACTCTTCAATAACTTTACGCTGTTTTTACGATATGCTGCTGAATACTACATTGTATTTTAGATACCATGCAGCTTATAAATGGACTCTGAGACTACTGGTGATGATGATGGGAGTCATGTGACTCAGCTGTCACCTTGATTTATCCACCTATATCGGTTAGCTTTGTGTTGTCAACTCGGATTATCTCATTGACATACAGTTTACATTGCTGGAATACAGGATCCAACACCTCGACGTTTACAGCCCTCGTGTTGATAAGAATTTCGGTTCCATTAATTTAGTGTGTAATGCCTCGAATTTTCTGGCAACGTGACCTGCTGATGGCTCCACTCTTCACGTTCCCGTCTGTGAAGGCGTGTCAGAGGTAAACACACTGGAAGTCTCCGACACCGTTTACCTCGATACAACACGTCCAGTGGATGCTGCGAAGTCAGATGCCAGGTTCCGTGCAGTACTGAGTCGGTACCGTCGTGCACTTACAGAAAAATAACAGTCCTCTATTCCTGATGTCACACGTGGTCGACCGTACGCTAGTCTTCGGAATTCAGTTTTGGTTTCTATGAACCGACACCACATCCTAGAAACAACAGACCATTTCCATTGAGCCATTGGGCCAAGTCAATTTGTTACTGTCCCTTTCCATTCTTCCTATGGTCCTCTACCCCAGAATGTCTGGTACGCGTCTTCTCTGTGAAACACTGCACCGTCTGTGACTGTGTACACAGCGATCGTAGGTGTGGGACTGCCTGGCAAACACTTACCCGTTTGATAGGTGCCATGACGTCATAGTTGGCGTGATTGTCCGGTGATCGGAATGCCATCTTCCGTGCAGTACGCGAGCGTACAGATATCTCTTCACAGTTTGTATGATTATACTATAAATTAGACACAGGGTGGGGAAATAACTGTTTAATTTATGACACCAGTGTATTTGTTTACAACATTCCTCCAGATTGCTGTGAGCACCGCTATTTTCGATGAAACTATACTAATGATTTAAGCGATGTTACGTGCTAAGAAAAATCTCGTTGGAATTTCTGGTATACCATAACAGGTTTAGAAAGCCGTTTCAAACACTTCCATAGCACTGCAAATAGAAGACGCATACACGTCATCGTCAGTGCTCCCATCAAATCTAAACGTGGACAACAAGAAAATACAGAAAACTGAATACTTGTCATTGTTTTGTGGAAATCAGTGACCTTATTTTTTCAAATATATGCAACAGACGTCTTAATCAGTCTCCGTCATGTCAAGACGCAAATGCATTGAGAGAGCGCTGTGGGCAAATGTTTTAAACACGAACAACCTGCTGGTACTTCTGAGAACCCATTCAACAGCGCCGTAATATCAACAAAAGAAAACCTATGTATAATATCAGGCAAAAAATAATAACTATTATGGAAAGACGAGAACAAGCTATAGTTGCCTAAGGTTGCTGCATGGATTGCTGCCGGCCTAGGCATTTAAAAAATTGGTAAACAATTATAACATTTCCAGCATGATGTGTTGGTAACCCAGTTATCTTACACACCTTCTTGTCATTCTGGCGGATAGACATTATTTGCTGCAAAATCATCTGGTCTACAGCCATATACTCCTCTGCTCTCATGTCCTTAAATTCTTGATGCAGAAAATTCTGAGCACATTTCTCTGACAGATGTTTACAACAAATCGACTCGTAAAATTCTTCTTTGCTCAACCTATTTCATCAATTGAACACAAGGCGTACTGATTGCAAATAAATGACCGCATTAAGCCTTTTTTACACATTAAAATATTCTAGTGGCGTTATAATATTAAGCTTCTCTGCTGTACTCATGCAAATTACTTGAAGAGTGGGGAGCATGCACATCATTGGCTCCCAATTGGAGGGGCCTCATGTTCACAACGTAGATCTGCATATTTTTAAGGTGTGTTGTGATGGCAACTATGCGTCACTTTAAATTTCTCTTACAATGATCTGCCTGACATAATCATGAGAATCAAACCAGTCTTACACAGAACTGATCAGTGTCTAGCAGTTGTCCCATTAAACAGATATTTTGCGCAGATATCCCGATTGGAAGAGAATGAGGGGTGGGAGGATTTTACCTTCAGTTTTCAGAAATTTACCTATAGTTAATGGCTACTCTGACACTAATGCAAATTAGTATGTGTTGTGTCGCAGCGGAAGTGAATAACAGTTTATCGCTCTTCTTCAGTACACGCATTTATGGACTCTGAATACTAATAATAACATGATTCAGATAGTGCTGCACTGCTATCGTTTTGTGATTAAGCATCGTCGAAATGTGTAACTGTCCTGAAGTCACGTTCAAAAGTATACTTCCATTTTTTATTAAGGTTCACTTTTGGAGTAGTTAATATATCCGATCCGTAATTTCCCATTAAAGTTCACCAAATATACGTAAACTTCTCTTCGTATTAATGAAATTATATCATTCTCTTCCTGTTTTTTGCATATTTCAAATACAACACTGACCTATGAAATGTGCGCGTATTTCCTCATTGTACCACACATGATGTTCTGTATTCAAAGAGCTGAATTGCATGCGTACATGGTCTTCAGAAGAGAGGTCGATCCGCTTGGGGGGCCTAGCATTAACTACCGCACACGCACTTCGAACCTGTTCTGAACTGAGCATCGCACCATGTCCGAATTCCTCCTTTCTTAATCCCTCATCGTATTAGATGCAAGCATTGGGAAATACAACAGCTCATCCAACACATTCAACATTTTGCTTAGTCTCTTCTGACGCTCGAAGGACACAGACCCCGTCCTAATTCCTTTCACACTCTCAAAGAACCTTCCGCACATGCCATCGAACGACATACTTATTCAGGGTGTCAGCTAATAAGTCCCAAAATTTTTGGTAAACGTCTGATGCTAACATATTTCATCCAACTGTAAGTTCAGTATTTTCCAAATCTCATAAAATGCAGCATTTTCAAGTCAGTATATATGCATAACCAGTCATCACCACCACTTCACAACTCATTATAAACTGTTCGAAGTTAACAGTAAGGGAATCAAAACCACGTTTTGCAGTCATCGGAAAACATAAGTAAACCCGTAGATCGACCGCATGCTTTTAAAGACATCTTATTAGCCAACGGTTCTGGCAATTTCTTGTAGCTCTTCTCCGATATAAAAACTTATATCAATACGTCATCTTCGCAACAAAGAGAGATATTTCTTTTGCATTTTCTTAACAAAATAAATTGCAGTATAATAGAAAAATTTTTAATTTGAAATTAGATTGCGATTTCCTGGAAGTTGCAAATTACTTTGTTAACGGTATGTGTACTTTGTACTGAATTATTGTGGACAGTTGCGATCTTAGCAGGTAAGTAATGCATTATGTATGCTTGGTGAGGCTTTATGGTGCAGTCAGAAGCGGTCGTCCCTCTTTAGATTGTATCCCAGGAAGTTTGTCAACAATGAAATATCGCAGCGCATGATGTGGGCAGTTGCGTAGCAACATTGCGATTCTGAATCGTGCTGCGTAAACATATTGTCTGTGCTTACGTGCTTCCTATCGAGTTACTAGTTGTGCTATAGTTCTCCATCTTAGCGCCACAAGCTTCTCAACTGAATATCTGCATCGCTTGCCGAAAACCGTCTTCAGATAGAAGATCGTAGAAGGGCAGCGTTGGGTGACACGCTGAGCGGAACCGTAAGTGACCGATCAACATTTTGCTTACTCAGATTAACATCATTTGCTGTTGATGTCTTGTGTAGATTACTACTGCTGATCACTGTGGCTTCACATGCCACACCAGATGTATCTAGCTTTATTTAGATATTTAATCATATCTACTAATTTTCACAGAAAAAACCCTTCCCGTGATTCGAGTCGACGATCAAGTTAAGAGAGTAGTTTTACAAAATCGTCTGACATGGTTTTGGGTTTTGAGGTACCCTGATGTGTACTTAGCATTCTATAAATATGGGTTGTTTCTTAGTTTCCATTTACAACCGAAACTGTTAGCCGCCCGCCAACGGTGTTTTGAGTGGTATTAGCAAACAGTATCACGTTACGTTCTACACGTTGTGTAGATTATCATGTTCCTTCATTTTGTTCAGAGTGCAGTCAACGAAAAGCATTCGCGCGTTTCCCTTTCCTCTGTTTACACTATTACGTCACAAGAAGCCACTACAATATGTTTCACAAAGCTATAATGACCCTTGCCATGATCGCCTTATGAATCACTAGCAAGTTATTGCTAAGACAAGGACAAAGGTTTTTTGTTTTGCAGAAAGTGCAAAACTACTATAATGAACAAAGACGTGAGCTACTAATAATGCTAAGGCAAGGAACGAATGTGGATGGAAGCTATTGAAGTCTGTGCACAATGTTGTACACTGCTACAGAGGAAACCGATCCGTAGCCACCCTGTAAGACAATTGTACCTGTCTTCAGGTAAAGGCGATGCTCGCTGTCCAGTTTACGGAAAGACTACCCTTCCCCATCATTTACTGTCCAGTTCTCTTATGTGGGTGCACAAAATAACTGCACAGGGCTCGCTTTCTTGTAGTGAGCTACTTTATGTTTATTAAGTCAATACATGCTTGCGAATGTAATTAGAGCGATTTTGCGTAAAATGCGTTTCTATGAACAACGGCTAAGACGTGTAATGTTGTCAGAGGCCTGTGTATTGTGAGTGGGAAAACAAAAGGATCGGTATATATGGTGCCTTGGTGCTGTCTGTGTCGTAAATCTGCATTATCAAGTTGCAGACAATGCTGAATTAATGGACGTCGAGAGAGTTATTGGAATTCTCCGATCATTAAATGCGTTACTCGTAGACTGCATAAATCTGTTCCCCTCACAAATATCTGGGACTTATAGGTGGAGCCACACTGAATAGACTCACTTACCGCACATTGTCAGTATATTTTGCAAAGTGTGTGTGAATATGTCCGATGGACTGGGAATGTACAAATTCATGTAACTAACCATAACCTGCCGTAATGGACTATCCGTCATACACTGAAATAGCTGAAGTTCCTAAACACTTATGTGACCCACTTATCATGCAGAGCGAACTAATTCAAGCCCCTATGTTTCTTCAGATGTTGGGAGAGCTGAGGCTACGGTTATATATTTGATATCCCTGATGCTATGAAAGATATCCTACCCACTGACAGCGAGGACAACGAATTTGACAATGTCGAACACATGTTGACAGGATGTTACACTTGGGACAGGATCATCCTTGTGGTACTTTACATAAGAGATCACTTAGAAACAATAAATATGTACTCAGTAGGATCATAGTGTGAAGAAGGGCCGAGTAAAGTTATTTCGTTCAGTCACGTAAGAGGATTGAACAACATATCCTGGGCAAGTATCGTCTATAAACAAAGAAGCGAACAGTTCTCGTCATGGATCAAGATGCTTTTTTCGGAAGAATGCTACTACTGATGCACTAGATGACCTAGAATCAATTGGCCCTGTCCGTTTTTGGGTTATTCAGGAAAAAGATAAAAAATGGATTTTAAACGCACCCACAACACATGCTTCGCCCCCGTTCCCTTCCGGATTGTTAGCAAATTGTGTATGGCACTGTCTAGTTCCATGATATTACAATTTGCTAGTACAGAAAATTCTTCCGCTAATTTATCTCCGTTGACAGGAAATTATGTCAAAATGTTACTCGCCAGCTGCAGATACAAAAACGTTATGGTTTTCCTACTTCAGTGCCACGGGCGAACCCAAAGGGGTGAGGAGGGAGCAGCTTACCACCCTAAAAAGAAATAATATCGACAGGCTGAATTCTCTCTAGCCAATTACACAGATTCAAACATTCGGTGTATGTATGAAGTAGGTGGAACATATTAGAAGTACGTATTACGCGTATGGATCGTCATACCTCTATCTAATTTCATCCTTCACAGCTAAAGTTACAGAGCTGCCTATCTTCCATCTTCCTCCCCATTCCCCCACACCCAGCAACAATCCATCAAGTCCCATTAATTGCTATTAAGAGGTTGTGTGTGTGTCCTACAACTACAACAATTCTCCACACGCCACCTGATGGTGTGTTTCCGTGGTTACTTGAGGTACCACTAAGAGATCTCCCCATCGCTGTTTCATTCCCGAAAGTTGCGGGGGAAGATTGATTTTCGGTAAACCTCTGTATAAGTTCCAATTTCTCGAATTTTTCCATTGTGAAATTTTCACGATGAAAAAGAAACTGTGTGATTTATTCGTCTCCTCCCAGAAAGTACAGTCTCGCATTTACGTGGTAAACTTTTTAAAGGCACATTTTTAGCCGTAGCATGTAAATGTATTTTTTTTTAATTACAGAACCCTGTTTAATAAAGTATGAAAGCCAATGTAAGTAATCTTGTGCGCGGTCTCATGTGATCGCTGGTGAGACGCAAAAAGGATGTCTAGTCTTTTGTTAATGACTACTTCTGTTATGTGTTCTGGAATGGAGTCGAGGGAGAGCCTCGCACGTTGGACTAGCCGTTTTAATTTAAACTCTTTAATTTTATAAAAAGTCACTGCGTACTGCAGGGCGCATACTCGCGCATACTACTAATTATATAAGGAAATTTCCACTGCGCATGGACGATATACCGACTTGCGGATAATCAACATATCACTAGTGACTAATATTGTGTTCCCAATGTAAGTAGCATAGTGCACTCCAGTAATTATTGTTATGATTAA
Organism: Schistocerca serialis cubense; assembly: GCF_023864345.2. Classification (NCBI taxonomy): domain Eukaryota; kingdom Metazoa; phylum Arthropoda; class Insecta; order Orthoptera; family Acrididae; genus Schistocerca; species Schistocerca serialis. Next base: position 490,310,049 of record NC_064645.1, on the reverse strand, counting down.
CGCTATTGTCATTTCATTATATGCTTAATCCATTATCCTAAAATTTCAACATAATATGTAAACTGTATTTTCAGTATTTATCTCATTTTAGCTCAGAAATAACGTGGCCCACGAACCTCCTTCCTACGGCGACGAAATTCTCAAAGTGTATGTTCGATGCCACCCTATCATGGTTTAAATATATTCCATTCATCTCAATTCAGTTCAACAAAAATTAAAAAAAAAACTAAAATAATACAAATAATTATATATATATATATATATATATATATATATATATATATATATATTATTTACAACTTCTGTGTTGTGAAGAAACCCTCTCTTGTTGCGTTTGCCGCTGGAGCTCTTTGAATATCTCTGTAACACTCTCACGCAGACTAAACGATCCACTGGCACGCCACTTCTCATTGTATCTTTTCTCTCTCTTTACTATTAGTCCTACATGGTCAAGACGCCAAGGTGACGAGCAGTATTCAAGAATTAGTCGAACTTGCGTTTAGCAAACCACTTCTGCGATGTCCGTCTGGTGTCCGTGTTTGGATTACTGAAAAATGGGATGCAACGCGTCGGCTTTGACCAGCGACATGATGTATTGCTCATATTTGACAGCAAAGGCGAATACTGGGAAATAGAGGAATGCAGAACAGAGAAAACATATAGTACACATTTCACGTACATACATATTTCGAATAAATGAAAAGCACCAGTTTGCTTTTGTTCTACAATATTACTTTTATTGCTAACCGGTTTTCGGCTTACAAGGCCATCTTCAGACATTTATTGAGTAAATGTCGGAAGATGGCCTTGTAAGCCGAAAACCGGATAGCAATAAATGTAGTATTGTAGAACAAAAGCAAACTGGTGCTTTTCATTTATTATAATGTTGTTCTACGAAGAACCGGCGGAAGAATCTGTTAATACCATATTTTGAATATAATATTACGTACATTGCTTCTTTGAGTCATAGTATTCTATTCTTCAGTTGAATTACAATCTCAAGTGAAGAGTGGAATACTAGTGGAGAAAACAGGAAACCACAAAAAAGGCACAGAATTAACGTCAGCGTGGACTACCACAGTTGACATTTATGAACTGTGTCCCAAACGTGAGTCAATCTGTGTTGGTTAACTGCAGTAGGTGGTACGAATTTAAAGTATGTCGACTTGTATGTCAGCTGAAAAAATGGATACAAATTCTACAGTTGTTCCTTTCTATGCCTCCACTACTACTAGTATTCTATTCTTCAGTGGATACTAGTGCTAGGGAAGGCCAAAAACTCAACAAGCAAGACGAGAAACCGAAAGTGCGTGGGATTGGCATCCTGTACCTCATTTCAACTACGAAAGTCGTATCCTGTTCTTCAGTGGAATGGTCGGAACCAGCCGTTGCTGATTTGCTTAGGTTCCAGGCGAATTTGTCAACAGTGAAATATCTCACGACATCACGAAGACAGTTGCGTAGCAACATTGAGATTGTGAATCGTGCTGCGTATACATATTTTCTGTGTTTACGTGATTTTCGTTGAGTTATTCCTTGAGCTAAGTGCTTCTTCTTGGCGAGAAAAGATGGTCAACTAAATTTCTGAATTGCTTGTCGAGAAGCTTCCTCAAATAGAAGAACATAGAAAGCCAGCGTTGGGTGGGACGCCGTACGGAACCGTAAGTGATCAGCCAATACCTGTTCTCGCTCATCTCGAGCCACACTAACATCTTGTGCTGCTATTGTTGACTCTTCGCTTCTGGCACTGACTGTTGCAGCCTCACATTTCAAATCGAACGGATCTAGCATTTTTTGGATGTTTAGTTGTACCAGTTACATTTTACTGATAAAAGGGTCAATTCCAGATATCCGAGTTCATGATCATTGTACCTGAGTAGTCTTACAAAAGTGGCGGTCATGGTTTCGTTAAATGATGTACTCTACTGGATTTCCTTCATTCTATAACTTTCCAATATTTTCTATGATTCTTTATCAAGTGGGTATATTGATCATGCTCCGACGTCGTTTTGTGTCGTATTAGCATACTGTATCATTTTGCATCCTGCAAAACGTGTTGGTTACGAACATAATTTATTTAATTCTGCGCTACTCACCAGCTGACGATACACGCACGAACAGCAGCGGGAGAAGAGGGAACCCTTTCCTACCTAGAGAGAAATAGACATATGTGTAACGTCTACGAGGAGCAAGTTTGACCTCTCCTGAAGAAAGTGCTGCTAGAATCTTTCTGATGGTCGATGTAGATTCCACTAAGGAGACGTGTCGCACTGTTATCTCCTGACCTGTCCTCGAAGTAACTGACACTATAATCCTCTATTTGACAAATTAGTGAAAGTATCTACATGACATGGATGGACGTCATTGTAACTTCATATCGGGAGACACTTTCGGCGGATGTATACGAGTAAAAGGTTTACAGCTGCAATTCTCTGTGATATGTAGAGCGGCCACCAAATTGCAGTAGTGCTGTATGTGTTTAGTGTTGTCAAGAGGCCTGCCAGGATATATATGAGGCGTGAACACTGTCAGATGTGGAGTGATCACAGTGAAGACATGTCACTTACTCGTGTGAGACGGCTTATCTGCACCTGACGGGTACACCATGGTCATCTAGAGTTGTCTAAATTTACTACCCAAAGAACTGAACAGTGGTGCCATGATTCAACATTACAGTACAAGAGTCTCTGTAAACCGCTTGCATGATGTCGTGGTACACTCGTTGCAAGCAAGATCGTCATGTTTGTTCTGGATAAAACTTGTCTGGCGACCAAGTCGAACGTCAACTCGATCCCAGTGCCAACATCTACATCGAGGAACGGTCAAGTTGTGGGCCAGCTTGAATAAGAGGAACGTACTGTTTTTGGCACCATTCAAAACTGAATCGGTGTGCGTCGTGGCCAGTGGGGAAGTAGTGTAATAATAATAAGTGAGCTGTTATTGCAAAGCTCTTTGGAAATATCACTCGACATTGTAATCACCGAAACAGACTAATGTAACAGGTCAACTCACGAAGCTCCATTTTGTTTCCCTCCCACCCTTTCATTTTTTGGTCATTTCGGCATTTGCAGCTTGTGTAGCAAAGCCTAAATGTGGTGGCAAGTGTCTTGCAGACATTCTGAACGTCGTTGTCGAGTCCTGATTTCCGAACATCTGTGGTGTTGATGTACTAAAAAGCACTTGCTATGTCTACAAATTGTCGACAATGCTTGAATAATCATATTTATATTCGCGTTGGTCTGTGTTTGATTGCCTCACAGTGTTAGGACTGCCTCATAATGTTCGACGAACATACCACGCAATACTGGTCCTTTCGTTGTTAATTCAGTTGTGAGGCTGCAGTCTACTCCCAAAGAAAATATCAACATCTACACTTAAATATAAACTCCCCAATCCACTACAAAGACTATTATAGATGATACATCACGTCGATAATACAGGTTCTGTTTCCTGTTCTATTCGCATGTTGAGACTGGGAGAAATTGCGCTCTAAGTGTTCCTGTGCGTGCCCTCATCTCCCTTATACTCATGATACCTACCCGGGTTTTAAGCTAGTGACATCCGACAGTCATACAGACTGTCATAATTAACTTAACAAGAGTGTGTAAGAACTACGTCGGCTCCTTTCCAAATAAGCCCGTTTAAGTCTCGACCATTTGTGTTCCACTGTTGTATGGGCTATACCGAGTTCTTACGATGCTAGCAGCGCGTTCTTACGATGCTAGCAGCGCCTCTCTGAATTTGTAAAGTTCATAGTACTAAAAAACGGAATACAACTCGTCAGCTCTGAAAAAGGCGTCACAAGTTACCACTGATAATGTAGTGCGAAGACACAGACGAATGTTGACAAAAGAAGGAATGTAGTACAGAGAAGAGAGAACGTCGATATATACCACATATATCCCAATTTCGAATGTAATGTTACAAATATCGTTTTTTTGCAGTGCACGGTCCTAGTATCCTCTTATTGTGTTAAGCCATATAGGCCAATAGAAGGATAGAATACAAATGTACTCGAAAGCAAAAAAAATAAATAAATAAATAAAATAACGTTTATACGTAACTGTGGCATGAAATACCTTATTTGATATATATAGGTTGTATGACATAGGTCAAGTGAGACACAGGACAAAAATTTTACATATGTTAGTTTTCCACGTTCTGTAGTACTATTGCCAACTCAAGAATAGGATACTAGTACCAGAGAAAGCTAAAAAAGCGAAAAACGAGAAATCTGTATCCAATTCTTAAGCTAAACTATATAGGTTAGTTTACCTATGAAGGTAAATTGAAGAGTACGATACTATTACTAACGAATACGAAAAGGCTACAAACGTGACATCTGTATCTTGTACTTCTGCTTACCTATATGGGTTAATACGTAGTACTAGCGAAGGTGGAAAAGCGACAAACGTACTATTCTTGTCCTGTGATTAAGAGTGGCGCTCTGCTATTAGTGAAGGCGAAAAAAGGAAACAAATGTACAATTTTTATCCATTACTGCAGTTGACCCACGCAGGGTGTTTTCGTAATAAAGTGCAAAAATATAACACGACATAGAGAATCCTCCACTGAACAACTTGAGGTAGGGAAAACGCAGTCGAGATGCCAGCTTAATGGTATATGGAAGTAAACTTGTCTACCTCTTTGTTTAGCATTGCTGGTTTCTTAGGTTATTTATTAACAAGCGTTGAAGTTCATAAGTATTGTACCGTTTATTAATTCACACGTTCTCAAACGATATAATAATTGCTATTAGGTAGCTTCAGAAAGTAACGAAATTTGAGCAAGCTTGGTTACTTGGGCCCAAACAATAGTGACTATTTCAGAAAGTCAGCAACTAATTAACAGAAGCACAAGACAACACGCTTCTAGTGGTTCCATGTACATATTTTCATAATGATTAGATTAAGAAGTCTTCTTAGAACTCTCGCCCTGTTGTGATTTCAAACTTGATGGCTGCCCAGCAGCTAACAATGCATACGCTGTCATTGTATTAGATTAACGTTTGAACTCAGGTCAATACTTGAAGTGATTATAAATCTTTCTTCGCAGATGTTCCGAAGGCTTTTCGGCGCGTTCTGCCTCCGCTTTCGGGGGGAGTCAGATGATGAATCTTTCGAAGACCTGATAGATGAAGATTTAATTGGAAAGCCAGAGGTGAGAAACACTGAGATTTATTGAAAAAACAGTAATTTTTATTAGGAGTATGCATTTTCTACTTACTAAGACAATTACCAAACATTACATCACAAATTGTTATCACGACTACTGAAAGTTGCAAGCCTACCTTAGTTATTCGAAGAACTGTCAGTCTTCGAATAACAGCTGACTTCATGCGTTCTTATAAACGAGTTTCAAGCATCAATCAAAGGAAGAATCGATGGACTGCCTAGATAGTCGTTTAATGATGACATAGTACCCAGAAGTCAGATAAAAACTGCTCTTCATATCTGCACATAAATTCCAATAATCTCGGGCACAATAGATGTTCTGCACCACATTATTTATTGACGTCACATTTATTCACACGTACATTTTCATCAATGTAGTAAATGAGTGAGATGTGTAATGCTGTTAGTAACATGTAAAACTTCAAGAACTGGCAACAAACTTCATGAACTAATTCATCGAGTATTTAACTTGGATCACTATACCGCTTACAACATATTTTCGATCTCGACACAAGATAAAATACTATCGATATTCTCATCATATTACCGTCTGAAACCAGTCGAACGATGAGCAGTTAAATTTCAGGTTTTTCGATACATGAATTGAAAGTTGCAAAGCTGCGAAATTTGATAACTTTAATGTTGCAATAGTTTTTATTTTATACGTGAATAAACACACTGGAAATATTATACTTCTGATAAACAGAAGTAATGCCAGTAACCACAACAGAATGAATTGTGACGGTGGAAACAAATCTCCCACAGAGGATGAGCGTCGCGCGTTGGCAGCTGCGCTCAGACGTGGACGAGTTGGTGCTGCTGGCAGCGCAGGCGGAGAAGACCCGGCCACCGCCTGCTGCTGTTGACGTAGACTGCGGCAAAGTCATCGGGAAGGTAAGCTGGCACTGTGGCTGTCACTAAAGGTGGATGCGACACACTACCAGCAGGATAGGTGGCGACGAAATTCCCGTCCTTGTTCAGATATTACGCATTAATGAATCAAGAAGCACACCGCCGCACTCTCGCTCACCTCTACCCTCCACCGCCATCATCCCGCCCCATTTCAAGCTCATACATTGCTACCCAGTGACGTTGTTCATCATCAAAATTGAGGAGTTCTTCTAAATTACCGAAATACGAAGAAATAATACTCATGACTTTGACGAAACTGATCAGTACACGAATCTTACATTTCTTACCGTTATGATATTGCTGTAGATCGGAAGCTAGTGCACAAGTTAGCATACTCCTTGGAAGGAGCTTACTTCTTACTGCTTTTCTTTCCTGTACAAACTCGAAAACCGACAATTTCTTGAGACTACATGCCCACCCACCACATACTATTCGCTTTTAATGAGATATACTGAGGTCATAGCTCCACTAATTTAGCTGAAATACGTCTCTAAATCTCCCAGAGTATAATCACGTAGGAAATGTGATTTTATTATGTTATTTGATACTGAGGTTTTCACATGTGTCTCACGACCCATTTCATAGTACTAGTAGACATCAAATGGTATCCTTAACGTACAGCCTCTTTCACACAAGATATGAATTTTCAGACGACAACAAAGTTGCGCAAAACTAATCAGGCCGAGAGATCTTGTCATCGTTCATGAATGTATTTCAAGCCTCTTTCGTTTCACCTGTCACACAGAAAACAGAACAACCACTTGTTATGTACACTTTTCGCTTCAAAATCACCTTACACAATCTTTGATACTGTTGTTAAGTGGTTAAGTTATAAGTATTAACGCAAAGAATTGTTTTTCTGTGCAGGTGAATGACGCTTGGATAATTGTGACCACCGCCGAGATCCATGAGCCTCCAGCGACGGTGAATGACGAGGACATCCCGCCGATCCCTCGCCGCCGCAGAGGGTGTCGGAGGTGCTGGGCGGAGAAAGTCGGGGCGAAGACCGTTGTGAGCCCACATGGTGGCCGGGCTCACCGCTTCACTCCCCACTAAACCTATTTTAAGGATGGCAGATGACGAGGAACTCCAGCTGATGCCTCGTCACTCTGGATAGTGTTGGAGTGCTGGGTGGTGAAAGGGGGTGAAAAGACTGTTGTGCTCTAACATCTTGAGTGGGGACGTTGAGCCATCAATCAATAAGCACATTCGTGAGACAAAAATTACGATAGATGACGAAGTACCCCCTTCGATGTCACGTCGCCAGATATTGTGTCACAGGTGCTGGGTGAAGAATATTGTGTGTTTGTCTGGAGTCTGAACAGAAAAACATGTTCATCGGGCAAGAAAGCCGCAGATGACCTGGAAGACCCGCAGATGCCACATCTACATAGAGGGTATCGAAAGTGCTGGGTATGGAAGATTGGGGTGAAAACTATTGTTGCACTTGAATGGTGGGTGAAGACACTGGTTCACCAGCCAATAAACATATTCATGAGACATGAAGCCCATCATATAACGAGTGATTCCCGCCGATGCCACATCGCCAAAGTTGGCATCGGAGGTCCTGGGTGAAGAAAGTCAGATTGAAAACCGTTGTGCTATTGCATTATGGGTGGAGACACAAGCTCACCAGCCAATAAACATAGTCATGGGACATGAAGCTCATCAGATAACGAGTGATTCCCGCCGATGCCACATCACCAAAGTTGGCATCGGAAGTCCTGGGTGAAGAAATTCAGAGTGAAAACCGTTGTGCTATTGCATTATGGGTGGAGACACAGTCTGACCAGCCAATAAACATATTCATGAGACACGAAGCCCATCAGATAACGAGTGATTCCTGCCGATGCCACATCGCCAAACGTGACATCGGAGGTCCTGGGTGAAGAAAGCCACAGCAAAAACTGTTTTGCTATAGCATTATGAATGGAGACACAAGCTAACCAGCCAATAAACATTCATGTGAGACATGATGCCCATCAGATAACGAGTGATTCCCGCCGATGCCATATCGCCAAAGTTGGCATCGGAGGTCCTGGGTGAAGAAAGTCAGAGTGAAAACCGTTGTGCTATTGCATTATGGGTGGAGACACAAGTTCACCAGCCAATAAACATATTCATGAGACATGATGCCCATCTAATAGCGAGTGATTCCTGCCGATGCCACATCGCCAAACGTGACATCGGAAGTCCTGGGTGAAGAAAACCGGAGTGAAGACTGTTGTGCAGTTGCATGATGGGTGGGGACACTCTCTCACCAAGAGGCAAGAAGTAGAACAGATGAATACGAAGACCTGCCGATGTAACGCCGCCAGACATATGTCACATTCGTGTGAATTAAACATGTATAAATTGTATAAATATTTGAACTGAATAATTCATTAAATTTTTGAATGATACCTCTGTGTTTTGCTGATTTCATATGTTCCTGCGTTAACTAGGCTTTATTCTCACTCTGCTCTCCCTTAACAGATACTGAAATAACAGTTGCTGTTTTCGTCAAGGTTTCATGTCTCTCCCTTTATAAATGTGAGTTCACACAGTGAAATATTTCACAATGTTACTTCTCAAATGTGGATCTCACACAACACTTTTATACGTGAACTGCCGCAGTTCAGTACATAGTCTGCCCTTATTCAAAAGAAAATCACAAGTAATGTCGAGGTCATTTGTTTCACAACTCCTGGTCAAAGCACACAACGGGTCTTTTATCTTAGTCTTAATTTCTTCTTCCCAGTGGTGCTCTGTGCTACAATATATTTACTAAATTCCTCTGATCCTTAATTAGTAGAAAATTAAATAGCTGTGTAACATAAAGAAAAGTGAATGGCAAAAGATGTTATTGGTCAGATACCTACTCAAGAAGAGAAGCGAAGACAGGGGTCAACACTCTGAACATCGAGTAAAACCTGCGCGGAACGCTAAGCTAAAAACTCTCCACCACTTCGCTGAACCTCAATGGTATGTATCTGGGCGTAACAAAAATTTGTGTTGCAGATTAATAAATAATGATACTGTTCTGATTTTACAATACAGTCTGAATTAATAATGTCTGTTTATATTCATTTCTGCTAGAGGCAAAATTGAAGACGCTACACAGAATAACTAGCAATGTCCCAAGTGATGTACTCTGTGGTAGGCCTAACTGAACATTTAGATGATAAAATAGTCATGCAATTCCTTACTTAACACTGCAAGATTCGACATTACCGAAAAAGGACCTACAGGCAAAATAAAAGGACTGTAGTAAGTGGTGATATTTAGTCAGTGTGTCTAACTCAATTATTAAATCCTCAAAAAGTATAAGCATAGGCTGAACTGATAATAATATTTACATAGTATGACAAAATTTTCGATAAAGAGAATAAAAAGATAAAAGTATTTACATAGTATTACAAAAGTTTCAAATAACATGAAATGATAATAAATATGTAGATACGCACAGATAGCCTACATATAGAAAGTCAATTATTCTTTACAAGTGAAACTTGGTGAGTCTCTTTCCTTTTCTCTTTTTTTATTGAAAAATCATAAACTGTTCCATCATCAAATTTTCTTACGAACACAGATCACTTGTTGTGGAAACTTCACAGAAAGTGAATATCTTTGGGTTGCTATGTCGGCAAAATAACGAACTAATATGTACTTTGGATTATTGCAGTAGCATACCGTAATTGAGAGGTAGTACATTTTCGTCCCCAGTCCAAAAATGTTGCCGTGGCGCTGTATCTTGTAGTTACTTCCTTATATTTTCAATTAGTTGCTGGGGATTTGGATGGCACTGTAGATTGACTGGGAGTTGGGCAAGCAGGGGCTTATAAGTGGCCTGTTTCTTAATAAATTACAACTCCAGAGCACATGCGAATAATAGGCATTTACTCTCAACCACGCGGAATAACAACAATCTTATCTCAGAATTGGGCAACAGTAAGATACACTGGAACATTCTCTAAAATATTTCCATACTATATGTAGGTAAAAACAAACGATACTGCTTATGCCCACAAAGATTTTACGAAAGGATATCTAAATATACCGACAAAAGGAAGGCGCCTTCCTGTAAATAACAGCTGCCTGTAAATAACTTGATAAGAGCAATAAAATGATAAAAGCAGACTGACTTATTGCAATTAGCTACAATCCACTAGTGCCAGCCTTAACTACATCCTAGAGAAATCACGAAAGAACTATACAACCACATGGAATTAAATCACTGTGCCAACAGCAAGAAAAACGGAGTACAACAACTTTCGCTAAAGGCTAACTTTGTACAACAACTTCCCTGCGTTTCCAAAATCACAATGAGAATGTCACACTACATGACACCACAATCCCCCATGCATATAAACTGAAAAACAGTTTTACCACAATCTAATTCCTCACGGCCTCTCTGTGTATCTTTAGAGTTAAACCGAACGAATCCATTTTATTTTATCTCGTACAGTAATGTAGTCTGTCAAACTCTGACAAATACCAGTGCTTGACAGTAGGAAGCACTCTACACAGAAGCACCAATCACTTTATGCTCTGCTCTGCCTCGCTGTAACCAGACTCTCCACCGTCCTTCCACTTAGTCTATGATCCACCGCTTTCATCTGGACGTCGCTACCCGAGACTTAAGACCTGATCATCTCATCAAACAGCTGTTTGGTTTTTACGCCGTGTCCTAAATTCCATTATTTACTCTCAAATCTGGATTTGGTTAACGTTTCAACGTTTCACTCAGTCTTAGAAGTCATATTCATTATCACCCTTTCTCATACACAACTTCTATTTTGTTCAGCGCCTTCTGAATTTCCGTTTCAAGGCTAATACGAATTTGAACTTCATCACCAGTAACACCATCACAATAATTTTCATTAGACATCAAAATAATATCAATGTTAACATTATTATTTGCAACAACATTATCAAGGACCAGACGGCCCACCTAACTATTCGACGGAGAAGGCAGAGCTTATGGCCACAACATTTGCATCGTCTTTCATACCGAATCTGACTCCTCCAGATCCAGTATTCAGACTTGAAACGGACCAGAATGTTACACGACTTGTAGCCAAGCTCTCGATCGACGACGCACTAGTACAAATTACATTGGGTATCATGTATACCAATGCTAGGAAAGCCCCTGGGCCTGATGGCATTCAAAACCGTGTCCTTCTGGAATTCACGGAGAGAGCCGTAGAACAACTTGCACACATAACAAATGCCATCCTAAAACACCAACTCTTCCCTGACTTTTGGAAGGCGGCTAAGGTATTGATGTTCAGGAAGCCAGGGAAAGACCACTCCCTCCCACAAAATTACCGACCCATCAGTCTGCTGTGCTCGCTCAGCAAGATTGTTGAGAAGGTAATACTAAAACGCATTACTAGGCACTGCATCGCAAACGACACACTAAGACCGCAGCAAGTCAGCTTTGGGTATCACCACTCAACAACACGACAACTCCTCCGCGTAGTCGAACATATAACGCATGGCTACAACATCAGCAAAGTCACGGGGGCCCGTGTTCCTGGACTTCGAAAAAGTTTTCGACCGTCTGTGGCACAACAGCCTTAAACGCAAACCAAGCGGTTTCCCGAACAGACTCGTACGTCTCCTACACTCTTATCTCACGAACAGATGTTTTAACACTGACGTGAAGGGCAAACAATCGACAACATCACCCTACACAGTGCAACTGATATATGACCTATCGGACACAAAACGATGAAGAACCTATCTGTTACAGGTATTCTCACGCTGACGGAGAGATCAACACCGGCACCTACCGCACACGCCGCTTAACAGCACCGCACGAGGTCAAAGGCATCGACCTGCATGATACCCTCTACTAAAAAAGCCTATCCATGCATGACCCTTGCAGGCAGCAAGACATCCGCTATTGCTCTTACTAACCACCTAACTATCGCAGACATTTTCTTCTCTTGGCTCTTGCCTTGGCATTTTTTTCCCCTCTGCATTTCAAACCGGTAGCCTACGTTCGACTTTCGTTCATTTGAGAAAAAAAGAAAAAAAGTATGGGGAATCATTCCAGAGACGACACGGTCCACAAATGCGTAAATATACTGACATAATCGACTTTGATAAGGGTGATATTACGATTACCTATATCCTGTGAACGAGTATATTGGAAACGGCGTAGCTGATCGAATGTTAAAGTGCTACTGTCGTGAGCATCTATGGAAAACGACCGAACGACAGTGAAACTGGCACAATTGGTTGGGCGTCCGCAACTTTTCACAGAACATGGGATTTGGAGGCTTGACTGCTCTCCAATGCAGGATAGATGGGGATGGCGACCTGTGGCATCTCTGTCGGAAGAGAAAATGCTGGTGCTCGCATAAGCTTTACAGGGCACACCGTTCATTGTAGATTGTGGAAAGCAGCAGACGAGCCCTACGTGTCCGCATGTTGGCCCAACGACATCGCCAGTTACGACTGCAGTGGCCACGGGATCGCCAAGATTGGATCGCGGATCAATGGAACCGTATCGCTTCGTCGATGAATTACATTTTTGGTACACCAGATCGACAGTCATCTGCACAGACGCTGTCATCCACGCCAACGGCCGTTCCAGATGTGCATAGCGCCTAGCAAGCAGGCTGCTGGTAGAAGTATTCCGCCATGGGAGACATTCTGCTCCGCTCACATGGGACCTGCGGTAGTAATAGGAGATACGATGACGGCTGTGGATCACCTGCACCCCTTCATGCTTGATGCCAGTGATCTCATCTTTCAGCAGGTTAATTTTCCGTGTCTCAAAACCAAAATCGTGCTAGAGTGATTTGAGGAGCGTGATAGTGTACTGAGTTTGATGTCTTGGCCACGAGATTGTTCTAATGTGAATCCGATGGAACCCATTTGGGTCGCTATCGGGCGGAATCACCACGTGCACAAATCGGCAGCCACCTGTTTATTGAGGAAATTATGTGACTTGCACTCGGATGTATGGTGCGACATACCTCCACAAACACAACGACAAACTGTTGAATCCATGACAAGCCGAGTCAGAGACGTACTGCGTTCCAAAGACGGACCGACAAGTTATTAAGCAAGTGGTCATAAAGTTTTGGCTCGTTACTGTAATCCACCAATAATAGTTAATAGCTGATACTTACCTGAGATTCCCTGGCGATAAGTCCTTTCAGCCACTCATTACCTTCTGTACTTACAGTTTTTGTTGAGGTATACAATAATATTTTTTGTTTAGCTTGGTTTCCACTTCCCTTGCGATATCAGCACAAGTGCATCTAGAATAACAGGAAAAACACTGTATGCAGACATCAAAAATTATTTTTCCTGTCATAGAAGAAGTAGTAATATGTGCTACTACTCACGTAGCTGACTCTCGGCGAATGTCGTCATCTTACATGTGCTCTGAGGACAAAAAGATGGTCTCGTTACTTTCGGTACTTCATCCACAATCTGCTCGTAACCCCACGACCTCTGAGTGGAAAACGGCGTTAGTTCGCTGTCGATGGCATGTATGCGATCATCAACAATACCACCGAAACTCCAACAGATCTGGGTAGAGAAAGGTGTCGTAGATCTTGTTGTGATACAACGTTATCGATCACCTACAGGAAACAAAGGAACGTCGCATTCAAACGAAAAATAAACAAGCAAATACAAATAAACAACGTTCGCTTTCATGTAACTCATTCATGAGAAATGAAATTGCCTCATCGTCAAAAAGCGGTGATGGTAAGCTGTCAACGCCTGAAAAAAAAACTTATTATCAGTGCCACTGCCATCAGGCCTCACAGAAAGTTTCCCGACTGGTAAGACGGAAATGAGACGGGGCCGTTCGTCGCTGATATGTATACACAGGCGGTACACGTGTCTGGTTACAGGTACATGTGTACGGAGAAAGAGAAACTGTCACACAGGATGCTGCGTTCGTGGGAACCTAACAGATTGCTGACATTCGTACTTTTCGTGGGAGCAAGAAGCGCACCTATAGTCTCGTCTACTTCTTGTGAGAGCGAAAGTGGATTGCAGTTCACACGTAGGTCAACGCACCCTGTCATACTGCTTAGTGACACTACGCAGTACTTGTAATCCAATACGCCTTTGCGTATTGCCGAGTGATATTAAGCAAACGTTTGTGGTACAGTGATAACAGTATAGGCGATTTGCGTGACCTTACCATGGTCGCGGCCTTGGGTCTCTTGGAACAATGCTGATGCCAGCAAGTGCATCAGCGACAGCTGTATCTGCTCGAGACAGGTCTTCGTATTCATCTCCAAGAGCAGTGAAAACACTCTAAGTTAAATACTTACCTGAAAAGTGTAAGTGAGCTGCGGAAAAAATAGGAAGTGAATAAATTTAAACTGTGCTTTTTTAGAAAAAGCTCTTCCATTTCTTGGTAAGACAGTTCAACAATCTTTGTACGTATTCTGAAGTGTTCACAAACGTATGTTGTCTGTATTTCCTGTGTACCTGCTTGAGGACAGTACAGCCTTGTGTTTCCAGATTCTGGATAGGAGCACATTTGTAAATCTTTGAAATCAAAGACATCTTCTCACTGCCTTTGACGTAAATGATCCCGTCCTTAGGATCATACATTCGAATCGATGATATAATACCTTCATAAGCCACTCCTTCATTACCACGGTGATTTCTGTGGTTACATCATGTCAACCAAGCCGATGTTTCTCAAGTTATAGCAGCTGCAACCAGCTAAACGGTTTGGGCCAAGCACCGATTATAGAATATCTCGTTAGTACTTTTCTGGCTTCGGAGAATGCATCGAATAGAACGTCTTTGAACACAAATTGTCCGCGCTCATCGTAATAGTCCCGTGTTTGTGTAACGATATTCGCTCTTTCATGTATAATTGTGTGATACTCCACATTCTGTGTAATACCTCTACATTATTACACTTTGTACAATTCCTGTTAGCGGCGAGTTGTTCATGATATTATCGTGTAGTATTAATACTTACGTTGCAGTGACCATACGCAAATTTTACGATATTTCGATCCCTGCTTTGAACAGTCCATCAACTCCTTTGTTTCTCTTTTTTAGTCATAGGTCTGACAGGTCTCTTGTTGCCCGAGGGCCCAAAACTAATTCCTTTCCTGTGTCAACCTTTTCATCTAAGAGTAACAATTACAACCTAAGAATTATTTGCTGCGTGTTTTCCAATCTCTCAATGTTTCTTCGATATACACATTAAACAGTATGGGCGAAAGACTACATAGTTGCCTGATGCTCTTTCTAATCGGAGCCCTTCGATCCTCATCTTTCAGTCTTCCTGTTCCATCTATGTTCACGTACATTAATATAGTACACGTCTTTCCCTATATCTTAACAACACTTTTCCCCGAGTTTCACCATATCAGCGCACACTCCGCTGCAGAGTGAAAGTCTCATTCTGGAAACATCCCCCAGGCTGTGGCTAAGCCATGTCTCCGCAATATCCTTTCTTTCGGGAGTGCTAGTTCTGCAAGTTTCGCGGGAGAGCCTCTGTATAGTTTGGAAAGTAGGAGAAGAGGTACTGGCAGAAGTAAAGCTGTGAGGACGGTATGTGAGTTGTGCTTGGGTAGCCCTGATGGTAGAGCACTTGCCTGCGAAAGGCAAAAGTCCCGAGTTTGTGTCTCGGTCAGGTACTCAGTTTTAATCTGCCAGGAAGTTTGATTATTCCACGAGATTCGAAATTCTTGCGCCGTTTCACATTTTCCACCGCTTTTTACGGGTGTCAAATCCCATGAACGTTTCTTCATTTTTCTTCAGTCACGCTTCCATTATTAGCCGCAACGTCAGAACTACACCTCTGGGGTCTTTACCTTTCCTAAGTTTGAACTGTTTATCATCTAACAAACACCAAATTTTCTTACCATTGTACTGTATATTATTTTTGACTGCAAAGTGGATGCATGAGCTGATACTGCGATACTTGGCACATTTGACTGCTCTTGCTGTCTTTGGAGTTGTGTGGATGATGTTTTCAGAAAGTAAGGTGGTATATCGCCAGCGTAATAAGTCCTACACACCGCTGTGAATAGTCGTTTTGTTGTTGCTTCCCCAATGGTTATAGAAAATGTTGTCTGTTTTTTCCGCCTTATTTGATGATACGTTGTCCAAAGCTTTGTTATAAATTCTGATTCTCATTTTGAATATTCTGTCTCTTCTCTGTCGACTTCTGTTTCGTCTTCCATCTCGTCATCAGACTGTACTCCCCGTCATAGCGGCCTTCAATGGAGGACTCTTTCCACCTACCCGCTCTCTCCTCTGCACTTAATGGCGGAATTTTCATTGCTCACATAATGCCACCGTTCGTGCCTTTAGTTTCACGAAAGGTGTTAATTTTCTTCATGCTCACTCACTCATTCCGACAATGATTGATTTTTGGTTTCTTCACATTTCTCATGCAGCCTTTCCACCTTAGCTTCCCTGCATTTTCTATTAGTTCATCCATAAGTGACTTGTTTTACTGTATTCCTGAATTTCCTGGGTCATTTCGTACTTACTTCTTCCCCCTAAGAGACGTATTTCTTCTGTTACTCATGATTTCTTCGCAGTTACCTTCCTTGTATCTATGTGTATTCTTTCAAAACCCGTGATCACCCTTTTTAGAAATGTACATTCCTCTTCCACTGAACTGCCTACTGAACTATTCATTACTGCAGTGTCCATAATAGACTCAGAGAACTTCAAGTGTATCTCTTGATTGCTCTGTACTCCACAATTCCACCTCCTTCGTCACTAATTTTTCTGGACTAGTCTCTTAAACTTCTGCCTACTGTACATCACTACTTCAGTGCTATCTGGGTCCATATCAACCCCTGATTACCCCTTATAATCCCATGTATGGCTGCAGAACCTTTGCCTGACCATGGTATAATCCACCTGGTATATTCCCATATTTCGCTACCTTTTCCAAGAGGGTAATCACTATTACTAGCAAAAATTTGTTGCAGAACTAAATTAGTCTTACTCCTCTCTCATACCTATTTCCAAGGCTATGTCCTTAGCAACCCTTTCCTCTACTCATTCCCCTACAACCGTATGAATGCGGAATCACTATTAGATTTTCATGTTCCTCTACATACTGTATTACCTGGTCAATATCCTCATACACCCTCTCCATTCCCTTAGTTTCTGCTTGCGGCAACGATATATGTGCCTGAAATGTTGTTATCGGTGTGGGTTCGTTTTCTATTCCGATAATCAAAACCCTATCACTAAAATGTTTACAGTAACGAACTCTCTGCCCTTCCTTCCTTTCCACAACAGATCCTACTCCAATTTTCTGCTGATATTACCCTATACTCGTCTGACAAGAAATGCTTGTCGTCTTCCATTCCACTACACTGACCGCGCGGTATGTAGTTTGAGCGTCAACATTTCCGTGTTCAGATTTTCTAACTTCTCTATTACATTCAGTCTTGTATCATTCTATACCCGAGTTCGTAGAATGTTACCCTTTCATAGGTGTTCAGTAACTTTATCATGGATACATCCCCCTAGGCAGTCGACTCCCTGAAATCCGAATGGGGGTCCAGTCTAGATTCATTTGCTAATGGTGTGATCATAATGACAACTTTTCAGCTGCAGACCACAAGACCTGTGTGCACACATCATGCATATTTAATGCTGTGGTTTCCATGCCTTCTTCATCTTCGTGCCGTTGGTTATAGAAGATATTTCCGTCTTTTAGTAACAGTTTCCCACCTCCAGAGCAGAGAGAGTACCTTGAACCTCTTCCTTCGGCAGATCTGTGCTGAATTCGTATGCTGGAAGTCTTCAGTCGCCATTGCTAATGATTTTTATTCAAAATTTAAGCAGTGGTGATACTCGAACGCTGGACTCAAGGCGTTTCCTTTACTAGCCAAATATGCTTTCGCTAGGCCATGGGTGGAAGTTATTTAAACGGATGTGAGCTAACTGTGGATCCACAGTCATCATCATTCTCGTTATATGATATTCATTTCTGTTCCAGTAAAGTTGCAAGTTGTCATATGAAAAAAAGGAAACAAATGTGCACTGTTTACAGTTGTCAATTTCGCTCAAATCCTTTTAGAGGTTCGCTTTCCTGTCTGTTTGTAGCTGTAGAATCACAGAGAGAGGCACTGCTAGCTGAAAAGAAGTCTTAATCAACCATGCCTGCCGAGATGGTTGCGGAAGGATGGTAACTGTGGTACTTTGCAAAGAAATTTATCCAGCACAATTTTATGTTCCTCCTCTCCTTATCCTAGAACGTGCAAGCCACGATCAGTTTCACTTCGAAATAGAATCTGCTCTTGGTTAGTGTTCGTTATAACAAGATAAGTATCTTAAAAGTATCCGATTAATATTTCGAATGGAATGTACGCACTGAAGATATTACATATCGATCCATCTATGAACTTTCCACCATTTTTAGAGCATTCAGACATGATGTCGATGCAGAGACATATGACTCGAGCGTCAGTATAGTACTAACGTTTGTGGTGCAGTCTATTTCAGTTCCATTAAGATCGTACCTTATTTCTTGTAACAGGGAAGTGAATACTTTGCATGTAAGGTGCATTGTTCCTCACGTTGCCCTTTCCACGCATAGAAAGATCTTTGTTGGAAGTGTCCGGCCATCTTGATGTTTAATAACAATTCGTATCTAATCATTATCGTTAAACATTGCTGGGGCAAACGTTTTGTGCGGAAACTATTCTTGACTAATGATATGCTTCTCATTTTCAACCGGAGTTTTTAAATAAAGTGATATCATTGTAAGGTTTCAACCCTATTGATTTAGAAAACTTGAGCTTCTTATGTTTTTCACATTCTGCAAAGGAACGTTGTGCTAAGGACTTTGGGACCAAACTCCTGAGGTCATTGGTCCCTAGGCTTACGCACTATTTAATCTAACTTAAACTAACTTACACTAATGACAACACATACATCGATGCCCAAGGGATAACTCGAAAAGTGACAAGACACCTTAGACCGCACAGCTACTCTGCCCGGTTCACATTCTGCTTCCGCTGGCAAGTGGTCTCCTGATGGCTGGGTTTGCCGTACTCATATTTAATACCCGCAATTATGCTTCAGATGAAGTTGTACTACAATGCCCTAACCGAGAAATCGCCTCTTTTTGCGTTCTTTTGTATAATGGTCAGCTCGATATGGTCTATTGTCTGATCAGTCACTGTGAGATATATTGGTTTACTTGGAATCTCTACAACTTTTTAACCAAGACCAAACTGAGGAACAGCTGCTTATAAATTGTGGACTCACCTGCCGTTATGATACGAATTACTCACGATATTACACTTTACACGAATCATACTGACTGGCACTATGTCAATGGGCTGATTCTACAGGTATATTTTACTAGTATTATGCTCCCGCACTTGTCTCTTCGAGGAACCAATACCGATAATATTGAACCCTCACGCGTAAAGTCACTGTCTTTCGGTTGATTTTGTCTCCGTTTTAAACAAGTTAACATTTGCATTTAACTCAAATCCTTCTTCAAATCGTTCTATGTCCATTTAAATGTTCAGTGATATTGAAGCCAGTAAGTATTAACGCCATTTCCCCACTTTCTAGATCTGGTTTATTATTTGCCACAGAGACATAAGCTTCGCTACTGTATGTTATTAGAGCGGTAATGCAACCCCATCGCTTAGATCTATTGCAGAAAGGTAAATCACTTTTGATGTAGACGATGTTATTCTTCAGTTACAGTAAACGACAGAAGATCTTGACCTCAACTGATGCGGTAACACGCATACTGTTCGTTTTTACGTAATTCTCTGGGGGAGCGTTGTATAGAAATGTCCCTAGAGGTATGAATTCAGCTATTGGTAGTGTCAAAAATTGTCTGTGCGAATGTATCCCTCATACACACACTACAAAATTCTGGTTTTTTGAGTTTTCTGGCGAGTTTCAGCAGACCTATACTAGTAAGCAGTTTGTCCAGTAATATTGCTACGAGATACTCTTCATATACAAACCAAAATTTTTGCTTATGGTTTTAAATGTGGTCCTCTACCAATACCGACGGCCTCCATGGCCATATTATGACTTTTGGAAACTTATAGCTGCTTCCCTGCGCTATTTGCATTCTTCCTTGCATCAGTTGCGGCACCTGGACTCTGGGTAAGAACCAATAGCTGACAGCCCAACAGATGCAGGTATTAGACCTGGAATTATTACACTAGATGTCTTAGGTGTAGTAAAATTCCTAGCCGCTTTAACACGCCTTTTTCTTCCTCCTTTCTGCCACAGAGCGCATTTCGCCATTGCCAGTGCTAACTGGATGAAGTTTTTTTAAACATCCTGCAGTCTTTATCTTCTTCTTTAGTGTGCCATCTGCTTCATTCATAATTTGCTTTAAGACTATTCCAGGAACCAGTTTCAGTTTGGCACACACTGCGTTATCGACAGCAAAAACAGGAAGAATTGTACATTACCAGTGTCCTTTTCTTTGAGGTGTTTCCTAGCTTAATCAGGTAATATTTGATCTGCAATGCAACGGTCTGTCTTGTACTGTTAGAGATATCCTGTTTCTTTAAAACACCATATAGGACGTTAACTCAATTAATGTCACGAACAAGACACATTTTCGTTTCCGTTACAGATCCAGAAGAATTGTATCCACGGATATGAAGTTCGACTAGGGGATTAATTAGAATACCGCTCCAACCTCTATGATATTTTTCCTGGTACTCATGTCATGACACTGGGTGAATTGTTGATTCCATGGAAAATTGGAAGCGTTCACTCACCTGTTGTGCTTCAATGAGAAGCCGAACCACTTCACTGACACCTTGCTCCCACGATGTCTTATGACCCGTTTTGGGAAAATATTTAGTTACGAGAATTTCTGTACCTCCTCTTTGTAAAAATTTCCCGCAATTTGTTCACCATCATTATTGTTTAAGATGTATGTTCACGGGTTTGTGTTCCGCACCTTGCAAACAGTACATATCTCCACAGACCAGTTCGGTAAGTTACATATCTCAAATGGAGTATTTTATTTCAAATACTTACCAAATTCTCTTCCTTAAACTTCTGCTCTGACAGATCCACTATGTTAATACCACTGTATAACGCATTTAGGAGCCTATCATGATTAATGGCCGGCCGGAGTGGCCACCTGCTGCCAACAGAAGGGGTGTTGGAGCGGCAAGGTTGGTAGTGGGGGTTGGGGAGGAACCTTCCATCCCCTTCCCCCCCTTAGGCTTTCCCGGAATTATAAAGAAGTACTTACGCTGTTGTCAGTGAAATATAACAAGCTCAATTGCTTCAGCAGTAATCTTAAACCACGGAAAAGAATTTACTGATCCTGAAGTCAGTAATATTCTTAATGAACGTACACTGCTCAGATACTGTGGAGAAGTGGGATATTTCCGACAAAATTCATGTAGTACAGTGTGATACGACAGCAAACAATAGTGACAGAATAACTGGTGAATGAATGAAGGTAAGAAAACGTTGTGTAACCTTGATCTGTCGTAGCTCCCTTTTCAAATCCCTTTTTCGTGTACCATGAGCTGGGATTCGTAACAGCTGATTGCTAAAGGCCGTTTCTACTTACAAGACATATCGCTTTCAAAATCAGATTCATGTATTTCGCTGAGAAAATAACTCTTTAAGTAGCAAGTTTAGTTTCCTTTCTTCATCACAAACAGTTTATATCCCTTATGATTTTCCATTCTTTGGTGGACTAAAAATATATCACAATTCTGATCTGGAAATCAGTAAACTTCAAGCAAAAGGTTTTCCAGGAGTCGTTGATATATAATTCCTGAATGCATGACCATACTAGTTTGATGTTGATGTCCCAAAAGAATTTGTCCCCATACAAACATGTAGTTTTCATATTTTGTACCTATCGGTACTAAAGCTTCCTTCTTGACGTACCCATCACCACCGAATTCGTCACCAACATGAGGGCTTGTCCTAGTTACAAAAGTGTAATTGGGAAAAATCAGATAACAGTTATATGCTTAAAGATATTACGAACCATCCACTGTTACAAGAAATTACTTACAAAAGCTGAAAGAGTGGAAAAATTTGTTTCACAGAGGTTACAAAATACAACTGCTACTATATCTAGATCTACATGATTACTCAAACTTGGTAGACGGTTCATTGAACAAACTTCAAGCTATTTCATGACAGTTTCCATTCTAGAAAAGTGCGTGGGAAAAACACTTCAATCTTTCCGTACGTGCTCTGATTCCTCTTACTTTTTGTAATGATCATTTCACCCTATGTCACCAAAAAATGTTTTCACATTCGGAGGAATAAGTTGGTGGTTGTAATTTCATTAGGAGATCATGCCGCAACAGAAGACAGTTTTGCTTTACTAATTGTCACCTGTGGCTGTCCCTTACCTGTTTCACGATGGTGCAAAACGAGCCTCTCTTCTTTGAGCTAAGGCATTTCTAAGAAAAATAGCGTTCAATGTTTGTTCGATGGCAGCACGTTTCCGTATAGTAGGATTTGTACATAGCGACGTGCCTCTGTTGCAGTAATTTTGTACGTTATTAAAGAAAACAGAGCTTTTTAAAACTTTTCATCTTTACAGGAAATTCCGCAAAACATTAACTGAAAAGTTAGATCTGAACTGACTGACATGACCATAAAAAGCATACCAGACTTGTATAGAACTGATCGGTGTCTTGCAGTTGTCCCATTATACAGATAGTTTGCACAAACATCCCGATTGGAAGAGAATGATGGATGGAGCAAACCTTCACGTTTCAGAAATGTACCCCATAGTTAAGGGCTAGTCTGACAACCATAGAATTTATTATCTGCCGTGTCACTGCGGAAGTGAATAACAGTTCGTCAGTATATGTACTTATGGATTCTAAACATTGATAATTACATGTTTCAGGTACTGCTGTACTGCTGTTGTCTTGTGATTAAGCTTCGACAAATTGTCATTCTACATTTACTTCTACATCTACATGGTTACTCTGTAATTCACCTAAAGTGCTTGGCAGAGGGTTTATGGAACCATTTTCATAATACTTCTCTACCATTCCACTCTCGAATGGCGAATGGGATAAACGAACACATAAATCTTTCCGTTCGAGCTCTGACTTCTCTTATTTTATTATGATGATAATTTCTCCCTCCATAGGTGGGTGTCAACAAAATAGTTTCAAATTCGGAAGAGCAATTTGGTGATTGAAATTTCGTAAATAGATCTCGCCTTTGTTTCTGTGACTGCCTCCCCAACTCGCGTATCATATCAGTGACCACTCTCTCCCCTACTCCGCGATAACACGAAACGGGCTGCCCTTCTCTGTACTTTTTCGATGTCCTCCGTCAATCCCACCTGGTAAGGATCCCACGCCGCGTAGCAATATTCCAGCAGAGGACGGACAAGTGTAATGTAGGCTGTCTCTTTAGTGGGCTTGTCGCATCTTGTAAGAGTTCTGCCCACAAAGCGCAGTCTTTTGTTTCGCCTTGCCCACAATGTTATCTATGTGGTCTTTCCAATTTAAGTTTCTCTTCATTATAGTTCCTAGATACTTAGTCGAATTGACAGCCGTTAGATTTGAGCGATTTATCGTATACCCAAAATTTATTGGATTTCCTTTAGTGCCCATGTAGATGACCATGCACTTTTCTTTGATTAGAGCCAGTTGCCACTTTTAGCACCATACAAAAATTCTCTCTACATCATTTTGTAATTGGAATGGACCGTCTGATGATTTTACTAGACGGTAAATTACAGTATCATCTGCAAACAATCTAAGAGGGCTGCTCAGATTATCAACTAGGTCATTTATGTAAATCAGGAACAGCAGGTTGCTTATGATACTACCTTGCGTAAAGCCAGATGTCACTTCTGGTCTACTCGATGATTTACCGTCTATCAATACGAACTGTGACCCCTCTGAGAGGAAATCACGAATCCAGTCACACAACTGAGACGATACTCCACATGCACCCAGTTTGGTTAATAGTCACTTGTGAAGAACGGTACCAAAACCATTCCGGAAATCTAGGAATATGGAATCGATATGGGATCCCTTGTCGACAGCACTCACTACTTCATGGGAGTAAAGAGCTAGCTGTGTTGCACAAGAACGATATTTTCTAAATCCATGTTGGTTATGTATCAATAAGTCATTTTCTTCCAGGTGATTCATCATGTTCAAGTACAGAATATGCTCAAAATCCAACTCCAAGTTGAGGTCAGTGATATGGGTCTGTAGCTCAACTGGTTACTCCTGTTTCCTTTCTTGAATATTGGTGTGACCTGTGATACTTTCCAGTCATTAGGAACTGACCTCTCGTCAAGTGAGCGGTTGTATATGATTGCCAAGAAAGGCGCTATTGTGTCTGCATACTCTGAAAGGTACCTGATTGGTATACTATCTGGATCGGAAGACTTGCCTTTCTTAAGTGATTTTAGTTGTTTCGCAACATCTAAGATATCTACTTTTATGTCACTCATGCTTTTCTGGTTTCGAATTCTGGAATATTTACTTCATCTTCTTTCGCGAAGGAATTACGGAAAACTATATTTAGTAACTCCGCTTTAGTGGCACCATCATCGGTAATATTTCCATCGCTATCGCGCAGTGACGGTATTGACTGTTTTTGCCGCTGGTGTACTTTACACTCGACCAGAACCTCTTTGGGTTTTCTACCATATTTGGAACAATGTTTCATTGTGGAAACTTTTAAAATCATCTCGCTTCACGTCCGCACTATGTTTCTAGCTTCCGTGTAACTTAGCCAGTCTAGGGAATTTTGCGTTCTTCTGAATTTGGCATGCTTTTTTCGTTGCTTCAGCAACAGTGTTCTGACGTGTTTTGTGTACCATGGTGGATCAGTCCTGTCTCTTATTAACTTATTTGGTATGATTCTATCTATTGCTGTCGATATTGTATCTTTGAATTTGTCCATATCTGGTCTACACTTACGCAATTAGCCTGAAAGGAATAGAGACTCACTCTTAGGAAGGCATCAAGGGAATTTTTACTGCTGTTTTAAATAGATATATTTTGCATTTATTTTTAGCGGTTTTGGTTGGTATAGTTCTGAGCCTAGCCACAATGACCTTGGGTTCACTAATACCTGTATCCGTAATGACTCTCTATTAGATCAGGATTACTTGTGGCAAAGAGGTCAAGTGTGTTTGCGCAACCATTTACAATTCGTGTCGGCTCATGAACTAATTGTTCAAAGTTATTCTCAGAGAAAGCATTTAGTACAAGTTCGGAAGATGTTTCCTGTCTTCCACCAGCTTTGAACATGTATTTTCAACATCAAATCGATGGTAGATTGAAGTCTCCACCAATTATGACTGTATGACTGGGGTAATTATTTGTAATGAGATTCAAGTTTTCTTTGACCCGTTTAGCTATTATATCAGCTGAGTCGGGGTGTAAGTAGAAGGAGCCAATTATTATTTTGGTACGGCTGTTGAGTATAACCTCTACCCATAGTAATTCGCAGGAACTATCTATTTCAGATTCACTACAAGATAAACTACTACAAACAGACAAAACACACCATCACCTACTTTATCTAATCCGTCCATTATGAACACGGATTGCGCCTCTGTAAAAATTTCGGCAGAATTTGTCTCCGGCTTTAACCAGCAATCTGTTCCTATAATGATTTCAGCTTCATTACTTTCTATCAGAGCTTGAAGCTCTGGAACTTTTCCAACACAGCTACGACAGTTTACAACTACAATACCGACTGTTGCTTGGTCGATTCTTGTCGTTTTCGTATCCCGTAACCTTTGAGACTGGAGCCCTTTTTCATTTTTCCCGAGACTGTCTAACCTAAAAAACCACCCAGTCCACGCCACATAGCCCCTGCTAGCCGTGTAGCCGCTTCCTGTGTGTAGTGGACACCTGACCTATTTAGCGAAACCCGAAACCCCACCACCCTATGGCGCAAGTCGAGGAGTCTGCAGCCAACACGGTCGCAGAACCGTCTGAGCCTCTGATTCAGAACCTCCGCTTGGCTTTGTACCGTAGGTCCGCAATCGGTACTGTCACGACGCTGCAGATGGTGAGCTCTGCCTTCATCATGGTAACAGGACTGGCAGTCCTCACCAACTCAGATAGCCGCCGGAAACCAGAGAGAATCTCTTCCGATCCATAGCGACATACGTCATTAGTGCCGACATGAGCCACCACCTGCAGTTGACTACACCTTGTACCCTTCATGGCATCCGGAAGGCCCATTTCCACATCTTGGATGACTCCCCCCGGTATGCACACGGAATGCACATTGGCTTTCTTCCCGTCCTTATCTGCCATATCCCTAAAGGGCTCCATCACCCACCTAACATTGGAGCTCCCAATGACAAGCAATCCGCCACGGTTCGCCAATCACCGTCAGGCAAGTGTCGACCGGCAGGGACGTCCGAATCCGAGGGCTCAGTGGTATCAAAGATCCCAGGCGATGCTACAGGTTCCAGAGGCGTCAAAGCACTCGCCTCTGGAGTCCCAATGTGACCGTAGCCCAGGACAACAGCCTGGAGCCTGTGGTCCACGGTCAACACAGCTTCCATCTCTTCACGGACGGTGGCCACTTCACTCTGAATCCGTACACAACAGGCGCAGTCCCTATCCATCCCTAACAATGTTTTCCCACTTTTTATCTCACAAGCCGTTCGAAACAAACAGATGACTGACGACTACTCGAATTTATACTATACGGTACTAAAACGCGATGCTACTACTCTCAAATACAAAAATACGCCTGAAATTTGTGAATACCCAAAAACACGCAAACAAATAAGTGAGATAAGAGTGCGACTTGCTGCTGGCTGCTGCTTATCCTCCGGCGGCAGGGAGCTCACTGGCTGTGACCAATTGACACTGACCGTTCAAAGCCAAAGCAGATGACAGACGACTACGCTAATTTTAAATATTCAGGTAATAAAACGCGATGCTACAACTCGAAACACTATAATGCGCCCAAAATTAGTGAATTAAACTATGCAAGTAGCCAAAAATTCTCATGAAGTCACTTTCAAAAGTAAACCTTCACTTTTGATTAAGTTCACCTTTTGGTGCAGGTAATATATCCGATATGTAAACGTAATATACCACTAATTTTCGACATGTATATGTAAACTTCTATTCATATAAATGAAATTATCACATTCTCTTCCTATTTTTTGCGTATTTCAAATACAGCACTGACCTAGGGAGTGTACGCAGAATCTCTCAATTGTCACCGTACCACAAACAATGGTCTGTATTCAATGAGCTGAATCTTGTGCGTATATGGTCTTCAGAAGGGAGGTCGATCTGCTTAGGGCAACTAGCATTAACTATCGCACACGCACATCGAAACTGTTCTGAAACAAGCGTCACACACTGTCCGCATTCATACTTTTTCAATCTTCCATAGTATTAGATGAGTAGTCATTGGGAATTAAAGTAGTCCATCCAAGCCATTGAATATTTTTCTTCTCTCTTCTGACGCTCGAAGGACAAAGATCTCATCCAAATTCCTTTCACAATCTGAAAGAAGCTTCCACACACCCCATCCAACGACGAAGTTACTCAGTGTGTCAGCTAATAAATCCTTAAACTTGTAGGTAAATGTCTGATGCAAACATACTTCGTCCAACTAGATGTTCAGTATTATCCAAACTTCACAAAATGCAGGGTTTTCAAATCAGTTGATTTTCATACGCAGTCACAGCTCATTATAAATTGATCAAAGTTAACAGTAAGGTGAACAAAGTCACGTGTTGCAGTTATCGAAATATATAAGTCAACCGGTAGATAGACCGTTCGCTTTTAAAGATATCTTGTTAGCCAACTGTTCGGGCAATTTCTTGAAGCTGTTCTCCGTTATAAAAACATATACCAATGCGTTATATTCACGACAAAGAGAGATAATTCCTTTACATTTCTTAATAAGAAGAGGTCTAATGGTAGAATTTTTTATTCGAAACTACATTGCGAATTCCTGGAAGTTGTAAATTCCTTTGTTAACGGTACGTGTGCCTTTGTATTGAATTATTCTGGACAGTTGCGACCTTAGCAGGCTAGCAACGCATTATGTATGGTTGCCGACGCTCTGTGGTACAATCAGCAGCGGTCGTCCCTGTATAGTTGGTATGCCAGGCAAATTTGTCAACAATGAAACATCGCACGACATCATGCGGCCAGTTGAGTAGCTACATTGCGATTTTGAATCGTGCTGCGTAAACATATTGTCTGTGCTTACGTGCTTTCTATCGAGTTAATCGCTGTGCTATAGTTCTCCATCTTAGCGTCACAAGCTTCTCAACTGAATATCTGCATCGCTTGCCGAAAACCTTCTTCAGATAGAAGAACGTAAAAAGGCAGCGTTGGGTGAGACGCGGAGTGGAACCGTAAGTGACCAGTCAACATCTTGCTTACCCAGATTAACATCATTTGCTGTTGTGTCTTGCGTAGATTACTAGTGCTGATCGCTGTGGCTTCACGTGCCACATCAGATGTATCTGGCTCTATTTAGTTAATTAATCATAGCAAATAATTTTTACGACAAAAGCCCTTTCCAGTGATCCGAGTTGACGATTAACTTAAGACAGTAGCTTTACAAAATCGTCCGACATGGTTTTGGATTTTGAAGTACCCTGAAGTATACTTAGCATTCTATAAATAGGGATAGTTTCTTAGTTTCCATTTACATGCGAAACTATTAGCTGCCCGCCAACGGTGTGTTGAGTGGTATTAGTAAATACTATCACGTTACGTTCTACATGTTGTGTAGATTATCATGTTCTACATCTACGTCTACATCCATACCTTGAGTACCACTATCGGTTCTCCCTTCTATTCCAGTCTCGTATTGTTCGTGGAAAGGAGTATTGTCGGTATGCCTCTGTGTGGGCTCTAATCTCTCTGATTGTATCCTCATGGTCTCTTCGCGAGATATACGTAGGAGGGAGCAATATACTACTTGGCTCCTCGGTGAAGGTATGTTCTCGAAACTTCAACAAAAGCCCGTAGCGAGCTACTGAGGGTCTCTCCTGCAGCGTCTTCCACATGAATTCATCTATCATCTCTGTAACGCTTTCGCGATTACTAAATGATCCTGTAACGAAGCGCGCTGCTCTCCGTTGGATCTTTTCTGTCCCTTCTATCAACCCTATCTGGTACGGATCCCACACTGCTGCGCGGTATTCAAGCAGTTGGCGAAAAAGCGTACTGTAACCTAGTTCCTTTGTTTTGGGATTGCATTTCGTTAGGATTCTTCCAAGGAATCTCAGTCTGGTATCGGCTTTATCGACGTCCAACTTTATATGACCATTCCATTTTAAATCACTCCTAATGCTTACTTCCAGATAATTTATGGAATTAACTGCTTGCAGTTGCTGACCTGCTATATTGTAGCTAGATGATAAGGGATACATCTTTCTATGTACTCGCAGCACATTACACTTGTCTACATTGAGATTCAATAGACATTCCCTGCACCATGCGTCAATTCGCTGCAGATCCTCCTGCATTTCAGTACAACTTTCCATTGTTACAACCTTTCGATATACCACAGCATCATCCGCAAAAAGCCTCAGTGAACTTCCGATGTCATCCACAAGGTCATTTATTTATATTGTGAATAGCAACGGTCCTATGACACTCCCCTGCGGAACACCTGAAATCACTCTTACTTCGGAAGACTTCTCTCCGTTGAGAATGACATGCTGCCTTCTGTTATCTAGGAACTCTTCAATCCAATCACGCAATCGATCTGATAGTCCACATGCTCTTACTTTGTTCATTAAACGACTGTGGGGAACTGTATCGAACGCCTTGCGGAAGTCAAGAAACACGGCATCTACCTGGGAACCCGTGTCTATGGCCCTGTGAGTCTCGTGGACGAATAGCGCGAGCTGGGTTTCACACGATTGTCTTTTTCGAAACCCATGCTGATTCCTACAAAGTAGATTTCTACTCCCCAGAAAAGTCATTATACTCGAACATAATACGTGTTCCAGAATTCTACAACGAATAACCGTTAGAGATATAGGTCCACAGTTCTGCAAATCTGTTCGACGTCCCTTCTTGAAAACGGGGATGACCTGTGCCCTTTTCCAATCCGTTGGAACGCTACGCTCTTCTAGAGACCTACGGTACACCGCTGCAAGAAGGGGGGCAGGTTCCTTCGCGTACTCTGTGTAAAATGGAACTGGTACCCCATCAGGTCCAGCGGCCTTTCCTCTTTTGAGCGATTTTAATTGTTTCTCTATCCCTCTGTCGTCTATTTCGATATCTACCATTTTGTCATCTGTGCGACAATCTAGGGAAGGAACTACAGTGCAGTCTTCCTCTGTGAATCAGCTTTGGAAAAAGACATTTAGTATTTCGGCCTTCAGTCCGTCATCCTCTGTTCCAGTACCATTTTGGTCACAGACTGGCTGGACATTTTGTTTTGACCCACCTACCGCTTTGACCTAAGACCAAAATTTCTTAGGATTTTCTGCCAAGTCAGTTACTAGGACTTTACTTTCGAATTCATTGAACGCGTCTCGCATAGCCCTCCTTACACTACATTTCGCTTCGCGTAATTTTTGTTTGTCTGCAAGGCTTTGGCTATGTTTATGTTTGCTGTGAAGTTAACTTTGCTTCCGCAGCAGTCTTCTAACTCTGTTGCTGTACCACGGTGGCTCTTTTGCATCTCTTACGATCTTGCTTGGCACATACGCATCTAACACATATTGTACGATGGTTTTGAGCCTTGTCCACTGATCCTCAACACTATCTGTACTTGAGACAAAACTTTTGTGTTGAGCCAACACGTACTCTGAAATCCGCTTTTTGTCGCTCTTGCTAAACAGAAAAATCTTCCTACCTTTTTTAATATTTCTATTTACGGCTGAAATCATCGATGCAGTAACCGCCTTATGATCGCTGATTCCCTGTTCTGCGTTAACCGTTTCAAATAGTTCGGGTCCACCCAGAACTATAACATGGTGGTGAAATCTACGCGAAATATTTTCCAAATTATACCTCAGGTGCTCAGCCCAACACCTGCCGAACCAGGGAGCCTATAGAGACATCCAATTACCATGTCTGAGCCTGCTTTAACCGAGACCTTCACCCTAATTATTTCACATTTCGGATCTCCGTCAATTTCCTTAGATACTATTGCACTTCTTATCGCTATAAACACCCCTCCCCCATCACTGTCAGCGGTATACATTCCAATCTGAGTTTTGTTCAGAGTGCAGTCAACGAAGAGCAAGCGGGCGATTCCCTTTCCTCTCTTTACCCTATTATGTCACAAGAAACAACTACTAAATGTTTCACAAAGTTATAATGACCCTTACCATGATCGCTTTATGAATCACTAGCAAGACAGTGCTAAGACACGGACACGGGTTTTTTTGTTTTACAGAAAGTGCAGTACCACTATATGAACACAGATATGAACTACTAATAATGCTAAGGCAAGGAACGAGTTTCGATGGAAACTATGCAAGTCTCAGCACAATGTTCTACGCTGCTAGAGAGGAAACAGCTCCCTAGCCACCATTCACGACAATTGTAGCGCTCTTCAGGTAAAGGCGATTTCCTCTACCACGAGTGATGATCGCTGTCCAGTTTACGGAAAGACTACACTTCCCCATCAATTCCTGTCCAGTTCTCTTATGTGGGTGCACAAAATAACTGCACTGGGATCGCTTTTTTCTAGTGAGTTACTTTATGTTTGCTAAAGTGTATCTATTTGCGAATGTATTTAGAGCGATTTTGTGTGAAATGCGTTTCTACAAACAACGGCTAAGACGTGTAATGTTGTCAGAGGCCTGTGTATTGTCAGTGGGAAAACAAAAGGATCGGTAAATGTGGCGCCTTGGTGTATTGTAAATCTGTATAATCAAGTTGCAGACAATGCTGAATTAATGGACGTCGAGAAAGTTATTGGAATTCTCTGATCATTAAACGCGTTACTTGTAGACTGCATAAATCTGTTCCCCTCAGAAATATCTGGCACTTGTTGGTGGAGCTACAGTGAATGGACACACTTACCGCACATCGTCAGTATATTTTGCAAGGTGCGAGTGAATATGTCCGATGGACTGGGAATGATCAAATTCATGTGACTAACCGTAACCTGCCGTAATGGATAATCTGTCATATACCGAAATAGTTGAAGTTCCGCAACACTTATGTGGCCCACGTATGGCGCAGAGCAAACTAATTCAAGCCCCTAGGTTTCTTCTGATGTTAGGAGAGCTGAGGCTGCGGCTATACATTTGATATCCCTGATGCTATGAAACATATCCTAGACATTGACAGCGAGGACAACGAATTTGACAATGTCCAACACATGTTGACAGGATGTTACACTTGGGACAGAATCATCCTAGTGGTACTTTACATAACAGATCACTTAGTAACAATAAATATGTGCTCAGGAGAATCACAGTGTGAACAAGTGCCGAGTGAAGTTATTTCGACCACTCACGTAAGAGGATTGAACAGGATATCCTGGGCAAGTATTGTCTATAAAGAAAGAAACGAACAAAAAATGGCTCTGCGCACTATGGGACTCAACTGCTTAGGTCATTAGTCCCCTAGAACTTAGAACTAGTTAAATCTAACTAACCTAAGGACATCACAAGCATCTGTGCCCGAGGCAGGATTCGAACCTGCGACCGTAGCGGTCTTGCGGTTCCAGACTGCAGCGCCTTTAACCGCACGGCCACTTCGGCCGGCAAGAAACGAACACTTCTCGTCTTGGATCAAGATGCTTTTTCCAGAAGAATGCTACTTCTGATGCACAAGATGACCTACAATCAATTGCCCATGTCGGCTTTGGGGTTATTCAAGAAAAAGATAGAAAATGGATACTAATCGCATCCACAACTACAAGCTTCGCCCCCTCTCCCTTCAGGATTGTTAGCAACTTGTGTATGGCACTGTCTTCTTCTATGATATTACAATTTGCTACTACAGAATAGTTTGCCCCTAATTTTTCTCCGTTGATTGCAAATTATGTCAAAGTGTTACTCGCCAGCTGCAGATACAAAAACGTTATTGTTTTCCTACTTCTGTGCCACTGGCGAACTCAAACGGGTGAGGAGGGGGCAGCTTTTCCACCGTAAAAAGAAATGATATTGACAGGCTGAATTCTCTCTAGCCAACTATACAGATACAAACATTCTGTGTATGTATAAAGTAGGTGGAACATATTAGGAGTACGTATTAGGCGTATGCATTGTGATACCTCTATCTCATTTCATCCTTCACAGCTAAAATTACAACAGCTGCCTATCTTCCATCTTCCTCCCCATCCCACCCACCGCCAGCAACAATCCATCAAGTCCCATTAATTTCTATTAAGACGGTGTGTGTGCGTTCTACATCTACAACAATTCTCCGCACGCCACCTGATGGTGTGTTCCCGTGGTTACTTCTGGTACCACTAAGAGATCTCCCCATCGCTGTTGCATTCGCGAAAGTTGCGGGGGAAGATTGATTTTCGGAAAACCTCTGTATTAGTTCAAATTTCTCGAATTTTCCCATTGTCTAATTTTCACGATGTAAAAGAAACTATGTGATTTATTCGTCTCCTCCCAGAACGTACTGTCTCGCATTCACGTGTAAACTTCTGTGTGCTGAAGAACGCCTCTCCTGTGGCGTCTGATACTGGAGCTCGTTGATTACCTCTGTCACGCTCTCGCGCAAACTAAACGATCGAGTGGCACGCCACTTCTCATTGGATTTTTCCCTCTCTTTTCTATTAGCCGGCCGGAGTACCGAGCGAGGTGGCGCAGTGGTTAGCACACTGGACTCGCATTCGGGAGGACGACGGTTCAATCCCGCGTCCGGCCATCCGGATTTAGCTTTTCCGTGATTTTCCTCAATCGCTCCAGGCAAATGCCGGGATGGTTCCTCTGAAAGAGCACGGCCGACTTGCTTCCCTGTCTTTCCCTAATCCGATGAGACCGATGACCTCGCTGTTTGGTCTCTTCCCCCAAACAACCCCCCCCCACCCCCGGAGTGACCGAGTTGTTCTGGGCGCTACAGTCTGGAACCACTCGACCGCTACGGTCGCAGGTTCGAATCCTGCATGGGGCATGGGTGTGTGTGTCATGTCCTTAGGTTAGCTAGGTTTAAGTACTAAATTATAGGGGACTGATGACTTCAGAAATTAAGTCCCATAGTGCTCAGAGCCATTTGAACCAATCTTTTCTATTAGCCCTACATGCTCAGGACGCCAAGGTGATGAGCGTTATTCAAGAATCAGTCGAACAAGCGCTTGGCAAACCACTTCTGTCGTGGACTAGATGCATTTCCGTATCTTCCGTCCTGCGATGTCCGTGTGATATCTGTGTCTAGATTACTGAAAAATTTAACAGCAAAGGCGATTGTGGGGAAACAAAGGAATGCAGAACAGAGAAAACATATAGTACACATTTCACGTACATCCATATTTCGAACATAATATGAAGTATATTGCTTCTTTGAGGCATGGTATCCTATTCTTCAGTTGAATTAGAATCTGAACTGAAGCGTGGAATACTAGTGAAGAAAACAAGAAACCATAAAAAAGGGACAGAATTAACGTTAGCATTGACTACCATAGTTGACATGTATGAATTGTATCCCGAACGTGAGTCAATCTGTGATGGTTAACTGCAGTACGTGATACGAATCTAACGTATGTTGACTTGTAGGTCAGCTGAAAAAATTGATACAAATCCTACAGTTGTTCCTTTCTGTGACTCCACTACTACTAGTATTCTATTCTTCAGTGGATACTAGTGCTAGGGAAGGCCAAAAACTCAACAAGTAAGACGAGAAACCGAACGTGCATGGGATTGGCATCCTGTACCTCATTTCAACTACGAAAGTCGTATCCTGTTCTTCAGTGGAATAGTCGGAAGCTGCCGTTGCTGATTAGGTTAGGTTCCAGGCGAATTTGTCAACAGTGAAATATATCACGACATCACGAAGACAGTTGCGTAGGAACATTCAGATTGTGAATCGTGCTGCGTATACATATTTTCTGTGCTTACTTAATTTTCGTTGAGTTATTCCTTGTGCTAAGTGCTTCTTCTTGGCGAGAATAGATAGTCAACTAAATGTCTGAATTGCTTCTCGAGATGCGTCCTCAAATAGAAGAACATAACAAGCCGGCGTTGGGTGGGGCACTGTACGGAACCATGAGTGATCAGTCAATATCTGTTCTCGCTCATCTCTGAACCACACTAAAATCCTGTGCTGCTAATGTCGACTGTACGCTTCTGGCGCTGACCGTTGCAGCCTCACATGTCAAATCGAACGGTTCTAGCCTTCTTCCGATGTTTCGTTGTACCAGTTACATTTTACTGAAAAATGGGTCCATTCCAGATGTCCGAGTTTATGATCATCGCACTAGAGCAGTCTTATAAAACTGGCGGTCGTGGTTTCGGTAAATGATATACTCTACTGGGTTTCCTTCCTTCTATAAACTTCCAATATTTTCTACGATTCTTTATTAAGAGGGTATATTGGCCTTGCACTGACGTCATTCTGCCTCCTATTAGCATACTGAATCATGTCGCATCCTGCATAACGTGTTGGTTACAAACATACTTTATTTTATTGTGCGCTACTCACCAGTTGCCGATACACGCACGAACACCAGCGGGAGAGGAGGTAACCCTTTCCTACCTAGAGAGAAATAGGCCTCTGTGTAACGTCTACGAGGTGCAAGTTTGACCTCTCCTGAAGAAAGTGCTGCAGTAGCGTTTTTCGTGTTTAGTGTTGTCAAGAGCCCTGCCAGGATATATATATGCGACGTGAACACTATCAGGTATGGAGTGATCACAGTGAAGACATGTCGCTTACTCGTGTGAGACGGGTTATCTGCAACTGACGGGTACACGACGGTCATCTAGAGTTGTCTAAATTTAATACTCAGACAACTGTACAGTGGTGCCATGATAAAATAGCACAGTCCAAGTGTCTCTATAAACTGCTTGCATGATGTCGTAGTAATCTCGTTGCAAGCAAGATCGTTATATTTGTTCTGGATATAACTTGTCTGGTGACCAAGTCGAAGGTCAATTCGGTCCCAGTGCCAACATACACATCAAGGAACTGTCAAGTTGTGGGTCAGCTTGAATGAGAAGAAGATACGACTGTTTTTGACACCATTCAAAACTGAATCTGTGTGCATCGTGGCCAGTGGGGGAGCAGTGTAATAATAAAAAGTGAGCTGTTATTGCCAAACTCTTTAAAAGTTTCACTCGAAATTGTTATCACCGAAACAGAATAATATAGCAGTTCAACTCATGAAGCTCCACTTTGTTTCCCTCCCACCCTTTCATATTTTGGTCATTTCGGTATTTGCAACTTGTATAGCAAAGCCTAAATGTGGTGGCAAGTGTCTTGCAGACATTCTGAACGTCGTTGTCGTGACCTGATGTCCGAACTTCTGTAGTGTTGATGTCCGAGAAACCACTTTCCATGTCTATAAACTGTCGCCAATCCTTGAATAATCACATTTTTATTCGCGTTTGTCTGTGTTTGATTGCCTCATAGTGTTATGATGGCCTCATAATGTTCGACGAACATACCACGCAATACTGGTCCTTTCGTTGTTAATTCAGTTGTGAGGCTGCAGTCTACTCCCAAAGAAAATATCAACATCTACACTTAAATATAAACTCCCCAATCCACTACACAGACTATTATAGATGATGCATCACGTCGATAATACAGGTTCTGTTTCCTGTTCTATTCGCATATTGAGACTGGGAGAAATTGCGCTCTAAATGTTCCTGTGCGTGTCCTCATCTCTCTTATACCCATGATAACTACTCGGGTTTTAAGCTACTGACATCCGAAAGTCGTACAGATTGTCTTAACTTACTTAACAATAATGTGCAAGAACTACGTTGTCTGACTTCCAAATAAGATCGTTTAAGTTACTCGACCATTTGTGTTCCTTTTTTGTATGGGCTGTACGGAGATTTTACGATGCTAGCAGTGCGTCTCTGAATATGTATGATTTATAGTACTAAGGAATGGGATACAGCCCGCCAGCTTTGAAAAGGGTGTCTCAAGTTACCACAGATGATGTAGTGCGAAGACATAGACGAATGTTGACAAAAAAAGGAATGTATTACAGAAAAGAAAGATCGTTGATATATATCAGGTATATCCCTATTTCTAACATAATCTTACAAATATCTCTTTTCTCGCAGTGCACTCTCATAGTATTCTCTCTAGTCCAACACAAGGATAGAACATAAATGTAACCGAAAGCAAAAAAAATGCGGCCTACGTAACTGTGGTATGGAATATCTTAGTTGACATATATAGGTTGTATCACATAGGACAAAAATTTTACGTATGTCGGTTTTCAACCTTCTCTAGTAATATTTCCAACTGAGGAATATGGTACTGGGGCTAGAGAAAGATAAAAAAGCGACAAACGTAAATTTTGTATCCAAATCTTCAGCTGACCTGTATAGGTTAGTTGACCTATAAAGGTCAGTTGAAGAGTAGGGTACTGATACTAACGAATACGAAAAGGCTACAAACGTGACATTCGTATCTTGTACTTCTGTTGACCCACATGAAATAATACGTAGTACTAGCGAAATTGGAAAAGCGACAAACGTAAAATTTTTATCCTGTGATTAAGAATGGGATTCTAGTATTAGCGAAGGCGGAAAAAGGAAACAGCCGGCCGGAATGGCCGAGCGGTTCTAGGCGTTACAGCCCGGAACTACGCGCCCGCTACGGTAGCAGGTTCGAATCCTGCCTCGGGCATGGATGTGTGTGATGTCCTTAGGTTAGTTAGGTTCATGTAGTCCTACGTTCTAGCGGACTGATGATCTCAGCAGTTAAGTCCGATAGTGCTCCGAGCTATTTGAACCATAAGGTGGCTCTGTTGTGCATTCAAAACATTGTCCCATGACAAAACGTGCTATGAATCAATGACAGACCCATTCATTACTTAGTGCTATTCAGAGACGTGCAGTATAATAGGTTGGTGCAGTACCCTTACAGTTTCGAAGAACTCACAGACGTGCACCTTGTGTGTGGGGAAATACGTTGCCAACTCTCGTTGACGAAAGGTTGTACAGAGAACGATATCCTAAGAGCCATAGCCGGCCGCTACGAGTGTTTACTTTTCTCGATCAACGTATGTGGGAGACTGTTTTATTAAACAAAAAACAAAAAAGAAACGAGAGACAAGGAAAAATGAGGATGACTCGTACACCCGATTTTGAAGTGGAGGTGCTGGAACATGTGCAGCGGACCCACTAGGAGGACTCGTCGTATTACACGTGAAGTGGGCGCTGCACATGTTAGCGTGTTGCGAGTAGTCCACCAAAAATTACCCAAATATCACCCACAACGTGTCCATGCAATGCTTGTGACTGACTTTACACCAAGGGTAGTATTGTGTCAGTGGTGGCTCCAACAATGGATTGATCGACCTCGTTTCTACTAAATCCTACTGTTTACTGATGAGTTCTCAATTGATCTTAATGATATTTCGAACAGCAGGAATAGCCACGTGTGCGATGAGGATTTCCTCACACTGTAATAGCGTCACACAGTCAAGTACGTTTTGCTGAGAATATCAGGAGGAGGAGGGGGGGGGGCATTGTAAGCGACAATCTCTTTGGGCCATATCTTCAACCAGGTCGTTTGAATGGTCACCTGTACTTGAGGTTCTTTCAAAGACTTCTACCTGAGTAGTTCGAGGCCGCAGCCTTGGCTGTGTGTGAGAGGATGTGGGTGCTGCATGACAGAGCACGGCCTGACTTCAATTTGGATGTCCGGTGCCATCTCAGTGCTCTATATCCTGGTCGATGGATTGGAGGGGGAGGTCCTATTCCATGGCCTGCTAGGTCACCTGACCTAAATCAACTTGATTATTTCCAAAGGATCACTTCTGTGTGAGACCCCAGTGGATGAGGATATGCAGTTAGTTGCCAGAATTGTAGCTGCCTGTGATATGATCGAAACGCGCCAGGGACATTTGTTTCGGTGCGTCAGAACTTGTTCGCCGATGTCATGACTTGGTTGAGGCTGATGGCCATGAGTTACAACACATTTTTTACATTACAGTACAAATGGTACATTCATTGTGTCAGTGATGGTATTTGCAGTTAACTGTAAATATTGTAAATGAAAATGTACATAGTAAAGTGATTTTATTTCTATTAACCCCATGTGTTGACTTCTCCGACCCCAGATTCCCTGCCAAAAATTGTTCAGTAGAGCATCCTCTATGTCCTGTCAATTTTTGTACGCCCTTAGAGAAACACCCTGTATAGGCCAGTGGAAGAGTACGTTGCTGAAACTAGCGCAG
Organism: Schistocerca serialis cubense; assembly: GCF_023864345.2. Lineage (NCBI taxonomy): Eukaryota > Metazoa > Arthropoda > Insecta > Orthoptera > Acrididae > Schistocerca > Schistocerca serialis. The sequence goes on along the minus strand of NC_064645.1, from coordinate 490,270,699 downwards.
GCAAAATAGCGACAAACGAAGAGTTTGTTTCCTGCACTTCAGTTGACCTGTATTTCAGTTAACCTGTACTTCAGTTAACCTATACAGACCAACTCAAATGAATAATATGATGCTAGTACTAGCAAAGGAGAAGTAAAGCGATAAACCTAAAATTTTCATCTTTTACTTGAGTTGGCCTATTCAGGTAAACTTAAAAATAGGGAACAACATGCAGTATCCGTGGTCCAACAGAGGTGCCAATGCCATTTTACGTACATCGTTTTTTTTGGGTTTGCTAGCACTAGTATTTTACTCTGTACTTGACATACATACTACAGGATACGAATCAACTGTAGAAGAAACAGCAGCTGGAACGACTCACTATCAGACAAAGGTACAATTCGAAATGATTTCTAGTGGCCTTTTGCACAGAAATAATAGTGCTACCATATACTGTAATGCAGTAGTAGCGTGTAGGTAATTTCCTTTATAGGTATGTATACATAAGGCTTCAAAGAAACGAAGGATAGTCGTCCGCCTTCCCTAATGTTGAGCGATCTGTATGGTCACATTTCATTCTGCTATTGTACTACCCTAAATATTTATCCCATGTGACGAGACGTGCCAATATGTTCAGATCTATTCTTGTATTAACAGGGAATCGTGTTATTTATCATTGTCATTGGCAAAATCACGTTTATCCCTATTTAAAGAGAACGGTTATCCATTTTGCGAAAAATTTTCTGTACCTCTACAGGAACGTCGAACGACGGTACTTTTCTGAAAGGAAGAAAATCTTCAGCTAACATTCTTGTACTGCTTCTGATCCTATTTGATAAATAGTATTTGTATACTGAGACTGTCAGAGGTCTTACTACGCTTTCTTGGCGATCACTCGATGCGGCTTTCATTTCTGTGGAACTTTCGCCATCCAGTAGAACGTTCTACGCTGTGTTAGTCACGGCAAACACAACATACGTGTCTGGTGCGAGACTATTTGTTACCTTTCACTTTACAATGTAATCTAGAAGCATCCTCATCCAATCCCGATAGCTACTTTTCTGTTTGTACAAAATAATTACGCGTCATTCACTTTCTTTTCTCATTTTAATGTTTTCTCGATCGTGTTTAATGTTTCGGCATTATTTCGATTTACGTGGACATATATACTGTATGTCCGGTTGAATTTGAATGTACATTTTGCACGTATATTCCTATGAATCTCAGAGTTAATGCCGTTTGAGAGCTCTTTTACAGCCTTAACGGCAAAACATGTACCAGTGGGACCGGTTGATGGACGCTTGGTACTTTTGCTCCCTTTCTTTGCGCGCCGTTTCCGAGCAAACGGATGGTAGTCTATAATCATGCATATGTGGCATTAAACTGGTAAGGTGAATAATGTGTGGAAATATTGAGGAAGGGCACATAGAAGTAACCAACAAGAACGACAAGTGCAGCTCATAACACAGCATTCTGATTTATAATATCACACGTAATGATGGAACTATGACTCTAAATGCACAATGAAAGCCATCACATTTTCGTGTAGTATCTAAAATCAATTCGAAGGAAGATTGTGTTTCTTTTCTACTCACCTTGACAAGTCCATCCAATGAATCTGAGATTGAATGACTGATTAACTTCTCAAAATAATTTTGAGCCTATTGTATTATTTTACTACCTCAAACCGTCTCCGAAAAATCTTACATTGTCAATAACGTAGACGCTTCTAGTGGTTTCATGTGCATATTTTCACACTTCTTACTCTCAGTAAGAAGTTTTCTTAGGACTCTCGCCCTGTTCTGATTTCAAACTTCATAACTGCACACAATCGATACGCTGTCATTCTATTAGATTAACCTGTGAACTCAGGTCAATACTTGAATTGATTATAAATCTTTCTTCGCAGATGTTCCGAAGGCTTTTCGGCGCGTTCTGTCTCCGCTTTAGGGGTGAGTCAGATGATGAATTTTTCGAAGATCTGATAGATGAAGATTTAATTGGAAAGCCAGAGGTGAGAACCATCGAGATTAACTGAAGAAATAGTAATCATTATTAGGAGTATGCATTTTCTACTTATTTGGACACTTACCATACATTACATCACAAATTACTATAACGACTACTGAAAGTTGCAAGTCTATCTTGAGTAGTCTAAGAACTGTCAATCATCGAACAACAGCTGACTTGACACGTTCGTATAAGTGAGCTTCTAGAATCAATCAAAGGAAGAAACGACGAACTGCCTAGATATTCGTTTAATGATTACACAGTACCCAGCAGTCAGATAGAAACTGCTCTTCATTTCTGCACATAAATTCCAATAATCTGGGGCACAATAGATGTTATACACCATATTACTTATTGAAGTCACGTTTATTCACACGTACATTTTCATCAATATAGGAAAAGGAGTGAGAAGCGTTACGCTGTTAGTAGCATGTAAAACTTCAAGAGCTGGCAACAAACTTGATGAACTAATTCGCCGAGTATTTCACTTGGACCACTATACCACTTACAAAATATTTTCGATCTCGACACAAGGTAAAATACTATCAATATCCTCACCATATTGCCGTCTGAAAACCAGTCCAACGATGAGCAGTTAAATCTCAGCTTTTTGATACATGAACTGGAAGCTGCAAACCTGCCAAATTTGTTAACGTTAATATTTCAATAGTTTTATTTTATGCGTGAATAAACACCCAGGAAATATTATACTTTAGATAAACAGTAAAAAAAAGCATGTTACCACAACAGAATGAATTGTGACAGTGGAAACAAATCTCCCACAGAGGATGAGCGCCGCGCGGTGGCTGCTGCGCTCAGACGTGGACGAGTTGGTGTTGCTTTCAGCGCAGGCGGAGAAGACCCGGCCACCGCCTGCTGCTGTTGACGTAGACTGCGGCAAAGTCATCGGGAAGGTAAGCTAGCAGTGTGGCTGTCACTAAGGGTGGGTGCGACACACTACCAACAGTACAGGGGGCGAGGGGCGACGAGATTCCAGACCAAGCTCAGATATTACACATTGGTGAATCACGAAGCAACCCTCCCCCGCCCCCTCGCTCTGTGCACCCCACTACCACAACCATCGCCCCATTTCAAGCTCATACATTGTTGCGAAGTGACGTTGATAAATAATCAAAGTAGAGGCGTTTTTCGAAATTACCGAAACACGAAGAATTATTACTCAGGACATTCACGGAACTGTTCAGTACATGAATCTTACATTTCTTACCGTTGTCATATAGCTGTAGATCGGTAGCTAGTGCCCAAGTTAGCATACTCCTTGGAAGGAGCTTACTTCTTACTGATTTTCTTTCCGGCGCAAACTTCAAAACCGACAATTCCGTGACACTACATGCCCATCCGCAAGATATTATCCTCTTCTAATGAAATATGAACTCATAGCTCCAATAATTTAGCTGAAATACGAATCCAAATCTCCCAGAGTATAAACGCCTAGGAAATTTGATTTTATTATGCTATTTGATACTGAATCTTTTCACATTTGTCTCACGACTCATAGCATACTACTGGTAGACATCAAATGGTATCCTCAGCGTACAAGCTTCTTTCATAAAACATTCGCATTTTAAGAACAATCCAATGTTGCACAAGACTAATTAAACTGTGAGATCTTGTCATCGTTGACGAAAACGTCTGAAGCATTTTTCTTTACTTTTATCACACAAAAAATCAGAACAACCACTGCTTATGTATACTTTTCGTGTCAAAATAACCTTAGAGAATCTTTGATACTATTGTTATGTGGGTAAATTATAAGTAATAACGCAAAGAATTGTTTTGCTGTGCAGGTGAATGACGCTTGGATAATTGTGACCACCGCCGAGATCCATGAGCCTCCAGCGACGGTGAATGACGAGGACATCCCGCCGATCCCTCGCCGCCGCAGAGGGTGTCGGAGGTGCTGGGCGGAGAAAGTTGGGGCGAAGACCGTTGTGAGCCCACATGGTGGCCGGGCTCACCGCCTCACTACGCACTAAACGTATTTCAAGGATGGCAGATGACGAGGAATACCAGCTGATGCCTCGTCACTCTGGATAGTGTGGGACGTGCAGCGTGGTGGAAGTGGGGGCAAAGACTGTTGTGCTCTTACATCTTCAGTGGGATCATTGGGCAATCAACCAACAACCATATTCATGAGATAAGAATTAGGGTAGATGACGAAGTACTCCCTTCGATGCCACGTCTCCAGAGAGGGTGTTACAGGTGCTGGGTGAAGAAAATTGTGTGTTTGCATGGAGTCTGTAGACACTGGTTCTCCAACCAATAAACATATTCATGAGAAATGAAGCCCATTAGATAATGAGTGAGTCCCGCCGATGCCACATCGCCGAAGTTGGCATCGGAGGACCTGGGTGAAGAAAGAGTGCAAATTGTTGTGCTATTGCATTATGGTGGAGACACAAGATGCCCTGCCAAAGAAACATATTGATGGGACATGAAGCCCATCAGATAACGAGTGTGTTCGGCCGATGCCACATCGCCAGACTTGGCATCGGAGGTCCTGGGTGTAGAAAGATTGACTATTTTGTGCAATTGCATTACGGGTGGAGGCACAAGCTCACCAGCCAATAAACATATTGATGAGACATGAAGCCCATCAGATAACGAGTGAGTCCCGCCGATGCCACATAGCCAAAGTTGGCATCGGAGGTCCTGGGTGAAGAAAGAATGACAATTTTGTGCTATTGCATTATGGGTAGTGACACAAGCTCACCAGACAATAAACATAGTGATGAGACGTGAAGTCCATCAGATAACGAGTGAGTCCCGCCGATGCCACATGTCCAAAGGTGCCATCGGAGGTCCTGGGTGAAGACAATCGGAGTGAAGACTGTTGCGCAGTTGCATGATGGGTGGGGACACTCGGACACCAAGGGGCAAGAAGTACAACAGATGGCGAGTAAGTCCTGCCGATGTCACGTCGACAGAGAGATGTCACTTCCATATGAATTAACCATGTCTAAATTGTATAAATATTTGTACTGTATAATTCAATAAATTTATGAATGATACATCTCTGAATTGCATACTTTATATGTCCCTGTGTTTACTAGGCTTTATTTTCACTCTGCTCTCCTGTAACAGATAATGAAATAACTATTACAACTTTCACCTAGGATGCATGTCTCTCTCTTTATAAATGTGGCTGAACAGAGAGAAATATTTCGCAGCGTTACCTCTTTAGACGGGGATCTCACACGCCCTATTATACGTGAACTGCCGCAATTATTAGTACATGGGATGCTCTTATTCAACGGAAAATCACAAGTAAATTCGAGGTCATTTGGTTCACAACTACAGGTCAAAACACACAAATGATCTATTATCTTAGTGTTAACAACTTCTTCCCTGTGGTGCTCTGTGCAATAATATATTTACATAAATTTCTATGGTGCTGAATTAGCAGAAAATTAAATAGCTGTGTAACATAAATAAATATCAATGGCGGAAAGGTGTTATTCGCTCAGATACCTACACCAGAAGAGAAGCGTAGACAGGGGAGATCACTCTGAACATCGAGCAAAACATACTCGGAACGCTAATCTAAAAACTCTCCAACTCTTCGCTGAACTTAATGATATGTTTCTGGACGTAACTAAAATTTACATTGCAGCATAGTAAATAATGATTCGGTTCTGAAATTACAATGCGCCTTAGGCCTTCATAACTCAGTTGTTAATGATGTGGAACATCAGCTTTAACACAAGATATATAGTTCCCCATACACGACTAATCGGCAATGATTAATCAGATTTAAATTTAGCTTCTGGTTTTAAGACTATTGTATGAAATTGCCAAAGTTACTTAAGGTCAATCACACTTGTGGTGAATTAATAATGTCTGTTTGTATTTATTTGTGCTACAGGCAAATTAGAAGACGCTATACAGAGTAACTACTAATGTCCCCAGTGATTTATTCTGTGGTGGACGTATCTGAACATCTAGATGATTAAATATTCAAGCAATTCGTTACTTAACACTAAAAGTGTTGCCATAACCGAAAATAGATCTACATCCAAAATAAGAGCATCAGTGGTTAAATTTAGTTAGTGTGTCTAACTCAATTACTAAATCCGCAAAAAGTATAAGCTTAGGCCGAATAGATAAAAATATTTACATAATACGACAAAATTTTCGCCAAACCGATAAAAATATTTACATATTATGGCAAAAGTTTTAAATAATATGAAACAATCATAAATATGTAGGTATGCACATCTAATTTTCGTATGTATTGGATTTTTTCAAGTAAAATACACAGCTCTTGTCACTCATACTTGCAAGCTTGTTCTGAAGTCGCATGCAGTGTATCACGAACATAAGTAAAAAATCGTTTGTAATATTTATTCTCGACGTTTTGGAGATTATATATTTTTTGAAATGGTAGGGATCTATGTGGTGGAACGATAAGATGCTGAACTGCAAAGAGTGAGAAACGAAACATATATTGGGGATTCAAAGTAGACGAAGTTGAGGAGGACATGAAAAGTAGACTAGAGCATTTGTGTCCAATAGAAGTCCACAACTATCAAATATACCCGATAATTTCAGGAAGAAATTTCTGAGAATTTACGTTTAGCGCAAAGCATTCTATCGTAGTGAAACACGGGCTGTGGCAAAACGGGACCAGAAGAAAACCGAAGTATATAGGATGTGATGGAACAGAATAGTGTTGAAAATAAAGTAGATTTGCTTCAAATGGCTCTGAGCACTATGGGACTCAACTGCTGTGGCCATAAGTCCCCTAGAACTTAGAACTACTTAAACCTAACTAACCTAAGGACATCACACACATCCATGCCCGAGGCAGGATTCGAACCTGCGACCGTAGCGGGAAAATAAAGTAGACTGAAAAGTAAAGTGATGAGGAGGATCTCCGTAGAATCGGCGAGGAAAGCAATGTATGAAAAATACTGAAAGGATGATAGGACATCAGTTAGTACATAACGGCACAACTTTCATGGTACAAGAAGAAACTGTAGGAGGTAGAAACTGCAGAGGAAAAAAGAGATCGGAATTAATCAAGCAAACTGGTGACAATGTCTGAGATGATTAGTTTGGAAAAGGAGAAGAATCCGTAGTGGGCCGCAGGCTGCTTCAAGCCAGTCAGAAAACAGGGAGATGACAGGCGAATCACTTGCTCACGCTGTCAACAGGGGTGAAAAATGGACGCTCCTTGCCACGTTACAAACAATTCAACAACCCGTGCCACAGCACCGTAGTGATGCACCTCTTTAAGACAAAAATTCTTATTAAAAAAACCATAAATATACAAAAATAACCGTACGCTGTCTGTGATGGTTAAGGAGTCTTCTACTGATCGAGCATCTATCCTGAATGTAGGCTGCAAATGCTGATCGGTATTGTTAGCCAAAGGGGAATCTGCAAAAGGTAATGTAGAAAAAGCGAAGCGGGATATTGTGTGAAGGAATAACCCTTTTTCACGAGAATTAACACCACAGTACTTTCCTCGTCATACATAAACAGTTGTCACGGTTTGGATGGGAGGTGCTAAACCATGCACGTTTCAGCTCTGGCCTTGCACCAGCTGACTTTGTACTGTTTCACTTCCATACATGCTTTAAGCATTGCCTCTGCGAGGTGTAGATACAGGTAGCAGTGTTTCCAGATGTTGGTAATAGATCCCTGTGACGTGACATGCTATTTTCGTGTCTGATTTTTATGGCTGTTGGAACCAATGGAAAACCAATGTACATCGTTAGCTATGTAGCAGTTTGTCCATTACTCAGCGCAGTCTCTTCGCCAATTTTGAAAATTCCTTTTGGAGCACACCAAGCTTGTCATGTTTAATCCGTCAGTTAATATAATCCTAAAATTTGTCACGGTTGAAAATTTGAAATGACATTGTCGATCGTGCCTAAAAGTGTAGCAAGGTATATAAAATAACTCATTTCTTTTTTTCACCTAGGCTGGAGTGTTAGATAGATATGCACATCCAGATGATTGTTGAGGTTCTTTTTGATGCCATCTGCATTGGAAATTTGTCGGAGCAGACGAGGGACTTCAGTGTGTGAAATGCGACGGTGGACGCTGAACAGCATGGCCTGAATCGAACGCCCGAGGAGAACCTGAGGAGAGTGGGGACGTCCTACAAGCAACTACCTCTGCAAAGCGATCCCCTCCTTCTACAGACGTAACCTTGAAGAAGCCGCCAATATCAACACGCTAAAGATCAGAATGCATTAGAAATATTTACATGTCATAATGACGACTATCAGGATTAAATATTTAGCAACAAAGCACCCAACGTACATCGCATTAGCATTAACCGAACTAACGAATGTATAAATAAACATACGTTCACACGTAATGAAAAAGTCATATGAAATATAAGAAAAACAGACGTAGCAGAAGTGTAAATATCCCTCGCTCATGAAATATTTAGACATGCAGTTTACATGATCACTATATCATCCACATTCGAAAGTAAATAAGTTAACACTTTTTAGTATCCAATCAAAAGTCACAACCATAAATATTAACACTGCCTCCTCTAGCTAATTTCAAACTGAATTCCCATACACCACATTTCCCTCAAAAATTACATCCTAATACCAACACCTGCACCTAAAACACAATTATTACTCACAGTCATATTTGAGCAAATGACAGTGCTTCTGTTCTTAATGCCTTTGTTTATAATGTTTGATACAGCTGCAACTACCAATTAGTTATTTTGATCACGCACTACGTGTGTATCAGGAACGGCATCCAGAAAGGCGACATACACGTAATCCACATAATATTCATCTCTGAGCTTTGCGGCACTGTTAACAAACAGAATGGTACTGTAAAAACTGAAAGTATGGATTGGTCGTTAGTTACACGTTATTTCTGAAGTAAGGTACACCTTATCACTGCCGTACTTAATTAATTATCTCCAATCTTCCTTTGTGTAGTCAGCTGCCTCATACAGGTATTGATTGTGTCTGTTAGTTTATTCAATTAATAGTACTTAAACTATCGTAATTGGTTGAGAATAGTAGGCTTATAAAGTGTGCACCACCATCAGAAACAACGAAATTAACAGGAGATATGAAACTATGAAGTGCGAAAGCAAAAGCCTTCGATTACGGAAACACTGAACCATTCACGAAAGATTGAGTGCAATAAACGGAATAAACTTACAGAGGCATCCATGAGCTGTGTGACTGCACCGCTAATGACACCAAGAAATACTTGGATATATGTGGCAGAAGTAAGGTATATCTTGGTACCAAAGTGCCATGACAAACACTCAATTTTTTTACAGTATACTTAGCTTGCTAAAGTTGCCCAAACCTATGAGAGGGAACTTATATCGATTACGTTTCTATATAGCATGGCGCGATACCGTTCCTGATACACATGTAGAGGAAGTTGTATGAAACGAATCGGTAGGGGCAACTGAATCACCCAGTCTAAATAGCAGCCTAAAGCTCTTTTGGCTCCTCTTAAATTTTTGTAAGTGACTGTTCGGCCTCACGTCCCTTATCACAAATCTACTCATTGGCGCGATATTATCTTGGGGGCATCGCTATCCTGTAAATATTTACCATAAAACTCTCTCCTTGTGGCTACTTTTAAATCTCAACCTATTTCTTGCTTCACTTTACCGGTGAAATCCACTAACTTATTCCTGTGCACTAAGTTACGTGTATCCGGCAATTACAAAGTGAATGCAAACTCAGTATTAAGTTTTTAAACTATTCTACATGGGTCTCTATAATGATACAGCGTTTGGAACGCTGTACCATCGATTTGTTCCCACCACGAGACACATGGAATGTAAGTAGCTGTAGGTTTGTTATAATGTTTAGATATGGTAAAATGAATTTTTAATTTTATTGTTACAACTGCAATACTCGAAGAAATTTTTGTGTTTATTTCTGTTTCATGATACGAGTGGGGCTGTAGCAGTGGCGGAATGGAAGGTCTTCCCGTCGCCACACAATCAGAGTTACCATCCATCAGAAACGTGACAACGACGGTCAAGATATCCCGAAGCAACTCCCCAACCTTACCGTAGTAGTGAATAAAAAGGTTAATTTTACATACTGAAAAAGGTTTTCTATGGAATTGATACTGTAAAGATCGAGAGAGGTCATGTTTAGCTATAGTCATGAATGGTGCAAATATACTCATCCACGTTGTTAATGCTTGATAAGTGGCTATATATAACTGTATTATTTCTCTGTAATAAAGCGGATAAACCGTGAACTTATTAATTTTGTCAGTGTTCAGTTGGGTTGAAAAGTTTATATCAGGAAAATTTTTACGAATAGAGTCTGAGTGGAATATATTTTTGACTAAGTGAAGTTGATTATTTAAAGTTGAAACGAGCTTAATGAAACGGGAGATCAAATCATACAGGATAATGCTATCTTTGCAATATTGAATGCACGGACGTGATATTTTATGGACTACATCTCACTGCGGTTACAATACTGAGATTTTCTATTGCAGGCATACAAAAGATAAATCTAACTTCATAACATTCCAGAAACTAAGGTTTAGGAAATTACTTGCGAAATAAGTTTTCAATTGACAGTTACATATCAACAGACAAAGATCATCTTTGTACTTTCAGCGCAGTTGCGGGGTACCACAATACTTAAGTCGCTGGATATCATAAGTCATATTAAACACAATTTTAAAGTGGAAAGTCATACTAATTAGGTAAAGGTGTTAGTTGAAACTAGTCCAAAAGCCAGTTATTCCTGAAAAGTGAAACTTCGTGAGTCAGTACTCTTTTTTTTAGTGAGAAGTAATAAACGGTTCCACCATCATATGTTATTAGGAACAAAGTTCAATTGCTGTGGGAACCTGACAGAAAGTGAATATCTTTGGGTTGCTATGTCGGCAAAATAATGAACCAAACCGTGAGAAGGAAATTTTTGTATTCATCATTACTTCTAAAATTACTACCAATGTGCTTACACCGCCGACGATTCACCGTTAAAACTGAGCCCGCATATTGATTACATCTTCGGGAGTATGCAGTATACGTTAGCTACAATATGTGCTTTGATGTATTGCAGTAGCTTATCGTAACTTACAGATAACACGTTTCCGTCACCTGTCAAGGAAAGTTACCATGGCCCTGTACCTTGTGCTAACTTTCTTATAGTTTTAACTAGTTGCTTGGGATTTCGATGGGATTGGAGAATGATTGTGAGTTGTGCAAGCACGGGCTTATAAATGGCCTGTTTTTTAATAAACTACAACACCAGAGCACATACGAATACCAAGTCTTTGCACTCAACCACATAGAATAACAAAAACCGTATTAAAAAATTGGCCAACAGTAAGATACCGTAGAACATTCTCTAAAATATTTCCATGTTTCAGGTAAAAATAAACGGTGCTGCTTATACCCACAAAGCGTTTACGAAAGGACATCAAAATAGACCGACAAAACGCTCCTTCCCGTAAATAAGTTAAGAAGAGTACACAAATACAAAACAGCTGCCTGCAAATAACTAGACAAGGGCAATAAAATGACAACATCAGACTGATTTGCTGTAATTAGCTCCAAGCTACTAATGCCAGCTTCAATTACATCCTATAGAAATCCCAAAAGTTCAGTACAACCACATGGAATTAAATCACTGTTCCACCAACAAGAAAAAGGAAATACAATAACTATCGCCAATGCACTAACTCTGTATAACGTTTCCCCCTATTTTCAAACCACAACCAGAATGGCACATTACATGACACCATGTTCTCCCCATGCAAATCCACTTAAAAACAGTTTTAGCACAATCAAATTCCTCAAGACCTCTCTGTGCCTCTTTACACACCAACCGAATGAAGCCGTTTTCTTCTATCTCGGAACATTCCGTAGCACAGTAATCTAGCCTGTCAAACTCTGCCAACTGTCAGTGCTTGACAGTAGCAAATACGTACAGAAGCACCAATCACTTTATGCTCTGCTCTGCCTCGCTGTAACTAGACTCTCCACTGTCCATCCTCTTGGTCTATGACCTACCGTTTTCTTTTGGACGTTGTTACCCGAGCCCTATTACATGAACATTTCAACTACTTTGGTTTTACACCATGTCCTAAAGCCCATTATTTCCTCTCAAATCTCAATCTTGTTTACGTTTCAACTTTAGTCTCTGTCTACGAAACCATATTCATATTCACCCTTTCCCATACTCAACTACTACTTTGTTCAGTGCCTGTTAAAGATCCTGTTGAAGGCTAATACGAATTTCAACTTCATCACCCACTAACACAATCACAATAATCTTCATTAGAAACCAAAATACTGTAAGTGTTAACATTATTATCTGCAACAACATTATTGTCGTACACAAACAAAATTCCAAACCCACAAAACATCATATCACAATCAAATGTCTAATTACTGTGTCTGTCGCCATAAGTGTGATTTCAATTTTAATAATATCCAACTTACTATCAAAAGGCAGTAAGTGTTACATCAATCGTTACATTTACGCTCCATACAATATACTATACAGCAATGTTATCATACACATACGAATTTCACGAGCGACAATCTCCTGAAGAATCTGTACATATCTACATCACGAAATAGAAGTACTTGGAATTGTAAAGTAGTAGTCGTAAAAAAATCAATACGGGGTAAATCCCCATTTTCCTTTAGAACTTGCAGCTCAGTATCGTCCCATCACGTTACCAGTTCAACACCAGAGTACCATCTTTTTGTGACCATTGTTTCTGACTACGTTTGCTAGTAGTTAAATTACCTTATTTCTGCTTCAGTGGCTTCTCTATTGATCAGAAAGTGCTGAACGTCGTTTCAAGGTAGCAAGCTTTTGTACTAATTTGACCATTTGCAAGGAAAACAAATGGTCTACATACAGTGGTATTGTGTCGTAATGTTAATAAAACTGCGATGATTCTTCTAACACGAGAAAGAAAAAAATGAAGCAGCCATGAAACCTTCAGTGACTTCCGCCCGATCGCACATTATGCACAAGGAAAACAACAAAGAATAATTATTTAAAGAAAACTAAACATTCGATATTCCACATTTTTATACACAACAACGTTTCACAACTGTGTGTATCGAAGCATGAATCTGTATTGGACTACGAGAATTAATTTTGTACTTTTAATGTCAATTTTAAAATATGGCGAACCAACATATTATTTTTATTCCAATAACTATTTACTGCTTTTTAATGTGTGGTGAAATTGATTCTATTATAAGAGAAACGTGTTAAATTTGAGATTTACGTCATCTTACTTTCATGTGATAATAGCTACTGCAAAATAGTGCACTAACTACCTGTTAATAATAATATCATTCTATTTCATTTGAATTCTCCTCAAAAATCCTAAATATAATAGTGTTATACCTACCTAAAAATGACAACATCTTCCTAAAATCACATTTTTACAAGCAAGCTAAACCAATTTTGTATCATCTTTATCAGATTTTTCTCTCAATAGTAACGTTAAAATCGTGTTTCTGCTCTCAGGCTTATGTCCATATGTTGCACTCATCTTATGGCTCGCTCTCTCTTCTGCCCAATTTCTTGTCACCCTCTGTCTGTCCATTTCCTCCTTCCTCTCTCTCTATCTGCCTCCTGCCACCCTCTCTCTCTAACAATCTCCCACCTCCCTTTCCCTTGTCCATCTTCTCCTTCTCATCTCTCCGTCGTATATTCCCTCCCATGGCCATCGCCCCTTCCCCCTCTCTGTCTATCACCTCCTTCCCCTCTCTCTGTCCATCTCCTCCTACACCCTTTAGATCTCCAGCTACTATCCTGCCTTCTCCTTTCCCCTCTCTCTATCTACTCCTTCCTCCCTATCTTTCCCCCTCCACTCACTATTTCTCCATCTCCTCCTCCCTCAGCTAAGTTGCACTTGTCTGTACATATAACCCCTGAAATACATTATGATACTACATGCACAACTTGCCGTTCATGCAGCGCTGTTTAGATCTCAGGCACTACCAAAGTTACAAAAGCAATTCATCATAAATTATGTCATAATGCAAATAGTATGTCAACAGATATGACTTGCAACTAAATGAAAAAAACAAGTGTCACTAATGTATACAACGTAATGCTTGTGTTTTAGATACTTAAAAATGGCCGAAACTGCACAGTTGTACATGAAACAAAGAGAACGGCAGCTGAAGGCATCATAAAACTTTTCAAAATAATACCAAATTTTTTGATCCCCGCTCCCACTGAGGCTGAACATACAAATAACGAGGCGTGTTACTATTGTATTCTGACCCAGTTCAGATATTTTAAAAGTTCAAGTCTCCAGCTTGTGAGAAAGTAAGTTTATATAGATAGCAAAATTTGTACCAAACAGACAGAAAGACAAGACAGCAACATAATAAAATCGTGAAAAGAAGGTAATTTGATACAACTGAAGGATTCAAACCAGCAGTTCACTGGAATTGATTTAACACACTGTTTTACTTACGAACGGGAGACAGCCAGAAGTAATTCCTATTTCATGGACCATTTCTGTTGTTAACATCAACAGCTCATACATATAAAAATATTTACCATACAACCGCTGAAAATATACGTTATACAGAGTGATTTACATGGAGAAGCGGTCTAGGAGAAGAGAAAGGACACACAGTAGCAGAACCCTATGGTCTGTATAGTCCGCCATATTGTTGTTAGGCTAAAAGTAGCAATAAGTTAGCATTTGATTCAGTATTAAGTACCTATTTCTGAACATAAACTTAATATCATGACAAAAGTGAGTGAAGAAGACTTTTCAGATATGATTGAAATAGTTTATTAGAAGGTACCAACATAACTGTCCGTAATAGTTCCATTCTTCTCTAAGCTAGAAATTTACACTCTCTCTTATTGTTAATTTGTTGAAAATTCCCGTGTTTTGGGAGACAAAAATGGTACAGATACAGAAAAAGTCTTTATTAGAAAACAAATCTGACAAAACTTGTCAGACTCCAACCTGATAAGCTTCAAGTACTCATCAAGAAATTGAACGTCATACGAACCGAATTTATGGAAAAAGGTGGGTATGTGTCCAGCAATGTCAACCCAACTATTAGTGATCGTCTTCTGGAATCTTGGCAGGCGTAGGTATTCTGACAGAGAATCATATGCCTTTGAAGTTATAGTACCTACAAGCCATTAGACGTCCTTTTAGTATGTATCTGTAAGATGTGTATTCAGCGTGTAGTTTCTACATCCGAACGAAAAGATCAAGCGAAGCTATATTCATCCTCATCATCTAGTATCTCGACGTCATGCATGCATTTTTAGCTTCAACATCTGGAGGAAATGGAGCACGTATCAACTCGATCGAAAACATGAGACTACACATGATGGTGGAATACGTGGCTGCGTGCCTTATTCGTACCTTTTCACTTCATATCGGAAAAACGCTCCAGTGTATCACTTCTGAGTAACAGATCCATACCTTCTCGCACTGTTGCGCGATGCTTTTCCCTGCAGCATTATTAGCGACATCTTTAGGGTGGGACAGCTCACAATATAGAACTATACTGCACATGATGATGTTATACACTTAAGCGTTGATGTTTCTGTGGAGCACTCTTTCCAACAACGCTTCGTAAGCACGAGAGGATGCAGCTGGATCTTAAGATCCAGCGTTGAAGTTATCAATAACTAAGTGCAAAGTCCTGTCCCTGAAAGCACCAGCAGCCACAGAGTAGTATAATGTGGCTGCATATTGGTAAACAAGAGAGGCCGTGGGGCTGCTACTGCTAAACATTGGAAGAAGTGACGGAGGCGTCCACGGCACAGCCCTGCTACTGCTAGGTCGAAGTGATCCAGGCGTCGACAGCTGCGTCGATGACGGATCCGGCCGTGGTGTTACACCCCCGGAAGCTCACAACACTCCGTCTGCAGCGGAACAAGAAGCACACACACAACCATTAGACACTTGAAATGGACCAGTAAATTACACGACTTGTAGCCCAGCCCTCGTGCGACGACGCACTAGTACAAATAAATTACATTGGCTATCAAGGATACCAATGATATAAAATTCTGTGGACCTGATGGCGATCAAAATCGTGTCCTTTCAGGAGTTCACGGATAGAGCCACAGAATACCTCGCACACATAACAAATGCCATCCTAAAACACCAACACTTCACTAACTTTTGGAAGGTGACCAAGTTCCTGAAGTTGAGGAAGCCAGGGAAAGACCAGACCCTCCAACAAAATTATCGCTCACCAACATCTTTGACAAGGTAATACTACAATGCATCACCAGGGCACTACATCTCCAACGACACCCTAAGACCGGAGCAATTCAGCTTTAGGAATCACCACTCACAACACACCAACTCTTCCGTGTAGTCGACCTTAGAACACATGGCTACAACATGAAGAAAGCTAACGGGCCGTGTTCCTGGACATCGAAAAAGTTTTCGACCGTCTGTGGCACAACGGCCCGATACGCAAACTAAGCGAAGCTGGTTTCCCGGACAGACTCCTACGTCTCATACACTCGTATCTCACGAAAAAATTTTATAACGGCGACGTGCAGCTCAGACAATCGAGACAACACGGTATCCAAGCTGGAGTACCAAAGGGATGCACCCTGAGACCCATCTTGTTCAATCTGTACATTAACGACTTCCCAGAAACACAAAACAATTTGTTAGCCATCCTCGCGGGTGACATAGAGGTCCTTGCACAAGAGTGGAAATCGTGGAACGTTAACACACGAATACAGTCGTCAATCAGAACTGCCCGTCCTTTGTTAGAACGATAGCGTACTAAAGTTAATTTCGACATGTGTGAAGCAGTTCTGTTCACACGCAGACTGAAACTACTGTGCAAACATCAATACTGTAAATAGGTAACATTACATTCACGCACAATTCGTTTCAGAGAGAAAGTCCGCGGGCCGGAGTGGCCGTGCGGTTCTAAGCGCTGCAGTCTGGATCCGAGCGACCACTACGGTCGCAGGTTCGAATCCTGCCTCGGGCATGGATTTGTGTGATGTCCTTAGGTTAGTTTGGTTTAATTAGTTCTAAGTTCTAGGCGACTGATGACTTCAGAAGTTAAGTCGCATAGTGCTCAGAGCCATTTGAACCATTTTGAAGAGAAAGTCAGATGTCTCGGTGTTCGGCTGGACTGGAAACTTAGACGGGGGACCATATCGACTACGTTGTCAAAAGAGCGCACACGAAGCACAAACAACTCCATGCACTGCTAAACAGGGAAAGTACACTGAATAGGAGTGTGTCGATGTCCATATACCGCAACCCATCGTTCGACTTTCGACCCAGTCTATCTCCAGATGAGAGCGTGTTAGTGGTTAATCTTAACCAGACGTACGCAAACATCGCAGTGCCCATATACTGCGACACCTCAATATAGTGAAAACGGATCCTTATGCAGACATATCAGTAGACATTTTGAATTGGCCGTCATGCCACTGTGAGCGTGGAGAGGTTCCACCTCTGTTTGGTAAAAAAGAAAAAACAAAGGATGGGGAATAATTCTAGCGACGACTAGGTCCTCTAATGAGTAAATATACTGACGTAAGCGACTTTGACAAAGGTGATATTATGATTACCCAGACATTGTGAACGTGTATATCGGAAACAGCGTAGCTGATCGAATATTCATGAGCATTAGTGATTGGGCGTCCACGAATTTTAACAGAACGTGAGATTTGGAGGCGTGACTGATCTAGGTGGGGTTGGCGTGCTGTGCATCTCTGCCGGTAGAGAAAATGCTGGCGCACGCATGAGGTTTGCAGAGCACACAGATCATGGTGCATTGTTGAACAGCAGCAGACGAGGCCTACGTGATCTCATGTTGACCCAACGACATTGTCAGTAACGACTGTAGTGGTCACGTGGTCGCAAAGATTGGATCGTGGATCAATGGCATCTTATCGCCTCGTCGATGAATTACATTTTTGCTACACCAGGTCGACAGTAATCCCTACAGACGCCGTCATCCACGACAACGGCTGTTCCAGATCTGCATAGCGCTTAGGAAGCAGCCTCCTGGTAGATGTATTCCGCCATGGAGGGCATTCTGTTGCGCTTACATGGGACCTGCGTTAGTAATCGGAGATACGCTGACAGCTGTGAATCAAATGCACCCCTTCATGCGTGATGCCGGCGATGTCATCTTCCAGCAGGTTAATTGTCTGTCTCTCAGAGCCAGAACCGTGCAAGAGTGATTTGAGGAGCATGATAGTGTACTAACGTTGATGCCTATGAGACGAAATTGGTTTGATGTGAATCCGATGGAATCCATATGGGCCGCTATCGGGAGCAATCACCATGTGCACAAATCAGCAGGCAGATGATTTTTGAGGAAAATAAATGACTTGCACTCGGATGTCTGGTGCGACGTACCTCCACAAACCTAACGACAAACTGTCGAATCCACGATAAGCAGAGTCGGAGACGTATTGTGTTGCAAAGATGGACCGACAAGTTATTAAGCAGGTGGTCATACAGCTTTGGCTCTTCAGTGTAATCTACGAATAAAAATTATTATATGATACCTACTCGAAGTTTACTGGTGATAAGTCCTCTCAGCCCCCCATTAACATCAATACTTACAGTTTTGTTGAGATTTGCTATAATATTTTTTCTTCAGCTTGGTTTCCACTTCCCTTGCGAAATGAGCACAAGTGCATCTACAATAAAAGGTAAAACACTGTGCGCAGGCTCGTTAAAAATTATTTCTCCTGTCATAGATGAAGTGGTAATATGTACTACTACTCACGTAGCTGACTCTTGGCGACTGTCGTCATCCCACATGTGAGTACAAATAGATGGTCACGTTACTTTCGGTAACGTTTGCGTTACAGTGATAGGAGTCCGGATGATTTGTCGTGACCTAACCAAGATATTATGATCTCGGCCTCTTGGAACCGTGCTGATAACTGTAAGTGCCTGCTGGTACCAGGTCCTATGGTCATCAGCGACAGCTGTATCTGTTCCAGACAGATCTTCGTATTCAACTCCAACAGCAGTGTAAACACTCGAAGTTAAAAATTTACCTGAAAAGTGTAAGTGAGCAGGTGGAAAAAATAATAAGTGAATAAATAAAAACATAGTAAATAAAAATAAAGTTTTTTTTAGAAAAAGGTGTTTCATTTATTGGTAAGACAGTTCAACAATCCTTGTACGTATTCTGAATTGTTCGTAAACGCATAATGTCTGTAATTCCTCTGTAGCTGCTTGAGGCACGATATCCTTATGTTTCCAGATTCTGGAAAGGCGCACATTTCTAAATCTCTGAAATCGAGGACATCTTCTCGATGCATTTGACGTAAACGATGCTGTCTTTAGGATCATACACTCGAATCGATGATATAATACCTTCATAAGCCACTCCTTCACTACCCCATTGATTTATGCGGTTAGACCGTGTCAACCAAGCCGATGTCTCTCAAGCTTTAGCAACCGCAATCAGCCTAATAATTTGGGGGATGCACCGACTATGGAATATCTCGTTAGTACTTGTCTGGCTTCGGAAATGCATCAAATAGAACCTCTTTGAACACAAATTGACGGCACATATCGTAATACCCTCATGTGTCTGCATCGATATTCGCTCTTTCATCTATAATTGTGTGATACTCCACATGCTGTTTGATACCTCTACATTATTACACTTTGTACAATTCCTGTTAGCGGCGAGTAGTTTATGAGATGATCGTGTAGTGTTAATGCATACGCTGCAGTGACCAAGAGGAAGTTCGCGATAAATCGCGCCCTGCTTTGAACAGTCCATCACCTCCTTTCTTTCTCTTTTTTAGTCATAAGTCTGACAGGATTCTTGCAGCCCGAGGGCAAAAAACTAATTCCTTTCCTGTGTCAACCTTTTCATCTCAGAGTAACAATTGCAACCTAAGAGTTATTTGCTGCGTGTATTCCAAGTGCTTCTTCGATGTACACATTGAACAGTAGGTGCGAAACACTACATACCTGCCTGATACTCTTTCTAATCCAAGCCCTTCGATCCTGATATTTGTGATGACTACGTGTTGTGTGATGTCCTTAGGTTAGTTAGTTAGTTAGGGGACTGATGACAATAGATGTGAAGTCCCATAGTGCTCAGAGCCATTTTTTGATCCTTATTTTTCAGTCTTGTAGGTCCATCTATGTTCACGTACATTTATATAGTACACGTCTTTCCCTATATCTTACCAACATCTTTCGCTGAATTTTGAAAATCTTGCTCCATTTCACATTGTCCAACGCTTTTTATGGGTGACAAGTCCCATGAACGTGTCTTTATTTTTCTTCAGTGATGAACCAATTATCAGCCGCAACATCACAACTACGTCTCTAGTACGTCTACCTTTCATTACTCTGAACGGATATCATCTAACAAACACCAAATTTTCTTACCATTCTACTGTGCATAATTTTTTGCCAGCAAAGTGGATGCATTAGCTGTTAGGCTGATACTGCGATAATTCAGGCATTTGTCTGCTCTTGCTGTCTTCGGAACTGAGTCGATGATGTTTTCAGAAAGTCAGGTGGAATATAGCCAGCATCACACGTTCTACACAGAGACTTGAATAGCCATTTTGTTGTGGCTTCCCCCGATGGTTTAAGAAAATCCGATGGCTGATCCTGATTTTGGATCCTCTGTCTCTTCTCTGTCAACTTCTGTTTCTTCATCCATCACGTCATCAGACAGTACACCCCGTCACAGCGGGCTTCAATGTACTCTTTCCACCTATCCGCTCTCTTCTTAGAACTTTTGTCGAAATTTCATTGCATACATTATGTTACCGTTCGTACTTTTAGTTTCACCAAAGGTTGTGTTAATTTTCTATATGCTGACTCACTGGGCAATTGCTGACGGTACGCCACATTTTAACGTCCTGTCCGAATTTAAATATACTGCGCGTTGATCTTGGCCTGCCATGTACTCTGGATGCCATTTTAGCGGATGATCCAGGAGCAGCTGCTCACGTTCTTCGTTTTATCCACTTGACAAACCTGTCCAACGACATTTGATTAAGCTGTTTTCTTTTAAACCCTTGCCTGTTAATGTGCCTTTTATAATGTTCTCCCTTTAAGTTGCTGTTTTAACCTTGTGCCTCGCAGTGAATTCATAACTTAGTCTGGGCGCTAATGACCACTGTAGTTGTTCGCCCTAAAACCTCAAAAAAAAAAAAAAAAAAAAATCACTCATTGCGAGAATGATTGATTTTTGGCTTCTTCACATTTCTCATGCAGCCATTCCACCTTAGCTTTCCCACATTTTCGATTAGTTCATCTTTAAGTGACTTGTTTTACTGTATTCCTGAATTTGCTGAACCATTTCGTACTTACTTCTTCCATAGAACAGCAATATTCCTTCTGTTACTCATGATTTCATCGGAGTTGCCTTCCTTGTGCCTATGTGTTTTCTCCCAAATGCATGATTGCCCTTTTTAGAGATGTACATTCCTCTTCCACTGAACTGCCTACTGAACTGTTCATTACTGCTGTGTCCATAATAGCCTCAGAAAACTTCAAGTGTATCTCTTGATTGCTCTCTACTTCACAATTCCACCTCCTTCGTCACTGATATTTCCTGACTAGTCTCTTAAACTTCAGCCCACTGTACATCACTACTACAGTGCGATCTGTGTCTATATCGGCCCCTGATTACCCCTTATAATGGCGTATATGGCTGCAGAATCTCTGCCTGTCCATGGTATAATCCTGCTGGTATCTTCTCATATTTCGTGACCTTTTCCAGTTATACCTCCGGCTCTTCCGGTTCATGAACAGGGTAATCACTAATATTGGCTGAAATTTATTTCAGAACTAAATTAGTCTTCCACCTCTCTCATTTTCATTTCCTAGCCTATGATCTTAGTAACCTTTTCTTCCACTCCTTCCTCCACAATCGTATCCGATTGCACAATCACTACTAGATTTTCATGTCCCTCTACGTACTGTATTACTTGATGGATATCCTCGTACACCCTCTACATTCCTTGATCTCCTGCTTATGACAGAGATATATGTGCCTGATATGTTGCTGTGGGTGTGGCTTTGTTTTCTATTTCGATGACCAAAACCCTATCACTGAAATGTTTACAATAACAAACTCTCTGCCCTTCCTTCCTTTTCATAACATATTCCAGTTTTCGCTTGACGTTTTGCATTCCACTACACTGACAGCGCGGTAAGTAGATTAAGCGTCAACATTTCCGTGTTCAGATCTTCTGACTTCTCACTCACATTCAGTCTTGTGGCATTCTATAACCTACTTCGTAGAATGTTACCCTTTCATTAGTGTACAGAAATTTTATCATGGTCACTTTCCCCTAGGCAATCCCCTCCCGAGATGGGAGTGGGGATCCAGCCCGGAATCATTTGCTATTGGCGTCATCATAGTGACAATTTTTCAGTTGCAGACCACAAGAGCTGTGTGCACACATTACACTTATTTAATGCTGTGGTTTCCGTGCCTTCTGCATCCTTGGGCCGTTGGTCTTAAGAGATTTTCCGTCTTTTAGAGACAGTTTCTCACCTTAAGGGCAAAGTGAGTGCCCTGAACCTCTTCGTCGGAAGTTCTGGGGTCAATTCTTATGCCGCAAGTCTTCGGTAGACATTGCTAGCGATTTTTATTCACAATTTAAGCAGTGGCTAGGCTCGAACGCTGGATTCAAGAGATTTCTTTTACTAGTCAAATATGCTTTCCCTAGGCTATGGGTGGCAGTTGTTTAAACGGATGTGAGCAAACTGTGAATCCACAGCCATCATCAGTCTCGTTATTTGATATTCACTTCATTTCCAGTGAAGCTACAAGTTGTCATATGAAAAAAAAATTGCATTGTTAACAGTTGTCAATTTTGCTGACATCGTGTTAGAGATTCACTTTCCTGTCTGTTTATCGTTCTAGAATAACAGAGAGAAGCATTTCTAGCTGAAAAGTAGCCTTTTATATCCATATACGCCGAGATGGTTGCGGAAGGATGGTAACTGTGGCACTTTGCAAAGAAATTTATCCAGCACTATTTAATGCCCCTCTTCTCCTTGTCCTAGGACGTACAAGCTGCAATGAGTTTCACTTCGAAATAAAATCAGCCCTTGAATAGTGTTCATAATAACAAGATTGCTGTCTTAAAACTATGTCATGAAAATTTTGAATGGAATACACGCACTGACGGAGTTACCTATCAATCTACATATGAACCATCCAGCATTTTTAGGACATTCAGACATGATGTCGATGCAGAGACATATGTCTGGAGCGTCAGTATAGTCCTAACGTTACTGGTGCAGTCTATTTCATCTCCATTAAGTTCGTGCCTTAGTTCTTGAAACAGGGATGTGAATGCTTTGCATATAAGGTGCACTGTTTCTCATGTTGCCCTTTCCACGCATGGAAAGTTCTTGCTTGGAAGTGTCTGGCCATCTTGATGTTGTATAATAATTCGTATCTAATCATTCTTCCCCCCCCCCCCCCCCATGAACCATGGACCTTGCTGTTGGTAGGGAGGCTTGCGTGCCTCAACGATACAGATAGCCTTACCGTAGGTGCAACCGCAACGGAGGGGTGTCTGTTGAGAGGCCAGACTAACGTGTGGTTCCTGAAGAGGGGCAGCAGACTTTTCAGTAGTGGCAGGGGCCACAGCCTGGATGATTGATTGATTTGGCCTTGTAACACTAATCAGAATGACCTTGCTGTTCTGGTACTGCGAACAGATGAAAGAAAAGGGAAACTACAGCCGTAATTTTTCCCGAGGGCATGCAGCTTTACTGTATGATTAAATGATGATGGCGTTCTCTTGGGTAAAATATTCCGGAGGTAAAATAGTCCCCCATTCAGATCTAAAGGCGGGGACTACTCAGGAGGATGACGTCATCAGGTGAAAGAAAACTGGCGTTCTACGGATCTGAGCGTGGAATGTCGGATCTCTTAATCGGGCAAGTAAATTAGAAAATTTAAAAAGGGAAATGGATAGGTTAAAGTTACATGTAGTGGGAATTAGTGAAGATCGGTGGAAGGAGGAACAAGACTTTTGGTCAGGTGAATACGGGTATATAAATACAAAATCGAATCTGTGTAATGCAGGAGCAGGTTTAATAATGAATAAAAGATAGGAGTACTGGTAAGCCACTACAAACAGCATATTGAACGCATTATTGTGACCAAGATAGACACAAAGCCCACGCCTACTATAGTAGTAAAAAATTTATATGCCAACTAGCTCTGCAGATAACGAAGAGATTCATGAAATGTATGATAAAATAAAAGAAATTTCAGGTAGTGGAGGGAGACGAAAATTTAATAGTCATGGTTGTCTGGAATTCGGTAGTAGGAAAAGGGAGAGAAGGAAATCTAGTAGGAGAATATGGATTGGGGCTGAGAAATGAAACAGGATGCCGCCTGGTAGAATTTTGTGCAGAGCATCATGAAAGAAGGTTGTATACATGGAAGTAGCCTGGAGATACTGACAGGTTTCAGAGAGATTATATAATGGTAAGACAGAGATTTTGGAACCAGGTTTTAAATTGTAAGACATTTCCAGGGGCAGATGTGGACTCTGACCACAATCTATTGGTTACGAACTGTAGATTAAAACTGAAGAAACTGTAAAAAGGTGGGAATTTGAGGAGATGGGACCTGGATAAACTGAAAGAACCAGAGGTTGTACAGGGTTTCAGAGAGAGTATAAGGGAACAAATGACTGGAATGGTAGAAAGAAATACAGTAGAAGAAGAATTGGTAGCTTCGAGGGATAAAATAGTGAAGGCAGCAGAGGACCAAATAGGTAAAAAGACGAGGGCTAGTAGAAACCCTTGGGTAAGAGTAGAAATATTGAATTTAATTGATGAAAGGAGAAAATATAAAAATGCAGTAAATGAAGCAAACAAAGAGGAATACAAACGTCTCAAAAATGTCATCGGTAGGAAGTGCAAAATGGCTAAGCAGGGCAAATGTAAGGACGTAGAGGCTTATCTCACTAGGGCTAAGATAGATACTGCCTACAGGAAAATTAAAGAGACCTTTGGAGAAAGGAGAACCACTTGCGAGAATATCAAGAGCTTTGATGGAAATCCAGTTCTAAGCAAAGAAGGAAAAGCAGAAAGGCGGAAGGAGAATATAAAGGGTCTATACAAGTGCGATGTACTCGAGGACAATATTATGGAAATGGAAGAGAATGTAGATGAAGGTGAAATGGGAGATGTGATACTGCGTGAAGAGTTTGACAGAGCACTGAAAGACCTAAGTCGAAACAAGGACCCGGGAGTAGACAATGTTCCATTAGAACTACTGACGGCCTTGGGAGAGCCAGTCCTGACAAAACTCTACCATCTGGTGAGCAAGATGTATAAGACAGGCGAAATTCCCTCAGACTTCAAGAAGACTATAATAATTCCAATTCCAAAGAAAGCAGAGGTTGACAGATGTGAAAATTACCGAACTATCGGTTTATTAAGACACGGCTACAAAATACTAACGCGAATTCTTTGCAGATGAATGGAAAAACTGGTAGAAGCCGACCTCAGGGAAGATTAAGGAAACCCAAACCTCCGTTTCTCGCTTTTGTAGACTTGGAGAAAGCTTTCGACAATGTTGGATGGAAAACTCTCTTTCAAATTCTGAAGGTGACAGGGGTAAAATACAGGGAGCGAAAGGCTATTTACAACTTGTACTGAAAGCAGATTGCAGTAATAAGAGTCAAGGGGCATGAAAGGTAAGCAGTGGTTGGAAAGGGAGTGACACAGGGTTGTAGCTTCTCCCCGGTGTTATTCAATCTGTATATTGAACAAGCAGTAAAGGAAACAAAAAGAACAGTTCAGAGTAGGTATTAAAATCCATGGAGAGGAAATAAAAACATTGAGGTTCGCTGATGACATTGTAATTCTGTCAGCGATAGCAAAGGATCTGGAAGGGCAGTTGAACGGAATGGACAGTTTCTTGAGAGGAAGGTATAAGATGAATATCAACAAAAGCAAAACGAGGATAATGGAATGTAATCGAATTAAGTCGGGTGATGCTAAGGGAATTAGATTAGGAAATGAGACACTTAAAGTAGTAAAGGAGTTTTGCTATTTGGGGAGCAAAATAACTAATGATGGTCGAGGTAGAGAGGATATAAAATAAAGACTGGAAATGGCCAGGAAAGGGTTTCTAAAGAAGAAAAATTTGTTAACATCGAGTATAGATTTAAATGTCAGGAAGTCGTTTCTGAAAGTATTTGTATGGAGTGTAACCGTGTATGGAAGTGAAACGAGGACGATAAATAGTTTGTACAAGTAGAGAATAGGAGCATTCGAAATGTGGTGCTACAGAAGAATGCTGAAGATTAGATGGGTAGATCACATAACTAATGAGGAAGTATTGAATAGAACTCGGGAGAAGAGGATTTTGTGGTACAACTTGACTAGAAGAAGGGTTCGGTTGGTAGGACATGTTCTGAGACATCGAGAGATCACCAATTTAGTATTGGAGGTCAGCGTGGAGGGTGAAAATAGAAGAGGGAGACCAAGAGATAACTACACTAAACAGATTCAGAAGGATGTAGGCTGCAGGAGTTACTGGGAGATGAAGAAGCTTGCGCAGGATAGAGTAGCATGGAGAGTTGCATCAAACCAGTCTCAGGACTGAAGACCACAACAACAACAACATCTAATAATTATCGTTAATCGTTGCTGAGGCGGACGTTTTGTGAGAAAAATATTCTTGACTAACGATATGCTTCTCATTTCGAACGGGAGTTTCTTAATAGAGTGAAGTCATTGTGAGGTTTCAACCCTAGTGATTTAGAAAACTCGCGCTTGTTATGATTTGTCACATTCTGCTTCCGCTGGAAAGTGGTTTTCTGATGGCTGGGTCTGACGTATTTACATTTAATACCCGCAATTATGCTTCAGATGATCATGCACTATAATGCCCTAACTGAGAAAAACAACTGTTTTTGCGTTCTTTCGTTTAATGTTCAACTCGATATGGTCTGTTGTCCGATCAGTCACTTTGATCAATATTAGTTTACTTGGAATCTCTAGAATTTTATAACCGAGACCCAACATAGGAACAATTTCATATAAAGTATGGACTCATCTGTCGTTAAAGTACGAATTACTCACGATATTACACTTTACACGAATCATACTGACTGGCTGATTCGACAGATGTATATTACGAGTATAATGCTCCCACACTTGTCTCTTGGAGGGACGCATACCGGTAATATTGAACCCTCACCGGTAAAATTACTGTCTTTCTGTTGATTTGATCTCCGTTTTAAACAAGTTAACATTTGCATTTAACTCAAGTCCGTTTATAAATCGTTTTCTATGTGCATTTAAATAATCAGTGATATTGAAGCCAGTAAGTATTAACACCACTTCCTCACTTTCTAGATCTGGTTTATTAATTGCGTGAGTGACATTAGCTTTGCTACTGTATATTTTCAGAGTGTTAATGCTACACTCCATTTTTAATGTAGACAATGTTCTTCTAGACTTACAGTAAATGACAGCGTATCTTGACCTCAACTGATGCAGTGACATGCATACTGCTTGTTTTTAAGTAATTCTCTGGAGACACGTACCTAGAGATAAGAATTCAGCTATTGGTAGTGTCAAAAATTGACTGTGCGAATGTATCTCTCATAAACACATTACAAAACTTTGGGGTTTGAGTTTTCTGGTGAGTTTCAGTAGCCCTATGCTAGGAAGCAATTTGTCCAGTAGTAATGCTATGAGCCATTCTTCAAGAAAGAGTAATGACCCAGAAACAGCCAAATATTAAAAAAACTACTGTGCTACATCAAGAAAGGTTATTAAAAAGTCCAGAAGCAAGTGATCATGTCTGAGATTAATACCTCTGATAACAAAATCAAAACAATTTGGAATATTAATACAAGGAAGACAGGGCAACCAAGTGTACAGGATGACGGCATCTCCATCAAAGCGAATGGGAACTTAAACAACAAGCAGGGAGTAGAAAACATTTTGAATAATCATTTTTTAAATGTTGTAGAGAAAATAGGATCTAAATGTTCATTAGAAGGAGCAAGGCAGTTAATGGAAGAGGCCTTACGCACACCACTTGAAACAATTAAAATTCCACCCACCTCTCCTTCTGAAATTAGTAAGATAATAAACTCTCTCAAGAATAAATGCTCAAGAATAAATGCACACAGTATATACAGTTCCATACGGTAAATGAAACGACACCACTAATAAATATAGACTTCGACCAGAAATCGGTAGCTAAGGTACAATATTCAAAATTTCTAGGCGTATGCATTGATGAGGGGTTGAACTGGAAAAACACATTGAGCATTTGTTGAAACATTTAAGTTCAGCTACTTATGGTATTAGGGTCATTGCAAATTTTGGCGATATACATCTGATTGACTTAGCTTACCACGCCTATTTTCATTCTCTGATTTCGTATGGCATCGTATTCTGGGGTAACTCATCATTGAGTAAAAGAGGATTCATTGCACAAAAGCGTGTAATCAGAATAATTGCTGGAGCTTATGCAGGATCATCCTGCAGACACTTATTTAAAGAGCTAGGGATCTTCACTGTAGCCTCACAATATATATATATTCACGTATAAAATTTGTTATTAACAACCTGAACGAATTCAAAAGTGACAGCAATGTACATGGCTACAACACTAGAGGAAACGGTGATCTTCACTACTCAAGGTTAAATCTAACTTTGCCTCAGAAAGGGGTAAATTATGCTGCCACAAAAGTCTTTGGTCACTTACCTAATAGCATAAAAATTCTGACAGATAGCCATTTAGTATTTAAAAGGAAATTATAAGGATTTCTTAATGGCAACTCCTTCTACCTATCAGATGAATTTTTGGATATAGTGAGTGGGTAATTTCGCCAAACCCCACAAGAAAATAAAACATAGTTTAAAAATTAAAATATTAAGTGTAATGTAATATTTTGTGTAATGTAATATCTTGTCAACCTGACAAGTTTCACATCATCATGTGGTGTCGTATTCATGATCTATGGAACAAGTACTAATCTAATCTAATCTAAACTAATCTACGTGTACAGTCCAACCATTTCGCGTATGGTTTTCAATGCGGTCCTCTACCGATACCGAAGGCCTCTATGGCCATAAGACGTCTTTTAGGACCATATAGCTCGTTACCTGCTCTATGTGCATTCTTTCTTGCGTCAGTTATGGTACCAGCAGTCCGGGTAAGAACAAATAGTTGACAGCCCAGCAAATGTGGGGATTAGAAACGGAATTATTACACTAAATGTCTTGGGTTTTGTCAAAATCATAGCCGTTTTAATACGTCTTTTTCTTCTTCCTCTCTGCCAAGGAGCATATATCGCCTTTGCCACTGTTGACTTGATAAAGCTTTTTATAAACATCCTGCAGTGTTTATCCTCTTCTTTAGTGTGCCATGAGCTTCTTCAGAATTTTCTTAAAGACTATTCCAGCAACCAGTTTATGTCTGGCACACATGCATTATCGACGACAAAAGCAGAATAGCATTGTACTTAAAGAGTGTCCCTTTATTTTACATGTTTACTAGCTTAATAAACTAATATTTGGTACGAAATGCAACGCTCTGTCTTCTAGTGTAAGCGACATCGTGCTCCTTGCATACGCCATGTAGGACTTTAACTGCATTACTGTCACCAACTAGACGCATTTTCGTCTTCGTTCCAGATCCATACGAGTTGTACCCAGGGATATGAAGTTCGACTAGAAGATTCTTGGAAATACCGCTCCCACCTCTATCGATATTTTTCCTAGTACTCATGTCATGAGACTGGATGATTTGTTACTTCCACGAGCAATTATGTATCAAATTGGGAGCCTTCACTCAGCTGTTGTGCTTCAATGAGAAGCCGAGACACATCACTGATGCCTTTCTCCCTCGATGTCTTATGACCCGTTCTGGAAAAGCATTAAGTTACGAGAATTTCTGTACTTATGGCTCAAGTGGTTCAAATGGCTCTGAACACTATGGGACCTAACTGCTGGGGCATCAGTCCCCTAGAACTGAGAACTACTTAAACCTAACTAAACAAAGGACACCACACACAACCATGCCCGAGGCAAGATTCGAACCTGCGACCGTAGCGGTCTAGCGGTGCCAGACTGAGGTGCCTAGAACCACTCGGCCACTCCGGCCGACTACTTATACACCTTCTTGTCATTCTGGCGGATAGCCATTATTAGCTGCAAAATAATCTCGTCTACAGTCATGTTCTCCTCTGCTCTCGTGTCCTTAAATTCTAGATGCAGAAAGTTCTGAACACATTTCTCTGACAGATGTTTACAACAAATAGAGTCGTAAAATTCTTCTTTGCTCAACCCATTTCATCAATTGAACACAAGCCGTATTGATTGCAAATAACTGACCGCATTATGCCTATTTTACACTTTAAAGTATTCTAGTGACGCTGTAATATTAAGCTTCTATACTGTACTGCACGCAGATTACTTGAAGAGTGGGGAGTATCCACATCATTGGCTGCCAATTGGAGGTGCCTCATGTTCATAAGGTAGATCTGCATATTTTTAAGGTGTGTTGTGATGGCCTTTATGTGTCACTTTAAATTTCTCCTGCAATAATCTGGCTGACATGACAATGAGAACCAAACCAGTCTTATACAGAACTGATCAGCGTCTAGCAGTTGTACCATTAAACAAATATTTTGCAAAGATATCCCGATTAGAAGAGAATAATGAGTGGGAGGATCTAACCATAAGTTTTCAGAAATTTACCTATAGTTAATGGCTAGTCTGACAGGAATACAACTTATTATCTGTTGTGTAGTAGCGGAAGTGAATAACATTTTATCGCTCTTCTTCAGTACACGTATTTATGGACCCTGAATATTAATAATTATACGATTCAGATACTGCTGTACTGCTATTGTCTTGTGATTTAGCATAGTCGAATTGTGTAACTGTCCTGAAGTCACGTTGAAAGGTAAACTTTCGTTTTTTATTAAAACACTAGGAAGTGTACGCATATTTGCTCATTGTACCACACATGATGTTCTGTATTGAAAGAGCTGAATGGCGAACGTAGATGGTCTTCAGAAGAGAGGTCGATCCGCTTGGGGGACCTAGCATTAACTACCGCACACGCACTTCCAACCTGTTCTGAACCTAGCGGCACACCCTGTCCGAATTTCTCCTCTCTTAATCCCTCATCTTATTAGATGCGTAGCATTGGGAAATACAAAAGCCCATCCAACACATTCGACTTTTTCCTTAGTCTCGAGTGACACAGCCCCCGTCCTAATTCCTTTCACACTCTCAAAGGCCGGCCGAAGTGGCCGCGCGGTTCTGGCGCTGCAGTGTGGAACCGCGAGACCGCTACGGTCGCAGGTTCGAATCCTGCCTCGGGCATGGATGTGTGTGATGTCCTTAGGTTAGTTAGGTTTAACTAGTTCTAAGTTCTAGGGAACTAATGACCTCAGCAGTTGAGTCCCATAGTGCTCAGAGCCATTTTTTGAACACTCTCAAAGAAGCTTCCGCACACGCCATCGAACGACATACCTATTCAGTGTGTCAGCTAATAAATCCCAAAACTTGTTGGTAAAAGTCTGATGCAAATAGATTTCATCGAACTAAAAGTTCAGTATCATCCAAACCTCCAAAATGCAGCATTTTCAAATAAGTATATATGCATAATCAGTCATCACAACCACTTCAAAACTCATTATAAACTGTTCGAAGTTAACAGTAAGGGAAGCGAAGCCACGTGTTGCAGTCATCGGAAAATATAAGTAAACCCGTAGATCGACCGCATGCTTTTAAAGGCATCTTATTAGCCAACTGTTCTGGCAATTTGTAGTAGCTGTTCTCCGTTATAAAAAGAGAGATAATTCCTTTACATTTCTTAATAAAAAATATAAGAAGTGTAATAGGAAAATTTTTAATTCGAAATTAGATTGGGAATTCCTGGAAGTTGCAAATTACTTTGTTAACGGTATGTGTACTTTCTACTGAATTATTCTGGCAGTTGCGATCTTAGCAGTTAAGTAATGCATTACGTGTGGTTGGTGAGGATCTGTGGTGCAGTCAGAAGCGGTCGTCCCTCTTTAGTTGGTGTCCCAGGCAAATTTGCCAACAATGAAATATCGCACAACATGATGCGGGGAGTTGCGTAGCAACATTGTGATTTTGAATCGTGCTGCGTAAACATGTTGTCTGTGCTTACGTGCTTTCTATCGAGTTATTCGTTGTGCTATAGTTCTCTATTTTAGCGCCACGAGCCTCTCAACTGAATATCTGCATCGATTGCCGAATACCGTTTTCAGGTAGAAGACCGTAGTAAGGCAGCTTTGGGGGAGACGCTGAACGGAACGGTAAGTGACCAATCAACATCTTGCTTACCCAGATTAACATCATTTGCTGCTTGTGTCTTGTGTAGATTACTACTGCTGATCACTGTGGATTCACGTGCCACACCAAATGTATGTAGCTATATTCATATATTTAATCATTCTAACTAATATTTACCGAAAAACGTCCTTTCCAATGATCCCATTCGACGATCAGTTTAAGAGGGTAGTTTTCCAAATCGTCCGACATGGTTTTGCATTTAGAAGTACCATGATATGTCCTTGCATTCTATAAATAGGGACAGTTTCTTAGTTTCCTTTACATGCGAAACTGTTAGCCGCACGCCAACGGTGTTTTGAGTGGTATTAGCAAACAGTATCACGTTACGTTCTACACGTTGTGTAAATTATCATGTTCCTTTATTTTGTTCAGAGTGCAGTCAACGAAGAGCAAGCCGGCAATTCCCTTTTCTCTCTTTAACTATTATGTCACAAGAAGCAACTACAAAATGTTTCACAAAGTTATAATGACCCTTCCCATGATCACCCTATGAATCAGTAGCAAGACAGTGCTAAGACACGGACACGGGTTTTTGGTTTTACAGAAAGTGCAGTACCACTGTATTGAACACAGATGTGAGCTACTAATAATGCTAAGGCAAGGAACGGATTTGGATGTAAGCTACGCAAGTCTCTGCAAAATGTTCTACACTGCTAGAGAGCGAAACCGATCCCTAGCCTCCCTATACGACAATTGTATCGCTCTTCAGGTAAAGGCAACTTCCTCTACCACGAGTGATGATCGATATCCAGTTTACGGAAAGACTACACTTCCCCATCATTTACTGCCCAGTTCTCTTAAGTGGGTGCACAAATTAACTGCACTGTGCTCGCTTTTTTATAGTGAGCTACTTTATGTTTATTAAGTCAGTTCCTATTTGCGATTTTGTGTAAAATGCGTTTCTATAAACAACGGCTAAGACGTGTAATGTTGTCAGAGGCCAGTGTATGGTGAGTGGGAAAACAAAAGAATCGGTATATGTGGCGCCTTGGTTCTGTCCGTATTGTGAATCTGTTTAATCAAGCTGCAGACAATGCTGAATAAATGGACGTCGAGAAAATTGTTGGAATTCTCTGATCACTGAAACGCCTTACTTGTAGACTGCATAAATCTGTTACCCTCAGAAATATCTGGCACTTGTAGGTGGAACTACACTTAATGGACACACCACACATCGTCTGTATATTTTGCAAGGTGCGTGTGAATATGTCCGATGGACTGCGAATGATCAAATCCATGTGACTAACCATTAACCTGCCGTATTGGATTATCTGTCATATACTGAAATAGCTGAAGTTCCATAACACTTACGTGACCCACGTATGATGCGGAGCGAACTAATTCAAGTCCCTAGGTTCCTTCAGATGTTGGAGCTGAGGCTGCGGTTATACTTTTGATATCCCTGTTGCTATGAAAGATATCCGAGCCACTGACAGCGAGGACAACGAATTTGACAATGTCCAACACATGTTGACAGGATGTTACACTTGGGACAGAATCATCCCAGTGGTACTTTACATAACAGATCACTTAGGAACTATAAATATGTACTCAGGAGAATCACAGTGTGAACAAGTGCCGAGTGAAGTTATTTCGACCACTCACGTAAGAGGATTGAACAGGATATCCTGGGCAAGTATCGTCTATAAACAAAGAAACGAACACTTCTCGTCTTGGATCAAGATGCTTTTTCCAGAAGAATGCTACTACTGATGCACAAGATGACCTAGAATCAATTGCCCATGTCGGTTTTGGGGTTATTCAAGAAAAAGATAGAAAATGGATATTAATCGCACCCACAACTACAAGATTGGCCCCCTCTCCCTTCAGGTTTGTTAGCAACTTGTGTATGGCACTGTCTCCTTCCATGTTATTACAGTTTGCTACTACAGAAAAGTTAGCCCCTAATTTTTCTTCGTTGATTGCAAATTATGTCAAACTGTTACTCGCCAGCTGCAGATTCAAAAACGTTATTGTTTTCCTACTTCTGTGTCACTGGCGAACCCAAAGGGGTGAGGAGGGGGCAGCTTTTCCACCGTAAAAAGAAATAATATTGACAGGCTGAATTCTCTCTAGCCAATTATACAGATACAAACATTCTGTGTATGTATGAAGTAGGTGGAACATATTAGGAGTACGTATTAGGCGTATGCATTGTCATACCTGTATCTCATTTCATCCTTCACAGCTAAAATTACAACAGCTGCCTATCTTCCATCTTCCTCCCCATCCCCCCCCCCCCCCCCCCACCGCCAGCAACAATACATCAAGTCCCATTAATTTCTATTAAGAGGTTGTGTGTGCGTCCTACACCTACATCAATTCCCTGCACGCCACCTGATGGTGTGTTCCCGTGGTTACTTCTGGTACCACTAAGAGATCTCCCCATCGCTGTTGCATTCGCGAAAGTTGCGGGGGAAGATTCATTTTCGTAAAATCTTTGTATTAGTTAAAATTTCTCAAATTTTTTCATTGTGTAATTTTCACGATGTAAAAGAAACTATGTGATTTATTCGTCTCCTCCCATAACGTACTGTCTCGCATTTACGTGTAAACTTCTGTGTGATGAAGAACGCCTCTCTTGTTGCGTCTGATACTGGAGCTCGTTGAATATCTCTGTCACGCTCTCACGCAGACTAAACGATCTACTGGCACGCCACCTCTCATTGCATCTTTTCTCTCTCTTTTCTATTAGTCCTACATGGTCAAGACGCCAAGGTGACGAGCGCTATTCAAGAACTAGTCGAACAAGCGTTTAGCAAACCACTTCTGTCGTGGACTAGATGCATTTCCGTATCTTCCGTCCTGCGACGTCCGTGTGGTATCTGTGTTTAGATTACTGAAAAATTTAACAGCAAAGGCGATTGTTGGGAAACAAAGGAATGCAGAACAGAGAAATTATATATATTACACATTTCACGTACATCCATATTTCGAACATAATAATAAGTATAGTGCTTCTTTGAGGCATGGTATCCTATTCTTTAGTTGAATTAGAATCCCAACTGAAGAGTGGAATACTAGTGGAGAAAACAAGAAACCATAAAAAAGGGACAGAATTAACGTTAGCATGGATTACCACAGTTGACATGTATGAATTGTATCCCGAACGTGAGTGAATCTGTGTTGGTTAACTGCAGTACGTGATACGAATCTGACGTATGTCGACTTGTAGGTCAGCTGAAAAAATGGATACAAATGCTACAGTTGTTCCTTTCTATGCCTCCACTACTACTAGTATTCTATTCTTCAGTGGATACTAGTGCTAGGGAAGGCTAAAAACTCAACAAGCAAGACGAGAAACCGAAAGTGCGTGGGATTGGCATCCTGTACCTCATTACAACTACGAAAGTCGTATCCTGTTCTTCAGTGGAATAGTTGGAAGCGGCCGTTGCTGATTAGGTTAGGTTCCAGGCGAATTTGTCAACAGTGAAATATCTCATGACATGATGAGGAAAATTGCGTAGCAACACTGAGATTGTAAATCGTGCTGCGCATACATATTTTCTGTGCTTACTTAATTTTCGTTGAGGTATTCCTTGTGCTAAGTGCTTCTTCTTGGCGAGAAAAGATAGTCAACTAAATATCTGAATTGCTTCTCGAGATGCGTCCTCAGATAGAAGAACATAACAAGTCGGCGTTGGGTGGGACACTGTACGGAACCATGAGTGATCAGTCAATAACTTTTCTCGGACATCTCTGAGCCACACTAAAATTCTGTGCTGCTAATGTCGACTGTACGCTTCTGGCGCTGACCTTTGCAGCCTCACAAGTCAAATCGAACGGTTCTAGCCTTCTTCCGATGTTTGGTTGTACCAGTTACATTTTACTGAAAAAAGGGTCCATTCCAGATGTCCGAGTTTATGATCAATGTACCAGAGTAGTCTTATAAAACTGGCGGATGCGGTTTCGGTAAGTGATGTACTCTACTGGTTTCCTTCATTCTATAAATTTCCAATATTTTCTATGATTCTTTATCAAGCGGGTATGTTGGTCATGCACCGGCGTCGTTCTGCATCGTATCAGTATACTGTATCATGTCGCATCCTGCAAAACTTGTTGGTTACAAACATACTTTATTTTATTCTGCGCTACTCACCAGGTGCCGATACACGCACAAACACCAGCGGGAGAGGAGGTAACCCTTTCCTACCCAGAGAGAAATAGGTCTCTGTGTAACGTCTACGAGGTGCAAATTTGACCACTCCTGAAGAAAGTGCTGCGAGAATCTTTCTGATGGTCGATGTAGATTCTAATATGGAGACGTTTCGCTCCGTTAACTCCTGACCTATGCTCGAAGTAACTGACACCGTAATACTCGATTTGACAAATTAATTAAATTACCTAGATGACACGAACGGACGTAATTATAACTTCATATCGGGAGACACCATCGGCGGATGTATATGGGCAAACGATTTACAGTTGCAATTCTCTGTGATATGAAGAGCGGCCACCACATTGCAGTAGCGCTGTTCGTGTTTAGTGTTGTCAAGAGCCCTGCCAGGATATATATATGCGACGTGAACAATATCAGGTATCGAATAATCACAGTAAGACATGTCGCTTTCTCGTGTGAGACGGGTCATCTGCACCTGACGGGTACACCACGGTCATCTAGGATTGTCTAAATTTAATACTCAGAGAACTGTACAGTGGTGCCATGATAAAATACTACAGTACAAGTGTCTCTATAAACCGCTTGCATGATGTCGTGGTACCCTCGTTGCAAGCAAGATCGTCATATTTGTTCTGGATAAAACTTATGTGGATACCAAGTCGAAGGTCAACTCGGCCCCAGTGCCAACACTATATCACGGAACTGTGAAGTTGTGGGCCATCTTGAATGAGGACAAGATACGACCGTTTTTGGCACCATTCCAAACTGGTTCGGTATGCGTCGTGGCCATTGGTGGAGCAGCGTAATAATAATAAGTGAGCTGTTATTGCAAAGCTCTTTGCAAATTTCACTCGACATTGTAATCACCGAAACAGAATAACATAACAGCTCAACTCATGAAACTCCATTTTGTTTAACTCCAACCCTCCTCCCATCCTTTCATTTTTTGGTCATTTCGACATCTGCAACGTTTGTAGCACGCCTAACTCTGGTGGGAAGTGTCTTGCAGACATGCTTATTTTCGTTGTCGAGTCCTGATGTCCGACCTTGTGTAGTGTTGATGTTGTAGAGACCACTTGCTATGTGTATAAATTATCACCAGGCTTGACTAATCACATTTTTTGCGCGTTAGTCTGTGTTTTAGTGCCTCGTAGTGTTATGACTACCTCATAATGTTCCAGGATAATACCCCGCTATACTGAGTCCAAGTATCATTTCTACGGCTTTTCATTATTAATTTAATTGAGAGGCTGCAATCTACTCCGAAGGAAAATATCAACATCTACATTTAAATATAACCTCTGCAATCCACTACACATAACATAATGGACGGTACATCACATCGATAATATATGTATTGTTTCCTGTTCCATTCGCATACTGAGCTAGGGAAAAATGGCGGTCTATATGTTCCTGTGCGTGCCCTCATCTTTATTATACCCATGATACCTACGCAAGTTTCAAGCTAGTGACATTCGAAAGTCGTACAGACTGTCTTAATTTACTTAACAAGAGTGTGCAAGAACTACATTCTCTTCCTTCCAAACGAGCTCGTTTAAGTCACTCGACCATTTGTGTTCCACTTTTGTATGGGATGTACGGAGATTTTACGATGTTAGCAGTGCGTCTCTGCATTTGTATGATTTATAGTACTAAAGAATGGGATGCAACCCGTCAGCTTTGAAAAAGGCGTCACAAGTTACCACTGATGATGTAGTGCGAAGACAGAGACGAATGTCGACAAACTAAAGAATGTAGTACAAAGTAGACAGATTGTGGCTATATACAACATATATCCAAATATCGAACGTAATGTTACATAAATCTCTTTTTTCGGAGCACACGGTCCTAGTATCCTCTTATTGTGTTAAGCCATATAGGAAAACAGAAGGATAGGATACAAATGTAACCGAAAGCCAAAAAGAAAAAGGCGGCATGCGTAACTGTGGCATGGAATACCTTAGTTGACACATATAGTTTGTATCTTGTGATTCAGTTGACCCACATAGGTCGAGTGAAACACAGGACACAAATCGTACGTATCTCGGTTTTCCATCTTCTCTAGTACTATTGCCAACTGAAGAATAGGACACTAGTACTAGAGAAAGCGAAAAACGTGAAATTTGTATCCAATTCTTCAGCTGACCTGTATAGGTTAGTTGACCTATAAAGTTCAATTGAAGAATACAAAAACCTACAAACGTGACATTTGTATCCTGTACTTGGTTTGATCTAAATGGGATAATACGTAGTAATAGTGAAGGTGGAAAAGCGACAAACGTGAAATTTTTATCCTGTATTTAAGAATGGGATTCTAGTATGAACGATGGCAAGAAAGGCTGCAAATGTAAAATTTTTATCCATTACTGCAGTTGGCCTACGCAGGGTGTTTTAGGAAGGTGGTCAAAAATGTAACAGGACATAGAGACTGCTCCACTGAACAATTTGAGGTAGGGAACCCGAAGTCGGGAAGCCAGCTTAAGGGATTATGGACGTCAACTTGTCTACCTCTTTGTTCAGCATTGCTAGTTTGTTAGGTTATTTATTAATAAGCGTTCAAGTTTACACGTACTGTGCTGTTTATTTACATGTACATTCTTTACTACTTGTCAGGAAACAAGAAAGAGGAGCCTGATTGCTAGGAATTCATGACGGAGCATCTGTTTACTTTATTCGCCCATCAGGTGGCTCTGTTGTGCCGCATTTAGTCTGTCCCATGACAAAACGTGCTATGAATCAACGACAGACCCACTTACTACTCGGTGCTATTCAGAGACGTACAGTAGAATAGGATGGTGCAGAACCGGTACAGACGTGCGTCTTGTGTGTGGGGAAATACGTTGCAAACTCTCGCTGCCGAAAGGTTATACACGG
This sequence comes from Schistocerca serialis cubense, assembly GCF_023864345.2. Classification (NCBI taxonomy): domain Eukaryota; kingdom Metazoa; phylum Arthropoda; class Insecta; order Orthoptera; family Acrididae; genus Schistocerca; species Schistocerca serialis. The sequence continues at coordinate 490,231,371 of NC_064645.1, read as the reverse complement.
AACGATTTCCTAGCAGGCATAATCCGCCACGACGAGTGTTAATTTCTATTGATTAACGAATTTGGGAGACTGGTTTATTGCAAAGAAGAAACGAGGGACCTGGAAACATGAGGACCACTCGCACATCCGATTTTGAAGTGCAGGTTCTGGAACGTGTGCAGCTGACCCACTACGAGTACTCGTCGTATTGCACGTGAAATGGGTGCTTCACATGCTAGCGGCTACCGAGTAGTCCACGAAAGTTTACACCCATATCACCCACAACGTGTCCATGCAATGCTTGTGACTGACTTTGCTCCAACGGTACTATTGCGTCAGTGGTTGCACCAACAATGGTTTGAGCCACCAGCTTTCCTCAAAATTTGGGACGAGGCCTCATTTGATTGTAATGGTGTTTCAAACAGCAGGAATAGCCACGTGTGGGATGAGGAATCCCTCACGCTGTAATAGCGTCACACCATCAAGGATGTTTTCCTGAGAATAACAGGAGGGGGTGGGGAGGGCATTGTAAGTGGCAATCTCTTTGGCCATATGTTCAACCTGGTCGTCTGAGTGGCCACCTGTACTTGAGGTTCTCTCAAAGTGATCTACCTCAGTTGTTGGAGTACGCAGCCTTGGCTGTTCCTGAGAGGATGTGGATGCTACATGACAGTGCACGGCCTCACTTCAGTTTGGATATCCTGAGTCATCTCAGCGCTCTATATCCTGGTCGTTGGATTGGAAGTGGAGGTCCTATTCCATGGCCTGCTATGTCACCTGACCTCAATCCCCTTGATTATTTCGAATGGGTGACTTCTGTGTGACGCCCCAGTGGATGACGACGTGCTATTAGTTGCCAGAATTATAGCTGCCTGTGTTGTGATTGAAACACGCCAGGGATATTTGACTGGGTGCGTCAGAAATTGTTCGCCGATGTCGAGTGGGTTGAGGCTGATGGCCGTCAGTATCAGCAGATATTGTAAGTAACAGCGCAAATGAAACATTCATTGTGTCAGTGATGGTGTTTGCAGTTAACTGTAGGTATTGTAAATAAAAATGTATACAGTAGTGTGATTCTATTCCTATTAACCACTCGCGATGGTTTCACCAACTCCCGTTTCCCTACCTCAAATTGTTCAGTGGAGCATCCTCTATGTCCTGTCAAATTTGGTACGCCCTTACGGAAACACCCTGTATAGGCCAGTGGCAGAGTGGGATACTGATACCAGCGAAGGAAAAATAGCAAAACTGTAAAGTTTGATTTCTGCACTTCAGTTGACCTTTATTTCAGTTGACCTATACAGATCAACTCATCAGAAGAATATGATATTAGTACTAGCGAAGGAGAAAAAAGCGATAAACCTTAAATTTATTCTTGTACTGCTTCTGTTCCTTTTTGAGAAATCGTATTTCTATACTGAGACCGTTAGCGGTCTTACTACGCTTTCTTGCAGATCACTCGATGTGGCTTTCCTTTCAGTCTAACATCTGCCATCCAGTAGAATATGCTACGCTGTGTTAGTCACGACAAACACAATATATGTGTCTAGTGCAAGACTTTTCGTTATCTTTCACTTTACAATGTAATCTACAAGCATCCTCGTCCAATCCCGATAGTTACTTTTCTGTTTGTAGAAAATGAATACGCATCATTCACTCACTATTCTTATTTTAGTCTCTCTCGATCTTGTTTAATGTTTCGCATTATCGCGAATTACGTGAACATCAACACTGTTTCTCTGGTTGCATTTGTGCGTATACTTTGCACTTATATTCTTATGAATCTCAGAGTTATTGCCTTTTGAGAGCTGTTTTATAACCTTAACCGCAAAACATGTACCAGTCAGTGGAAGCAGCGGAGAGTGGCTACAGTATTATCGAGACACTTTTAGAATCCGTTTCAAGAAACGCATGTTGAGTTCCATCACTTTGACGATGTGAAGAACTCATGGTCTCTACTTCACTTCAGGTGAAGGTTGTTTCACCAAGCCACAGTGTAAATTCAATAATCGAGAGACACATTCTACTATACTTGTATTCATCTCATGCCTAATACAACCCAAATATTCTATAGACATTAGTACTATTCCTTTGTCTCCTGCTAAGTTCTCAAATGTGCTATTTGGTAACTTCAGAAACTAATGAAATTTGAACGATCTCGGTTACTAGGGCCCAAACAATGGTGACTATTTCAGAAAGTCAGAAACTAATTAACAGAAGCACAAGACAATACGCTTCTAGTGGTTTCATGTGCATATTTTCATAATGATTAGATTAAGATGTCTTCTTAGAATCTCACCCTGTTGTGACTTCAAACTTGGTGACTGCCAAGCAGTCTACAATACATACGCTGTCACTGTATTAGTTTAACGTGTGAACTAAGGTCAATATTAGAAGTGATTGTGAATCTTTCTTCGCAGATGTTCCGAAGGCTTTTCGGTGCGTTCTGCCTCCGCTTTCGGGGGCAGTCAGATGATGAATCTTTCGAAGACCTGATAGATGAAGATTTAATTGGAAAGCCAGAGGTGAGAAACATCGAGATATATTGAAAAAACAGTAATTACTATTAGGAGTATGTATTTTCTACTTAGTAATACAATAATACACATTACATCACAAACTGCTATCACGACTAATGAAAGTTGCAAGACTATCTTAGTTATTCGAAGAACTGTCAATCTTCGAATAGCAGCTGACTTCATACGTTCGTATAAACGAGTTTCTAGCATCAATCAATGGAAGAATCGATGGACTGCCTAGATAGTCGTTTAATGATTACACAGTACCCAGCAGTCAGATAAAAACTGCTCTTCATACCTGCACATAAATTCCAATAATCTCGGGCGCAATATATGTTCTGCAACATATTACTTATTGATGTGACGTTTATTCACACGTACATTTTCATCAATATAGTAAAAGGAGTTAGAAGTGTTTTGCTATACCACTGACAACATATTTGCGATCTCGACACAAGGTAAAATACTATCGATATTCTCACCTTATTACCATCTGAAAACCAGTCCAACGATGAGCAGCTAAAACTGAAGGTTGCAAAGCTGCCAAATTTGATAACGTTAATATTGCAATAATTTTCATTTTATGCGTGAATAAACACACAAGAAATATTATACTTTAGATAAAGAGTAGAAAAAAAGCAAGTAACCACAACAGAATGAATTGTGACGGTGGAAACAAATCTCCCACAGAGGATGAGCACCGCGCGTTGGCGGCTGCGCTCAGACGTGGACGAGTTGGTGCTGCTGGCAGCGCAGGCGGAGAAGACCCGGCCACCGCCTGCTGCTGTTGACGTAGACTGCGGCAAAGTCATCGGGAAGGTAAGTCGGCATTGTGGCTGTCACTTATTGGTGGGAGCGACACACTACCAACAGGATAGGGGGTGACGAAATTCCAGCCCAAGCTCAGATATTACACATTGGTGAATCACGAAGCAACCCTTCCCCACCCCCCACCACCGCCTCCATCCACCCCATTTCTAGCTCATACATTATTGCGAAGTGACGTTGATAAATAATCAAAGTAGAGGCGTTCATCTAAATTACCGAAACACGAAGAATTATTACTAAGGACTTTCACGGACCTGTTCAGTAGATGAATCTTACATTTCTTACCGTTGTGATACAGCCGTTGATTGGTAGCTAGTGCCCAAGTAAGCATACTCCTTGGGAGGAGCTTACTTCTTACTGATTTCCTTTCCGGCGCAAACTCCAAAACCGACAATTCCGTGACACTAAATGCCCATCCGCAAGGTATTATCCTCTTCCAATGAAATATAATGAACCCATAGCTCCTATAATTTAACTGAAGTAAGTACGTTATAAGTACTAACGCAAAGAATTCTTTTGCCGTGCAGGTGAATGACGCTTGGATAATTGTGACCACCGCCGAGATCCACGAGCCTCCTGCGACGGTGAATGACGAGGACATCCCGCCTATCCCTCGCCGCCGCAGAGGGTGTCGGAGGTGCTGGGCGGAGAAAGTGGGGGCGAAGACCGTTGTGAGCCCACATGGTGGCCGGGCTCACCGCTTCACTCCCCACTAAACGTATATTAAGGATGGCAGATGACGAGGAACTCCAGCTGATGCCTCGTCACTCTGGATAGTGTGGGAAGTGCTGGGTGGAGAAAGTGGGGGGGGGGGGGGGGGCAAAGACTTTTGTGCTCTTATATCTTGAGTGGCGACATTGGGCAATCAACCAATAACCATATTCATGTGACAAGAAGGGGGGTAGATGGCGAAGTACTCCCTTCGATGCCACGTCTCCAGAGAGGGTGTCACAGGTGCTGAGTGAAGAAAATTGTGTGTTTGCATGGAGTCTGTAGAGACTGGCTCACCAACCAAGAAACATATTCATGAGAAATGAAGCCCATTAGATAACGAGTGAGTACAGCCGATGCCACGTCGCCAAAGTTGGCATCGGAGGTCCTGGGTGAAGAAAGAGTGAAAATTGTTATGCTATTGCATTATGGGTGGAGACACAAGCTCGCCAGCCAATAAACATAGTGATGAGACATGAAGCCCATTAGATAACGAGTGAGTCCTGCCGATGCCACATCGCCACAGTCCGCATCGGAGGTCCTGGGTGAAGAAAGAGTGGAAATTGTTGTGCTATTGCATTATGGGTGGAGACACAAGCTTACCAGCCACTAAACATGGTGATGAGACATGAAGCCAATCAGATAACGAGTGAGTCCCACCGATGCCACTTAGCCAAAGGTGACATCGGAGGTCCTGGGTGAAGAAAATCGGAGTGAAGACTGTGGCGCAGTTGCATGATGGAGGGGACACTCGGTCACCAAGGGGCAAGAAGTACAACAGATGACGAGGAAGTCCTGCCGATGTCACGTCGCCAGAGAGATGTCACATCCATGTGAATTAAACATGTCTCAATTGTATAAATATTTGAACTCTAAAATTAAATAAATTTATGAATGATACATCTCTGAATTGCTTACTTTATATGTTCCTGTGTTAACTAGGCTTTATTTTCACTCTGTTCTCCTTTATCAGATAATGAAATAACTATTACAACTTTCACCAAGGATGCATGCCTCTCTCTCTTTATAAATGTGACTGCACAGAGAGATATATTTCGCAGTGGTACCTATTTAGATGGGGATCTCACACGCCCTATTATACGTGAACTGCCGCAGTTATAGGTACATAGGCTGCCCTTATTCAACGGAAAATCACAAGTAAATTCGAGGACATTTGGTTCACAGCTACTGGTCAAAACACAAAATGATCTTTTATCTTAGTGTTAACAACTTCTTCCCAGTGGTGCTCTGTGCAACAACATATTTACATAAATTCCTCTGATACGTAATTTGCAGAAAATTAAATAGCTGTCTAACATAAAGAAAAATCAATGGCGAAAGGATGTTATTCGCTCAGATACCTACACCAGAAGAGAAGCGTAGAGAGCGGAGAACTTTCTGAACATCGAGCAAAGCATACTCGGAACGCTAATCTAAAAACTCTCCAACTCTTCGCTGTTATTCGCCCAGATACCTACACCAGAAGAGAAGCGTAGAGAGCGGAGAACACTCTAAACATCAAGCAAAGCATACTCGGAACGCTAATCTAAAAACTCTCCAACTCTTCGCTGAAATTAAATGATATGTTTCTGGACGTAACTAAAATTTACATTCCAGCATAGTAAATAATGATTCGGTTCTGAAATTACAATACAAATTTGGGCTTCATAAGTCAGTTTCTAGTGATGTGGAATATCAGCTTTAATACAAGATATATAGTTCCCCATACATTGTTGATCGCCCACGATTATTCAGTTTTAAATTTAGTTTCTGGTTTCAAGACTATTGTATGAAATTGCCAAAGTTCCTTAAGGTTAATCGCACTTGTGCTGAATTAATAGTGTCTGTTTGTATTTATTGGTGTTACAGACAAATTAGAAGACGCTATACAGAGTAACTACTAATGTCCCAAGTGATGTACTCTGTGGTGGACCTATCTGAATATCTAGATGATAAAACAGTCAAGCAATTTTCCGCTTAACTCTACAAGTGTTGCCATAACCGAAAAGAGATCTACAGGCAAAATAAGAGATTAAGTGGATAAATTTAGTTAGTGTGTCTAACTCAATTACTAAATCCACAAAAAGTATAAGCCTAGGCCGAATAGATAAAAATATTTACATAGTATGACAAAAGCTTCAAATAATATGAAACAATCACAAATAAGTAGGTATTCTAGTATGATAAAAAAATTTATTACTATTATTATTACGTTAAATATATTTCGATTCAATCAATTTAAATCTGTGTTTCATACTAGAATGTCGTGTTCCCAGTTTGGCACAGCTTTGCCACAGGAGACACGAAAGCGGTCGAAGACGTCCGTCTTCTGGTCGGCTGCTGATCGTTGTCAGAAGGAGGCTAGTTTTTGATTACGCAAAGACTTCTATTATTTGGAAAAGAACAACCCGGATTTCTTTACGTAATTAGTACGAATTTTATAATTACCTAAGGGACCTTTCACAATGAACAGTAAAAAAATGCATTTGCAAATGAAATAATTAATAAATGGGCAGCTATGAATTGTATAGAAGACAAGGAGCGGCCTTCTGTCTACGACCAGGATGCCGCCGTATTCTCTGCTGTAGTAATGGCTGTTTGACATTTATAAAAATAATATGGCACGGAGGATAAAAAAGTATAAAGGAAAAGAACAGAATAAGAAGTCTGGTAAACACTAAATATATTCAAACAATTCTCACTAGCAAAATTAGGGCTTATTTATAAACAATACAACTTACATAATTACTTTTCTAACAGTATGGTGCGATCAGATTTCAGCCTGTCCTTTACTAGCTCCTATGTTCGCGTTTTTGTCACAAATTACAGTCACTTTTCTCCTTCGTTAAAGACAATTCTTGCACTGTTCAACACCTCCGATAACAATAGCTTGCCGAGTTACAGTTTCGAACATAAATTACTTGAATGTTTTAATTAATAATGTTGTCTGCACGCTGGCAAGACCGCTCACTTTTTTAGCTTAAAGTCGACCTTCTCCACGCTTTCACACCACAAGCAGAAGTACATTAAAATCTGAAGATCTACAAAGGTTTTCTACCGTCATCTTTTATTTAGATCTAAGCGGAACGACAGTTCAGCTTCTGTTAAAATGTTTCTTTTACTGCGCAATCGATGTATTAGCGTCCGCGCTAGATGCGCATCTTTACAGTTATGTAAATTATACAAAACAAATGTCTTTCAAAGGGTACTCAAAGCTTTCGTAGGACGGAAATACCAATAATATTACAGTATGCACATCTAATCTACATATGTATTGGATTTGTTCAAGTAAAATACACAGCTCTTGTCACTCATACTTGAAAGGTTTTCTGAATTTGCATGCAGTATATCACGAACATAAGTAAAAAATCGTTTGTAATATCTGATCTCGACATTTTGGAGATTATATATTTTTGCTGAACTGTAATAAAAGCCATAATATTTTCAATTAATTTAAATACTGAAAAAACCTGGAATGTGTAAAGAATTTTTCTTTAACAATACACCACGACGGCAGTGAAAGATAGATATTAATAATTTCGATCAGAATGAGCATAATAAGACCAGCTCCAACGAAAAGCTGTTATTAAACCCACAGTCTAAACCAAATGATGATGCATGAAATTTAAAAAAACTTTCCTACTGGCCAGTGGATGGCCACCTTAGGGTGTCCTACGGTCTGCAGTACCTTCAGGATTGTGCCCCCTGTTACGAGTACCCTCTGTGGCAACCCTACCCTCGTGAAACGAGCGTGGGCAGGCTCACATCGAGTAACATCCGGTTGGCACCAGTCTAGGTCCACCCACTGTTTCATCATAGGACGTTTTAACAGAATCGTAAAACAGAATGGCATAAAGAAGTTTGGGACAAATTCCCGCTGCCCTTTAGATATTCCGCTCAGGCTGCCTGCTTACCATACATATAACGATAAGATTCACTGCTGACATTGCTATCCTCAGTGAACGGATTAACAGATTAACGAGTACATATTGTGGACTGAGAGTAAGCCGAAAGAAGATGAAGATAATGAGAGGTAGGAAAAATGAGAACAATGAGAAACGAAACATCTATTGGGGATTCTAAGAAGACGAAGTTAAGGAGGACACGAAGAAGAGACCAGAGCATTTGTGTCCAATAGAAGTCTACTACTATGAAATATACCCCATATTTTCAGTAAGAAATTTCTGAGAATGTACGTTTGGCGCAAAGCATTCTATCGCAGTGAAACACGGGCTGTGGTAAAACGGGACCAGAAGAAAACCGAAACATTTGGGATGTGATGGAACAGAATAGTGTTGACAATAAAGTAGACTGTAAAGTTAAGTAATGAGGAGGATCTCCGTAGAGTCGGGGAGGAAAGGAATGTTTGAAAAATACTGACAGGATGATAGGACATCGAATAATACATAATGGAACAACTTTCATGGTACAAGAAGGAACTGGAAGGGTAAAAGCTGTAGAGGAAAAAAGAGATCGGAATTAATCAAGCAAACTGGTAAGAATGTCTGAGATGCTTAGGTTGGAAAAGGAGAGGAATCCGTAGTGGGCCGCAGGCTGCTTCAAGCCAGTCACAAAACGGGATGATGACAGGCGAATATCTTGCTCAAGCAGTCAACGGGGGTGAAAAATGGACGCTCCTTGTCACGTTACAAACAAATCAACAATCCGTGCCACAGCAGCGTAGTGATTCACCTCTTAAAACCAATTTTAAGACATAAGTTCTTATTAAAAAGCCATAAATATACAAAAATAACCGTACGCTGTCTATGATCGTAAGGAGTCTTCTACTGATCGAGCTTCTATCGTGAATGTAGGCTGCAAATGCTGATTGGTGTTGTTAGCCAAAGGGGAATCTGCGAAGGGTAATGCAAAGGAAGCGAAGCGGGATGTTGTGTGAAGGAATAACGCTTTTTCACGAGAATTAACACCACAGTACATTTCTCGTAATACAGAATCAGCTCAAAAAAATGGTTCAAATGGCTCTGAGCACTATGGGCCTTTACATCTGTGGTCATCAGTCCCCTAGAACTTAGAACTACTTAAACCTAACTAACCTAAGGACATCACACACATCCATGCCCGAGGCAGGATTCGAACCTGCGACCGGAGCGGTCACGCGGTTCCAGACTGAAGCGCCTTTAACCGCACGGCCACATCGGCCGGCCCAGAATCAGCTGCCACGGTTTGGATGGAAAGTGCTAAACCACGCACGTATCAGCTCTGGCCTTGCCCCAAATGACTTTGTACTCTTTCACTTCCTTATATGCTTTAAGCACTGCCACTGCGAGGTGTAGATACAGGTAGCAGTGGTTCCAGATGTTGGTAGTAGATCCCTGTGACGCGGCATGCTACTTTCGTGTCCGTTTTTTATGGCTGTTGGAACTAATGGAAAACCCATGTACGTCGTTAGCTATGTAGCAGTTTGTCCATTGCTCAGCGCAGTCTCTTCGCCGATTTTGAAAATTTCTTTCGGAGCACACCAAGCTTGTCATGATTAATCCTTCAGTTAATATAATCCCAAAATTTATCACATTTGGAAAGTTGAAATGACATAGTCGACCGTGCCTAAAAGTGTAGCAAGGTATATAAATTAACTCATTTCTTTTCTTCACCTAGGCTGGAGTGTTCGATAGATCTGGACATCCAGACATTCAGGGTGAAATGCGGCAGTGGACGCTCAAGAGCATGGCCTGAATCGAACGCCAGAGGAGAACCTGAGAAGAGCGGGGTCGTCCTACAAGCAACTACCTCTGCAAAGCGATCCCCTCGTTACACAGACGTAACAATGAGGATGCCGCCGTTATCTACACTTGCAATATGATCAGAATGTATTAGATATATCTACATATCATATTGCCGCCATTCAGAATTAAATATTTAACAACAAATCACCCAAAGTACATCGCATTAGGATTGACCGAAGTAACGAATGTATAAATAGACAAACGTACACACGCAATGAAAATGTCATGTGAAGGAAAAGGAAAACAGACGTAGCAGAAGGATAAATATCCCTTGATTATGAAATGTTTAGACATACTGTTGAGATGATCACTATATCATCTACATTCGAAAGTAAATAAGTTAACACTTTTTAGTATCCATTCAAAAGTCAAAACCACATATATTAACACGGTTGCCTCTAATCAATTTCAAACTGACTTCCCAGACACCACATTTCCCTCAAAAATTACATCCTATCACCAACACCTGCACCTGAAAGACATTTAATACACACAGTCATGTTTGAGCAACGGACAAACAGTTCAGTGCGTCGGTTCTTAATGCCTTTGTTTGTAATGGGTGATACGGCGGCAACTACCAATTACTTATTTTGAACCCGCACTACGTGTGTACCAGGAACGGCATTCAGACAGGCGAAATTCACGTAATCCATATAATATTCATCTCTGAGCTCTGCGGCACTGTTAACAAACGGAATGGTCATTAGTTACACGGTATTTCTGAACAAAGGTACACCTTAGTTCTGACGTACTTAAGTAAGTATCACCAATCTTCCTTTGTGTAGTCAGCAGCGTCATACAGGTTTTGACTGTCTCTGTTAGTTTATTCGATTAGTAGTACTTAATCTATCGTAACTGGTTGAGACAAGTAGGCTTATAAAGTATGCATCACCATCATAAACAACGAAATTAACAGGAGATATGAAACTATGAGGTGCGGAAGCAAAAGCCTTAGAGCGCGGAAACACTGAATCATTCACGAAAGATTGAGTGCGATAAACGGAATAAACTTACAGAGGCATCCATGAGCTATGTGACTGTACCGCTAATAACACAAAGGAATAGTAGGATATATATGGCGGAAGTAAGATATATCCCAAAGTGCCATGTAACTCATGACAAATACTCAAATTTTTTTACAGTGTGATTTAGCTCGCTAACAGTTGCCCAAAGTTCTGAGAGGGAACTTATATCGATTACGTTTCTATATAGCCTGGCGCGATACCGTTCCTGAAACACATGTAGTGGAAGTTGTATAAAACAAATGGGTAGGGGCAACTGAATCACCCAGTCTAAATAGCAGCCTTAAGCTCTTTTGGCTCCTCTTAACGTTTTGTAAGTGACTGTTCGGCCTCACGTGCCTCACCACAAATCTACTCATTTGCGCGATATTCTCTTGCTGCATTGCTGTCCTGTAAATAATTGCAATCAGTCTCTCTCCTTGTGGCTACTTTTAAAACTCAACCTAGTTTTTGCTTTACTTTACCAGTGAAATCCATTAACTTGTTCCTGTGCATTAAGTTACGTGTATCCGGTAATTACAAAGTGAATTCAAACTCAGTATTACGTTTTTAAACTATTCTAGATTTTTTAACGGTTGGTCTCTGTAATGACACAGCGTTTGGAGCACTGTACCATCGATTTGTTCCCACCAAGCGACACATGGAACGTAAGTAGCTGTAGGTTTGTTATAATGTTTGGATATGGTAAAATGAATTTTGAATTTTGTTGTTACAACTGCAATACTGGAACAAATTGTTGTGTTTATTTCTGTTTCATGACGCGAGTGGGGGCGTGGCAGTGGCGGAATGGAAGTTCTTCCCGTCGCCACACAATCAGAGTTACCAGCCATCAGAAACGTGACAACGACGGTCAAGATCCAAAGAAGATACCCCAGAAGCGACTGGCCCAACCTTACCGTAATAATGGAAAATAGTAGAATTTTACATACTGAAAAAGATTTTGTATGGGATTGATACTGTGAAGATCGAGAGAGGTCATGTTCAGCTTTAGTCATGAAAAGGTGCAAAGTTACTCATTCACGTTGTTAATGCTTGATACGTGGCTATATAAACTGCATGATTTCACTGTAATAAAGCGGATAAACAGTAATCTTATTAATTTTGTAAGTGTTTAGTTGAAAAGTTTGTATGAAGACAATTGCTACGAAATGAGTGTGAGTGGAGTGTATTTTGGACTAACTGAAGTTGATTATTTAAAGTTGAAGCGAGCTTATTGAAACGGGAGATCAAATTATACAGGACAGTGCTATCTTTGGAATATTGAATGCACGGACGTGGTATTTTATAGGCTACATCTCACAGCGATAAGGATACCGAGATTTTCTTTAGCAGGCATACAAAAGATAAATCTAACTTCGTAACACTGTAGATACGAAGGTTTAGGAAATTACAGAGGAAACAAGTTTTCAATTGACAATTACATATGAACAGACAAAGATCATCTTTGTACTTGAAGCTCCGCTGCGGCGTACCACAATACTTAAGTCGCTGGATATCATAAGTTACATTACATACAATTTCAAAGCTGAAAGTCATACTAATTATGGAAAAGTGTTAGTTGTAACTAGTCGAAAAGCTAGTTATTCCTTAAAAGTGAAAATTAGTGAATCTGTACTTTTTTTTAGTTGAAATTAATAAACTGTACAACAACAAATGTTATTAGGAACAAAGATCCATTGCTACGGAAACCTGACAGAAAGCAATACCTTTGGGTTGCTGTGTCGTCAAATTTTTGTATTCATCAAGACTACTAAACCTACTACTACCAGTGCGCTTATACCGTCGACGATCCACCGATAAAACTGAAGCGCCATATTGATTACCTCTTCCGAAGTATGCAGTAAACGTCATCTACAATATGTGCTTTGATTTATTGCAGTAGCACATCGTATCTGACATGTAACACGATTTCGTCACCGGTCGAGAAAAGTTGCCATGCTGCTGTATCTTGTACTTACTGTCTTATATTTTCAATTAGATGCTGGGGATTTGGATGGGATTGGAAACTGATTGTGAATTGTGCAAGCACGGGCTTATAAGTGGCCTGTTTTTTAATAAACTACAACACCAGAGCACATACGAATACCAAGTCTTTGAACTCAACCACATGGAATAACAACAATGTTATTAAAAAATTGGGCACCAGTAAGATACCGTGAAAAATCTCTAAAATATTTCTATGCTTCAGGAAAAAATAAACGATGCTGCTTATACCCACAAATATTTTACGAAAGGACATCGAAATAGACCGAGAAAATGCTCCTTCCCGTAAATAAGTTGAGAAGAGTACACAAATAAAAATCAGGTGCCTACAAATAACTTGAAAAGTGCATCCTAGAGAAATCCCGAGCCACATGTAACTAAATCACTGTTCCACCAACAAGAAAAACGGAATACAATAACTTTTGCCAATGTACTAACTCTGTATAACGGTTTCCCCCTATTTTCAAACCACAAGCAGAATGGTACATTACATGACACCATATTCCCCCCATGCAAATCCCCTTAAAAACAGTTTTAGCACAATCAAATTCTTTACACACCAACCGAACTAAGCCGTTTTCTTCTATCTCGGCACATTCCGTAGCACAGTAATCTAGTCTGTCAAACTCTGACAACTACCAGTGCTTGACACTAGGAAGCACTGTACACAGAAGCACCAATCACTTTATGCTCTGCTCTGCCTCGCTGTAACCAGACTCTCCGCCGTCCTTCCTCTTGGTCTGTGACCTACTGTTTTCTTTTGGACATCGCTACCCGAGCCCTATTACATGAACATCTCAACTACTTTGGTTTTACACCATGTCCTATAGCCCATTATTTCCTCTCAAATCTGAATTTTGTTAACGTTTCAACGTTACACTCTGTCTCCGAAATCATATTCATATTCTCCCTTTCCCATACACAACTTCTACTTTGTTAAGTGCCTTCTAAAGAACCCGTTGAAGGCAAATACGAATTTCAACTTCATCACCCACTAACACCATCACAATAATTTTCATCAGAAACCTAAATACTATCAATGATAACATTATTATCTGCAACATTATTGTCGTACACAATCATAACTCTAAACCCACAAAACATCATATCTCAATCAAATGTCTAGTTACTCTGCCTGTCGCCATAAATGTGAGATCAAATTTAATAATATCCAACATACTACCCAAAGACAGTAAGTGTTAAATCAATCGTTACATTTATTCAGTATACAGTACACAATACAGCAATGTTATCACACACACGCGAATTTCACGAGCGTCATACTCTTCAAGAATCTGAACATATCTATATCACGAAGTAGAAGTACTTGTAAATGTAAAGTAGTAGTCATCAAAAATCAGTATAGGGAAATTCCTCATTTTCCTTTACAACTTCCGGCTCTGTGTCGTCCCATCACATTACCAGTTCAGCACCAGAGTACCACCTTCTTGTGATCAGTGTTTCTGTCAATGTTTGCAAGTTGTTAAATTACCTTATTTCTGCTTCAGTGGCTTGTATAATGATGAGAAAGTGCTGAACGTCATTTCAATGTAGCAAGCTTTGTACTAAATTGACCATTTGCAAAGAAACAAATGGTCCACACACAGCAGTATTGTGACGTAATGTTAATAAGAGTGCGATGTTTCTTATAACACATGACGCAAAGAAAATGAAGCAGCCATGAAACCTTCAGTGACTGCCTCCCGAGTGCACATTACGCACAAGTAAAACAACAAATAATAGTTATTAAAAAAACTAAACATTCGATATTCCATGTTTTTATACACAAAAACAACGTTTCACAAGTGTGTGTATCGGAGCATGAATCTGTATTCGACTACGAGAAATTATTTTGTACTTTTAAGGTCAATTTTAAAATATAGAGAACCAGCATATAATTTTTATTCAAATAACTATCTACTGCTTTTTAATGTGTTGTGAAATTAATTCTATTATAGGAGAGACGTGTTAAATTTGAGATTTACGTCAGTTTATTTTCATGTGATAATAGCAGAAGTAAAGTATTGCACTAACTATCTGTTAGTAATAATATTATTCTCTTTCACTTCTGTTCTCCGAAAAAAGTCATAAATGTAATACCGAGCTAAAAATGACAATATCTTTCTGTACTTTGTTATATTCCTAAAAACACAGTTTAATAAGCAAGCTAAACGAATTTTATCAGATTACTCTTTCAATAGTAACGTTAAAATCGTGTCTCTGCTCTCGTGCCTATGTCCATATGTTGCACACATCTTATCCCTCGCTCTCTCTCTCTCTCTCTCTCTCTCTCTGTCCAATTCCTTGTCGCCCTCAGTCTGTCCATTTCCTCCTTCCTCTCTCTCTATCAGCCTCCTCCCACCCCCTCTCTCTAACAATCTCCCCCCCCTTTCCCTTGTCCATCTTCTCCTTCTCATCCTTCCGCCCCATATTCCCGACCATGCCCATCGCCCTTCCTCCCCTCTCTGTCTATCACCTACTTCCCCTCTCTCTGTCTATCTCCTCCTACACCCTTTAGATCTCCAGCTACTCTCATGCCTTCTCCTTCCCCCTCTCTCTATCTACTCCTCCCTCCCTATCACTCCCCCTCCACTCACTATTACTCCATCTCCTCCTCCCCCTCCCTTAGCTAAGGTGCACTTGTCTGTACATATAACCCCTGAAATACATTACGATACTACCTGCACAACTTGGCATTCATGCAGCGCTGTTTAGATCCCAGGCACTACCGAAGTTACAAGAAAAATTCATTATAAAGTATGTCATAATGCAAATAGTATATCAACAGGTATGACTTGCTTCTAAGTGAAAAGAAACAAGTGTCACTAATGTATACACAACATAACGCTTGTGTTTTAGATACTTGAAAATAGCCGAAAATGCACAGTTGTACACGACACAAGGAGAATGGCAGCTGAAGGCATCATGACACTTTCCAAAACATTGCCAATTTTTTTTGATCCCCACTCACACTGCAGCTGAACAGACAAATAACGAGGCGTGTTGGCACTGTATTGTGAACCAGTTCAGATATTTTAAAATTTCAAGTCTCTGGCTTGTCAGAAAGTAAGTTTAAATATACAGCAAAATTTGTACCAAATAGACAGAAGGAGAAGACAGCAACATAATAAAAACGTGAAAAGAAGAGAATTTGATACACCTGAAGGACTCAAACCAACAGTCTACTGGAACTGGTTTAACACACTGTTTTATTTACGGCCCGCATCTCGTGGTCGTGCGGTAGCGTTCTCGCTTCCCACGCCCGGGTTCCCGCGTTCGATTCCCGGCGGGATCAGGGATTTTCTCTGCCTCGTGATGGCTGGGTGTTGTGTGCTGTCCTTAATTTAGTTAGGTTTAAGTAGTTCTAAGTTCTAGGGGACTGATGACCATAGATGTTAAGTCCCATAGTGCTCAGAGCCATTTGAACCATTTTTTTTTTTATTTACGAACAGGAGATAACCTTAACTAACTGCTATTTTATGGACCATCTCTGATGTTAGCATCAACAGCTCATACATGTATAAATTTTACCATACAACCACTGAAAATATACGTTATACACAGTGATTTACATGGAGAACCGGTCTAGGAGAAGAGGAAGGACACATAGTAGCAGAACCCTATGCTCTGTATCGTTCACCATATTGTAGTTAGGTTAAAAGTTGCAATCAGTTAGCGTTTGATTCAGGATGAAGTACCTACTTCTGGACATAAACTTAATATCACGACAACAGTGAGCGAAGAAGACTTTTCAGGTATGATTGAACTAGTTTATTAGAAGGCACCAACATAACCATCCGTAGTAGTTCCACTCTTCTCTAAGCTATGAAATTTACACTCTCTCTTACGGTTCATTTCTTGTAAATTCCCGTATTTAGGGAGAAAAAATGGTACAGATACAGAAAAACTCTTTATTAGTAAACAAAACTGACAAAAGTTGTCAGTCTCCAACCTGATATGATGCAAGTACTCATCAAGAAATTTAGCATCATACAAACCGAATTTATGGAAAAAGGTGGGTATGTGTCATGGATGTTAATAATTTAAATTGTATTCATTGTGAACTGGTCTGTCAAACTTGCCCTTTAGATGACAATGGTGTCCACGTGGATTTTTCAGTTTTATATCCAAATGCTGGTCAGAAAAATGACATTAAATTATCTGCTCGTATAAGGCCTCCAGGGAGTTAGCCATTCGAATGTTTTTGCTACAAAGGCAATCCCTATTCTACGCAAGCTTTCTAGCTGAAAAAGCAGACGGGTCCCATAATTATCCACATCACACGATTTAAATTTGTTACAACTGGAATGATAACAACATACCATTTGATAGGCGTTGCTGCATTCAGTATGTGTAGTTTTGTGAAAATGGTGTAAGAGATATTGGGATCTCCCTTACAATGCGCCACAGGAACTAGTAAGCACTCAAAGTCAGTGTTCACAAGAAATGGGCATCGTTCCTGATGGTGCTCGCTTGTAAAAATTGGTAATTTTTATCGTCAGTAGGCATTCCCTTTTGAACCAGTTCCTCGATCAAGCAGACAGTCGTATGTCTTTCGGAACACTCATGCTTCGTGGACAGTTTGAGTCATCTACAGAAAAAATGCTCTCTGGCACAATGTTTCTACATTTTGGCGTAAAGTAAGCTGTACATGCTTTTGATCTAGACAAAGTGATGCCTCTCGCATTCGGTGAACATTAAGATACTTAGGATTGTGAGTGGCTAATTAGCAAAATTATGGGGTTCCTAGTGCTTAACCTTTTAGTTCTACTGGCTCGCTTTCCTTCTGATCTAAATGTAGACCACCAATGTCAACCCTGCAATTAGTGATCGTCTTCTGGAATCTTGGCAGGCCTAGGTTTTCTGACAGAGAACCATATGCCTTTGGTGTTATAGTACCTACAAACCATTAGATGTCTTGTAAGTATGTATCTGTAAGATGTGTACTCAGCGAGTAGTTTCTACCTCCGACCGAAAAGATCATGCGAAGTAATATTCATCCTTCTCATTTAGTATCTCGACGTCATACATACATGTCTAGCTTCAACATGGAGGAAATGGAGCACCCAGCAAATCGATGAAAACATGTACACATCATGGTGGAATGTATGGCTGGGTGCCTTACTGGGAACTTTTCACTTCATATCGGAAAAACGTTTCAGTGTGTCACTTCTGAGTAACAGATCCATACCTTCTCCCATTGTTGCGCGATGCTTTTCCCTGCAGCATTATTAGTGATATCTTTGGGGTGGGACAGCTCACAATACAGAACTGTCCTGCATCTGATGGTGTTATATAGTGTTAAGTGCTGATGGATTTATGGAGCACCCGTTCCAACAATGCTTCGCAAGCACGAGAAGAGGTAGCAGGATCTTAAGATCCTGCACTGAAGTTATCAATAACTGAGTGCAAAATCCTGTCCCTGAAAGCACCAGCAGCCACAGAGTAGTATAATGTGGCTGCATATTGGTAAACAGGCCGTGATGCTGCTACTGCTACACACTGGAAGAAGTGACGGAGGCGTCCACGGTACAGCCCTGCTACTGCTAGGCCGAAGTGACGCAAGCGTCGACAGCTGCGTCGATGACGGATCTGGCCGTGGTGTTACACCCCCATAAGCTCCCAACACTCCGTCTGCAGCGGAACAAGAAGCGAAATTGGTAAGTATCGCACACACACACAACCATTGGACACATAGATTGATAATCCAAAACATTATGATTACTGCCCACCCAAGGGTTCGATGTCAAGTTATGGAAACTTGATACGGTACATAAAGAATATAAGTGGATGGAAGGCGGATGGGGAATCAATACGGGTATGATACGGGACAATATACAAATCATTTCGAAACGGACAATGGGGACAGAAACTCGCAGGGCTAGATACCACACGTCCTAGCGTGTGGAAGCTAGCCAGACACTACTCCAGCGAGAGACGTTACATGCCCACCCTACAAGGACCAGACGGCTCAGCTAACTCCTCGACGGAGAAGGCAGAGCTTACGGCCACAACATCTGCAGCGCCTTTCATGCCGAATCTGGCTCCTTCAGATCCAGTATTCACACGTGAAACGGACCAGGAAGTTACACGACCTGTAGCGCAGCCCCCGCGCGACGACACACTAGTACAAACATATTACATTACCTGTCAAGGTTAATAATGCTAGAAAAGCCCATGGGCCTTATGGCATTCAAAACCATGTGCTTTCAGGAGTTCACGGATAGAGCCGTAGAATACCTCGCACACATAACAAATGCCACCCAAAAACATCAACACCTCTCTGACTTTTGGAAGGCGGCCAAGTTCCTGAAGTTGAGGAAGCCAGGGAAAGACCAGTCCCCCCAACAAAATTACCGACCCATCAGTCTGCTTGGCTCGCTAAGCAATATCTTTGACAAGGTAATACTACAATGCATCACCAGGGCACTACATCGCCAACGACACCCTAAGACCGGAGCAATTCGGCTTTAGGAATCACCACTCACAACACACCAACTCCTCCGCGTAGGCGACCATAGAACACATGGTTACTACATGAGCAAAGCTTACCACGGCCGTGTTCCTGGACAACGAAAAAGTTTTCGATCGCCTTATACGCAGAATAAGCGAAGCTGTTTTCCCGGACAGACTCCAACGTCTCATACACTCATATCTCACGAAAAGATGTTTTAACGACGACGTGCAGATCAACAATCGACACAACACGGTATCCAAGCTGGAGTACCAAAGGGATGCATCCTAAGGCCCATCTTGTTCAATCTGTACATTAACGACTTCCCAGAAACACAAAACACAATGTTAGCCATCTACGCGAGTGACACAGACGTTCTTCCGCAAGAGTGGAAACCGTTGAACGTTAATACACGAATAGAGTCGTCAATCAGAACTGAATATCCTTGGTTAGAACGATGGCGTATTAAAGTTAATTTCGACAAATGTGAAGCAGTTCTGTTCACACGCAGACTGAAACTACTGTGCAAACATCAGTACTGTAAATAGGTAACATTACATACGCCCACAATTCGTTTCCGAGAGAAAAATCACATACCTCGGTGTTTGGCTAGACTGGAAACTTAGACGGGGGACCATATCGAATACGTTGTCAAAAGGGCGCACACGAAGCGCAAACAACTGTACCCAATGCTAAACAGGGAAAGTACACTGAATAGGAGTGTGTCGATGTCCATATACCGCAGCTCTCCAGACGAGAGCGTGGTAATGGTCAACCTTAACCAGACGTACGCAAACATCGCATTGCGAAACCACACTATAGTGGAAACGGATAGTTATTCAGAGATGCCAGTAGACATTTTGAGTTGGCCATCGTGCCACTGTGGGCGTGGAGAGGCTCCACCTCTGTTTGGGAAAAAAAGAAAATAAAGGATGGGGAATCATTCTAGCGACGACACGGTCCTCTAATGAGTAAATATACTTTGACAAAGGTGATATTATTATTACACAGATATTGTGAACGAGTATATCAGAAACGGCGTAGCTGATCGAATGTTCAAGTGCTACATTAGTGAGCATCTATAGAAATTGACAGAACGGCAGTGAAACAAGCTTAAGTGATTCGAAGTCTACGACTTTTCACAGTACGTGAGATTTGGAGGCGTGACTGATCTTGGTGGGGATGGCGAGCTGTGGCATCGCTGCCGGAAGAGAAAATGCTGGCGCACGTATAAGCTTTACAGAGCACACTGATCATCGTACATTGTTGAAAGGCAGCAGACGAGCCCTACGTGTTCGAATGTTGGCCCAACGACATCGTCAGTTACGACTGCAGTGGCCATAGGATTGCCAAATTGCATCGTGGATCAATGGAATCATATCGCCTCGTCGATGAATTACATTTTTGCTACACAAGGTCGACAGTGATCTCCACAAACGCCGTCATCCACGCGAACGGCCGTTCCAGATGTGCGTAGCACTCAGGAAGCAGGCAGCTGGTAGAAGTATCCCGCCATGGAGGGCATTCTGCTTCGCTCACATGGGACCTGCGGTAGTAATCGGAGATACGCTAACAGCTGTGGATCGCCAACACCTCTACATGCTTGATGCCGGCGATGTCACCTTCCAACAGGTTAATTGTCTGTCTCTCAGAGCCAGAACCGTACTAGAGCGATTTGAGGAGCATGATAGTGTACTCACGTTGATGTCTATGAAACGAAATTGGTTTGATGTGAATCCGATGGAATCCATAAGGGCCGCTATCGGGAGCAATCACCACGTGCACAAATCAGCAGGCAGATGATTTTTGAGGAAATTACATGATTTGCACTCGGATGTCTGGTGCGACATACCTCGACAAACCTAACGACAATCTGTCGAATTCACGATAAGGAGACTTGGAGAAGTATTGCGTTGCAAAGATGGATCGACAGGTTATTAAGCAGGTGGTCATAAAGTTTGGGCTCTTCAGTGTAATCCAGGAATAATAACTGATATATGATATCGACTCGAAGTTTGCTGGTGATAATTCCTCTCAGCCACTCATTAACCTCAGTACTTACCGTTTTGTTGATATTTGCTGTAATACTTTTTGTTCATCTTGGTTTCCACTTCCCTTGCGAAATCAGCACAAGTGCATCTACAATAAAAGGAAAAACACTGTGTGCAGCCTTGTAAAAATTATTTTTCCTGTCATAGAAGGAGTAGTAATATGTACTACTACTCGCGTAGCTGACTCGCTGCGACTGTCGTCATCTTACATGTGCTCTGAATACAAAAATATGATCTGGTTACTTTCGGTACTTCATCCACAATCTGGTCGAAACCCCACGACCTCTGAGTGGAAAACGGCGTTAGCCCACTGTCGATGGCATGCATGCGATCATCAACAATACCACCGAAACCCCACTAGATCTGGGTGGAAAAATGTGTCGTGCGTACTTGTTGTGATACATCACTATCGATCTGTTCACCTACAGGAAATAAAGGAACGTTGTATGCAAACGCGAGAAATAAATTACACCCCAATGGAAAAAAGAGACAGCTGATTATCGTCTAACTTACTCGACATTTTCTTATCATTCTACTACACATTATTTTTGCCAGCAAAGTGGATGCATGAGCTTTTAGGCTGATACTATGGTAACTCCCGCACTTGTCCGCTCTTGCTGTCTTTGGGATTGAGTGGATGATGTTTTCAGAAAGTCAGGTGGTATATCGCCAGCATCACACGTTCTACACACCGACTTGAATAGCATTTTTTTGTTGCTTCACCAATGGATATAGAAAATCCGATGGCAGATTCTGATTTTGGATCCACTGTCTCATCTCTGTCAACTTATCTTTCTTCTTCCATCACGGCATCAGGCAGTACACCCTGTCTCAGCGGCCTTCAGTGTACTCTTTCCACCTATCCGCTCTCTTTTCAGCACTTTTGTCGAATTTTAATTGCACACATAATGTTACCGTCAGTTCTTTTAGTTTCACCAAAGGTTGTGTTAATTTTCTGTAAGCTGCCTCACTCATTCCGACCATGATTGATTTTTGGCTTCTTCACATTTCTCATGCAACCATTCAACCTTAGCTTTTCTACATTTTCTATTAGTTCATCTTTAAGTGACCTGTTTTACTGTATTCCTTAATTTCCTCAACGATTTCGTGCTTACTACTTCCATAGAACAGCAGTATTTCTTCTGTTACTCATGATTTCTTCGCAGTTACCTTCCTTGTACCTATGTGGTTTCTTCCAAAATGCGTGACTGCACATTTTAGAGATGTACATTCCTCTTCCACTGAACTGCCTACTGAGCTATTCATTACTGCAGTGTCCATATTAGCCTCAGAGAACTTCAAGTGTATCTCTTGATTGCTCTCTACTTCACAGTTCCACCTCCTTCGTCCCTTATATTTCCTGACTAGTCTCTTAAGCTTCAGTCTACTGTGCATCACTGGTACAGTGATTAACCCTTATAATTGCATATATGGCTGCAGAATCTCTGCCTGACCATGGTATAATCCAGCTGGTATCTTCTCATATTTCGTGACCTTTTCCAAGTATACCTCCGGCTCTTCCGGTTTTTGTACAGGGTAATCACTAATATTAGCTGAAATTTATTTCAGAACTAAATTAGTCTTCCACCTCTCTCATTTTTATTTCCAAGCCTATGATCTTAGTAACCTTTTGTTCTACTCCTTCCTCTGCAACCGTATTCGAATGCGCAATCACTATTAGATTTTCATGTCCCTCTACGTACTGTATTACTTGATGGATATCCTCATGCACCCTCTCCATTCCTTCATCTCCTGCCTTGACAGTGATATATGTGCCTGAAATGTTGTTTTCGGTGTGGATTTGTTTTCTATTTCGATGACAAAGACCCTGTTACTGAAATGTTTACAGTAACAAACTCTCTGCCCTTCCTTCCCTTTCATAACGTACTCCAGTTTTCGTCTGATATTACTCTATACTCGTCTGACAAGAAATTCTTGTCATTTTCCATTCCACTGACAGCACGGTAAGTACATTGAGCGTCAACATTTCCGTGTTCAGATTTTCTAACTTCTCAATCACATTCAGTCTTGTGGCATTCTACACCCTACTTCGTAGAATGTTAGTCTTTCATTAGTGACAGAAAATTTATCATGGTCACTTCCCCTTACGCAATCCCCTCCCGAGATGCGTGTGGGGATCCAGTCCGGAATCATTTGCTATTGGCTTGATCATGGTGACAATTTTTCAGTTGCAGACGACAAGACCTGTGTGCACACATCACGTTTATTTAATGGTGTGGTTTCCGTGCCATCTGCATCCTTGGGCCGTTGGTCTTAAAATATTTTCCGTCTTTTAGTGACAGTTCCCCACCTCAAGGGCAAAGAGAGTGCCCTGAACCACTGCATCGGAATTTCAGGGGTGAATTATTATGCCGGAAGTCTTCAGTAGCCATTCCTAGCGATTTTTATTCACAATTTAAGCAGTGGCGAGGCTCGAACGCTGGACTCAAGACGTTTCTTTTAATAGTCATATATGCTTTACCTAGGCCTTGGGTGGCAGTTATTTAAACGGATATGAGCTAACAGTGGATTCACAGCCATCATCAGTCTCGTTATACGATATACATTTCATATCCAGTAAAGCTACTAGTTGTCATATGAAAAAAAAAACAAGTTTGCAATGTTTACAGTTGTCAATTTTGCTGAAATACTTTTACAGATTCACATTCCTGTCTGTTTATCGCTCTAGAATAACAGAGAGAGGCATTGCTAGCTGAAAAGTAGCCTTACATATCCATGCTTGCCGAGATGGTTGCGGAAGGATGGTAACTGTGGTATGTTGCAAAGAAATTTATCCAGCACTATTTTATGCCCCTATTCTCCTTATCCTAGAACGTACAAATTGCAATGTGTTTCACTTCGAAATAAAATCAGCTTTTGATTAGTGTTCATAATAACATGATTACTATCTTAAAAGTATATCATCAAAATTTTGAATGGAATACACGCACTGAAGGAGTTACCTATCAATCTGCCTATGAGCTATCCAGCATTTTTACTGCATTCAGACATGATGTCGATGCAGAGACATATGACTGGAGCGTCAGTGTAGTACTAACGTTTCTGGTGCAGTCTATTTGATCTCCATTAAGTTCGCGCCTTAGTTCTTGAAGCAGGGATGTAAATGTCTAGCATGTGAGTTGCACTGTTTCTCATGTTGCCCTCTCTGCGCATGGAAAGTTCTTGCTTGGAAGTGTCCGGCCATCTTGATGTTGAATAATAATTCGTATCTAATCATTATCGTTAAGCATTGCTGAGGCAGACGTTTTGTGAGAAATATATTCTTGACTAATGATTTGCTTCTCATTCTGAACGGGAGTTTCTGAGTAGAGTGAAGTCACTGGGAAGTTTTAACGCTAGTGATTTAGAAAACTCGTGCTTCTTATGATTTGTCACATTCTGCTTCCGCTGGAAAGTGGTCTTCTGATGGCTGGGTCTGACGTATTTATATTTAATACCTGCAATTATGCTTAAGATGAACATGTACTGTAATGCTCTAACTGAGAAAAACGACTGTTTTTGCATTCTTTTGTTTAATGTTCATCTCGATATGGTCTATTGTTCGATCAGGCACTTTGAGATATATTTCGGTTTACTTGGAATCTCTGCAATTTTATAACCAAGACCCAACATAGGAACAACTGCATATAAAGTATGGACTCATCTGTCGTTTAGTTACGAATTAATCACGATATTACACTTTACACGAATCATAATGACTGCCAATATGTCCATGGGCTGATTCGACAGGTATATTTTACTAGTATATTGCTCCCACACTTGTCTCTTCGAGGAACCCATACCAGTAATATTGAACCCTCACCCGTACAATCCCTGTCTTTCAGTTGATTTTATATCCGTTTTAAACAAGTTAACATCTGCATTTAACTCAAATCCATTTACAAAACATTTTATATGTGCATTTAAATAGTCAGTGGTATTGAAGCCAGTAAGTATTAACACCACTTCCTCACTTTCTAGATCTGGTTTATTATTTGCGTCAGTGACATTAGCTTTGCCACTGTATATTTTCAGAGTGTTAATGCGGTGACACGCATACTGCTTGTTTCTACGTAATTCTCTGGAGGCACGACGCTAGAGACAAGAATTCAGCTATTGGTAGTGTCAAAAATGGTCTGTGCGAATGTATCCCTCATACACACATTACAAAACTTTGGGGTTTGAGTTTTCTGGCGAGTTTCAGCAGACTTATACTAGTAAGCTATTTGTCCAGTAGTATTGCTATGAGCTATTCTTCAAGGAAGAGTAATGACCCAGAAACAGCCAAATATTATAAATCTACTGTACTACATTAAGAAGCATGTGCATCATGTCTGAGATTAATACTCTGATAACAAATTCGAAACAATTTGGAATATTATTACAAGGGAGACGGGGCAACCAAGAATACAGGATGACGGCATCACCATGAAAGCGAATGGTAACTTGATAAACAACAAGCCAGGAGTCGAAAACATTTTGAATAATCATTTTATAAATGTTGTACAGAAAATAGGATCTAAATGTTCATTAGAAGAAGCAAGGCAGTAATGGAAGAGGCCTTGCCCACACCATTTGATACAATTGAAATTCCATCCACCTCTCCTTCCGAAGTTAGGAAGATAATAAACTCTCTCAAGAATAAAAGATCACATGGAATTGATGGCATTTCCAGAAGGATAATAAAAGCTTGTTCCCAACATATAAGATGGATTCTTGGTCACATATGTACTAGCTCTCTGAAGCAGGGTATTTTCGCAGATAGACTGAAGTATGCAATTGTTAAACCACTGCATAAAAAAGGGGATACGTCTGATGTCAACAACTACCGCCCATTCTCACTTCTTACTGCCTTATCCTAAATTCTTGAAATAGTAATGGATTGTAAATTAGCTTCACACCTTTTTAAAAATAAAGTTTTAACAAAATGTCAGTTTGGTTACCAGAAGGGTTTTTCAACGAAATATGCTATATATACTTTCACTAATAAAGTATGGAGAAGGAATAAAATCTTTGAGGTTCGTCGATGACATTGTAACTCTGTCACAGACAGCAAAGGACTTGGAAGAGCAGCTGAACGGAATGGGCAGTGTCTTGAAAGGAGTGTATAAGATGAACATCAACATTAGCAAAACGAGGGTAATGGAATGTAGTCGAATTAAGTCGCGTGATGCAGAGGGAATTACATTAGGAAATGATACACTTAAAGTAGTAAAGGTGTTTTGCCATTTGGGGAGCAAAATAACTGATGACGGACGAAGTAGAGAGGATATAAAATGTATACTTTCAAGGGCAAGGAAAGCGTTTCTGAAGAAGAAAAATTTGTTAACATCGAGTATAGATTTAAATGTCAAGAAGTCGTTTCTGAGAGTATTTGTATGGAGTGTAGCCATGTATGGAAGTGAAAAGTGGACGATAAATAGTTTAGAGAAGAAGAGAATAGAAGCTTTAGAAATGTGGTGCTACAGAAGAATGATGAAGATTAGATGGGTAGATCATGTAAATAATGAGGAGGTATTGAATAGAACTAGGTAGAAGAGAAGCTTGTGGCACAGCTTGACTAGAAGAAGGGATCTGTTGTTAGAACATGTTCTGAGACATGGAGGGATCACCAATTTAGTATTGGAGGGCAGCGTGGAGGATAAAAATCGAAGAGGGAGACCACGAGATGAATACACTAAGCAGATTATGAAGGATGTCGGCTGCAATAGGTACTGGGAGATGAAGAAGCTTTCTCAGGATAGAGTCGCATGGAGAGCTGCATCAAACCAGTCTCAGGACTGAAGACCACGACAACAACAACAATAATGAAATATTAAATACTCTGAGCACCAGGAAGTCGCCCATTGGGATTTTTTGTGATCTATCAAAGTCTTTTTTGTGTAAATCATGGAATACATCTAGTTAAGCTCAAGTACTGTGGTATGAATGGAACAGTGCTCAATGGTTTAAATCATACCTAACTGGAAGAGTGCAGAAAGTTGAAATAAGTAGTTCATATAATATGCAACAAACTGGGGTTTTCTCAATCTGAGGAACAATCAAGAATGGGGTGCTGCAAGGTTCAGTCTTGGGTCCTCTGCTGTTCTTAATATATATTAATGACTTGTTATTCTGTATTCACGAAGATGCAAAGCTGGTACTCTTTGCCGATGACACAAGTATAGCTTTCACACCGAATAGACAAGAATTAACTGGTCAAAATTGTAAATGACGTTTTTCAGAAAATCATTAAGTGGCTCTCTGCAAATGGGCTCTCATTAAACTTTGACAAAACACAGTATGTACAGTTCCAAACAGTAAATGGAATGACACTATCAATAAATATAGACTTCTATCAGAAATCGGTAGCTAAGGTAGAATATTCAAAATTTCTAGGCGTATGCATTGATGAGGGGTTGAACTGGAAAAAACACATTGAGGATTTGATGAATCGTTTGAGTACAGCTACTTATGCTATTAGGGTCACTGCAAATTTTGGCGATGTACATCTCAGTAAAGTAGCTTAATATGCCTAATTTCATTCTCTTGTTTCGTATGGCATCGTATTCTGGGGTAACTCATCATTGAGTAAATGATTGTTCATTGCACAAAAGCGAGTAATCAAAATAATTGCTGGAGCTCATCCAAGATCATCCTGCAGACACTTATTTAAAGAGCTAGGGACCTTGACTGTAGCCTCACAATATATATATTCACTTATGAAATTTGTTATTAACAATCCGAACGAATTCAAAAGTAATAGCAGTGTACGTGGCCACAACGCTAGGAGAAAGGATGATCTTTACTACTCAAGGTTAAATCTAACTTTGGCTCAGAAGGGGGTAAATTATGCTGCTACAAAAGTCTTTCGTCACTTACCTAATAGCATCAAAGGTCTGACAGATAGCCATATAGTATTTAAAAGGAAATTAAAAGAATTTCTTAATGGCAACTACTTCTACACATTAGATGAATTTTTAGATATAGTAACTGGGTAATTTCCCCAAACCCCAAAAAAAAAGTAAAATAAAATAAATAATAAAAAAATTAAAAATTTTAAGTGTCATGTAATATTTTGTGTAATGTAATATCGTGTATAGACACCTTTCATTAACCTGACACGTTCCACACCATTCTGAAGTGTCGTATTCATGACCCATGGAACAAGTATTAATCTAATGTAATCTAATCTAATCTTCATACACAGCACAACATTTTCGCGTAAGGTTTTAAATGCGGTCCTATACCAATACCGAAGGCCTCTATGGCCATATTACGTCTTTTAGAACCATATAGCTCCTTGCCTGCGCTATGCGCATTCTTTCTTGCATCAGTTATGGTGCCAGCACTCCGGGTAAGAACCAATAGCTGACAGCCCAGCAAATGCAGGGATTAGAAACGAATTATTACACTACATATCTTGGGTGTTGTCAAAATCATAGCCGTTTTAATAAGTCATTTTCTTCCTCCTTTCTGCCAAGCAGCTCATTTCGCCGTTGGCACTGTTGACTTGATGAAGGTTTTTGTAAACAACCTGCAGTGTTTATCTTCTTCTTTAGTGTGCCATGAGCTTCATTCAGAATGTTCTTAAAGACTATTCCAGCGACCAGTTCAAGTCATTCACATATTGCGTTATCGACGACAAAAGCAGAAAAGCATTGTACGTAGCGAGTGTCCCTTTTTTGAGATTTTTTTTTTTTGCTTAATCAAGTAATATATTTTAGTATGAAATGCAACGGTCTGTCTTATAGTGTAAGCGATATCGTGCTCCTTGCATACGCCGTGTGGGAATTTAACTCCCTTACTGTCATGAACTAGACACATTTTCGTCTTCGTTCGAGATCCAAGAGAGTTGTACCCAGGGATATGAAGTTCGACTAGAAGATTCATGGGAATACCGCTCCCACCTCTACTGATATTTTTCCTAGTACTCATGTCATGCGACTGGGTGATTTGTTGTTTCCAAGAGCAATTATTTATGAGATTGGGAGCCTTCACTCAGCTGTTGTGCTTCAATGACAAGCCGATCGACATCACGGATGCCTTTCTCCCTCGATGTCTTATCACCCGTTCTGGAATAGCATTCAGCTACGAGAATTTCTGTACTTACTACTTGTAAAAATTCCCTGCAATTTGTTCACTATCATTATCGCTTAAGATAAAGTTTCGAGGGTTTGTGTTCTGGACGTTGGAAACAGTACATATATCGACTGGAAAGTTCGGTAAGTAAGATGTCTCAAACCCAGTTTTGTATTTCGAAATACTTACCAAATAATCTACATTAAACTTCTGTTTGGACAGATCCACCATGTTAATACCATTGTATACTGTATCTAGCAGCCTATCAACATGGACATCAGTACATCTCATCAGTGGGTCTCTTGCGTGATGAGTAATCCAATTACACCCATAACTGACTTGTGGAAGAATATTTAGTCATTCGTGCATCGCTTGAGTTTCAATTGCTTCCACTTATCGTTCGACAATTGTAGCTTTCAAATGGATGTCCATTAGTATTTCACCCTACATCGCTCTAATACCGCTTTGAAATACCTATCGCCAAGTACACCTGAAAGGTCTCTATGATGTTTGTCAGGACAGCAATCCGTTACAGTCTGTATCAATTGTTCTAAGGCCTTTGCAGTATCATTCACCATCGTTAACTTCACAGATAGAGCCCAAGTGAATTTTTTAATGTATGTAAGACAGTTAGAATCCTCTTGAATGCTTTATTCAAGAGTGAGTTGTCTCATATCTACGAGATAAGCCTGCCATAAATCATACAAGCCTTGTATTATTACACTTCTACACAGGTATTTTCTGTGTACTGTATTTTTAAGTTCATGAACAGCTGTCTCCATTATCACTCAATAATGTATATTTCCCAAAGTAATGATATGACTATTATGATTTCGATCATGTGAGCAATAACCCTGTAGCAGCTAATATTGTAAGTAGTCGTAATTGGTATATGATTTCAATTTGGTCATTATAACATATATAAACCAAAGGTAGACTCTTCAGTCTTTTATGCTGATCCTCAACCTCTTTGCCTGTGAAATGTGCAGCTGCTAACGCAGTTTCGATTGTATTCTTGTATTTGTCACTCTTTGAGTCTTTCACTCATCCTCGTAAGGTGTTGCCCGCCCTATGCACGATGGACATGTATTGTATTTGACTCCATGCTTGCATTTGCTTTCGGGTACACTTTTTGGTTTTCGAAATTTTTAAGAGTATTCACAAATAAACAGGGCGTTCTTTCTGATTTCTTGTCTTCAACTATTGTTTCATTGTAAAAGATATTGTGCGTTTACTTAAGATATATGGTTTCATCTAGGAGACCCGGTGGGGTCTGTCTAAATCAGTATTACTCTTTCGCTTTTTGGAGTCAGTAGTAGCATTCTCTAATCTTCATCATCTTCTACTCTCCTACTACGATGTGATGCTGCCGGTTACTGGTTTAAATATTTCTGAGAAATAAAAAGCTAGTTGCAACTGCACAAACGTTAACAATTGTAACACCCATCGAATAGCCTTCCACTCTTCAATAACTTTACGCTGTTTTTACGATATGCTGCTGAATACTACATTGTATTTTAGATACCATGCAGCTTATAAATGGACTCTGAGACTACTGGTGATGATGATGGGAGTCATGTGACTCAGCTGTCACCTTGATTTATCCACCTATATCAGTTAGCTTTGTGTTGTCAACTCGGATTATCTCATTGACATACAGTTTACATTGCTGGAATACAGGATCCAACACCTCGACGTTTACAGCCCTCGTGTTGATAAGAATTTCGGTTCCATTAATTTAGTGTGTAATGCCTCGAATTTTCTGGCAACGTGACCTGCTGATGGCTCCACTCTTCACGTTCCCGTCTGTGAAGGCGTGTCAGAGGTAAACACACTGGAAGTCTCCGACACCGTTTACCTCGATACAACACGTCCAGTGGATGCTGCGAAGTCAGATTCCAGGTTCCGTGCAGTACTGAGTCGGTACCGTCGTGCACTTACAGAAAAATAACAGTCCTCGATTCCTGATGTCACACGTGGTCGACCGTACGCTAGTCTTCGGAATTCAGTTTTGGTTTCTATGAACCGACACCACATCCTAGAAACAACAGACCATTTCCATTGAGCCATTGGGCCAAGTCAATTTGTTACTGTCCCTTTCCATTCTTCCTATGGTCCTCTACCCCAGAATGTCTGGTACGCGTCTTCTCTGTGAAACACTGCACCGTCTGTGACTGTGTACACAGCGATCGTAGGTGTGGGACTGCCTGGCAAACACTTACCCGTTTGATAGGTGCCATGACGTCATAGTTGGCGTGATTGTCCGGTGATCGGAATGCCATCTTCCGTGCAGTACGCGAGCGTACAGATATCTCTTCACAGTTTGTATGATTATACTATAAATTAGACACAGGGTGGGGAAATAACTGTTTAATTTATGACACCAGTGTATTTGTTTACAACATTCCTCCAGATTGCTGTGAGCACCGCTATTTTCGATGAAACTATACTAATGATTTAAGCGATGTTACGTGCTAAGAAAAATCTCGTTGGAATTTCTGGTATACCATAACAGGTTTAGATAGCCGTTTCAAACACTTCCATAGCACTGCAAATAGAAGACGCATACACGTCATCGTCAGTGCTCCCATCAAATCTAAACGTGGACAAAAAGAAAATACAGGAAACTGAATACTTGTCATTGTTTTGTGGAAATCAGTGACCTTATTTTTTCAAATATATGCAACAGACGTCTTAATCAGTCTCCGTCACGTCAAGACGCAAATGCATTGAGAGAGCGCTGTGGGCAAATGTTTTAAACACGAACAACCTGCTGGTACTTCTGAGAACCCATTCAACAGCGCCGTAATATCAACAAAAGAAAACCTATGTATAATATCAGGCAAAAAATAATAACTATTATGGAAAGACGAGAACAAGCTATAGTTGCCTAAGGTTGCTGCATGGATTGCTGCCGGCCTAGGCATTTAAAAAATTGGTAAACAATTATAACATTTCCAGCATGATGTGTTGGTAACCCAGTTATCCTACACACCTTCTTGTCATTCTGGCGGATAGACATTATTTGCTGCAAAATCATCTGGTCTACAGCCATATACTCCTCTGCTCTCATGTCCTTAAATTCTTGATGCAGAAAATTCTGAGCACATTTCTCTGACAGATGTTTACAACAAATCGACTCGTAAAATTCTTCTTTGCTCAACCTACTTCATCAATTGAACACAAGGCGTACTGATTGCAAATAAATGACCGCATTAAGCCTTTTTTACACGTTAAAATATTCTAGTGGCGTTATAATATTAAGCTTCTCTACTGTACTCATGCAAATTACTTGAAGAGTGGGGAGCATGCACATCATTGGCTCCCAATTGGAGGGGCCTCATGTTCACAACGTAGATCTGCATATTTTTAAGGTGTGCTGTGATGGCAACTATGCGTCACTTTAAATTTCTCTTACAATGATCTGCCTGACATAATCATGAGAATCAAACCAGTCTTACACAGAACTGATCAGTGTCTAGCATTTGCGCAGATATCCCGATTGGAAGAGAATGAGGGGTGGGAGGATTTTACCTTCAGTTTTCAGAAATTTACCTATAGTTAATGGCTACTCTGACACTAATGCAAATTAGTATGTGTTGTGTCGCAGCGGAAGTGAATAACAGTTTATCGCTCTTCTTCAGTACACGCATTTATGGACTCTGAATACTAATAATAACATGATTCAGATAGTGCTGCACTGCTATCGTTTTGTGATTAAGCATCGTCGAAATGTGTAACTGTCCTGAAGTCACGTTCAAAAGTATACTTCCATTTTTTATTAAGGTTCACTTTTGGAGTAGTTAATATATCCGATTCGTAATTTCCCATTAAAGTTCACCAAATATACGTAAACTTATCTTCGTATTAATGAAATTATATCATTCTCTTCCTGTTTTTTGCATATTTCAAATACAACACTGACCTATGAAATGTACGCATATTTCCTCATTGTACCACACATGATGTTCTGTATTCAAAGAGCTGAATTGCATGCGTACATGGTCTTCAGAAGAGAGGTCGATCCGCTTGGGGGGCCTAGCATTAACTACCGCACACGCACTTCGAACCTGTTCTGAACTGAGCATCGCACCATGTCCGAATTCCTCCTTTCTTAATCCCTCATCGTATTAGATGCAAGCATTGGGAAATACAACAGCTCATCCAACACATTCAACATTTTGCTTAGTCTCTTCTGACGCTCGAAGGACACAGACCCCGTCCTAATTCCTTTCACACTCTCAAAGAACCTTCCGCACACGCCATCGAATGACATACTTATTCAGGGTGTCAGCTAATAAGTCCCAAAATTTTTGGTAAACGTCTGATGCTAACATATTTCATCCAACTGTAAGTTCAGTATTTTCCAAATCTCATAAAATGCAGCATTTTCAAGTCAGTATATATGCATAACCAGTCATCACCACCACTTCACAACTCATTATAAACTGTTCGAAGTTAACAGTAAGGGAATCAAAACCACGTGTTGCAGTCATCGGAAAACATAAGTAAACCCGTAGATCGACCGCATGCTTTTAAAGACATCTTATTAGCCAACGGTTCTGGCAATTTCTTGTAGCTCTTCTCCGATATAAAAACTTATATCAATACGTCATCTTCGCAACAAAGAGAGATATTTCTTTTGCATTTCTTAACAAAATAAATTGCAGTATGATAGAAAATTTTTAATTTGAAATTAGATTGCGATTTCCTGGAAGTTGCAAATTACTTTGTTAACGGTATGTGTACTTTGTACTGAATTATTGTGGACAGTTGCGATCTTAGCAGGTAAGTAATGCATTATGTATGCTTGGTGAGGCTCTATGGTGCAGTCAGAAGCGGTCGTCCCTCTTTAGATTGTATCCCAGGAAGTTTGTCAACAATGAAATATCGCAGCGCATGATGTGGGCAGTTGCGTAGCAACATTGCGATTCTGAATCGTGCTGCGTAAACATATTGTCTGTGCTTACGTGCTTCCTATCGAGTTACTAGTTGTGCTATAGTTCTCCATCTTAGCGCCACAAGCTTCTCAACTGAATATCTGCATCGCTTGCCGAAAACCGATTTCAGATAGAAGATCGTAGAAGGGCAGCGTTGGGTGACACGCTGAGCGGAACCGTAAGTGACCGATCAACATTTTGCTTACTCAGATTAACATCATTTGCTGTTGATGTCTTGTGTAGATTACTACTGCTGATCACTGTGGCTTCACATGCCACACCAGATGTATCTAGCTTTATTTAGATATTTAATCATATCTACTAATTTTCACAGAAAAAACCCTTCCCGTGATTCGAGTCGACGATCAAGTTAAGAGAGTAGTTTTACAAAATCGTCTGACATGGTTTTGGATTTTGAGGTACCCTGATGTGTACTTAGCATTCTATAAATATGGGTTGTTTCTTAGTTTCCATTTACAACCGAAACTGTTAGCCGCCCGCCAACGGTGTTTTGAGTGGTATTAGCAAACAGTATCACGTTACGTTCTACACGTTGTGTAGATTATCATGTTCCTTCATTTTGTTCAGAGTGCAGTCAACGAAAAGCATTCGCGCGTTTCCCTTTTCTCTGTTTACACTATTACGTCACAAGAAGCAACTACAATATGTTTCACAAAGCTATAATGACCGTTGCCATGATCGCCTTATGAATCACTAGCAAGCCATTGGTAAGACAAGGACAAAGGTTTTTTGTTTTGCAGAAAGTGCAAAACTACTATATTGAACAAAGACGTGAGCTACTAATAATGCTAAGGCAAGGAACGAATGTGGATGGAAGCTATGGAAGTCTGTGCACAATGTTCTACACTGCTAGAGAGGAAACCGATCCGTAGCCACCCTGTAAGACAATTGTACCTGTCTTCAGGTAAAGGCGATGCTCGCTGTCCAGTTTACGGAAAGACTACCCTTCCCCATCATTTACTGTCCAGTTCTCTTATGTGGGTGCACAAAATAACTGCACAGGGCTCGCTTTCTTGTAGTGAGCTACTTTATGTTTATTAAGTCAATACATGCTTGCGAATGTATTTAGAGCGATTTTGCGTAAAATGCGTTTCTATGAACAACGGCTAAGACGTGTAATGTTGTCAGAGGCCTGTGTATTGTGAGTGGGAAAACAAAAGGATCGGTATATATGGTGCCTTGGTGCTGTCTGTGTCGAAAATCTGCATTAGCAAGTTGCAGACAATGCTGAATTAATGGACGTCGAGAGAGTTATTGGAATTCTCCGATCATTAAATGCGTTACTCGTAGACTGCATAAATCTGTTCCCCTCACAAATATCTGGGACTTATAGGTGGAGCCACACTGAATAGACTCACTTACCGCACATTGTCAGTATATTTTGCAAAGTGTGTGTGAATATGTCCGATGGACTGGGAATGATCAAATTCATGTAACTAACCATAACCTGCCGTAATGGACTATCCGTCATACACTGAAATAGCTGAAGTTCCTAAACACTTATGTGACCCACTTATCATGCAGAGCGAACTAATTCAAGCCCCTATGTTTCTTCAGATGTTGGGAGAGCTGAGGCTACGGTTATATATTTGATATCCCTGATGCTATGAAAGATATCCTACCCACTGACAGCGAGGACAACGAATTTGACAATGTCGAACACATGTTGACAGGATGTTACACTTGGGACAGGATCATCCTTGTGGTACTTTACATAAGAGATCACTTAGAAACAATAAATATGTACTCAGTAGGATCATAGTGTGAAGAAGGGCCGAGTAAAGTTATTTCGTTCAGTCACGTAAGAGGATTGAACAGCATATCCTGGGCAAGTATCGTCTATAAACAAAGAAGCGAACAGTTCTCGTCATGGATCAAGATGCTTTTTTCGGAAGAATGCTACTACTGATGCACGAGATGACCTAGAATCAATTGGCCCTGTCCGTTTTTGGGTCATTCAGGAAAAAGATAAAAAATGGATTTTAAACGCACCCACAACACATGCTTCGCCCCCGTTCCCTTCCGGATTGTTAGCAAATTGTGTATGGCACTGTCTAGTTCCATGATATTACAATTTGCTAGTACAGAAAATTCTTCCGCTAATTTATCTCCGTTGACTGGTAATTATGTCAAAATGTTACTCGCCAGCTGCAGATACAAAAACGTTATTGTTTTCCTACTTCAGTGCCACGGGCGAACCCAAAGGGGTGAGGAGGGAGCAGCTTACCACCCTAAAAAGAAATAATATCGACAGGCTGAATTCTCTCTAGCCAATTACACAGATTCAAACATTCGGTGTATGTATGAAGTAGGTGGAACATATTAGAAGTACGTATTAGGCGTATGGATATTCCTACCTCTATCTAATTTCATCCTTCACAGCTAAAGTTACAGAGCTGCCTATCTTCCATCTTCCTCCCCATTCCCCCACCCCCAGCAACAATCCATCAAGTCCTATTAATTGCTGTTAAGAGGTTGTGTGTGTGTCCCACAACTACAACAATTCTCCACACGCCACCTGATGGTGTGTTTCCGTGGTTACTTGAGGTACCACTAAGAGATCTCCCCATCGCTGTTTCATTCCCGAAAGTTGCGGGGGAAGATTAATTTTCGGTAAACCTCTGTATAAGTTCCAATTTCTCGAATTTTTCCATTGTGAAATTTTCACGATGAAAAAGAAACTATGTGATTTATTCGTCTCCTCCCAGAAAGTACAGTCTCGCATTTACGTGGTAAACTTTTTAAAGGCACATTTTTAGCCACAGCATGTAAATGTATTTTTTTTTTAATCACAGAACCCTGTTTAATAAAGTATGAAAGCCAATGCAAGTAATCTTGTGCGCGGTCTCATGTGATCGCTGGTGAGACGCAAATAGGATGTCTAGTCTTTTGTTAATGACTACTTCTGTTATGTGTTCTGGAATGGAGTCGAGGGAGAGCCTCGCACGTTGGACTAGCCGTTTTAATTTAAACTCTTTAATTTTATAAAAAGTCACTGCGTACTGCAGGGCGCATACTCGCGCATACTAGTAATTATATAAGGAAATTTCCACTGCGCATGGACGATATACCGACTTGCGGATAATCAACATATCACTAGTGACTAATATTGTGTTCCCAATGCAAGTAGCATAGTGCACTCCAGTAATTATTGTTATGATTAACGCTATTGTCATTTCATTATATGTTTAATCCATTATCCTAAAATTTCAACATAATATGTAAACTGTATTTTCAGTATTTATCTCATTTTAGCTCAGAAATAACGTGGCCCACGAACCTCCTTCCTACGGCGACGAAATTCTCAAAGTGTATGTTCGATGCCACCCTATCATGGTTTAAATATATTCCATTCATCTCAATTCAGTTCAACAAAAATAAAAAATAAAACAAAAATAATACAAATAATTATATATATATATATATATTATTTACAACTTCTGTGTTGTGAACAAACCCTCTCTTGTTGCGTTTGCCGCTGGAGCTCTTTGAATATCTCTGTAACACTCTCACGCAGACTAAACGATCCACTGGCACGCCACTTCTCATTGTATCTTTTCTCTCTCTTTACTATTAGTCCTACATGGTCAAGACGCCAAGGTGACGAGCAGTATTCAAGAATTAGTCGAACTTGCGTTTAGCAAACCACTTCTGTCGTGGACTAGATGCATCTCCGTATCTTCCGTCCTGCGATGTCCGTCTGGTGTCCGTGTTTGGATTACTGAAAAATGGGATGCAACGCGTCGGCTTTGACCAACGACATGATGTATTGCTCATATTTGACAGCAAAGGCGAATACTGGGAAATAGAGGAATGCAGAACAGAGAAAACATATAGTACACATTTCACGTACATACATATTTCGAATAAATGAAAAGCACCAGTTTGCTTTTGTTCTACAATATTACTTTTATTGCTAACCGGTTTTCGGCTTACAAGGCCATCTTCAGACATTTACTTTCTATGCCTCCACTACTACTAGTACTCTATTCTTCAGTGGATACTAGTGTTAGGGAACGCCAAAACCTCAACAAGCAAGACGAGAAACCGAAAGTGCGTGGGATTGGCATCATGTACCTCATTTCAATTACGAAAGTCGTATCCTGTTCTTCAGTGGAATGGTCGGAAGCAGCCGTTGCTGATTTGCTTAGGTTCCAGGCGAATTTGTCAACAGTGAAATATCTCACGGCATCACGAAGACAGTTGCGTAGCAACATTGAGATTGTGAGTCGTGCTGCGTATACATATTTTCTGCGTTTACGTGATTTTCGTTGAGTTATTCCATGAGCTAAGTGCTTCTTCTTGGCGAGAAAAGATAGTCAACTAAATATCTGAATTGTTTGTCGAGAAGCTTCCTCAAATAGAAGAACATAGAAAGCCAGTGTTGGGTGGGACGCGGTACGGAACCATAAGTGATCAGTCAATACCTGTTCTCGCTCATCTCTGAGCCACACTAACATCTTGTGCTGCTATTGTTGACTGTACGCTTCTGGCACTGACTGTTGCAGCCTCACATTTCAAATCGAACGGATTTAGCATTTTTTGGATGTTTAGTTGTACCAGTTACATTTTACTGATAAAAGGGTCAATTCATGATCATTGTACCTGAGTAGTCTTATAAAACTGGCGGTCGTGGTTTCGCTAAATGATGTACTCTACTGGGTTTCCTTCATTCTATAACTTTCCAATATTTTCTATGATTCTTTATCAAAAGGGTATATTGGTCATGCTCCGACGTCGTTTTGTGTCGTATTAGCATACTGTATCATTTTGCGTCCTGCAAAACGTGTTGGTTACGAACATAATTTATTTTATTCTGCGCTACTCACCAGCTGCCGATACACGCACGCACAGCAGCGGGAGAAGAGGGAACCCTTTCCTACCTAGAGAGAAATAGACATATGTGTAACGTCTACGAGGAGCAAGTTTGACCTCTCCTGAAGAAAGTGCTGCGAGAATCTTTCTGATGGTCGATGTAGATTCCACTAAGGAGACGTGTCGCACTGTTATCTACTGACCTGTCCTCGAAGTAACTGACACTATAATCCTCTATTTGACAAATTAGTTAAAGTATCTACATGACATGGATGGACGTCATTGTAACTTCATATCGGGAGACACCTTCGGCGGATGTATACGAGTAAAAGGTTTACAGCTGCAATTCTCTGTGATATGTAGAGCGGCCACCAGATTGCAGTAGTGCTGTATGTGTTTAGTGTTGTCAAGAGGCCTGCCAGGATATATGAGGCGTGAACACTGTCAGATGTGGAGTGATCACAGTGAAGACATGTCACTTACTCGT
Organism: Schistocerca serialis cubense; assembly: GCF_023864345.2. Taxonomy (NCBI): domain Eukaryota; kingdom Metazoa; phylum Arthropoda; class Insecta; order Orthoptera; family Acrididae; genus Schistocerca; species Schistocerca serialis. The sequence goes on along the minus strand of NC_064645.1, from coordinate 490,191,756 downwards.
GTGAGACGGCTTATCTGCACCTGACGGGTACACCATGGTCATCTAGAGTTGTCTAAATTTACTACCCAAAGAACTGAACAGTGGTGCCATGATTCAACATTACAGTACGAGAGTCTCTGTAAACCGCTTGCATGATGTCGTGGTACACTCGTTGCAAGCAAGATCGTCATGTTTGTTCTGGATAAAACTTGTCTGGCGACCAAGTCGAACGTCAACTCGATCCCAGTGCCAACATCTACATCGAGGAACGGTCAAGTTGTGGGCCAGCTTGAATAAGAGGAACATAGGACTGTTTTTGGCATCATTCAAAACTGAATAGGTGTGCGTCGTGGCCAGTGGGGAAGTAGTGTAATAATAATAAGTGAGCTGTTATTGCAAAGCTCTTTGCAAATTTCACTCGACATTGTAATCACCGCAACAGACTAATATAATAGGTCAACTCATGATGCTCCATTTGGTTTCCCTCCCACCCTTTCATCTTTTGGTCATTTTGGCATTTGCAGCTTGTGTAGCAAAGCCTAAATGTGGTGGCAAGTGTCTTGCAGACATTCTGAACGTCGTTGTCGAGTCCTGATTTCCGAACATCTGTAGTGTTGATGTACTAAAAAGCACTTGCTATGTCTACAAATTGTCGACAATGCTTGAATAATCATATTTATATTCGCGTTGGTCTGTGTTTGATTGCCTCATAGTGTTACGACTGCCTCATAATGTTCGACGAACATACCACGCAATACTGGTCCTTTCGTTGTTAATTCAGTTGTGAGGCTGCAGTCTACTCCCAAAGAAAATATCAACATCTATACTTAAATATAATCTCCCCAATCCACTACACAGACTATTATAGATAATACATCACGTCGATAATACAGGTTCTGTTTCCTGTTCTATTCGCATATTGAGACTGGGAGAAATTGCGCTCTAAATGTTCCTGTGCGTGCCATCATCTCTCTTACACCCATGATACCTACCCGGGTTTTAAGCTAGTGACATCCGACACTCATACAGACTGTCATAATTAACTTAACAAGAGTGTGTAAGAACTACGTCGGCTCCTTTCCAAATAAGCTCGTTTAAGTCTCGACCATTTGTGTTCCACTGTTGTATGGGCTGTACCGAGTTCTTACGATGCTAGCAGCGCGTTCTTACGATGCTAGCAGCGCCTCTCTGAATTTGTATGGTTCATAGTACTAAAAAATGGAATAGAACTCGTCAGCTCTGAAAAAGGCGTCACAAGTTACCACTGATACTGTAGTGCGAAGACACAGACGAATGTTGACAAAAGAAGGAATGTAGTACAGAGAAGAGAGAACGTCGATATATACCACATATATCCCAATTTCGAATGTAATGTTACAAATATCGTTTTCTTGCAGTGCACGGTCCTAGTATCCTCTTATTGTGTTAAGCCATATAGGCCAATAGAAGGATAGAATACAAATGTACTCGAAAGCAAAAAGTAAATAAATAAATAAATAAAATAGCGGCATACGTAACTGTGGCATGAAATACCTTATTTGATATATATAGGTTGTATGACATAGGTCAAGTGAGACACAGAACAAAAATTTTACATATGTTAGTTTTCCACGTTCTGTAGTACTATTGCCAACTCAAGAATAGGATACTAGTACCAGAGAAAGCTAAAAAAGCGAAAAACGAGAAATCTGTATACAATTCTTAAGGTGAATTATATAGGTTAGTTTACCTATGAAGGTAAATTGAAGAGTACGATACTATTACTAACGAATACGAAAAGGCTACAAACGTGACATCTGTATCTTGTACTTCTGCTTACCTATATGGGTTAATACGTAGTACTAGCGAAGGTAGAAAAGCGACAAACGTACAATTCTTGTCCTGTGATTAAGAGTGGCGTTCTGCTATTAGTGAAGGCGAAAAAAGGAAAAAATGTACAATTTTTATCCATTACTGCAGTTGACCCATGCACGGTGTTTTCGTAATACGGTGCAAAAATATAACACGACATAGAGAATCCTCCACTGAACAACTTGAGGTAGGGAAAACGCAGTCGGGATGCCAGCTTAATGGTATATGGAAGTAAACTTGTCTACCTCTTTGTTTAGCATTGCTGGTTGCTTAGGTTATTTATTAACAAGCGTTGAAGTTCACAAGTATTGTACCGTTTACTAATTTACACGTTCTCAAACGATATAATAAATGCTATTTGGCAGCTTCAGAAAGTAACGAAATTTGAGCAAGCTCGGTTACTTGGGCCCAAACAATAGTGACTATTTCAGAAAGTCAGCAACTAATTAACAGAAGCACAAGACAACACGCTTCTAGTGGTTTCATGTGCATATTTTCATAATGATTAGATTAAGAAGTCTTCTTAGAACTCTCGGCCTGTTGTGATTTCAAACTTGATGGCTGCCCAGCAGCTAACAATGCATACGCTGTCATTGTATTAGATTAACGTTTGAACTCAGGTCAATACTTGAAGTGATTATAAATCTTTCTTCGCAGATGTTCCGAAGGCTTTTCGGCGCGTTCTGCCTCCGCTTTCGGGGGGAGTCAGATGATGAATCTTTCGAAGACCTGATAGATGAAGATTTAATTGGAAAGCCAGAGGTGAGAAACACTGAGATTTATTGAAAAAACAGTAATTATTATTAGGAGTATGCATTTTCTACTTACTAAGACAATTACCAAACATTACATCACAAATTGTTATCACGACTACTGAAAGTTGCAAGGCTATGTTAGTTATTCGAAGAACTGTCCGTCTTCGAATAACAGCTGACATCATACGTTCTTATAAACGAGTTTCTAGCATCAATCAAAGGAAGAATCGATGGACTGCCTAGATAGTCGTTTAATGATGACATAGTACCCAGCAGTCAGATAAAAACTGCTCTTCATATCTGCACATAAATTCCAATAATCTCGTGCACAATAGATGTTCTGCACCACATTATTTATTGACGTCACGTTTATTCACACGTACATTTTCATCAATATAGGAGTGAGATGTGTAATGGTGTTAGTAACATGTAAAACTTCAAGAACTGGCAACAAACGTGATGAACTAATTCATCGAGTATTTAACTTGGATCACTATACCGCTTACAACATATTTTCGATCTAGACGCAAGATAAAATACTATCGATATTCTCATCATATTACCATCTGAAAACCAGTCGAACGATAAGCAGTTAAATCTCAGGTATTTCGATACATGAATTGAAAGCTGCAAAGCTGCGAAATTTGATAACTTTAATGTTGCAATAGTTTTTATTTTATACGTGAATAAACACCGTGGAAATATTATACTTCTGATAAACAGAAGAAATGCTAGTAACCACAATAGAATGAATTGTAACGGTGAGAAACAAATCTCCCACAGAGGATAAGCGTCGCGCGTTGGCGGCTGCGCTCAGACGTGGACGAGTTGGTGCTGCTGGCAGCGCAGGCGGAGAAGACCCGGCCACCGCCTGCTGCTGTTGACGTAGACTGCGGCAAAGTCATCGGGAAGGTAAGCTACCACTGTGGCTGTCACTAAGGATGGATGCGACACACTACCAGCAGTACAGGGGGCGACGAAATTCCCGTCCTTGTTCAGATATTACGCATTAATGAATCAAGAAGCACACCGCCGCACTCTCGCTCACCCCTACCCTCCACCGCCATCATCCCGCCCCAATTCAAGCTCATACATTGCTACCCAGTGACGTTGTTCATAATCAAAATTGAGGAGTTCTTCTAAATTACCGAAATATGAAGAAATAATACTCATGACTTTGACGAAACTGTTCAGTACACGAATCTTACATTTCTTACCGTTATGATATTGCTGTAGATAGGAAGCTAGTGCACAAGTTAGCATACTCGTTGGGAGGAGCTTACTTCTTACTGCTTTTCTTTCCTGTACAAACTTGAAAACCGACAATTTCTTGAGACTACATGCCCACCCACCACATACTATTCGCTTTTAATGAGATATACTGAGGTCATAGCTCCACTAATTTAGCTGAAATACGTCTCTAAATCTCCCAGAGTATAATCACGTAGGAAGTGTGATTTTATTATGTTATTTGATACTGAGGTTTTCACATTTTTCTCACGACTCATTTCATAGTACTAGTAGACATCAAATGGTATCCTTAACGTACAGCCACTTTCACACAAGATACGAATTTTCAGACCACAACAAAGTTGCGCAAAAGTAATCAGGCTGAGAGATCTTGTCATCGTTCATGAATGTATTTCAAGCCTGTTTCGTTTCACCTGTCACACAGGAAACAGAACAACCACTTGTTATGTACACTTTTCGCATCAAAATCACCTTACACAATCTTTGATTCTATTGTTAAGTGGTTGAGTTATAAGTATTAACGCAAAGAATTGTTTTTCTGTGCAGGTGAATGACGCTTGGATAATTGTGACCACCGCCGAGATCCATGAGCCTCCAGCGACGGTGAATGACGAGGACATCCCGCCGATCCCTCGCCGCCGCAGAGGGTGTCGGAGGTGCTGGGCGGAGAAAGTCGGGGCGAAGACCGTTGTGAGCCCACATGGTGGCCGGGCTCACCGCTTCACTGCCCACTAAACCTATTTTAAGGATGGCAGATGACGAGGAACTCCAGCTGATGCCTCGTCACTCTGGATAGTGTTGGAGTGCTGGGTGGTGAAAGGGGGTGAAAAGACTGTTGTGCTCTAACATCTTGAGTGGGGACGTTGAGCCATCAATCAATAACCACATTCGTGAGACAAAAATGACGATAGATGACGAAGTACCCCCTTCGATGTCACGTCGCCAGATATTGTGTCACAGGTGCTGGGTGAAGAATATTGTGTGTTTGTCTGGAGTCTGAACAGAAAAACATGTTCATCGGGCAAGAAAGCCGCAGATGACCTGGAAGACCCGCAGATGCCACATCTACATAGAGGGTATCGAAAGTGCTGGGTATGGAAGATTGGGTTGAAAACTATTGTTGCACTTGAATGGTGGGTGAAGACACTGGTTCACCAGCCAATAAACATATTCATGAGACATGAAGCCCATCATATAACGAGTGATTCCCGCCGATACCACATCGCCAAAGTTGGCATCGGAGGTCCTGGGTGAAGAAAGTCAGATTGAAAACCGTTGTGCTATTGCATTATGGGTGGAGACACAAGCTCAGCAGCCAATAAACATAGTCATGGGACATGAAGCTCATCAGATAACGAGTGATTCCCGCCGATGCCACATCACCAAAGTTGGCATCGGAAGTCCTGGGTGAAGAAATTCAGAGTGAAAACCGTTGTGCTATTGCATTATGGGTGGAGACACAGTCTGACCAGCCAATAAACATATTCATGAGACACGAAGCCCATCAGATAACGAGTGATTCCTGCCGATGCCACATCGCCAAACGTGACATCGGAGGTCCTGGGTGAAGAAAGCCACAGCAAAAACTGTTTTGCTATAGCATTATGAATGGAGACACAAGCTAACCAGCCAATAAACATTCATGTGAGACATGATGCCCATCAGATAACGAGTGATTCCCGCCGATGCCATATCGCCAAAGTTGGCATCGGAGGTCCTGGGTGAAGAAAGTCAGAGTGAAAACCGTTGTGCTATTGCATTATGGGTGGAGACACAAGTTCACCAGCCAATAAACATATTCATGAGACATGATGCCCATCTAATAGCGAGTGATTCCTGCCGATGCCACATCGCCAAACGTGACATCGGAAGTCCTGGGTGAAGAAAACCGGAGTGAAGACTGTTGTGCAGTTGCATGATGGGTGGGGACACTCTCTCACCAAGAGGCAAGAAGTAGAACAGATGAATACGAAGACCTGCCGATGTAACGCCGCCAGACATATGTCACATTCGTGTGAATTAAACATGTATAAATTGTATAAATATTTGAACTGAATAATTCATTAAATTTTTGAATGATACCTCTGTGATTTGCTGATTTCATATGTTCCTGCGTTAACTAGGCTTTATTCTCACTCTGCTCTCCCTTAACAGATACTGAAATAACAGTTGCTGTTTTCGTCAAGGTTTCATGTCTCTCCCTTTATAAATGTGAGTTCACACAGTGAAATATTTCACAATGTTACTTCTCAAATGTGGATCTCACACAACACTTTTATACGTGAACTGCCGCAGTTCAGTACATAGTCTGCCCTTATTCAAAAGAAAATCACAAGTAATGTCGAGGTCATTTGTTTCACAACTCCTGGTCAAAGCACACAACGGGTCTTTTATCTTAGTCTTAATTTCTTCTTCCCAGTGGTGCTCTGTGCTACAATATATTTACTAAATTCCTCTGATCCTTAATTAGTAGAAAATTAAATAGCTGTGTAACATAAAGAAAAGTGAATGGCGAAAAGATGCTATTGGTCAGATACCTACTCAAGAAGAGAAGCGAAGACAGGGGTCAACACTCTGAACATCGAGTAAAACCTGCGCGGAACGCTAAGCTAAAAACTCTCCACCACTTCGCTGAACTTCAATGGTATGTATCTGGGCGTAACAAAAATTTATGTTGCAGATTAATAAATAATGATACTGTTCTGATTTTACAATACAGTCTGAATTAATAATGTCTGTTTATATTCATTTCTGCTAGAGGCAAAATTGAAGACGCTACACAGAATAACTAGCAATGTCCCAAGTGATGTACTCTGTGGTAGGCCTAACTGAACATTTAGATGATAAAATAGTCATGCAATTCCTTACTTAACACTGCAAGATTCGACATTACCGAAAAAGGACCTACAGGCAAAATAAAAGGACTGTAGTAAGTGGTGATATTTAGTCAGTGTGTCTAACTCAATTATTAAATCCTCAAAAAGTAATAGCATAGGCTGAACTGATAATAATATTTACATAGTATGACAAAATTTTCGATAAAGAGAATAAAAAGATAAAAGTATTTACATAGTATTACAAAAGTTTCAAATAACATGAAATGATAATAAATATGTAGATCTACATCTACATCTACATCTACATTGATACTCCGCAAGCCACCCAACGGTGTGTGGCGGAGGGCACTTTACGTGCCACTGTCATTACCTCCCTTTCCTGTTCCAGTCGCGTATGGTTCGCGGGAAGAACGACTGTCTGAAAGCCTCCGTGCGCGCTCTAATCTCTCTAATTTTACATTCGTGATCTCCTCGGGAAGTATAAGTAGGGGGAAGCAATATATTCGATACCTCATCCAGAAACGCACCCTCTCGAAACCTGGCGAGCAAGCTACACCGCGATGCAGAGCGCCTGTCTTGCAGAGTCTGCCACTTGAGTTTATTAAACATCTCCGTAACGCTATCACGGTTACCAAATAACCCAGTGACGAAACGCGCCGCTCTTCTTTGGATCTTCTCTATCTCCTCCGTCAACCCGACCTGGTACGGATCCCACACTGATGAGCAATACTCAAGTATAGGTCGAACGAGTGTTTTGTAAGCCACCTCCTTTGTTGATGGACTACATTTTCTAAGCACTCTCCCAATGAATCTCAACCTGGTACCCGCCTTACCAACAACTAGTTTTATATGATCATTCCACTTCAAATCGTTCCGTACGCATACTCCCAGATATTTTACAGAAGTAACTGCTACCAGTGTTTGTTCCGCTATCATATAATCATACAATAAAGGATCCTTCTTTCTATGTATTCGCAATACATTACATTTGTCTATGTTAAGGGTCAGTTGCCACTCCCTGCACCAAGTGCCTATCCGCTGCAGATCTTCCTGTATTTCGCTACAATTTTCTAATGCAGCAACTTCTCTGTATACTACAGCATCATCCGCGAAAAGCCGCATGGAACTTCCGACACTATCTACTAAGTCATTTATATATATTGTGAAAAGCAATGGTCCCATAACACTCCCCTGTGGCACGCCAGAGGTTACTTTAACGTCTGTAGACGTCTCTCCATTGATAACAACATGCTGTGTTCTGTTTGCTAAAAACTCTTCAATCCAGCCACACAGCTGGTCTGATATTCCGTAGGCTCTTACTTTGTTTATCAGGCGACAGTGCGGAACTGTATCGAACGCCTTCCGGAAGTCAAGAAAAATAGCATCTACCTGGGAGCCTGTATCTAATATTTTCTGGGTCTCATGAACAAATAAGGCGAGTTGGGTCTCACACGATCGCTGTTTCCGGAATCCATGTTGATTCCTACATAGTAGATTCTGGGTTTCCAGAAATGACATGATACGCGAGCAAAAAACATGTTCTAAAATTCTACAAGAGATCGACGTAAGAGATATAGGTCTATAGTTTTGCGCATCTGCTCGACGACCCTTCTTGAAGACTGGGACTATCTGTGCTCTTTTCCAATCATTTGGAACCCTCCGTTCCTCTAGAGACTTGCGGTACACGGCTGTTAGAAGGGGGGCTAGTTCTTTCGCGTACTCTGTGTAGAATCGAATTGGTATCCCGTCAGGTCCAGTGGACTTTCCTCTATTGAGTGATTCCAGTTGCTTTTCTATTCCTTGGACACTTATTTCGATGTCAGCCATTTTTTCGTTTGTGCGAGGATTTAGAGAAGGAACTGCAGTGCGGTCTTCCTCTGTGAAACAGCTTTGGAAAAAGGTGTTTAGTATTTCAGCTTTACGCGAGTCATCCTCTGTTTCAATGCCATCATCATCCCGTAGTGTCTGGATATGCTGTTTCGAGCCACTTACTGATTTAACGTAAGACCAGAACTTCCTAGGATTTTCTGTCAAGTCGGTACATAGAATTTTACTTTCGAATTCAATGAACGCTTCACGCATAGCCCTCCTTACACTAACTTTGACATCGTTTAGCTTCTGTTTGTCTGAGAGGTTTTGGCTGCGTTTAAACTTGGAGTGGAGCTCTCTTTGCTTTCGCAGTAGTTTCCTAACTTTGTTGTTGTACCACGGTGGGTTTTTCCCGTCCCTCACAGTTTTACTCGGCACGTACCTGTCTAAAACGCATTTTACGATTGCCTTGAACTTTTTCCATAAACACTCAACATTGTCAGTGTCGGAACAGAAATTTTCGTTTTGATCTGTTAGGTAGTCTGAAATCTGCCTTCTATTACTCTTGCTAAACAGATAAACCTTCCTCCCTTTTTTTATATTCCTATTAACTTCCATATTCAGGGATGCTGCAACGGCCTTATGATCACTGATTCCCTGCTCTGTACATACAGATTCGAAAAGTTCGGGTCTGTTTGTTATCAGTAGGTCCAATATGTTATCTAGCCTACATATAGAAAGTCAATTATTCTTTACAAGTGAAACTTGGTGAGTCTCTTTCCTTTTCTCTTTTTTTATTGAAAAATCATAAACTGTTCCATCATCAAATTTTCTTACGAACACAGATCACTTGTTGTGGAAACTTCACAGAAAGTGAATATCTTTGGGTTGCTATGTCGGCAAAATAACGAACTAATATGTGCTTTGGATTATTGCAGTAGCATACCGTAATTGAGAGGTAGCACATTTTCGTCCCCAGTCCAAAAATGTTGCCGTGGCGCTGTATCTTGTAGTTACTTCCTTATATTTTCAATTAGTTGCTGGGGATTTGGATGGCACTGTAGATTGACTGGGAGTTGGGCAAGCAGGGGCTTATAAGTGGCCTGTTTCTTAATAAATTACAACTCCAGAGCACATGCGAATAATAGGCATTTACTCTCAACCACGCGGAATAACAACAATCTTATCTCAGAATTGGGCAACAGTAAGATACACTGGAACATTCTCTAAAATATTTCCATACTATATGTAGGTAAAAACAAACGATACTGCTTATGCCCACAAAGATTTTACGAAAGGATATCTAAATATACCGACAAAAGGAAGGCGCCTTCCTGTAAATAACAGCTGCCTGTAAATAACTTGATAAGAGCAATAAAATGATAAAAGCAGACTGACTTATTGCAATTAGCTACAATCCACTAGTGCCAGCCTTAACTACATCCTAGAGAAATCACGAAAGAACTATACAACCACATGGAATTAAATCACTGTGCCAACAGCAAGAAAAACGGAGTACAACAACTTTCGCTAAAGGCTAACTTTGTACAACAACTTCCCTGCGTTTCCAAAATCACAATGAGAATGTCACACTACATGACACCACAATCCCCCATGCATATAAACTAAAAAACAGTTTTACCACAATCTAATTCCTCACGGCCTCTCTGTGTATCTTTAGAGTTAAACCAAACGAATCCATTTTATTTTATCTCGTACAGTAATGTAGTCTGTCAAACTCTGACAAATACCAGTGCTTGACAGTAGGAAGCACTCTACACAGAAGCACCAATCACTTTATGCTCTGCTCTGCCTCGCTGTAACCAGACTCTCCACCGTCCTTCCACTTAGTCTATGAACCACCGCTTTCATCTGGACGTCGCTACCCGAGACTTATGACCTGATCATCTCATCAAACAGCTGTTTGGTTTTTACGCCGTGTCCTAAATTCCATTATTTACTCTCAAATCTGGATTTGGTTAACGTTTCAACGTTTCACTCAGTCTTAGAAGTCATATTCATATTCACCCTTTCTCATACACAACTTCTATTTTGTTCAGCGCCTTCTGAATTTCCGTTTCAAGGCTAATACGAATTTGAACTTCATCACCAGTAACACCATCACAATAATTTTCATTAGACATCAAAATAATATCAATGTTAACATTATTATTTGCAACAACATTATCAAGGACCAGACGGCCCACCTAACTATTCGACGGAGAAGGCAGAGCTTATGGCCACAACATTTGCATCGTCTTTCATACCGAATCTGACTCCTCCAGATCCAGTATTCAGACTTGAAACGGACCAGAATGTTACACGACTTGTAGCCAAGCTCTCGATCGACGACGCACTAGTACAAATTACATTGGGTATCATGTATACCAATGCTAGGAAAGCCCCTGGGCCTGATGGCATTCAAAACCGTGTCCTTCTGGAATTCACGGAGAGAGCCGTAGAACAACTTGCACACGTAACAAATGCCATCCTAAAACACCAACTCTTCCCTGACTTTTGGAAGGCGGCTAAGGTATTGATGTTCAGGAAGCCAGGGAAAGACCACTCCCTCCCACAAAATTACCGACCCATCAGTCTGCTGTGCTCGCTCAGCAAGATTGTTGAGAAGGTAATACTAAAACGCATCACTAGGCACTGCATCGCAAACGACACACTAAGACCGCAGCAAGTCAGCTTTGGGTATCACCACTCAACAACACGACAACTCCTCCGCGTAGTCGAACATATAACACATGGCTACAACATCAGCAAAGTCACGGGGGCCCGTGTTCCTGGACTTCGAAAAAGTTTTCGACCGTCTGTGGCACAACAGCCTTAAACGCAAACCAAGCGGTTTCCCGAACAGACTCGTACGTCTCCTACACTCTTATCTCACGAACAGATGTTTTAACACTGACGTGAAGGGCAAACAATCGACAACATCACCCTACACAGTGCAACTGATATATGACCTATCGGACACAAAACGATGAAGAACCTGTCTGTTACAGGTATTCTCACGCTGACGGAGAGATCGACACCGGCACCTACCGCACACGCCGCTTAACAGCACCGCACGAGGTCAAAGGCATCGACCTGCATGATACCCTCTACTAAAAAGCCTATCCATGCATGACCCTTGCAGGCAGCAAGACATCCGCTATTGCTCTTACTAACCACCTAACTATCGCAGACATTTTCTTCCCTTGGCTCTTGCCTTGGCATTTTTTTCCCCTCTGCATTTCAAACCGGTAGCCTACGTTCGACTTTCGTTCATTTGAGAAAAAAAGAAAAAAAGTATGGGGAATCATTCCAGAGACGACACGGTCCGCAAATGCGTAAATATACTGACATAATCGACTTTGATAAGGGTGATATTACGATTACCTATATCCTGTGAACGAGTATATTGGAAACGGCGTAGCTGATCGAATGTTAAAGTGCTACTGTCGTGAGCATCTATGGAAAACGACCGAACGACAGTGAAACTGGCACAATTGGTTGGGCGTCCGCAACTTTTCACAGAACATGGGATTTGGAGGCTTGACTGCTCTCCAATGCAGGATAGATGGGGATGGCGACCTGTGGCATCTCTGTCGGAAGAGAAAATGCTGGTGCTCGCATAAGCTTTACGGGGCACACCGTTCATTGTAGATTGTGGAAAGCAGCAGACGAGCCCTACGTGTCCGCATGTTGGCCCAACGACATCGCCAGTTACGACTGCAGTGGCCACGGGATCGCCAAGATTGGATCGCGGATCAATGGAACCGTATCGCTTCGTCGATGAATTACATTTTTGGTACACCAGGTCGACAGTCATCAGCACAGACGCTGTCATCCACGCCAACGGCCGTTCCAGATGTGCATAGCGCCTAGCAAGCAGGCTGCTGGTAGAAGTATTCCGCCATGGGAGACATTCTGCTCCGCTCACATGGGACCTGCGGTAGTAATCGGAGATACGATGACGGCTGTGGATCACCTGCACCCCTTCATGCTTGATGCCAGTGATCTCATCTTTCAGCAGGTTAATTTTCCGTGTCTCAAAACCAAAATCGTGCTAGAGTGATTTGAGGAGCGTGATAGTGTACTGAGTTTGATGTCTTGGCCATGAGATTGTTCTAATGTGAATCCGATGGAACCCATTTGGGTCGCGATCTGGCGGAATCACCACGTGCACAAATCGGCAGCCAGCTGTTTATTGAGGAAATTATGTGACTTGCACTAGGATGTCTGGTGCGACATACCTCCACAAACACAACGACAAACTGTTGAATCCATGACAAGCCGAGTCAGAGACGTACTGCGTTCCAAAGACGGACCGACAAGTTATTAAGCATGTGGTCATAAAGTTTTGGCTCGTTACTGTAATCCACCAATAATAGTTAATAGCTGATACTTACCTGAGATTCCCTGGCGATAAGTCCTTTCAGTCACTCATTACCTTCTGTACTTACAGTTTTTGTTGAGGTATACAATAATATTTTTTGTTTAGCTTGGTTTCCACTTCCCTTGCGATATCAGCACAAGTGCATCTAGAATAAAAGGAAAAACACTGTATGCAGACTTATCAAAGATTATTTTTCCTGCCATAGAAGAAGTAGTAATATGTGCTACTACTCACGTAGCTGACTCTCGGCGAATGTCGTCATCTTACATGTGCTCTGAGGACAAAAAGATGGTCTCATTACTTTCGGTACTTCATCCACAATCTGCTCGTAACCCCACGACCTCTGAGTGGAAAACGGCGTTAGTTCGCTGTCGATGGCATGTATGCGAATATCAACAATACCACCGAAACTCCAACAGATCTGCAGAAAAAGGTGTCGTAGGTGCTTGTTGTGATACACCATTATCGATCACCTACAGGAAACAAAGGAACGTTGCATGTAAACGAAAAAAAAAAATACAAACAAATAGAAATAAACAACGTTCGCCTTCATGTAACTCATTCGTGAGAAATGAAATTGCCTCATTGTCAAAAAGCGGTGATGGTAAGCTGTCAACGTCTGAAAAAAAAAAAAAAAACTTAGTATCAGTGCCACTGCCATCAGGCTTCACAGAAAGTTTCCCGACTGGTAAGACGAAAATGAGACGGGGCCGTTCGTCGCTGATAAGTATACACAGGCGGTACACGCGTCTGGTTACAGGTGTATGTGTACGGAGAGAGAGAAACTGTCACACAGGATGCTGCGTTCGTGGGAACCTAACAGATTGCTGACATTCGTACTTTTCGTGGGAGCAAGAAGCGCACCTATAGTCTCGTCTACATGTACCACTAATTTCCTATTTTTTGTGAGAGCGAAAGTGGATTGCAGTTCACACGTAGGTCAACACACCCTGTCATACTGCTTAGTGACACTACGCAGTGCTTGTAATCCAAGACGCCTTTGCGTGTTGCCGAGTGATATTAAGCAAACGTTTGTGGTAAAGTGATAACAGTATAGGCGATTTGGCGTGACCTTACCAAGCAAGTGCATCAGCGACAGCTGTATCTGCTCGAGACGGGTCTTCGAATTCATCTCCAACAGCAGTGAAAACACTCTAAGTTAAATACTTACCTGAAAAGTGTAAGTGAGCTGCGGAAACAATAGGAAGTGAATAAATATAAACTATGCTTTTTTAGAGAAAGTTGTTTCATTTCTTGGTAAGACAGTTCAACAATCTTTGTACGTATTCTGAAGTGTTCACAAACGTATGTTATCTGAATTTCCTGTGTAGATTCTTGAGGACAGTACAGCCTTGTGTTTCCAGATTCTGGATAGGAGCACATTTGTAAATCTCTGAAATCGAAGACATCTTCTCAATGCCTTTGAAGTAAATGATGCTGTCCTTAGGATCATACATTCGAATCGATGATATAATACCTTCATAATCCACTCCATTACCACGGTGATTTGTGCGGTTACACCATGTCAACCAAGCCGATGTTTCTCAAGTTATAGCAGCTGCAAGCAGCTAAACGGTTTGGGCCAAGCATCGATTATGGAATACCTCGTTAGTACTTGTCTGGCTTCGGAGAATGCATCGGATAGAACGTCTTTGAACACAAATTGTCCGCGCTCATCCTAATACTCCCGTGTTTGTGTGACGATATTCGCTCTTTCATGTATAATTGTGTGATACTCCACATTCTGTGTAATACCTCTACATTATTACACTTTGTACAATTCCTGTTAGCGGCGAGTAGTTCATGAGATGATCATGTAGTATTAATACTTACGTTGCAGTGACCATACGGAAATTTTACGATAATTCGTTCCCTGCTTTGACTAGTCCATCAACTCCTTTTTTTCTCTTTTTTAGTCATGGGTCTGACAGGTCTCTTGTTGCCCGAGGGCCCAAAACTAATTCCTTTCCTGTGACAACCTTTACATCTAAGAGTAATAATTGCAACATAAGAATTATTTGCTGCGTGTATTCCAATCTCTCATTGTTTCTTCGAAATACACATTGAACAGAATGGGCGATAGACTACATAGCTGCCTGATGCTCTTTCTAATCGGAGCCCTTCGACCCTCATCTTTCAGTCTTCCTGTTCCATCTATGTTCACGTACATTAATATAGTACACCTCTTTGCCTATATCTTACCAACACTTTTCCCCGAGTTTCGCCATATCAGCGCACACTCCGCTGCAGAGTGAAAGTCTCATTCTGGAAACATCCCCCAGGCTGTGGCTAAGCCATGTCTCCGCAATATCCTTTCTTTCGGGAGCGCTAGTTCTGCAAGTTTCGTAGGAGAGCCTCTGTAAATTTTGGAAAGTAGGAGAGGAGGTACTGGCAGAAGTAAAGCTGTGAGGACGGTAAGTGAGTCGTGCTTGGGTAGCCCCGATGGTAGAGCACTTCCCTGCGAAAGGCAAAAGTCCCGAGTTTGTGTCTCGGTCAGGTACACAGTTTTAATCAGCCAGGAAGTTTGATTTTTCCCCGAGATTCGAAATGCTTGCGCCATTTCACATTTTCCACCGCTTTTTACGGGTGTCAAATCGCATCAACGTTTCTTAATTTTTCTTTAGTCACGCTTACATTATTAGCCGCAACGTCAGAACTACACCTCTGGGGCCTTTACCTTTTCTAATTTTGAACTGTTTATCATCTAACAAACACCAAATTTTCTTACCATTGTACTGTATATTATTTTCTGCCTGCAAAGTGGATGCATGAGCTGATTCTGCGATACTTGGCATATTTGACCGCTCTTGCTGTCTTTGGAGTTGTGTGGATGATGTTTTCAGAAAGTGAGGTGGTATATCGCCAGCGTAATAAGTTCTACACACCGCTGTGAATAGTCGTTTTGTTGTTGCTTCCCCAATGGTTATAGAAAATGTTGTCTGTTTTTTCCGCCTTATTTGATGATACGTTGTCCAAAGCTTGGTTGTAAATTCTGATTCTCATTTTGAATATTCTGTCTCTTCTCTGTCGACTTCTGTTTCGT
The DNA here is from genome assembly GCF_023864345.2 of Schistocerca serialis cubense. Taxonomy (NCBI): domain Eukaryota; kingdom Metazoa; phylum Arthropoda; class Insecta; order Orthoptera; family Acrididae; genus Schistocerca; species Schistocerca serialis. The sequence continues at coordinate 490,175,844 of NC_064645.1, read as the reverse complement.
CTTCCATCTCGTCATCAGACAGTACTCCCCGTCACAGCGGCCTTCAATGGAGGACTCTTTCCACCAACCCGCTCTCTCCTCTGCACTTAATGGCGGAATTTCCATTGAACACATAATGCCACCGTTCGTGCCTTTAGTTTCACGAAAGGTTGTGTTAATTTTCTTTATGCTCACTCACTCATTCCGACAATGATTGATTTTTGGTTTCTTCACATTTCTCATGCAGCCTTTCCACCTTAGTTTCCCTACAATTTCTATTAGTTCATCCATAAGTGACTTGTTTTACTGTATTCCTGAATTTCCTGAGTCATTTCGTACTTACTTCTTCCCTCTAAGAGACGTATTTCTTCTGTTACTCATGATTTCTTCGCAGTTACCTTCCTTGTACCTATGTGTTTTCTTTCAAAATCCGTGATCGCCCTTTTTAGAAATGTACATTCCTCTTCCACTGAACTGCCTACTGAACTACTCATTACTGCAGTGTCCATAATAGACTCAGAGAACTACAAGTGTATCTCTTGATTGCTCTGTACTCCACAATTCCACCTCCTTCGTCACTAATTTTTCTTGACTAGTCTCTTAAACTTCTGCCTAGTGTACATCACTACTTCAGTGCGATCTGGGTCCATATTAGCCCCTGATTACCCCTTATAATCCCATGTATGGCTGCAGAACATTTGCCTGACCATGGTATAATCCACCTGGTATATTCCCATATTTCGCTACCTTTTCCAAGTATACCTCCCCCTCTTCTGGTTCTTGAAGAAGGTAATCACTATTACTAGCAGAAATTTGTTGCAGAACTAAATTAGTCTTACTCCTCTCTCATACCTATTTCCAAGGCTATGTCCTTAGTAACCCTTTCCTCTACTCCTTTCCCTACAACCGTATTCGAATGCGAAATCACTATTAGATTTTCATGTCCCTCTACATACTGTATTACCTGATCAATATCCTCATACACCCTCTCCATTCCTTGATCTTCTGCTTGCGACAACGATATATGTGCCTGAAATGTTGTTATCGGTCTGGGTTCGTTTTCTATTCCGATAATCAAAACCCTATCACTGAAATGTTTACAGTAACGAACTCTCTGCCCTTCCTTCCTTTCCATAACAGATCCTACTCCAATTTTCTGCTGATATTACCCTATACTCGTCTGACAAGAAATGCTTGTCGTCTTCCATTCCACTACACTGACAGAGCGGTATGTAGCTTGAGTGTCAACATTTCCGTGTTCAGATTTTCTAACTTCTCTATTACATTCAGTCTTGTATCATTCTATACCCGAGTTCGTATAATGTTACCCTTTCATAGGTGTTCAGTCATTTTATCATGGACACTTCCCCCTAGGCAGTCGACTCCCTGAAATCCGAATGGGGGTCCAGTCTGGATTCACGTGATCATAATGACAACTTTTCAGCTGCAGACCACAAGACCTGTGTGCACACATCATGCATATTTAATGCTGTGGTTTCCATGCCTTCTTCATCTTCGTGCCGTTGGTTATGGAAGATATGTCCGTCTTTTAGTAACAGTTTCCCACCTCAAGAGCAGAGAGAGTACCCTGAACCTCTTCGTCGGCAGATCTGTGTTGAATTCGTATGCCGGAAGTCTTCAGTCGCCATTGCTAATGATTTTTATTCAAAATTTAAGCAGTGGTGATACTCGAACGCTGGACTCAAGGCGTTTCCTTTACTAGCCAAATATGCTTTCGCTAGGCCATGGGTGGAAGTTATTTGCACGGATGTGAGCTAACTGTGGATTCACAGTCATCATCAGTCTCGTTATATGATATTCATTTCTGTTCCAATAAAGCTGCAAGTTGTCATATGAAAAAAAGAAAACAAATTTGCACTGTTTACAGTTGTCAATTTTGCTCAAATCTTTTTAGCGGTTCACTTTCCAGTCTGTTTGTAGCTGTAGAATCACAGAGAGAGGCACTGCTAGCTGAAGAGAAGTCTTAATCAACCATGCCTGCCGAGATGGTTGCGGAAGGATGGTAACTGTGCTACTTTGCAAAGAAACTTATCGAGCACAATTTTATGCCCCTCTTCTCCTTATCCTAGAACGTACAAGCTACTATCAGTTTCACTTCGAAATAGAATCAGCTCTTGATTAGTGTTCATAATAACAAGATAAGTATCTTAAAAGTATCCGACTAATATTTTGAATGGAATGTACGCACTGAAGTTGTTACCTATCAATCCATCTAAGAATTTTCCAGCAATTTTAGAGCATTCAGACATGATGTCGATGCAGAGACATATGACTCGAGCGTCAGTATAGTACTAACGTTTGTGGTGCAGTCTATTTCAGTTCCATTAAGTTCGTACCTTATTTCTTGAAACAGGGAAGTGAATACCTTGCATGTAAGGTGCATTTTTCCTCACGTTGCCCTTTCCACGCATAGAAAGATCTTGCTTGGAAGTGTCCGGCCATCTCGATGTTGAATAACAATTCGTATATAATCATTTTCGTTAAACATTGCTGAGGCAAACGTTTTGTGCGGAAACTATTCTTGACTAATGATATGCTTCTCATAACAGGAGTTTTTAAATAAAGTGATATCATTGTGAGGTTTCAACCCTATTGATTTAGAAAACTTGAGCTTCTTATGTTTTTCACATTCTGCAAAGGAACGTTGTGCTAAGGACTTTGGGACCAAACTCCTGAGGTCATCGGTCCCTAGGCTTACGCACTATTTAATCTAACTTAAACTAACTTACACTAATGACAACACATACATCGATGCCCGGCGGATAACTCGAACAGTGACAAGACGCTTTAGACCGCACAGCTACTCTGCCCGGTTCACATTCTGCTTCCGCTGGCAAGTGGTCTCGTGATGGCTGGGTTTGCCGTACTTATATTTAATACCCGCAATTATGCTTCAGATGAAGATGTACTACAACGCCCAAACCGAGAAATCGCCTCTTTTTGCGTTCTTTTGTATAATGGTCAGCTCGATATGGTCTATTGTCTGATCAGTCACTGTGAGATATATTGGTTTACTTGGAATCTCTACAATTTTTTAACCAATACCAAACTGAGGAACAGTTGCTTATAAATTATGGACTCACCTGCCGTTATGATACGAATTACTCACGATATCACAATTTACAGGAATCATACTGACTGGCACTATGTCAATGGGCTGATTCTACAGGTAAATTTTACTAGTATTATGCTCCCGCACTTGTCTCTTCGAGGAACCAATACCGATAATATTGAACCCTCACGCGTAAAGTCACTGTCTTTCAGTTGATTTTGTCTCCGTTTTAAACAAGATAACATTTGCATTTAACTCTAATCCTTCAACAAATCGTTCTATGTCCATTTAAATAGTCAGTGATATTGAAGCCAGTAAGCATTAACGCCATTTCCTCACTTTCTAGATCTGGTTTATTATTTGCCACAGAGACATAAGCTTCGCTACTGTATGTTATTAGAGCGGTAATGCAACCCCATTGCTTAGATCTATTGGAGAAAGGTAAATCACTTTTGATGTAGACAATGTTATTCTTCAGTTACAGTAAACGACAGAAGATCTTGACCTCAACTGATGGGGTGACACGCATACTGCTTGTTTTTACGTAATTCTCTGGAGGAGCGTTGTATAGGAATGTCCCTAGAGGTATGAATTCAGCTATTGGTAGTGTCAAAAATTGTCTGTGCGAATGTATCCCTCAGACACACACTACAAAGTTTTGGTTTTTTGAGTTTTCTGGCGAGTTTCAGCAGACCTATACTAGTAAGCAGTTTGTCCAGTAATATTGCTACGAGATACTCTTCATGTACTGCCCAAAAGTTTTGCTTATGGTTTTGAATGCGGTCCTCTACCAATACCGAAGGCCTCCATAGCCAGATTATGACTTTTGGAACCTTATAGCTGCTTCCCTGCGCTATTTGCGTTCTTCCTTGCATCATTTGCGGTATCTGGACTCCGGGTAAGAACCAATAGCTGACAGCCCAGCAGGTGCAGGTATTAGAACCGGAATTATTACACTAGATGTCTTAGGTGTAGTAAAATTCCTAGCCGCTTTAACACGTCTTTCTCTTCCTCCTTTCTGCCACAGAGCACATTTCGCCATTGCCAGTGCTGACTGGATGAAGTCATCCTGCAGTTTTATCTTCTTCTTTAGTGTGCCATCTGCTTCATTCATAATTTGCTTGAAGACTATTCCAGGAACCAGTTTCAGTTTGGCACACACTGCGCTATCGACAACAAAAACAGGAATAATTGTACTTTACCAGTGCCTTTTTCTTTGAGCTTTTTCCTAGCTTAATCAGGCAATATTTGATCTGCAATGCAACGTTCTGTCTTGTACTGTTAGCGATATGCTGTTTCTTTAAAACACCATATAGGACGTTAACTCCGTTAATGTCACGAACAAGACACATTTTCGGTTCCGTTCCAGATCCGGAAGAATTGTATCCACGGATATGAAGTTCGACTAGTGGATTAATTAGAACACCGTTCCCACCTCTATTGATATTTTTCCTGGTACTCATGTCATGACACTGGGTGAATTGTTGATTCCATGGCCAATTATATGGCAAATTGGAAGCGTTCACTCACCTGTTGTGCTTCAATGAGAAGCCGAACCACTTCACTGAAACCTTGCTCCCACGATGTCTTATGACCCATTTTGGCAAAACATTTAGTTACGAGAATTTCTGTACCTCCTCTTTGTAAAAATTTTCCGCAATTTGTTCACCATCATTATTGTTTAAGATGTATGTTCACGGGTTTGTGTTCCGCACCTTGTAAACAGTACATATCTCCACAGACCAGTTCGGTAAGTTAGATATCTCAAATGGAGTATTGTATTTCAAAATACTTACCAAATCCTCTTCCTTAAACTTCTGCTCTGACAGATCCACCATGTTAATACCACTGTATACCGTATTTAGGAGCCTATCAGGATGGATGGCTGGCCGGAGTGGCTACCCGCTGCCAACAGACGGGGTGTTGGAGCGGCAAGGTTGGTGGTGGGGGGTGGGGAGGGACCTTCCATCCCCTTCCTCCCCTTAGGCTTTCCCTGAATTATAAAGAAGTACTTACGCTGTTGTCACTGATATATAACAAGTTCAATTGCTTCAGCTGTAATCTTAAACCACGGAAAAGAATTTGCTGATCCTGGAGTCAGTAATATTCTTAATCAACGAACACTGCTCAGGTACTGTGGAGAAGTGGGATATTTCCGACAAAATTCATGTAGTACAGTGTGATACGACAGCAAACAATACTGACAGCCTAACTGGTGAATGAATGAAGGTAAGAAAACGTTGTGTAACCTTGATCTGTCGTAGCTCCCTTTTCAAATCCCTTTTTCGTGTACCATGAGCTGGGATTCGTAACAGCTGATTGCTAAAGGGTGTTTCTACTTACAGGATATATCGCTTTCAAAATCAGATTCGTGTATTTCGCTGAGAAAATAACTCTTTAAGTAGCAAGTTTAGTTTCCTTTCTTCATCACAAACAGTTTAAATCCCTTATGATTTTCCATTCTTTGGTGAACTAAAAGTTTATCACAATTCTGATCTGGAAATCAGTAAACTTCAAGCAAAAGGTTTTCCAGGAGTCGTTGATATATAATTCCTGAATGCATGACTATACTAGTTTGATGTTGATGTTCCAACAGTATTTCTCCCCATACAAACATGGAGTTTTCATCTGTTGTACCTATCGGTACTAAAGCTTTCTTCTTGACGTTCCCATCACCACCGAATTCGTCACCAACGTGAAACGTTGTCCTAGCTACGAAAGTGTAAATGGGAAAAATCAGATAACAGTTATATGCTTAAAGATATTACAAACCATCCAGTGTTACAAGAAATTAGTTACAAAAGCTGAAAGAGTGGAAAAATTTGTTTCACAGAGGTTACAAAATACAACTGCTACTATATCTAGATCTACATGATTACTCAAACTTGGTAGACGGTTCATTGAACAAACTTCAAGCTATTTCATGACAGTTTCCAATCTAGAACAGTGCGTGGGAAAAACACTTCAACCTTTCCGTACGTGCTCTGATTCCTCCTACATTTTGTAATGATCATTTCACCCTATGTCGCCAAAAAAATATTTTCACATTCGGAGGAATAAGTTGGTGGTTGTTATTTCATTAGGAGGTCATGCCGCAACAGAAGACAGTTTTGCTTTAGTAATTGTCACCTGTGGCTGTCTCTTACCTATTTCGCGATGGTGCAAAACGAGCCTCACTTCTTTGAGCTAAGGCATTTCTAAGAAAAATAGCGTTCAATGTTTGTTCGATGGCAGCACGTTTCCATATAGTGGGATTTGTACATAGCGACGTGCCTCTGTTGCAGTAATGCAGTTTTGTCCGTTATTAAAGAAAACAGAGATTTTTAAAACTTTTCATCGTTTCAGGAAATTCCGCAAAACATTAACTGGAAAGTTAGATCTGCATATTTTTAAGGTGTGTTGTGATGATCTTTATGTCATTTTAAATTTCTCTTACAGTGAACTGACTGACATGACCATAAGAAGCATACCAGACTTATTTAGAACTGATCAGTGTCTTGCAGTTGTCCCATTAAACAGATAGTTTGCACAAACATCCCGATTGGAAGGGAATGATGGGTGGGATGAGCAACCCTTCACGTTTCAGAAATTTACCCCATAGTTAAGGGCTGGTCTGACAACCATAGAACTTATTATCTGTCATGTCACTGCGGAAGTGAATTACAGTTCGTCAGAATATGTATTTATGGATTCTAAATATTGATAATTACATGTTTCAGGCACTGCTGTACTGATGTTGTCTTGTGATTAAGCTTCGACAAATTGTCATTCTACATTTACTTCTACATCTACATGGTTACTCTGCAATTCACTTTAAGTACTTGGCAGAGGGTTTATGGAACCATTTTCATAATACTTCTCTACCATTCCACTCTCGAATGGCGAATGGGATAAACGAACACATAAATCTTTCCGTTCGAGCTCTGACTTCTCTTATTTTATTATGATGATAATTTCTCTCTCCGTAGGTGGGTGTCAACAAAATATTTTCCCATTCGGAAGAGCAAATTGGTGATTGAAATTTCGTAAATAGATCTCGCCTTTGTTTCAGTGACTGCCTCCCCAACTCGCGTATCATATCAGTGACCACTCTCTCCCCTACTGGGCGATAACGCGAAACGAGCTGCCCTTCTCTGTACTTTTTCGATGTCCTCCGTCAATCCCACCTGGTACGGATCCCACGCCGCATAGCAATATTCCAGCAGAGGACGGACAAGTGTAATGTAGGCTGTCTCTTTAGTGGGTTTGTCGCATCTTGTAAGAGTTCTGCCCACAAAGCGCAGTCTTTTGTTTCGCCTTGCCCACAATGTTACCTATGTGGTCTTTCCAATTTCAGTTTCTCGTCATTGTAATTCCTAGATATTTAGTCGAATTGACAGCCGTTAGATTTGAGCGATTTATCGTATACCCAAAATTTATTGGATTTCCTTTAGTACCCATGTAGATGACCATGCACTTTTCTTTGATTAGAGCCAGTTGCCACTTTTATCACCATACAAAAATTCTCTCTACATCATTTTGTAATTGGAATTGATCGTCTGATGATTTTACTAGACGGTAAATTACAGCATCATCTGCAAACAATCTAAGAGGGCTGCTCAGATTATCAACTAGGTCATTTATGTAAATCAGGAACCGCAGGTTGCTTATGATACTACGTTGCGTAAAGCCAGATGTCACTTCTGGTGTACTCGATGATTTACCGTCTATCACTACGGACTGTGACCTCTCTGAGAGGAAATCACGATTCCAGTCACGCAACTTAGACGATACTCCATATGCACCCAGTTTGGTTAATAGTCGCTTGTGGGGAACGGTACCAAAACCATTCCGGAAATCTAGGAATATGGAATCGATATGAGATCCCTTGGCGACAGCACTCACTTCTTCATGGGAGTAAAGAGCTAGCTGTGTTGCACAAGAACGATATTTTCTAAATCCATGTTGGTCATGTATCAATAAGTCATTTTCTTCAAGGTGATTCATAATGTTCAAGTACAGAATATGCTCAAAATCCTACTCCAAATTGAGGTCAGTTATATGGGTCTGTAGCTCAACTGGTTACTCCTGTTTCCTTTCTTGAGTAATGGTGTGACCTGTGCTACTTTCCAGTCATTAGGAACTGACCTCTCGTCAAGTGAGCGGTTGTATATGACTGCTAAGGAAGGCACTATTGTGTCTGCATACTCTGAAAGGTACCTGATTGGTATACTATCAGGATCGGAAGACTTGACTTTCTTAAGTGATTTGTGTTGTTTCGCAACATCTAAGATATCTACTTTTATGTCACTCATGCAAACAGGTTTTCTGGTTTCGAATTCTGAAATATTTACTTCATCTTCTTTCGCGAAGGAATTACGGAAAACTATATTTAGTAACTCCGCTTTAGTGGCACCATCATCGGTAATATTTCCATCGCTATCGCGCAGTGACGGTATTGACTGTTTTTGCCACTGGTGTACTTTACACTCGACCAGAACCTTTTTGGGTTTTCTACCATATTTTGACCAATGTTTCATTGTGGAAACTATTAAAATCATCTCGCTTCACGTCCGCACTAAGTTTCTAGCTTCCGTGTAACTTAGCCAGTCTAGGGAATTTTGCGTTCTTCTGAATTTGGCATGCTTTTTTCGTTGCTTCAGCAACAGTGTTCTGACGTGTTTTGTGTACCATGATGGATCAGTCCTGTCTCTTATTAACTTATGCGGTATGATTCTATCTATTGCTGTCGATATTGTATCTTTGAATTTGTCCATATCTGGTCTACACTTACATAATTAGCTTGGAAGGAATGGAGACTCTCTCTTAGGAAGGCATCAAGGGAATTTTTAGTGCTGTTTTAAATAGATATATTTTGCATTTATTTTTAGCGGTTTTGGTTGATATAGTTCTGAGCCTAGTTACAATGACCTTGGGTTCACTAATACCTGTATCCGTAATGACGCTCTATTAGATCAGGATTACTTGTGGCTAAGAGGTCAAGTGTGTTTGCGCAACCATTTACAATTCGTGTCGGCTCATGAACTAATTGTTCAAAGTAATTCTCAGAGAAAGCATTTAGTACAAGTTCGGAAGATGTTTTCTGTCTTCCACCAGCTTTGAACATGTATTTTCACCATCAAATCGAGGGTAGATTGAAGTCGCCACCAATTATGACTGTATGAGTGGGGTAATTATTTGTAATGAGATTCAAGTTATCTTTGACCCGTTTAGCTATTATATCAGCTGAGTCGGGATGTAAGTAGAAGGAGCCAATTATTATTCTGGTACGGCTGTTGAGTATAACCTCTACCCATAGTAATTCGCAGGAACTATCTATTTCAGATTCACTACAAGATAAACTACTGCAAACGGACAAAACACACCATCACCTACTTTATCTAATATATCCATTCTGAACACGGATTGCGCCTCTGTAAAAATTTCGGCAGAATTTGTCTCCGGCTTTAACCAGCTATCTGTTCCTATAATGATTTCAGCTTGAGTACTTTCTATCAGATCTTGAAGCAATGGAACTTTTCCAACACAGCTACGACAATTTACAACTACAATACCGACTGTTGCTTGGTCGATTCTTGTCATTTTCGTATCCTGTACCCTTTGAAACTGGAGCCCTTTTTCATCTTTCCCGAGACTGTCTAACATAAAAAACCACCCAGTCCACGCCACATAGCCCCTGCTAGCCGTGTAGCCGCTTCCTGTGTGTAGTGGACACCTGACCTATTTAGCGAAACCCGAAATCCCAACACCCTATGGCGAAAGTCGAGGAGTCTGCAGCCTACAGGGTCGCAGAACCGTCTGAGCCTCTGATTCAGAACCTCCGCTTGGCTTTGTACCAAAGGTCCGCAATCGGTCCTGTCGACGACGCTGCAGATGGTGGGCTCTGCCTTCATCATGCTAACAGGACTGGCAGTCCTCACCAACTCAGATAGCCGCCGGAAACCAGAGAGAATCTCTTCCGATCCATAGCGACGTACGTCATTAGTGCCGACATGAGCCACCACCTGCAGTTGACTACACCTTGTACCCTTCATGGCATCCGGAAGGCCCCTTTCCACATCTTGGATGACTCCCTCCGGTATGCACACGGAATGCACATTGGCTTTCTTCCCGTCCTTATCTGCCATATCCCTAAGGGGCTCCATCACCCACCTAACATTGGAGCTCCCAATGACAAGCAATCCGCCACGGTTCGCCAATCACCGTCAGGCAAGTGTCGACCGGCAGGGACGTCCGAATCCGAGGGCTCAGTGGTATCAAAGATCCCAGGCGATGCTACAGGTTCCAGAGGCGTCAAAGCACTCGCCTCTGGAGTCCCAATGTGACCGTAGCCCAGGACAACAGCCTGGATCCTGTGGTCCATGGTCAACACAGCTTCCATCTCTTCACGGACGGTGGCCACTTCACTCTGAATCCGTACACAACAGGCGCAGTCCCTATCCATCCCTAACAATGTTTTCCCACTTTTTATCTCACAAGCCGTTCGAAACAAACAGATGACTGACGACTACTCGAATTTATACTATACGGTACTAAAACGCGATGCTACTACTCTCAAATACAAAAATACGCCTGAAATTTGTGAATACCCAAAAACACGCAAACAAATAAGTGAGATAAGAGTGCGACTTGCTGCTGGCTGCTGCTTATCCAACGGCGGCAGGGAGCTCACTGGCTGTGACCAACCGACACTGGCCGTTCAAAGCCAAAGCAGATGACTGACGACTACGGTAATTTTAAATATTCAGGTAATAAAACGCGATGCTACAACTCTAAACACTATAATGCGCCCAAAATTAGTGAATTAAACTATGAAAGTAGCCAAAAACTCTCATGAAGTAACTTTCAAAAGTAAACCTTCATTTTTGATTAAGTTCACCTTTTGGTGCAGGTAATATATCCGATATGTAAACGTAATATACCACTAATTTTCAACATGTATATGTAAACTTCTATTCATATAAATGAAATTATCACATTCTCTTCCTGTTTTTTGCGTATTTCAAATACAGCACTAACCTAGGAAGTGTACGCAGAATCTCTCAATTGTCGCCGCACCACACACAATGGTCTGTATTCAATGAGCTGAATCTTGTGGGTACATGGTCTTCAGAAGGGAGGTCGATCCGCTTAGGGCAACTAGTATTAACTATCGCACACGCACATCGAAACTGTCCCGAAACGAGCGTCACACACTGTCCCCATTCATACTTTTTCAATGTTCCATAGTATTGGATGAGTAGTCATTGGGAAATAAAGTAGTCCATCCAAGCCATTGAATATTTTTCTTTTCTCTTCTGACGCTCGAAGGACAAAGATCCCATCCAAATTCCTTTCACAATCTGAAAGAAGCTTCCACACACCCCATCCAACGACGAAGTTACTCAGTGTGTCATCTAATAAATCCCTAAACTTGTAGGTAAATGTCTGATGCAAACATACTTCGTCCAACTAGATGTTCAGTATTATCCAAACTTCACAAAATGCAGGATTTTCAAATCAGTTTATTTTCATACGCAGTCACAACTCATTATAAATTGATCAAAGTTAACAGTAACGTAAACAAAGTCACGTGTTGCAGTTATCGAAATATATAAGTAAACCGGTAGATAGACCGTTCGCTTTTAAAGATATCTTGTTAGCCAACTGTTCGGGCAATTTCTTGAAGCTGTTCTCCGTTATAAAAACTTATATCAATGCGTTATATTCACAACAAAGAGAGATAATTCCTTTACATTTCTTAAAAAAAAAATAATAAGTCTAATGGTAAAATTTTTAATTCGAAACTACATTGCGAATTCCTGGAAGTTGTAAATTCCTTTGTTAACGGTATGTGTTCTTTTGTATTGAATTATTCTGGACAGTTGCGAACTTAGCAAGCTAGCAACGCATTATGTATGGTTGCCGACGCTCTCTGGTACAATCAGCAGCGGTCGTCCCTATTTAGTTGGTATCCCAGGCAAATTTGTCAACAATGAAACATCGCACGACATAGTGCGGGCAGTTGCGTAGCAACATTGCGATTTTGAATCGTGCTGCGTAAACATATTGTCTGTGCTTACGTGCTTTTTGTCGAGTTAATAGCTGTGCTATAGTTCTCCATCTTAGCGCCACAAGCTTCTCAACTGAATATCTGCATCGCTTGCCGAAAACCGTCTTCAGATAGAAGAACGTAGAAAGGCAGCGTTGGGTGAGACGCTGAGCGGAACCGTAAGTGACCAGTCAACTTCTTGCTTACCCAGATTAACATCATTTGCTGTTGTGTCTTGCGTAGATTACTAGTGCTGATCGCTGTGGCTTCACGTGCCACATCAGATGTATCTGGCTCTATTTAATTAATCAATCATAGCAAATAATTTTTACGACAAAAGCTCTTTCCTGTGATCTGAGACGGCGATTACTTAAGACAGTAGTTTTACAAAATCGTCCGACATGGTTTTGGATTTTGAAGTACCCTGATGTGTACTTAGCATTCTATAAATAGGGATAGTTTCTTAGTTTCCATCTACGTGCTAACTGTTAATTGCCCGCCAACGGTGTCTTGAGTGGTATTAGTAAATACTATCACGTTACGTTCTACATGTTGTGTAGATTATCATGTTCTACATCTATATTCACGTCCATACCTTGAGTACCTTCATCGTTTCTCCCTTCTATTCCAGTCTCATATTGTTCGTGGAAAGGAGGATTGTCGGTATGCTTCTGTGTGGCCTCTAATCTCTCTGATTTTATCCTCATATACGTAGGAGGGAGCAATATACTGCTTGGCTCCTCGGTGAAAGTATGTTCTCGAAACTTCAACAAAAGCCCGTAGCGAGCTACTGAGGGTCTCTCCTGCAGAGTCTTCCACTGGAATTCATCTATCATCTCTGTAACGCTTTCGCGATTACTAAATGATCCTGTAACGAAGCGCGCTGCTCTCCGTTGGATCTTTTCCATCCCTTCTATCAACCCTATCTGGTACGGATCCCACACTGCTGAGCAGTATTCAAGCAGTGGGCGAAAAAGCGTACTGTAACCTAGTTCCTTTGTTTTCGGATTGCATTTCCTTAGGATTCTTCCAATGAATCTCAGTCTGGCATCTGCTTTACCGACGTCCAGCTTTATATGACCATTAAATTTTAAATCACTCCTAATGCTTACTCCCAGATAATTTATGGAATTAACTGCTTGCAGTTGCTGACCTGCTATATTGTAGCTAAGTGATAAGGGATATTTCTTTCTATGTATTCGCAGCACATTACACTTGTCTACATTGAGATTCAATAGCCATACCCTGCAACATGCGTCAATTCGCTGCAGACCCTCCTGCATTTCAGTACAATTTTCTATTGTTACAACCTCTCTATATACCACAGCATCATCCGCAAAAAGCCTCAGTGAACTTCCGATGTCATCCACAAGGTCATTTATGTATATTGTGAATAGCAACGGTGCTATGACACTCCCATGCGGCACACCTGAAATCACTCTTACTTCGGAAGACTTCTCTCCATTGAGAATGACATGCTGCGTTCTGTTATCTAGGAACTCTTCAATCCAATCACACAATCGATCTGATAGTCCACATGCTCTTACTTTGTTCATTAAACGACTGTGGGGAACTGTATCGAACGCCTTGCGGAAGTCAAGAAACACGGCATCTACCTGGGAACCCGTGTCTATGACCCTGTGAGTCTCGTGGACGAATAGCACGAGCTGGGTTTCACACGATTGTCTTTTTCGAAACCCATGCTGATTCCTACAAAGTAGATTCTAGTTTCCAGAAAAGTCATTATACTCGAACATAATACGTGTTCCAGAATTCTACAACGAATAACCGTTAGAGATATAGGTCCATAGTTCTGCAAATCTGTTCGACGTCCCTTCTTGAAAACGGGGATGACCTGTGCCCTTTTCCAATCCGTCTAGAGACCTACGGTACACCACTGCAAGAAGGGGGACAAGTTCCTTCGCGTACTCTGTGTAAAATCGAACTGGTATCCCATCAGGTTCAGCGGCCTTTCCTCTTTTGAGCGATTTTAATTGTGTCTCTATCCCTCTGTCGTCTATTTCGATATCTACCATTTTGTCATCTGTGCGACAATGTAGAGAAGTAACTACAGAGCATTCTTCCTCTGTGAATCAGCTTTGGAAAATGACATTTAGTATTTCGGCCTTTAGTCTGTCATCCTCTGTTTCAGTACCATTTTGGTCACAGACTGTTTGGACATTTTGTTTTTACCCACCTACCGCTTTGACATAAGACCAAAATTTCTTAGGATTTTCTGCCAAGTCAGTACATAGAACTTTACTTTCGAATTCATTGAATGCCTCTCGCATAGCCCTCCTTACACTACATTTCGCTTCGCGTAATTTTTGTTTGTCTGCAAGGCTTGGCTATGTTTATGTTTGGTGTGAAGTTCCCTTTGCTTCCGCAGCAGTTTTCTAACTCGGTTGTTGTACCACGGTGGCTCTTTTGCATCTCCTACGATCTTGCTTGGCACATACGCATCTAACACATATTGTAAGATGGTTTTGAACCTTGTCCACTGATCCTCAACAATATCTGTACTTGAGACAAAACTTTTGTGTCAAGCCATCAGATACTCTGAAATCTGCTTTTTGTCACTCTTGCTAAACTGAAAAATCTTCCTACCTTTTTTAATATTTCTATTTACGGCTGATATCATCGATGCAGTAACCGCTTTATGATCGCTGATTCCCTGTTCTGAGTTAACAGTTTCAAATAGTTCGGGTCTGTTTGTCACCAGAAGGTCTAATATGTTATCGCCACGAGTCGGTTCTCTGTTTAACTGCTCAAGGAATTTTTCAGATAGAGCACTTAAAACAATTTCACTGGATTCTTTGTCCCTGAGACCCGTTATGAACGTTTGAGTCTCCCAGTCTATATCCGACAAATTAAAGTCTCCACCCAGAACTATAACATGGTGGTGAAATCTACGCGAAATATTTTCCAAATTATAATTCAGGTGCTCAGCCACTTCAGCTGCTGAGCCAGGGAGCCTATAGAGACATCCAATTACCATGTCTGAGCCTGCTTTAACCGTGACCTTCACCCAAATTATTTCGCATTTCGGATCTCCGTCAATTTCCTTAGGTACTATTGCACTTCTTATCGCTATAAACACGCCTCCCCCATCACTGTCCAGCCTGTCTCTGCGGTATACATTCCAATATGAGTTTTGTTAAGAGTGCAGTCAACGAAGAGCAAGCGGGCGATTCCCTTTCCTCTCTTTACCCTCTCATGTCACAAGAAGCAACTACAATATGTTTCACAAAGTTATGATGACCCTTACCATGATCGCTTTATGAATCACTAGCAAGACAGTGCTAAGAGACGGACACGGGTTTTCTGTTTTACAGAAAGTGCAGTACCACTATATGGAACACAGATATGACCTACTAATAATGCTAAGGCAAGGAACGAATTTCGATGGAAGCTATGCAAGTCTCAGCACAATGTTCTACGCTGCTAGAGAGGAACCAGATCCCTAGCCACCCTGCAAGACAATTGTAGCGCTCTTCAGGTAAAGGCGACTTCCTCTACCACGAGTGATGATCGCTGTCCAGTTTACGGAAAGACTACCCTTCCCCATCATTTACTGTCCAGTTCTCTTACGTGGGTGCACAAAATAACTGCACTGGGCTCGCTTTTTTGTAGTGAGTTACTTTATGTTTATTAAAGTGTATCTATTTGCGAATGTATTTAGAGTGATTTTGTGTAAAATGCGTTTCTATAAAAAACGCCTAAGACGTGTAATGTTGTCAGAGGCCAGTGTATTGTGAGTGGGAAAACAAAAGGATTGGTAAATGTGGCGCCTTGGTGTATTGTAAATCTGTATAATGAAGTTGCAGACAGTGCTGAATTAATGGACGTCGAGAAAGTAATTGGAATTCTCTGATCATTAAACGCCTTACTAGTAGACTGCATAAATCTGTTCCCCTCAGAAATATCTGTCACTTGTAGGTGGAGCTACACTGAATGGGCACACTTACCGCACATCGTCAGTATATTTTGCAAGGTGCGAGTGAATATGTCCGATGGACTGGGAATGATCAAATTCATGTGACTAACCATAACCTGCCGTATTGGATTATCTGTCATACACTGAAATAGCTGAAGTTCCATAACACTTATGCGACTCACGTATGACGCGGAGCGAACTAATTCAAGCCCCTAGGTTCCTTCAGATGTTGGAGCTGAGGCTGCGGTTATACTTTTGATATCCCTGATGCTATGAAAGATATCCTAGCCACTGACAGCGAAAACAACGAATTTGACAATGTCGAACACATGTTGACAGGATGTTACACTTGACAGAATCATCCTTGTGGTACTTTTCGCAACAGTTCACTTAGGAACAATAAATATGTAGTCAGTAGGATCACAGTGTGAACAAGGGGCGAGTGAAGTTATTCCGTCCACTAACGTAAGAGGATTGAACAGGATATCCTGGGCAAGTATCGTCTATAAACAAAGAAACGAACAGTTCTCGTAATGGATCAATATGCTTTTTCCAGAAGAATGTTACAACTGATGCACAAGATGACCTAGAATCACTTGCCCTTGTCGGTTTTTGGGTTATTCAAGAAAAAGATAAAAAATGGGTTTTAAACGCACCCACAACAACAGGCTTCGCCCCCGCTCCCTTCAGGATTGTTAGCAACTTGTGTATGGCACTGTCTCCTTCCATGATATTACAATGTAGCACTACAGAAAAGTTTTCCCTTAATTATTCTCCGTTGATTGGAAATTACGTCAAAATGTTACTCGCCAGCTGCAGATACAAAAAAGTTATTGTTTTCCTACTTCTATGCCACGGATGAACCCAAAGGGGTGAGGAGGGGGCAGCTTTCCACCCTAAAAAGAAATAATATTCACAGGCTGAATTCTCTCCAGCCAATTATACAGATACAAATATTAGGTGTATATATGAAGTAGGTGGAACGTATTAGGAGTACGTATTTGGCGTATGCTTCGTCATACCTCTTTATCATTTCATCCTTCACAGCTAAAATTACAAGAGCTGCCTATCTTCCATCTTTCTCCCCTTCCCCCCACCCCCAGCAACAATCCATCAAGTCCCATTAATTGCTAATAAGAGGTTGTGTGTGCGTCCTACATCTACATCAATTCTCCACACACCACCTGATCGTGTGCTTCCGTGGTTACTTCTGGTACCACTATGAGGTCTCCCCACCGCTGTTGCAATCGCGAAAGTTGCAGGGGAAGAATGATTTTCGGTAAACATCTGTATTAGTTTCAATATCGCGAATTTTTCCATTGTGTAGTTTTCACGATGTAAATGAAACTGTGTGATTTATTCGTCTCCTCCCAGAAAGTACTGTCTCGGAATTTACGTGGGAAACTTCTGTGTGATGAAGACGCCTCTCTTGTTGCGTTTGCCACTGGAGCTCGTTGAATATCTCTGTAACATTCTCGCGCAGACTAAACGATCCAGTGGCACGCCACTTTGCATTGGATCTTTTCTCTCTCTTTTCTATTAGTCCTGCATGGTCATGGCGCTAATGTGATGAGCATTATTCAAGAATTAGTCGATCAAGAGTTTAGTAACCACTTCTGTCGTGGACTAGATGCATTTTCGTATCTTCCGTCCAGCGATTTCCGTCTGGTATCCGTGTCTGGATTACTGAAAATTGGGATACAACGCGTCGGCTCTTACCAATGACATGATGTATTGCTCAGATTTAACAGCAAAGGCGAGTGTTGGGAAACAAAGCAATGCAGAACAGAGAAAACATATAGTACACATTTCACGTACATCCATATTTCGAACATAATATTAGGTACATTGCTCCTTGAGTAGGCATGGTATCCTATTCTTCAGTTGAATTACAATCTCAGCTGAAGAGTGGAATACTAGTGGAGAAAACAAGAAACCATAAAAAAGGGACAGAATTAACGTTAGCATGGATTACTACAGTTGATATGTTTAATTGTATCCCGAACTTGAGTCCATCTGTGTTGGTTAACTGCAGTACGTGATACGTATGTCGACTTGTAGGTCAGCTGAAAAAATGGATAAAATACTACAGTTGTTCCTTTCTATGCCTCCTCTACTACTAGTATTCTATTCTTCAGTGGATACTAGTGCTAGGGAAGGCCAAAACCTCAACAAGCAAGACGAGAAACCGAAAGTGCGTGACATTGGCATCCTGCAACTCATTTCAACTACGAAGGTCGTATCCTGTTCTTCAGTGGTATAGTCGGAAGCGGCCGCTGCTCATTAGCTAAGGTTCCAGGCGAATTTGTCAACAGTAAAATATCGCACATCTTGAGGACAGTTGCGTAGCAATATTGAGATTGTGAATCGTGCTGCGTATACATATTTTCTGTGCTTACGTGATTTTCGTTGAGTTATTCCTTGTGCTAAGTGCTTCTTCTTGGCGAGAAATGCCCGCATCTCGTGGTCGTGCGGTAGCGTTCTCGCTTCCCACGCCCGGGTTCCCGGGTTCGATTCCCGGCAGGGTCAGGGATTTTCTCTGCCTCGTGATGGCTGGGTGTTGTGTGATGTCCTTAGGTTAGTTTGGTTTAAGTAGTTCTAAGTTCTAGGGGACTGATGACCATAGATGTTAAGTCCCATAGTGCTCCGAGCCTTGGCGAGAAATGCTAGTCAACTAAATATCTGAATTGCTTGTCGAGAACCGTCCTCAATTAGATGAACATAAAAAGCCAGCGTTGAGTGGGACGTCGTACGGAAACATAAGTGATCAGTCAATAACTTTTCTCGGACATCTCTGAGCCACACTAAAATCCTGTGCTGCTAATGTCGACTGTACGCTTCTGGCGCTGACCGTTGCTGCCTCACATGTGAAATCAAACGGATCTAGCCTTTTTTGGATGTTTAGTTGTACCAGTTACATTTTCACTGAAAAAAGGGTCAATTCCAGATATCCGAGTTAATGATCATTGTACCAGAGCAGTCTTACAAAACTGGCGGTCGTGGTTTCGGTAAATGATATACTCTACTGGGTTTCCTTCCTTCTATAAACTTCCAATATTTTCTATGATTCTTTATCAAGAGGGTACGTTGGCCATGCACTGACGTCATTCTGCCTCCTATTAGCATACTGTATCATGTCGTATCCTGCATAACGTGTTGGTTACAAACATACTTCATTTTATTGTGCGCTACTCACCAGCTGCCGATACACGCACACACACCAGCTTGAGAAGAGGGAAATCTTTCCTACCTAGAGAGAAATAAGCATCTGTGTAACGTCTACTAGGTGCAAGTTTGACCTCTCCTGAAGAAAGTGCTGCGAGAATCTTTCTGATGGTCGATGTCGATTCTACTAAGGAGACGTTTCGCTCCGTTAACTCCTGACCGGTCCTCGAAGTAACTGACACCGTAATACTCTATTTGAGAAATTAATTAAAGTACCTAGAAGACATGGGCGGGCGTAATCGTAACTTCATATCAGGAGACACCATCGGCGGATGTATACGAGTAAACGATTTACAGTTGTAATTCTCAGTGATATGCAGAGCGGCCACCAGAATGCAGTAGCGCTGTTTGTGTTTAGTGTTGTCAAGAGTCCTGCCAGGGTATATATGCGTCGTGAACACTATCAGATATGGAGTGACCACAGTAAGACAAGTCGCTTACTCGTGTGAGACGGGTTATCTGCACCTGATGGGTACACCACGGTCATCTAGAGTTGTCTAAATTTACTACTCAATGAACTGAATCGTGTTGCCATGATTCAATAGTACAGTACAAGTGTCTCTATAAATCGCTCGCATGATGTCGTGGTACTCTCGTTGCAAACAAGATCATCATATCTGTTCTGGATAAAACTTGTCTTGGCATCAAATCGAAGGTCAAGTCGGTTCCAGTGCCAACATCTATATCACGGAACTGTGTACCTGTGGGCCAGCTTGAATTAGAAGAAGATACGACCGTTTTTGGCCCCATTCCAAACTGAATAGCTGCGTATTTTGGCAAGTGGGGGAGCAGGGTAATAATAATAAGTGAGCTGTTGTCGCCAAACTCTTTGGAAATTTCACTTGACAGTGTTAGCACCGAAACAGAATAACATAACAGCTCAACTCACGAAGCTCCATTTTGTTTCCCTCCCACCCTTTCATTTTTTGCTCATTTCGGCATTTGAAACTTGTGTAGCAAAGCCTAAATGTGGTGGCAAGTGTCTTGCAGACATTCTGAACGTCGTTGTCAAGTCCTGACGTCTGAACTTATGTAGTGTTGATGTACTAAAAACCACTTGCTATGTCTACAAATTGTCGCCATTGCTTGAATAATCACATTTTTATGCGCGTTTGTCTGTGTTTGATTGCCTCATACTGTTACGACTGCCTCATAATGTTCGAGGTTCATACTCCACAATATTGAGTCCAAGTGTCATTTCTGCGGCTTTTCGTGATTAATTCAACTGACAGGCCGCATTATACCCCCAAAAAAATATCAACATCTACATTTAAATGTAAACTCCGCAATCCAATGGTCAGAACGTAATGGACGGTACATCACATCGATAATACAGGTTCTGTTTCCTGTTCCATTCGCGTATTGAGATTGGGGAAAACGGCACTCTAAATGCTTCTGTGCGTGCCCTAATCTCTCTTATACCCATGATACCTACGCGGGTTTTACGTTAGTGACATCCGAAAGTCATACAGACTGTCATAATTAACTGAACAAAACTGTGCAAGAACTACATTGGCCCCATTCCAAATAAGCTCGTTCAAGTTACTCGACCATTTGTTTTCCACTTTTGTATGGGGTGTTCCTAGATTTTACGATGCTAGCAGCGCCTCTCTGAATTAGTATGATTTATAGTACTAAAGAACGGAAAACAATACGTCAGCTTTGAAAAAGGCGTCACAAGTTACCACAGATACAGTAGTGCGAAGACAAAGACGAATGTTGACAGAAAAAGGAATATAGGACAGAGAAGACAAATCGTGGATATATACCCCATATATCCCAATTTCGAACGTAATGTTACAATTATCTCTAAATATCTCTTTTTCGCAGTGCAAGGTCTTAGTATCATCTTATTGTGCTAAGCCGTATAAGCCAATAGAAGGATAGTACACAAATGTAACCGAAAGAAATTTTACATATGTTAGTTTTCCACATTGGGTAGTACTATTGCCAGTCCAAGATTAGGATAGTAGTACTAGAGAAAGCGAAACAGCGAAAAACGTGAAATATGTATCCAGTTCTTCAGCTGAACTATATAGGTTAGTTTACCTATAAAGGTCAATTGAAGAGTAGGATACTATTACTAACGAATACGAAAAGGCTACAAACGTGACATTTGTATCTTGTACTTCTGTTGACCTATATTGGCTAATACGTAGTACTAGCAAAGGTGGGAAAGCGAAAAACGTAAAATTTTTATCATTTGATTAAGAGTGATATTCTGGTATTAGCGAAGGCGCAAAAAGGAAACAAATGTAAAATTTTTATCCATTACTGCAGTTGACGCACGCAGGGTGTTTTCGTAAGACGGTGCAAAAGTATAACAAGACAAAGAGAATGCTCTACTGCACAATTTGAGGTAGGGAAAACGCAGTCGGGATGCCAGCTTAAGGGGATATGGAAGTAAACTTGTCTACGTCTTTGTTTAGCATTGCTGGTTTCTTAGGTTATTTACTAATAAGCGTTGAAGTTTACACGTACTGTGCCGTTTATTAATATACACATTCTTTACTTCTTGCAAGGAAACAAGGAAAAAGAGCCTGATTACTAGGAAGTCGTGATGGAGGATCTGTTTACTTTATTTGTCCATAAGATGGCTTTGTTGTACCGTATGTACATTGTCACGTGACAAAACGTGCTATGAATGAACGACAGACCCATTCAATACTCAGTGCTGTTCAGAGACGTACGGTAGAATAGGATGGTGCAGTACCTGTACCGTTTCGTCGAACTCACTGGCGTACATCTTATTTGTGGGGGAAATACGTTGCAAACTCTTGCTGCCGAAAGGTTATACAGGGAACGATATCCTAAGAGCCATAGTCGGCCGCTACGAGTGTTTACTTTTCTCGATCAACGTATGTGGGAGACTGTTTTATTAAACAAAAAAAAAAAAAAAAAAAAAGAAACGAGAGACAAGGAAAAATGAGGATGACTCGTACACCCGATTTTGAAGTGGAGGTTCTGGAACGTGTGCAGCGGACCCACTACGAGTACTCGTCGTATTACACGTGAAGTGGGCGCTGCACATGTCAACGTGTTGCGAGTAGTCCACCAAAAATTACACCCACATCACCCACAACGTGTCCATGCAATGCTTGTGACTGACTTTGCACCAAGGGTAGTATTGTGTCAGTGGTGGCTCCAACAATGGATTGATCGACCACGTTTCTACCAAATCCTGCTGTATACTGACGAGGCCTCAATTGCTCGTAATGATATTTCGAACAGCAGGAATAGTCACGTGTGGGATGAGGATTTCCTCACGCTGTAAAAGTGTCACACCGTCAAGTATGTTTTGATGAGTATATCAGGTGGAAAGGGGGGGGGGGGGGGGGAGCATTGTAAGCGACAATCTCTTTGGGCCATATCTTTCACCCGGGCGTCTGAATGGCCACCCGTACTTGAGGTTATTCCAAGGCTGCAGCCTTGGCTGTTCGTGAGAGAATGTGGACGCTACATGACAGTGCACGGCCTGACTCCAGTGTGGATGTCCGGAGCCATCTCAGTGCTCTATATCCTGGTCGATGGATTGGAAGCGATGTTCCTAATCCGTGGCCTTTTAGGTCAACTGACCTGAATCCCCTTGATTATCTCCAATGGGTCACTTCTGCGCGAGACCCCAGTGGGGTGCCAGAATTGTAGCTGCCTGTGATATGATCGAAACACGCCAGGAATATTTGTTTGGTTGCGTCAGAACTTGTTCTCCGATGTCATGACTTGGATGAGGCTGATGGCAGTCAGTTTCAACACATTTTGTACATTACAATACAAATGGTACATTCATTGCGTCAGTGATGGTATTTGCAGTTAACTGTAAATACTGTAAATATTAATGTACATAGTAAAGTGATTTTATTTCTATTAACCTCATATGTTGACTTCTCCGACCCCAGTTTCCGTGCCAAAAATTGTTCAGTGGAGCATCCTCTATGTTCTGTCAATTTTTGTACGCCCTTAGAGAAACACCCTGTATAGGCCAGTGGCAGAGTAGGTTACTGAAACTAGCGCAGGTAAAATAGCGACAAACGAAAAGTTTGTTTCCTGCACTTCAGGTGACCTGTATTTCAGTTAACCTGTATTTCATTTAACCTATACAGATCAACTCAAATGAATAATATGATGCTAGTACTAGCAAAGGAGAAGTAAAGCGATAAACCTAAAATTTTCATCTTTTACTTGAGTTGGCCTATTCAGGTCAACTTAAGAATAGGGTACAACATGCAGTATCCGTAGTTCAACAGAGGTGCCAATGCCATTTTACGTACATTGTTTTTTTTTGGGTTTGCTAGCACTAGTATTTTACTCTGTACTTGACATACATACTACAGGATGCGAATCAACTGTAGAAGAAACAGCAGCTGGAACGACTCACTATCAGACAAAAGTACAATTCGAAATGATTTCTAGTGACCTTTTGCACAGAAATAAAAGTGCTACCATATAATGCAATGCAGTGGTAGCCTGTAGGTGATTTCCTTTATAGATCCACTGTATGTATACATAACGCTTCAAAGAAACTACTAATACTGAGCGATCTTTATGGTCACATTTCATTCTGCTTTTTGTACTACCCTAAATACTTATACCATGTGAAGAGACGTGCCAATATGCTCAGAATTATTCTTGTATTCGCAGGGAATCGGATTATTTATCTTTGTTACAGGCACAATCACTTTTATTCGTATTTAAAGAGAACGATTATCCATTTTGACAAAATTTTCTGTACCTCTACAGCAGGGATCCCCAAACTATTTTGGACAAGTGACCCCTTTTCCAAAATGAACTGTTACCTCAAACCCCCATGGCCAAATTACCTACTTTTAAGATCAACCCCCTTATTTTAATGGTCCGCTAACTTAAAACAGCTGCTACAGAGTGTTATTTTTCATTCTGACTTAGGTCAATAGAAGAAGACAGAGTGAGAATTAGTAATGCTTCATGTTAGCAGAGTATTATGAATAAGGAGGCTTATCTTTAGTTTTTTTCCTATTGATACAAAATACCTAGGTACTAAGGTACCAATTGGAAAACCTTGTACTTTGTTAGGTGAGAAAAATTGACTTCATTTTCTCATCAAAATTTAACAAAATAAAAAGACATACATTTCAGTAAATATCGAGTTTAATTTACAATGTTTATTATAAATTAAGTAATCTTAAGTAGGTAGGAAATTATATTTAAAAAAGTATTAATTCGCAAAGAGAAAATAAAACATTCAATGTGATGGATGAACCTGGTGATTATCTACCAATCTAGCTACATCCGTTTCAATATTGGTGAGTTGTAGCCTTAAATCTCCACGTTCGTTGATTTTCAAACGGTTTCTTTGTTTCGTCAAAATGTTTGATACCACACTGAACCTTTTTTTCAACTGGGTATGATGATGGGAAAGCGATAAGGTATTTTTCAGCAATGTTCCACAATGTAGGATACTGTGTTTCAACGTTGCGTTGCAACCAGAACTTCTGATAGCCTTGGTTGAACTTCTAATTAAGCTCTTCGTCTGTGCTGATGGTAATCAACTCTTCTTGCATTATCACATTGGCTTCTTCTATGGCTGTGGTATTGTACGGATTTATTATCCATTGATGAATTTGTAAATTTAAAAGATCCTCAAACCTCTCCGTAAAATCCTTGTGTAATGCTTCCAAGTGAGTGACATATAATAAAATGTCATCATCTCGAAGCATTTCTGGTAATTTTGACAAATGCGGAAACTGCGAATATTCTTTTCTGCCTATATTTTGTTTATAAAAGATTAGTTTAGCCACGAAGGCCGATGTTATTGATTTTGTTTTAATCAAGTTAAGATCGTCACCCTGCAGTTGCAAATTAACTTTGTTGAACATTGTCTTGTGACAGGCAGAGCGAGAGCACCAGCAGCAGCGAGTACTGTTTGTATAAAGCGTTTATTTTGCATTTTGTTTACGACCTTCCACGAAGGAAGGGATTCTATTTGTGTTTATCTGCTCTGCATAGTAACTAACAGTTCTTGATAAAACTTTACGTAGTTTTCGTGTTAGATTTCTTAGTGTTTTCTTGGTCGTTTAGAACAGAAAGCGCCCTAAAACCGTCTTTTGTTTGTTTGGCGGCCGTTAGCCACTAGTCACTTGAATCAGCAGTTGTCTTGTGACAGCCAGAGCGAGAGCACCAGCAGCAGCGAGTACTGTTTGTATAAAGCGTTTTTGTACTTATTTGCTGCGCTTAGCTTTTAAATAGTTTTTCTGGGAAAACCTAGCGTAGTTTTCGCGTCTCGTATTTCAGTGAGTGTTTCTTGATTATCAGAGTAGCTCATCAGAAGATTATCTTGGGAATTTGTCACCGTATTGAGTAGGGTAAACAAAGTCATGTGTAGGGACTGTGGTTGTTGCGAGCGGACGCAAGGAGAATTGGCCACTCTTCGGGGGCAGGTGGAGGCTTTGTCTGTTAGGCTCATCGAGCTCGAGGCGCAGGCGTCGGCTCGTAGTGGCGTTGGGGCAACTGTGGTGAGACCTATGCCTACTTCGGTGGCCTTGGAATCACATGGAACCCCTGATGTCGCTGCGTCTTCCGGTAGTGAGCATCTTACCGGTCAGCCATCACTCCAGGGTGAATGGCGGACAGTGGTGGGCTCGCGCGTGCCTGGCCGAAAGGCGAAGGTGGGATCTGGCCGCGTGGCAGCTGCCTTACCCCTTTCCAACAGGTACGGGGTGCTTCCTAGTGGTGATGACGTCGTTTCCGAGCCACCACAGGATGCCTCGCCTGTTGGGCCAGTGGCCGATTCTCCGGCAAGGTCCCGACAGTCACAGAGGGCGGGCCTATTAGTTATAGGGAGCTCCAACGTTAGGCGGGTTATGGAGCCCCTTAGGAAAATAGCGGGTAGGTCGGGGAAGAATGCCAGTGTGCACTCGGTGTGCTTGCCGGGGGGTCTCGTCCGTAATGTGGAGGAGGCCCTTCCGGCAGCTATTGAACGCACTGGGTGTGACCGGCTGCAGATAGTAGCACATGTCGGAACGAATGACGCCTGCCGCTTGGGTTCTGAGGCCATCCTTGGTTCCTTCCGGCGGCTGGCTGATTTGGTGAAGACAACCAGCATCGCACGCGGAGTGCAAGCTGAGCTTAATATCTGCAGCATAGTGCCCAGAGTCGATCGCGGTCCTCTGGTTTGGAGCCGTGTGGAGGGTCTAAACCAGAGGCTCAGACGACTCTGCGACTATAATGGTTGCAAATTCATCGACCTCCGTTATTGGGTGGAGAACTGTAGGGCCCCCCTAGACAGGTCAGGCGTGCACTACACACCGGAAGCAGCTACTAGGGTAGCAGAGTACGTGTGGCGTGCACACGGGGGTTTTTTAGGTTAGAGGGATCCCCCCTTGGGCGAAACGATAAAATACCTGACGGCTTACCAGAGAGGACATTATCATCGTTGATAAAGAACGTCCGTCCTCAGAGACCAAAAACAGGAAAAGTTAACGTAATATTGGTAAACTGCAGGAGTATCCAGGGCAAGGTTCCTGAATTAGTATCTCTTATTGAAGGAAATAGTGCGCACATAGTATTAGGAACGGAAAGTTGGTTAAAACCGGAAGTGAACAGTAACGAAATCCTAGACACAGAATGGAATATATACCGCAAGGATAGGATAAACGCCAATGGTGGAGGAGTATTTATAGCAGTAAAGAATTCAATAATATCCAGTGAAGTTATTAGCGAATGCGAATGTGAAATAATCTGGGTTAAGTTAAGTATCAAAGGTGGGTCAGATATGATAGTCGGATGCTTCTATAGACCACCTGCATCAGCAACCGTAGTAGTTGAGCGCCTCAGAGAGAACCTGCAGAACGTCGTGAAGAAGTTTCGTGATCATACTATTGTAATAGGGGGAGACTTCAATCTACCAGGTATAGAATGGGATAGTCACACAATCAGAACTGGAGCCAGGGACAGAGACTCTTGTGACATTATCCTGACTGCCTTGTCCGAGAATTACTTCGAGCAGATAGTTAGAGAACCAACTCGTGAAGCTAACGTTTTAGACCTCATAGCAACAAATAGACCGGAACTTTTCGACTCCGTGAATGTAGAAGAGGGTATCAGTGATCATAAGTCAGTGGTTGCATCAATGACTACAAGCGTAATAAGAAATGCCAAGAAAGGAAGGAAAATATATTTGCTTAACAAGAGTGATAGGGCACAAATCGCAGAATATCTGAGTGACCACCATCAAACGTTCATTTCTGAGGAAGAGGATGTGGAACAAAAATGGAAAAAATTCAGAAACATCGTCCAGTACGCCTTAGATAAGTTCGTACCGACTAAGGTCCAAAGCGAGGGGAAAGATCCACCGTGGTATAACAATCATGTACGAAAGGTACTACGGAAACAAAGAAAGCTTCATCATAGGTTTAAGAGTAGTCGAATCATAGCTGATAAGGAAAAGCTGAACGAAGCGAAAAAGAGCGTAAAGAGAGCAATGAGAGAAGCATTCAACGAATTCGAACATAAAACATTGGCAAACAATCTAAACAAGAACCCTAAAAAGTTTTGGTCATATGTAAAATCGGTAAGCGGATCTAAATCCCCTATTCAGTCACTCGTCGACCACGATGGCACCGAAACAGAGGACGACCGAAGAAAGGCAGAAATACTGAATTCAGTGTTCCGAAACTGTTTCACTGCGGAAAATCGTAACACGGTCCCTGACTTCAGCCGTCGCACGGACGCCAAAATGGAAAATATTGAAATAAACGATATCGGAATTGAAAAACAACTGCTATCACTTAGTAGCGGAAAAGCATCCGGACCAGACGAGATACCCTTAAGATTCTACAGTGATTATGCTAAAGAACTTGCCCCCTTTCTATCAGCAATTTATCGTAGATCGCTGGAAGAACGTAAAGTACCTAGCGACTGGAAGAAAGCGCAGGTCGTTCCCATTTTCAAGAAGGGTCATAAATCAGATGCGAATAATTATAGGCCTATTTCGCTTACGTCAATCTGTTGTAGAATAATGGAACATGTTTTGTGTTCTCGTATTATGACGTTCTTAGATAATACAAATCTCCTTCATCATAACCAACATGGATTCCGCAAACAGAGATCATGTGAAACTCAGCTCGCCCTATTTGCCCAAGAAATTCACAGTGCCGTAGACACTGGCGAGCAGATTGATGCCGTATTCCTGGACTTCAGGAAGGCATTTGATACGGTTCCGCACTTACGTTTAGTGAAAAAAATACGAGCTTACGGAATATCGGACCAGGTTTGTGATTGGATTCAGGATTTCCTAGAAGAAAGAACACAACATGTCATTCTTAACGGTTCAAAATCTGCAGATGTAGAGGTAATTTCGGGAGTACCGCAGGGAAGCGTGATAGGACCTTTATTGTTTACAATATACATAAATGACTTAGTTGACAACATCGGTAGCTCCGTGAGGCTATTTGCAGATGACACGGTTGTCTACAAGAAAGTAGCAACATCAGAAGACTCGTACGTACTCCAGGAGGACCTGCAGAGGATTAATGCATGGTGCGACAGCTGGCAGCTTTCCCTAAACGTAGATAATGTAATATAATGCGCATACATAGGGGCAGAAATCCATTCCAGAACGATTATGCCATAGGTGGTAAATCATTGGAAGCGGTAACGACCGTAAAATACTTAGGAGTTACTATCCGGAGCGATCTGAAGTGGAATGATCACATAAAACAAATAGTGGGAAAAGCAGGCGCCAGGTTGAGATTCATAGGAAGAATTCTAAGAAAATGTGACTCATCGACGAAAGAAGTAGCTTACAAAACGCTTGTTCGTCCGATTCTTGAGTATTGCTCATCAGTATGGGACCCTTACCAGGTTGGATTAATAGAAGAGATAGACATGATCCAGCGAAAAGCAGCGCGATTCGTCATGGGGACATTTAGTCAGCGCGAGAGCGTTACGGAGATGCTGAACAAGCTCCAGTGGCGGACACTTCAAGAAAGGCGTTACGCAATACGGAGAGGTTTATTATCGAAATTACGAGAGAGCACATTCCGGGAAGAGATGGGCAACATATTACTACCGCCCACATATATCTCGCGTAATGATCACAACGAAAAGATCCGAGAAATTAGAGCAAATACGGAGACTTACAAGCAGTCGTTCTTCCCACGCACAATTCGTGAATGGAACAGGGAAGGGGGATCAGATAGTGGTACAATAAGTACCCTCCGCCACACACCGTAAGGTGGCTCGCGGAGTATAGATGTAGATGTAGATGTAGATTCCAAAGATATCAGTCAAGTACTAAGTATCTGTTTTACAATTGATCAGATTTTCTTTCAAATTCGGATCTTTTTCTTGTAAAAACTCCAACACAGATTCAAAAATGTCTGAAAATCTTTCTAAGCAAGAACATCTTGATAGCCAGCGAACTTCAGTGTGCAGAAGTAATCGAGTAAAGACTTCGTGGTTTTCCTTACATAGCTGAGCAAATAACCGAGAGTTCAAAGAATTGCTTCGAATCTTGTTGATGGCATTTATTACACATTGTAAAGACTTATGCAATCTAGGACTCAGCTTTTTTGCTACTAAATGCTGCCTGTGAATCATGCAGTGAATGACCAGTACATCAGGCAGTTGTCGCTTTAAGTGAGCTATAAAACCACGATGACGACCAACCGTAGACGGTGCACCATCAGTCGCAACAGAAGCAATGTTCTTCCATGGAATAGCTTTGTCAGTAAAAAAAAATGTTCCACGGCCTGAAAAATCGATTCTCCACCGGTATCAGTCTCTAAATATGTAGCAAAAAGCAGTTCTTGGCACATACTTTCATCTTTGATAAATCGAACATATCCTAACAACAGAGCTTCATTGCCGGCTAATATAGACTCGTCCAACTGGAGAGAGAATCTGTTGGTCTGTAAGAACTTGCATAAAATGTTTTCCGCATCGCGTCCCATCTCGTCTATGCGTCTCTGAACGGTGTTATTGCTCAAAGGTATTCTCTTTAAAATATCATGTGCGGGTTTGTGCAACACATTGTTAAGGACCTCCGCAATGGCTGATAAGATAAGCTGCTCTCCTATTGTGTGGGATTACCCCGACTTCGCTATTAGTAAAGATATATTATAGGTCGCTCGTAAACCATCATCGTCTTTAATCGATGATGACGCAAACATCGATCTTATGGATGGCCTTTTGTCTAGTTTTTCTTTAAGTGCTTGAAAAATGACAAGGGCTTACTTTTTTTGTCAGCATGTACTCTTGATAAGTGGTCATCCATTTTTGAAGGTTTCATGGCATCGTTACTGAATACTTTTTCACATATGAGACACATCGGCAAGTGTTGATTTGATGGAGATGCAAGAAATCCGAACTTCAAGTAGTCCAAACTGTATTGTCTGCATTTTTTTTTTCGTGTCCGCCATCATAAAACTCTCAGTAATCCTGCAAGTAGAAAACTACCTAAATAAAAAACA
Source organism: Schistocerca serialis cubense (assembly GCF_023864345.2). Taxonomy (NCBI): domain Eukaryota; kingdom Metazoa; phylum Arthropoda; class Insecta; order Orthoptera; family Acrididae; genus Schistocerca; species Schistocerca serialis. The sequence goes on along the minus strand of NC_064645.1, from coordinate 490,145,152 downwards.
ACAATAAACTGTTAAATTTGCACACTATCTTATTTTTATCACCCCCACGTAACGGATTATTGTTGGGTATTACTGACTTACCCATTGATAAACTTGGATTACTATATTAGGTAAGTAACTGTAGTAGGTAATTAGGCACAGAAAATTCGTATTAGTTAAGTAGGTACCTATCAGCATAAGAACGAAAACCAAAGCAAACTGAACACTTCAGAGTTTAGGTACCTACCTACTTAACAACTTAAGTGTAAGTAATTTTTACAAATACTTTTATACCTACCTGTTTAAAATATGTTGTATGTTGTGTTTACCACTTTTTCAGTCACTTTACTTCACTTAATTTAGCTATGTAATAAGTTTGTAATCTCTTGAAATAAATGAGTACTTATATGAGTTATTATCGTTCAAGCTCCAACGAATTTGAAAACGCAAATGAACTTTCAACCTAAGTGCAAGCTCGTTAAGTAGTAAAATATCAGGATTATGTTTGGAATTCATCATGAATTCGTTTGTGTTAAATCGCGTAAGCTTCTAATAGAGAGCAAGTCAAAACGCGCCTGAAAGACATACGCTCGAACTCATTATCTTGCACAAACTTGTCCACACTGACTTGCCGAGTTCTTCATCTTGTACGAACTTGAGACTTTACATTACTACAACAATGCTATTTCCTACAAAAATTTTAATTATTCTTAGTACACGTAACACAACATAAACAATACAGTACCTACCTATCTTGAAAGTTTTAAATAAGAACTTGGGTTAATTTAATAGTGGTCGATTTTTAGACCTCGTCGACCCCGAAAATCAGTTTTCGTTTATGTCGACTCCTAGGAAACCGATATCGACCCCAGAGGGGACCACTTTGGGAATCCCTGCTCTACAGGAACGTTGAACGACGGCACTTTTCTGCAAGAAATAAAATCTTCAGCTAACATTCTTATACTGCTTCTGAGCCTATTTGATAAATAGTATTTGTATACTGAGACTGTGAGAGGTCTTACTACGCTTTCTTGGCGATCACTCGATGCGGCTTTCGTTTCTGTGGAACTTTTGCCATCCAGTAGAACGTTCTACGCTGTGTTAGTCACGGCAAACACAAGATATGTGTCTAGTGCAAGACTATTTGTTACCTTTCACTTTACAATGTAATCTACAAGCATCCTCATCCAATCCTAATAAATACTTTTCTGTTTGTACGAAATGAATACGCATCATTCACTCTCATTTCTCATTTTAATCTTTTCTCGATCGTGTTTAATGTTTCGGCATTTTTGCGATTTACGTGGACATGTATACTGTATGTCTGGTTGAATTTGTACGTATATTTCGCACGTATATTCCTATGAATCTCAGAGTTAATGCCGTTTGAGAGCTCTTTTACAGCCTTAACGGCAAAACATGTACCAGTGGGACCGGTTTATGGAGCTTGGTACTTTGGCTCCCTTTCTTTGGGCGCTATTTCCGAGCAAACGGCTGTTAGCCTATTTTCATACAGATATGGCATTAAACTGGTAATGTGAACAATGTGTGGGAGTATGGAGGAAGGGAACATAGAAGTAACCAACAACAAAAAGGACGACAGGTGCAACTCACAACACAGCATTCTGATATATAATATCACACATAATGATGGAACTATGATACTAAATGCGCAGTGAAATCCATCACTTTTCCGTGTAGGATCTAACATTAATCCGAAAGATGAGTGTGTTTCCTTTCTACTCATCTTTACAAGTCCATCCATTGAATCTGAGATTGAATGACTGATTAACTTCTCAAAATAATTTTTGAGCCTATTGTATTATTTTACTACCTATAACCGTTTCCGAAAAATCTTACATTATCAATAACGTAACGCTTCTAGTGGTTTCATGTGCATATTTTCACACTTCTTACTCTCAGTAAGCAGTTTTGTTAGGACTCTCGCCCTGTTGTGATTTCAAACTTCATGACTGCCTACAATCGATACGCTGTCATTCTATTAGCTTAACGTGTGAACTCAGGTCAACACTTGAAGTGATTATAAATCTTTCTTCGCAGATGTTCCGAAGGCTTTTCGGCGCGTTCTGCCTCCGCTTTCGGGGGGAGTCAGATGATGAATCTTTCGAAGACCTGATAGATGAAGATTTAATTGGAAAGCCAGAGGTGAGAAACATCGAGATTTACTGAAAAAATAGTAATCATTATTAGGAGTATGCATATTCTACTTATTTAGACACTTACCATACATTACATAACAAATTACTATAACGACTACTGAAAGTTGCAAGTCTATCTTAGTTATTCGAAGAACTGTCAATCATCGAATAACAGCTGACTTCATTCGTTCGTATAAACGAGCTACTAGCATCAATCAAAGGGAGTATCGATGGACTGTCTAGATAGTCGTTTAATGATTACATAGCCCCCAGCAGTTAGATAAAAGCTTTTGTTCATATCTGCACATTAATTCCAATAAACGCTGTCACAATAGACACTCTGCACGATATTACTTACTGAAGTAACGTTTATTAACATGCACAATTTAATCAATATTAAAAAGGAGTGAGAAGTGTTATGCCGTTAGTAACATGTAAAACTTCAAGAGCTGAAACAAATCGTTATAACTTGATAAAATAATTCATCGAGTAATTCGCTTGAACCACTATACTACTTACAACATACTTTCGATCTCTACACAAGGTAAAATACTATCGATATTCTCACCTTATTACTATCTGAAAACCAGTCCAACGATGAGCAGCTGAATCTCAGGTTTTTTGATACATCAACTGAAAGTTGCAAAGCTGACAAATCTGATAACGTTAATATTGCGATAGTTTTTATTTTATACGTGAATGATCACACACGAAATATTATACTTTAGATAAACAGTAGAGAAAAAGCTAGTAACCACAACAGAATGAATTGTGACGGTGGAAACAAATCTCCCACAGAGGATGAGCGTCGCGCGTTGGCGGCTGCGCTCAGACGTGGACGAGTTGGTGCTGCTGGCAGCGCAGGCGGAGAAGACCCGGCCACCGCCTGCTGCTGTTGACGTAGACTGTGGCAAAGTCATCGGGAAGGTAAGCTACCACTGTGGCTGTCACTAAGGATGGATGCGACACACTACCAGCAGGATAGGGGGCGACGAAATTCCAGTCCTTGCTCAGATATAGCACATTTGTGAATCACGAAGAAACCCCCACCCCCTCAACGCCCCTCCCCACCACCGCCGCCATCCAGCCCCATAACAAGCTCATACTATTGGTACGCAGTGACGTTGCTCATCATCAAAATTGAGACGTCCTTCTAAATTACCGAAATACGAAGAATTATTACTCATGACTTTAACGGATCTGTTCAGTACACGAATCTTACATTTCTTACCGTTGTGATATTCCTGTAGATCGGTAGCTAGTGCAAAAGTTAGCATACTCCTTGGGAGGAGCTTACTTCTTACTGCTTTTCTTTTTTGCACAATCTCCAAAACCGACAATCTCTTGAAACTACATGCCCACCCACCAGATACTATTCGCTTTTAATGAGGTATACTGAAGTCATAGCTCCACTAATTTAGCTGAAATACGTCTCCAAATATGCCAGAGTATAATCACGTAGGAAATGTGATTTTATTATGTTATTCGATACTGACGTTTTCACATGTGTCTCACGACTCATTTCATAGTACTAGTAGACATCAAATGGTATCCCTAACGTACTGCCTTGTTTCATACAAGATACGAATTTTCAGACCATTACAAAGTTGTGCAAAACTAATCAGTCTGAGAGATCTTGTCAACGTTCATGAATATGTTTCAAGCCTCTTCCCTTTCTCCTGTCACACAGAAAACAGAACAGCCACATCTTATGTACAATTTTAGCTTCAAAATCACCTTACAGAATCTTTGATACTATTGTTAAGTGGATAAGTAATGAGATTTAACGCAAAGAATTGTTTTTCTTTGCAGGTGAATGACGCTTGGATAATTGTGACGACCGCCGAGATCCATGAGCCTCCAGTAAAGGTGAATCACGAGGACATCCCGCCGATCCCTCGCCGCCGCAGAGGATGTCGGAGGTGCTGGGCGGAGAAAGTTGGGGCGAAGACCATTGTGAGCCCACATGGTGGCCGGGCTCACCGCTTCACTACCCACTAAACGTGTTTCAAGGATGGCAGATGACGAGGAACTCCAGCTGATGCCTCGTCACTCTGGATAGTGTGGGAAGTGCTGGGTGGAGAAAGTGGGAGCAGAGACTGTTGTGATATTATATTTTGAGTTGGGATATTGGTCCATCAACCAACAGCCATATTCATGAGACAGTAAGGAGGGCAGATGACGAAGTACTCCCTTCCATGCCACGTCGCCAGAGATTGAGTCACAGGTGCTGGGTGAAGAAAATTGTGTGTTTGCATGGAGTCTGAAGAGACTGGCTAGTCAACAAATAAACGTAATCATGAAGCAAGAAAGCCGCAGATGACGTGGAAGTTTCACATCACCATAGAGGGCTTCGGAAGCGCTGCATGGAGAAGATTGGAGCGGAAACTATTGTAGACTTGCATGGTGGGTGAAGACTGGTTCACCAGCCAATAAATCTATTAAAGAGCCATGAAGCCCATCAGATAATTAGTGCGTCCCGCTGATGCCACATCGCCAAAGTTGGCAGCGGAGGTCCTGGGTGATGAAAGTCAGAGTGAAAACTGTTGTGCTGTTGCATGATGAGTGGAGATACAAGCTCACTAGCCAATAAACATATTCATGAGACATGAAGAACATCAGATAACGAGTGAGTCCCGCCGATGCCACATCTTCCAATGTTGGTATCGGAGGTCCTGGGTGAAGAAAGAGTGAAAATTGTTTGGCTATTGCATTATTTGTGGAGACCCAAGCTCACCAGCCAATAAACATATTCATGAGACATGAAGCCCATCAGATAACGAGTGAGTCCCGCCGATGCCACATCGCCAAAGTTGGCATCGGAGGTCCTGGGTGATGAAAGTCAGAGTGAAAACTGTTGTGCTGTTGCATGATGAGTGGAGACACAAGCTCACTAGCCAATAAACATATTCATGAGACATGAAGAACATCAGATAACGAGTGAGTCCCGCCGATGCCACATCGCCAAAGTTGGCATCGGAGGTCCTGGGTGAAGAAAGAGTGAAAATTGTTTGGCTATTGCATTATTTGTGGAGACCCAAGCTCACCAGCCAATAAACATATTCATGAGACATGAAGCCCATCAGATAACGAGTGAGTCCCGCCGATGCCACATCGCCAAAGTCGGCATCGGAGGTCCTGGGTGATGAAAGTCAGAGTGAAAACTGTTGTGCTATTGCATTATGGGTGGGAACACAAGCTCAACAGCCAATAAACATAGTGATGAGACATGAAGTCCATCAGATAACGAGTGAGTCCCGCCGATGCCACATCTCCAAAGGTGACATCGGAGGTCCTGGGTGAAGAAAATTGGAGTGAAGACTCTTGTGCAGTTGCATGATCGGTGGGGACACTTGCTCACCAAGAGGCAAGAAGTTCAACAGATGACGCGGAAGCCCTGCCGATGCCACGTCGCAAGATAGATGTCACATTCATGTGAATTAAACATGTCTAAATTGTATAAATATTTGAACTGTATAATCAATTAAATTTATGAATAATACGTCTCTGAACTACTGACTTTATATGTTCCTGTGTTAACTAGCCTTTATACTCAATCTGTTCTCCTTTATCATATACTGAAATAACTATTACAGCTTTCACCAAGGTTGGAAGTCTCTCCCTTTACAAATGTGACTGCACACAGAGAAATATTTCGCAGTGTTACCTATTTAGATGTGGATCTCACACAACACTATTATACGTGAACTGCCGTAGTTTTCAGTACATAGGCTGGCCTCATTCCACAGAAAATCGCAAGTAATGTCGAGGTAATTTATTTCACAAGTACTGGTCATAACACACAAATGATCTTTTATCTTAGTGTTAACAACTTCTTCCCATTGGTGCTCTGTACAACAATATATTGACATAAATTCCTCTAATTCTGATTATCAGAAAATTAAATATTGTATATATATTTGAACTGTATGATTCATTAAATTTATGAATGATACGTCTCTGAACTACTGACTTTATATGTTCCTGTGTTAACTAGGCTTTTTTCTCAACCTGCTCTCCTTTAACAGATACAGAAATAACTATTACAGCTTTCACCAAGGTTGCAAGTCTTTCTCTTTATAAATGTGACTGCACACAGAGAAATATTTCGCAGTGTTACCTATTTAGATGTGGATCTCACACAACACTATTATACGTGAGCTGCCGCAGTTTTCAGCACATAGGCTGGCCTTATTCAACAGAAAATCGCAAGTAATATCGAGGTAATATATTTCACAAGTACTGGTCAAAACACACAAATGATCTTTTATATTAGTGTTAACAACTTCTTCCCAGTGGTGCTCCGTGCTACAATATATTTACATAATTTCCTCTAATTATGAATTATCAGAAAATTAAATAGTTCTGCAACGTAATTAAAAATCAATGGCGGAAGGATGTTATTTGCTCAAATACCTGCTCCAGAAGAGAAGCGACGACGTGGGACATTTCTCTGATCATCGAGTAAAACACTCGCGGAACGCTAAGCTAAAAACTCTCCATCTCTTCGATGAACTTCAATGACATGTTTCTGGACGTAACTAAAATTTACACACACTGGACTCGCATTCGGGAGGACGACGGTTCAATCCCGTCTCCAGCCATACTGATTTAGGTTTTCCGTGATTTCCCTAAATCGTTTCAGGCAAATGCGGGGATGGTTCCTTTGAAAGGGCACGGACGATTTCCTTCCCCATCCTTCCCTAACCCGAGCTTGCGCTCCGTCTCTAATGACCGCGTTGTCGAAGGGACGTTAAACAACACTAGCCCCTAACTCCCTAAAATTTACTTTCCAGAATAATAAATAATGATTTTGTAGTGATTTTACAATACACCTTAGGACTTTATGTCGCAGTTTCTAATGATGTGGGATATTAGCTTTAACACAACATATATAGTTCCCCATACATTGTTAATCACTTTTAAATTTAGTTTCTAGTTTTAAGACTATTGTATGAAATTACAAAAGTTACTTAAGGTTAACCACACTTGTGCTGAATTATTAGTGTCTGTTCATATTTATTTGTGCTTCAGGCAAAATCGAAGACAGTACACTGAGTAACTGGCAATGTCCCAAGTGATGTACTCTGTGGTGGAACTACCTGAACACCTAGATGATGAAATAATCATGCTATTCCTTATTTAACACTACAAATTTTGAGATAACCGAAAATAATCCTACAGGCAATATAATAGCACTGTAGTAAGTGGTGAAATTTAGTGTATCTAAATCAATTACTAAATCCACAAAAAGTATGAGCATAGGTCGAATAGATAAAAATATTTACATAGCATGAAAAATGTTTCAAATAATATGAAGCAATCATAAATATGTAGATATGCATAGTCAACTTACAAATAAATTGGTTTGTTTCAGTAAAATACACAGCTCTTGTCACTGAAACTTGAAAGCTTGTTGTGAAGTCGAATGCAATACATCAAGAACACAAGTAAATAATCGTTTTTAACATTTATTATCGACATTTTGGAGATTCTAAAATTTTTGAAATGGTAGCGATCTATGTGGTGTAGTTGTAAGATGCTGAACTGTAATAAAAGCTATAGTATTTTCAACTAATTTAATTATTGAAAAGACCTGGAGTGTGTAAACAGCTTTTCTTTTACAGTACAACACGTTCACAATGAAAGATATGTAATAACCAAAGGCAGTTATTAAACCCACACTCTAAACTAAATGATGATGCATCAACTTTAAACAACTTTCCTACTGGCCGGACGAGGACCACCTTAAGATGTCCTACGGTCTGCAGTGTCTTCGGGATAGCGTCCCCTGTCAACAGTACCCGCTGTGGCAACCGCACCCTCGTGAACCGAGCATGGGCAGGATCACAGCGAGTAACATCCGGTTGGCACCACCATAGGTCCAGCCACTGTTACATCATAGGACGTTATAGCAGAATCGTAAAACAGAATGGCATAAAGAAGTTTGGGACATATTCCCTCAGCCCTTTAGATATTCCGCTCAGGCTGACTGTTCACCAAGGGTGTAACGATAAGGTTCGCTGATGATAATGCTATCCTCCGTGAACGGAATTAACAGACTAACGAGTACACAATGTGGACTGACAGTAAACGTAAGGAAGACGAAAATAATGAAAGGTAGCAAAAAAATTGAGAACAGTGAGAAACGCAATATCTATTGGGGTTCACAAAGCAGACGAAGTTAAGAAATTCTGCGGAGAAAGGTGGACATGAAAAGTAGATGAGAGCATTCGTATCCAATTTAAGTCTACTACTATCAAATATACCCGTTAATATTAGGATGAAATTTCTGAGAATGTAAGTTTGGCGCAAAGCATTGTATTGTAGTGAAACAATGGCTGTGGTGAAACGGGACCAGAAAAAAATCCGAAGCATTTGAGATGTGGTGAAACAGAATGGTGTTCAAAATTGACTGAAAACGTAAGTCATGAGGAGGATCTCCGTAGAATCGGCGAGGAAAGGAATATATGAAAAATTCTGACAGGATGATAGGACATCATATCTTTTATGGTACAAGAAGAATCCGTAGAGGGTAGAAGCTGTAGAGGAAAACAGAGATCGGAATATATCCAGTACATTACTGTGAATGTCTGAGATGATTAGGTTGGCACAGGAGAGGAATCCGTAGTGGGCCGCAGGCTGCTTCAAACCAGTCAGACAACAGGAAGGTGACACGAAAATCTCTTGCTCATGTAGTTAACCGGGGGTGGAAAATAGGCGCTCCATTCCACGTTACAAACAAATCAACATCCCGTGATACTGCAGCGTAGGGTAATGCAGAAGAAGCGAAGTGGGATTTTGTGTGAAGGAATAACCCTTTCTTCACGAGAATTAACACCACACTATATTACACGTCAAAAAGAATCAGCTGCCCTAGTTTGGATGGGAGGTGTCAAACCATGTACGTTTCAGCTCTGGCCTTGCACCAAATGACTCTGTACTGTTTCACTTCCTTACCTTCTTTAAGCATTGCCACTGCGAGGTTTAGATAAAGACAGCAGTGGCTTCAGTTGTTGGTAATAGATCCCTGTGACATGGCATACCGTTTTCGTGTCCGTTTTTTATGGTTGTTGGAACTAATGGAAAACCCTTGTACATCGTTAGCTACGTAGCAAATTGTCCATTACTCAGCACAGTCTCATCGCCGATTTTTAAAATTTCATTCCGAGTACACCAAGCCTGTAATGAGTAATCCTTCTGATAATCTATATATCTATATCCGAATCCCGCTCCAGCTACTGCCGGGTCTGGGTGCTGATGAGTCCTCTCCATTTGGCTCGGTCCTCCCTCCACTTTTCTTCCTCCACTTGCTGCCAGGTCACACCTCTCCTTTCCACAGATAGTCTCACTCCCATTTTCCATCGTGTTCTTGGGCGCCCTCTAGGTCTTTTCCCATCCATCTTTAGTTCTTCCATTATTTTGAGGAGTCTCTGCCCATGCATCATCTTAACATGCCCATACCATCTTAATCTCATTCTTTCAATTTCTTCCCTCATACTTTCTTGTTTGAGGTCCTTTCTAATCCCTACATTGCTTACTCTGTCCATTCTTGTTTTTCCCTTAACTGCTCTGAGAAATTTCGTTTCCCCTGCTTGCAGTCTGCTCCAGTCTCTTTCGGTCATTGTCCGTGTTTCTCCACCATAGGTGACAGTAGGGATGTAATAATTCTTATACATAAGGAGTTTTGCTCTTTCTGAAACTTCATTATTCCAAATCAGGTGTTTTATTGTCTGGTAGAAATTGCCTCCCTTCTGTAACCTCCTATTAATTTCGTTAGTTATTCTTCCATCCCCAGATATTTCACTCCCTAGATAAGTGAAACTTTCTACCACTTTGAGGGGTTCTCCATTCAAGGTAATATTTCCGTTGATTCCTTTCTATCTTCCGCATACCATTACGTCACTCTTATCTTTACTTATTTTTAATCCATACCTTTTCATTATTTCCTTCCACGCATCAAGCTGTAACTGTACATCTACCTCTTTATCACCCCATATTACCATATCATCTGCAAAAAATCATGTTTTTGTCTTTTTCTTTTACTATATCTTTAACTGCCCTATTCATTCCCTCCATCACAACATTAAAAAATGCAGGAGATAGAATACTTCCTTGCTTAACTCCTTGTCTTATTTCGAAGTATTCAGAGTTCCCCAACGGTGTTCTAATTCTACAATTGTGTCCTCTGTACATTGTCTTTATAACATTAATATATCCATCATCGGTACTATCTTCTTCATTTCTTCCCAGAGTCTTTCCCTGTCACCTGAGTCATATGCCTTTTCTATGTCTATAAAACCATTATCACCCTTTTGTTACACTCCCAACTTTTGTCCATTAGTGGACGGATAGAAAATATCAGGTCGATCGTGCTTCTTCCTTTCCTAAACCCATGCTGTTCTTCACTCAGCTTATTTTCTATCTTTTCACTTATTCGATTTAATTAAATTCTTTCAAAAATCTTGGCTGTATGGCTCACAAGGGTTATTCCTCTGTAGTTTTTACAAAGTCTTTTATTGCCTTTCTTGAAGATGGGAACAATGTCTCCTATTCTCCAGTCGTCAGGTATTGTACTACTTCTCCACACGCTTGATAGTACTCTATACAGCCACTGCATTCCCACTGGACCTGCTGCTCTTACCATATCCACTGATACTTCATCAGGTCCTGGGGCTTCCTCCCCATTCATCTTCTACACAGCTTTTTCCATTTCTTCCTGTGTAATTTGTCCTAATTCTGCTTCCCAACTTCTCTCAATTTCTCCATTATTTGTTGTTTCCTCATGTACCTTCTCCTCAGCGTTTAACAGCTTCTTAAAATGTTCTTTCCAGATATCTTTTATATTCCCTGGATCTTCAATAATTGTACCGTCCTCTGTTTCCATCATTACTGGTACTTCAGAAGCCTTTCTTTTATTTTTCCTCATTTTATAGAACATTTTCTAATTGCTCTTCACAATTTCTTCAAGTTTTTTTGTAAACTCTTCCCATGCCTTTTTCTTTGCTGTTTCCACTATTTCTTTGCACTTCTTCTTTTCCTCTATATATCTTTTATGGTCTTCGTCACTTTTAGTCTTCCACCACTTTCTCCATGCTCCATTTTTTCTTATAACTGCTTGGATTGTGGTATCATCCCACCTACTTGTCTGTCTTATATTTTCCTTTCCAGATTTTCTGCCACGCACTTTTTGTGCTGCTGCGACTAAAGTGTCTTTGAATAAACTCCATTCTTTTTCTACATCGCATAAAACTTATTTTGGAAATTTTTGTGTGATTAATTCTCTATACTTCTCAGCACATTCACTCTCCTTCAGTTTCCAATCCCGTATCCTCATCATTTTCTTCTGTTTTCTATTTTTCACACACTGATTCGTTTTACATTGTCCCACCAGTAATCTATGGTCTCCATCTGCACTCACACTTGAAATTACCTTCACATTTGTTACTTTCTCTCCCCATCCCCCAACTACTAGAATGTAATCAATTACACTCTTGGTTCTTCCATCCCAACTCTATCTGGTGATAACATGACTTTCTCTCTTCATAAACCAGCTGTTTGCTATTTTTATTCCATTCCTCTGGCACAAATCCAGCAGTCTTTCCCCTTCTCCATTTCTGCCTCCATATCCAAAACATCCCAATACTTGCTAAAATCCCTTTCTGTTTTTGCCTACCTGTGCATTAAAATCTCCCATCACTATATTAGCACTCTCTATATGGTTTTCTAACACATTGTCAAAGTCCATCTTCTCTTCTTCACTACATCCCATTTGAGGTGCATAAATCTGGGTTACTTTCAGTGTTTCTTTTTGGAATCTCATGTGTAAGATTATGATCCTGTCTGATACATGTCTCACATTTTCAATACAGCTTTGTACATTCTTATTCACCATCACTGCCACACCATTTCTTCCAGACCTGTTATTCCTACTCCTGTACAGTTTTCCTCCTCCTCTCAAATTCTTCTCACCTTTTCCCTTCCACTTTGTTTCGCTTAATCCCAATATATCTAACTTCCTCTCTGTTAGTACATCTGTCATTTCTTCCGTTTTTCCATTTAGGGTTAATATATTTAGGGTGCCAATATTTAGGTTATTTTTTAGTCCAGTTGGTTTCATCTTCTTGTACTGATGAACATTATCAGGTTTCCCATCATTTGCACCAGTACTTGAAGAAGCAGTGGGGCCAAATCCTGAGTGGTTCGTTCCGAGGCTCGTCTGTGTTTTGAAAGCAATATATGAAGACCTTCCTACTGGCTTGCTAGGCCTAACACAAGAAAGGATTTTCTGTTGGGGTTGTCTCCCTTAGCCTTTGGAGTTTCTCCTCCACCACAAGGCAGTGGTTCCCTTCTGATAATATAATTCCAAAATTTATCGCGTTTGAAAACTTTAAATGACATAATCGATCGTGACTAAAAATGTGGCGAGGTATATATTTTACCTCATTTCTTTTCTTCCACTTAGGCTGGATTGTTAGATAGATCTAGACTTCTAGATGACTGTTGAGGTGGTATTTGATGCCACCTGCATTCGAAATTTGTCGGAGCGGACGAGGGACATCAGGGTGAAATGCGGCAGAGGTCGCTCAAGAGCATGACCTGTATCGAACGCCCGAGGAGAACCTGAGAAGAGCAGTGACGTCCTAAAAGTAACTACCTATGCAAAGCGATACCCTCCTTGCAGAAACGTAACATTGAAGACGCCACCAATATCTACACAAGCTAAATGATGAGAGTGCATTAGGAATATCTATATGTCATAATGCCGCCTCTCAGGATTACATATTTAGCAGCAAAGCACCCAAAGTACATCGTGTTATGATCACCGAACTATCGAATGTATAAATAAACAAATGTACACACATAATGCAAATGTCATATGAAGTACAAGGAAAATAGAAGTAGCAGAAGTGTAAATATGCCTTGCTTATGAGATGTTTAGACATGCTATTGAGATGAGCACTATATCTTCCACAATCGAAAATAAATAATTTAACACATTTTCGTATCCATTCAAAAGTCAAAACTATAAATATTAACAGGGCCCTTACAATCAGTTTCGAAGTGACTTCCTTTACACCACATTTCCCTCAAAAATTACTTCCTAATAGCAACACCTGCATCTGAAAGGAAATAACAAAATTATTACACACAGTCATATTTAAGCAACTGTCAAACAGTTCAGTGCTTCTGTTCTTAATGTCTTTGTATATATGGGGTGATACAGCTCCACCTACCAATTAGCTTTACGAAACCCGCACTACGTCTGTATCAGCAACGGCTTCCAGCCAGGCGACATCCAGATAATCCATATAACATTCACCTCTGTGCTTTGGGGCACTGTTAACAAAACAAACGGAATAGCACTGAAAAAAATAAAAGTATGAATTTGTCATTAGTTACACGGTATTTCTGAACCAAGGTACACTTTACTTCTGCCGTATTTAATCAAGTGTGTAGTCAGCAGCGTCATACAGATTACGGGTGTCCTTGTTCATTTATTCCATTAGTAGTACTTCATCTATCGTAACTGAGTGAGAAAACCTGCCTTATAAAGTGTGCATCACCATCACAAACAACGAAATGAACAGGAGATGTGTAACTGAGAAGTGTGGAAGTAAAAGCATTCGAGCACGCAAACCCTGAACAATTCACGAACGATCGAATGCAGTAAACGAAATAAACTTACAGAGGCAGCTAAGAGCTGTGTGACTGCACCGCTAATTACACAAATAAGTGCATGGATATGCCTGGCAGGAGTAAGGTATATCTTGGTCCAAATGTACCACGTAACTCACGACAAATACTCAATTTTTTTCAGTATGATTTCGTTTGCTAACAGTTGCCCAAAGCTCTGAGAGGGAACTTATATCGATTACGTGGCTATCGCCTGTCTGGATACCGTTCCTGATACAGTCGTAGTGGAAGTTGTATAAAACGAATCGGTACTAGGAATTGAACCACCCAGTCTAAATAGCAGCCTAAAGCTCTTTTGGCTCCTCTTAACGTTTTGTAAGTGACTGTTCGGCCTCACGTACCTTATCACAAATCTACTCATTGGCGCGATATTCTCTTGCTGCATCGCTATCCTGTAAATATTTGCCATCAAACTCTCTCCTTGCGGCTGCTTTTAAAATTCAACTCTTTTTTGCTTTAATTTACCAGTGAAATCCATTATCTTGTTCCTGTGTATTACGTAATGTGTAAACGGTAATTACAAAGTGAATCCAAGCTCAGTATTACGTTTTGAAAGTATTCTAGACTTTTCAAACGGTTGGTCTTTGTGTTGATACAGTGTTCGGAGCGCTGTACCATCGGTTTTTCCCGCCACGCGACACGTGGAATGTAAGTAGCTATAGGTTTGTTATGAAGTTTAGACATGCTAAAATAAATTTTATATTTTGTTGTTACAACTTTAATACTGGAAGAAATTTTTGTGTTTATTTCTGTTTCATGATACTAGCGGGGGGGGGGGGGGGGTCAGTGGCGGAAAGAAGGGCCTTCCCGTCGCCATACAGTCACAGTTAATGGCCGTCGGAAACGTGACAACGACGGTCGAGTTCCAAAGAAGACATCCCGAAGCGACTCGCCCAACCTTGCCGTAAAAATGGAAAGAGAGAAGGGTTGTACAAACTAAAAGATATTTTGTATGGAACTGATACTGTAAACATCGAGACAGGTCATATTCAGCTTTAGTCATGAATTGATGCAAACTTACTCATCCACGTGGTTAATGCTTGATAAGTGGCTATTTATAACTGTATGATTTCACTGCAAGAAAGTGGATAAAAAGTGAAGTTATTAGTTTTGATGTCTTCAGTCTAAAAGTTTATATGAGGATAATTGTCACGAATTGTGTCTGAGTGGAATATATTTTGGACTAAGTAAAGTAATGTTTTAAAGTTGATGTGAGCTTGATGAAACGGGAGATCATATTATACGGGATAATGCTATAATGTTATCTTTGTAATATTGAATGCACGGATGTGATATTTTATATATACTTCACGGCGATGAGAATGCTGAGATTTTCTTTAGCTGACATACTAAAGATATATCTATCTTCATAACATTGCAGTAACGAAGGTTTATCAAAATACGGGCGAAATATGTTTTCAATTGACAGTTATATATCAACAGACTAAGATCATTTTTGTACCTGAAGCGCAGGTGTGGCGGACCACAATACTTAAGTCGCTGGATATCATAAGTTACGTTTAATACCATTTCAAAGTAGAAAGTCATACTAATTATGGAAAAGTGTTAGTTGAAACTAGTCCAAAACCAAATCATTCTTTAAAAGTGAAACTTCGTGTGTCTCTGTGTGGTGGTTTTTTTTTTTTTTTTTTTTTTTTTTTTTTAGTGACAAATCATAAACCGTTCGAACATCAAATTAGGAACAAAGGTCGGTTGCTGTGGAAACTTCACAGAAAGTGAATATCTTTGGGGTGCTATGTCGGCAAAATAATGAATCAAACCGTGTTAAGGAAATTTTTGTAATCATCAATACTATTAAAGCTACTACTACCAATACGCTCACGCCGTCGACGATCGACCGTTAAAACTAAACGGGCTTATTGATTATATCTTCGGAATTATACACTATACGGCAGCTACAGTACGTGCTTTGCTTTATTGGAGTAGCGTATCGTAACTGACAGGTAGCACCTTTTTGTCACCAGTCCACAAAAGTTGATGTGCCGCTGTATCTTGTACTTAATTCCTTATATTTTAAATTAGTAGCTGGGGTTTGGATGGGACTGGAGGTTGACTAGGAATTGTGCAAGCAGGGGCTTTTAAGTGGCCTGTTTTTTTAATAAACTACAACATCAGAGCACATACGAACAACAAGTCTTTGCACTCAACCACATGGAATAACAAACATTTTATCTCAAAATTGGGCAACAGTAAGATGCCCTGGTACATTCTCTAAAATATTTCCATACTTCATGTAGGTAAAAATAAACGATGCTGCTTATGCCAAAAAATATTTTACGAAAGGACATCAAAATAGACTGACAAAATGCTTCTACCCGTAAATAACTTTAGAAGAGTACACAGATATCAAACAGCTGCCTATAAATAAATTGACAAGAGCAATAAAATGAAAAAATAAGACTGTCTTAGTGTAATTAGCTACAACCCAGTAGTGCCATCTTTAACCACATCTTAGACAAATCTCGAAAGTGCAATACAACCACATGGAATTAAATCAATGTACCACCAACAAGAAAAACGGGATACAGTAACTATCGCTAGTACACTAACTTTGTACAACGGTTTCCTCGTATTTTCAAAATCACAATCAGAATGGCACAATACATGACACCACAATCCCCCATGCAAATACGTTTAAAAACAGTTTTAGCACAATCAAACTCCTCACGGCCTCTCTGTGCTTCTTTACACACCAACGGAACAAGCCGTTTTCTTCTATCTCGGCACACTCCGCCTCACAGTAATCTAGTCTGTCAAACTCTGACAACTATCAGTGCTTGAAAGTAGCAAATACGGTACACAGAAGCACCAATCACTTTATGCTCTGCTCTGCAACGCTGTAACCAAACTCTCTACCGTCCTTTCCCTTGGTCTATCAGCTACAGTTTTCTTCAGGACGTCTCTACCCGAGCCTTATGACCTGTTCATCTCAGCAAACAGTTTTTTGGGTTTTTCACCATGTCCTAATGCCCGTTATTTCCTAGCAAATTTGAATTTTGTTAACTTTTCAACGTTACACTCTGTCTTCGAAATCATGTTCATGTTCGACCTTTCCCATACAGAACTTCTGTTTTGTTCAGCTCCTTCTAAATGTCCCGTTCAAGGCTAATACGAATTTGAACTTCATCACCCAGTAACACAATCACAATTACTTTCATTAGAAACCAAAATAATATCAATTTTAACATTATTACGTACAACAACATTAATGTCGACAAAAATATAACTCTAAATCCACAAAACTTCATATCACAATCAAATTTGTATCTGTTGCCAGAAGTGTGAGTTGAATTTTAATACTATGCATCTTACGTTCCAAACGCAGTAAGTGTTACATCAATTGTTACATTTATTCAGCATACAATACACAATACAGCAACGTTATCATACACATATGCATTTCACGAGCGACATCATCCTCAAGTAGCCGTCCATATTTACATCACAAAGTAGAAGTTCTCGAAAATGTGAAGTAGTAGTCATCTAATAAACAAGTATGGAGGAAAATCCTCATCCTACATTCACGCTTCCAGCTCTGAGTCGTCCAATCATGTTACCACTCCTTCCCTAGATTACCACCTGTTCTTGAACAGTGTCTCCGAGCGCAATTGCTAGTAGTTACATCTTCTTATTTCTGCTTCAGTAGCTTGTCTAATGATCAATAAGTGCTAAATGTCATTTCAATCCAGCAAGGCTTGTACTAAATTGATCATTTGCAAGGAAAACAAATGGTATACATACGGCGGTATTGTGTCGTGTCGTTAATAAGAGTGCGATGTTTTTCTAACACATGAAAGAAAAAAATGAAACACCCATGGAACCTTCAGTGACTGCCTTCCAATTGCACATTTCCCAATAGTAAAACAAGAAAGAATAATTATTTAAAGAAAACTAAACACTTGATATTCCACGTTTTTATGGCTGACAAAAAGTATGAAATAGTTTCTCCTAATCCCATGTAGATTCTTAGTCCCACAAAGATAAGCTTGATTATGAATTTCTAATAGCTAAGAAAATACGTATGAGATTTGTATCGAAGAACGTGGAACACATGAATATACAATCCTATTGCTCTTTACACACACTTCAGGTGTTTCGTTATAAATCTTAAAAGCATTTTTTTAGCTATTTCAGATTCACAACAAGAACGTTTCACAACTGTGTGTATCGGAGCATGAATCTGTATTCGACTACGAGAAATAGTTTTGTACTTTTTAGGTCAATTTAAAAATTTGGCGAACCAAACAGTATTTTTATTCAAATAACTATTTACTACTTTTTAATGTGCGGTGAAATTGATTATATTATAAGAAAGATGCGTTAAATTTCAGGTTTATGTCAGTTTATTTTCGCGTGATTATAGCTGAAATATAATAGTGCACTTCCTACCTGTTAATAATAATATCAATCTGTGTCACTTTTATCGAGTCTCTATTCTCATGGGTATATCCATATGTTGCAGTCTTCTTCTCCCTCGCCCACTCTCTGTCCAATTCCGTGTCACCATCTGTCTGTCCATTTCCTCCCTCCTCTCTCTCTCTGTCTCCTCCCACCCCCTTTCTTTAGCAATCTCCCACTTCCCTTTCCACTGTCCGTCTTCTCTTTCTCATCTTTCCATCCCATATCGCCCCCCCCCCCATGCCCGTCTCCCCATCGCCCCTCTCTGTCTATCACCTCCTTCTCTCTCTGTGCATCTCCTCACCTGTCTCTCTCCACTTATCCTTCTCTATCTCTGTATCTACTCTTTCCGCCCTATCTCTCCATCTCCACTCACTATTTGTCCATCACCTCTTCCCCCCTCTCTTAGCTCAGCTGTACTTGTCTGTGCATATAACCCCTGAAATACATTACGAAGCTACTTGCACAACTTGCCAGTCATACTGTGCTGTTTCGATGTCAGGAACTACCAAAGTTACTACCAAAAAATCATCATAAAATATGTCATAATTAAAATAATATATCTGCAGATATGACTTGTTCCTAAATGAAAGTCACAAGTGTCAATAACATATCCGGTACATAATGCTTGCGTTTTAGATATTTGAAAATGGCCAAAATTGTACAAACGTACACAGAATAAGGAGAATGGCAGCTGAAGGCATCACGAATCCTTTCATGTATTACCAAATTTTTATATTCCCACTCCCACTGTTACTGAACAGATCAAAAACAAAACGTGTTACAATTGCACTGTGATCCAGTTCCGACATTTTAAAATTTCCGGTCTACAGCTTATCAGAAAGTAAGTTTAAAATCGTTAACCAGATTTGTACCAAACAAACTGAAAGACAAGGCAGCCAAATAAAAACGTGAAAAGAAGGGAATTTTTATACACCTGAAGGACTCAAACCAGCAGTTCACTGGAATAGCCTTAATACCCTCTTTTATGTACGAACAGTAGGTAACCATAACTAACTCCTATTTCATGGATCATTTCTGATGTTAGCATCAACAGCTCATACACATACAAATTTTACCATACAACCGCTGCAAATATACGCCATACAGAGTGATTTACATGGCGAACCGGTCTAGGAGAAGAGAAAGGACCCGTAGTAGCAGATCTCTGTGGCCTGTATCGTCGGCCATATTGTAGTTTGGCTAAAATCTGCTATCAGTTTGCATGTGACTCACGATTAAGTACTTATTTCTGGACGTAAACCTATTATCACAACAGTGAGTGTAGAAGACTTTTCAGATATGGTTGAAATAGTTTATTAAAAGGCACCCACATAACCATTCGTAATAGTTCCATTCTTCTCTAAGCTATGAAATTTACACTCTCTCTTATAGTTCATTTCTTGAAAATGCCCGTATTTCGTGACAAAAAAAAACTAGTACAGATATAGAAAAACTCTTTAGTAGAAAAAAGTCGACAAACATTTAACCGTCGGTCAACATAGCTCCCCCACTTTGTAGGCAACAGTCGTAGCGTGGCACAAGTTTTTGCATGCATTTTATACATAACATTCACCGTTTATCGACAGCCATGTAGTAATGTACTTTGAGCATTTCATCAATGTTGAATTTCTTACCTTGAAGCAATGTATCGAACCGAGAAAAGAAACGAAAGTCATTGACGGCGAACTCAGGATTGTACGGGGGATGGTCGAACTTGCATCAGTGTTATGTTAACAGTGTGGATTTAGGCATTGTCATGAATCAGAATATTATAGTTTGTGAGCCTTCCGTGGAGCTTATTCTGTATGGCGAGACACAGTTTCTTTAGCTTTCACAGTAAATATTGGCATTGATTGTTGCACTTTACAGTAAAAAATGCGCTAGTATAATGTAGCGTCTACCGCAAAAGATTACGCACATGACTTTTTGAGGTGTCAAGATTTGCTTTAGGTTTTACTGGTGACACAGTGTGCTTCTATTCCACTGACTGTAGTTACGACTGAGGGATTATATGTGTGTCAGCATCTTCCGTAGGAAAACATCACCATTCTTGCTGTAGCGTATCTGAAAGTCAACTGCACTGCTTAGGAGTTGTTTCTTGCGTTGCTCTGTAACAGCTTTCGACATCTAAAGAGCACACAGTTTTTCATTATACACTCATGGGCCATAGTTCGCCATAGTGCAAAGAATCATGTCTTTGAGCTCCTTACCACTGAATCACTCATCGCATTTTCTTCGCAAACCTCTCGGATCTATCGATATCGATTTACGCCGACTCGTTCAGTGTTTTCACATTCAGAAAAAGAAATATAGATCTCACCTCACAAGTGGTGGGGCTTTCAGTTACCTTCACCTTCCCGAATAATATGTATACAGAGCGGAAACAAATCGCAAAAAAGTCAAAATGGTTCCGTTTCCTCGTCCTTGATTCAAAACGGCTCAAAGAAATACAGACGAAACATACTATTTGAAAGCACCTTGTGTTCTGTGGGCTTTGTATCTTTACTGTGTACATCCTGCTGACAACTGACAAACATTTCTAAAGGTATTTCTGAGATCGATTTCCCATCACTCAGTCTTCTTCAATTTGTCCACAGCTGTGTGAGCAGGTGCTACTGACACTATTCACAAGTGGTAATTGTCGCAAAGAATTCGTCTGACTTCATCTGATGGCTGCTCCTGACACTTATTAATTCTGCGAAAATTGATACGCCACCTGTAAGAATAGGAAGAACGGGCCAGAGCACATGAGGCAATCTGATCCTTACACCTGTGTATTGGTACCGGTACGACACCAGACACATCGCTAGTGTCACACGTGGAGAGCTCGGTAATTTCATAATTTTGAGATAACTGGACTCCTAACATATAAGGTTGCATGTAAAAGAATGGCGTGGAAAGCAACATCAGCGAAATACTGAGTAGATAATGGAATGTAAGTACATTTGTGAATAATTTGCGGTTTAGTAGAGGGAAACGTAGAGGGGAAGCGCTTTAGGAGAATAAATTGATTTCAGTTTATTCGAGAAATGACCGAAGGCGCTGGGTATACGTGGCACTTTGAAAAGATAAGACTGACACACAAAATAAATTAATATATTACGCTACTGCCAGTAAAGCATCGGCCGTAAAATATGAACTTTTTGTGACATTTTCAATCACCCCCTTCTGCAGCGATTCGAAGCGTCGTGCATTTCCGATCTTTCTTGATAGCAGTTACAGATAAAACAACAGATGAACATAGAAAAACAAATCTCAGAATTCTTAATAAATATTTTAACAAATTGTAATACAGTATATCAAAAGCATGTAAAACATTATTGGCCCTAATCTTATTGTGAGGCTTTCAAATATTGTTTTTCATGAAGAACAAAATCGACGTGCAGAACAGAGAGGAATTTCAATTTTACAGGTATGTATTGAAGCAAAAACAGAAAAAAGAGATTTTAGATAATTGGATTTGGTAACTGACTTCATATAGGTCCGGGGCCAGTATGATGCTACGTCTAAGCAAACAAAAAAAGCAGTGGAAATAAGAAGAACGAAGCTTTGATGACTAGATTACGAAAGATGTGTAAATGCAACAAGAAGTGAGGAGGTATGCACTAGCTAATAACATCGATTAAGTTGGTTTCCCTTTGGATGCTGTATACTTGCATTACAGCAGAAAGGAGTTTCTTCTTCTCATGTGAGGTGTAACAGTATCATACCTCTTCGCAACTGCAGCCTATAGCATAAAATACACGTAAACAAATCATGTACTGAAAATTACACGATATTCCTTTGGGCGCGATTTTATCGCGCGTTGTATATTCTTACATTTCTCCATCATAAATCATCTCGATCAGCTAGATATACGGGATGCTAAAGCTCCAAGGAACACAAATCACCCATAAAATATAATGAAAAATTAATTCATCGCCACTAATACTTGGCTGTAATGATATTTCTTCTCCTGTTTACCAACACATAGACATACCTGTATATATTCTGTGTCTTAATTTGACGCCTAATAAGAGTATAAATAATCCTACAGGTGAGAAAATTTCATAAAAGCCATACTAACCTCAACGTAAATGTCAAATCGCTCACGGGGAATGCGTTTTCACGTAGAGGATCCAACATATCGCTGCAGGATTTGCTCTTTGATACTGACCAGCGCCACTTCATTGCTAATCGCATGCTTTGACAAGTGAAACTGTCCGAATAGTTAACAGAAATCGTTCGTCTGATGAAGAGAAGTGGCATTAAATTGCAAAGCTAAAGGAACAGCAAATTCGGTCACAATCCTTTAGTTTGGTCAGCACTTTCCAATTAGCACGCTGTGTGACTGTCAAGGGTCGCACAAACCAAGCGCTTGAAACGGCAGCTATCGTAGGCCGACAAATTGGTTTCAGTGATAGGAGAAATAGGTATTCACATCAAAGACAGAGCGTACGCTCGACATGGCTGTTACATACGTCAGTTTCAACTAATTTGCTCGGAACAAAATAAATAAGCTGCAACTCTGGGTGAGAGAGTTTGGAGTAAGTTGGAGTGAACGCAAAGTGATCCGAGAGCGGAGGTAGTTATCCTTCCATAGTGCGAGACTCGTTTTTTTCAATAAAGACCTTACTAGACGCTTCTTTCTATGTATAGGATGACTACACCATATCTCTCCAGCTGTTGTTACCAATAACTTTTCTACAGGTATGATAAGCATTTAGGGATGATTACAGAAGTCATCATTAACTTGCTTTTAGTGATGAGTACTTGGTTCATTTTACGTTTTCTATACTCATAGATGCTGCTATCTCCACATTCTTTCTTTTATTTAGAAACGTAACGGCAGAATAATTCCTCACATTTCGTATTAAATAAACCATAATGAACTTCGATCTGTGCATTTAAAATCTTTTTCTCTAATTTTTGCGAACTCACTATTGCATGCAATTTGTAAGTGTAATTCAGGGAAATTCAGTTTCTTCCTTGAATTACGTCATCGTATACTTCCTGTAGTGGCACCAGTATGCTACTTACGAGTGTCTTTATAGTTTTCACGACAAATACATTGTTAGAAGTCAGACCTATTATCGAATGGAACATATTCTATCAAAGCCATTCTTAATGCTTTGCGTTGTGTTATAGTGTATGTTGATTAGGAGTTTTTGCTTGAGCTAGTTTTCACTGTATGACAGACAAGATCGTTATCAATGAGGTTCTCTCGAAATGTGTACAAGTTTTGACAACCCGTGGGTCTGACAGTACGTTTTTGGTGAAGATGATGGCTTGGCTACAGGACTGTTCAGAATACATTCTATTATTTCTTCTCCTTCAGCAACACATACAGATGTTGCGCATTTACTGCACCTTAATCACTGTTTTTTCCTGAATTTTGCAAAAGCTGACTAACAATACGTACTAAATATACTCTTCGGGGACACCCAAAAACAGATGATCAAAAAAGGAGAATATTAAGCTGAATAACATAAAATATCAGAATTCATACGATCAAGAAGCGCTCGCAAGAACAACGAGAGCAGTACATTTTCACATTATAGTGATTAAATACCTCACGAAGTTCGAAAATGACCTTCCAAATAGACATGTTAAAGAAAATATAAAAAAGCACCAAACATCACAGCAAAAAAAAAAAATAGCCTGGGGATTTCTGCCACAAAAATGGCATGTAAAAATCAACTGAGAAGGAATTATGGCACCAGATGTAAGAAGGACACCATGCTATTAAAATCTGACATGTAGTATTCAACACTAGCAAAATACTGCATACACTGAGGCTTTAAAACACTGAGAATCATCTTCATGAAACACGTAGCTAAGTATGAAATTTGAGATCTCAAACTTTAAAAATTTGTCTTTCAGTTATACTGTAGTGGATTACCATTTGAGGTCTAGAACTATTGTTCGTGATTTTTAATGAATGAATGTACTATGCAATACCACAAACCAAATAGAAATATGAGCAAGTCGTAAAATATAACCACGAAAATGTTCATCAGCCGAGAGGTTTATTTTCTACAGTGCCAGCAGAGGTTATAGTAGTTTTCCTGCACACGAAATGATGGTTTACTTCAGAATCCATGTGTTTGGTTTTGTCAATAATCATTATACTGAGACTTATTGTCTGAAAAGTTTGAAAACTACTTTAGGTGTTTTAGCTTATTTGGGAGTAGTGTAAAAGAAAATCAACCAGCAAAATTGTAATGATATAGAGATATTAAATCAGGCGATGGGAATTATCAGCGCCAGAAACAATAATGCTTAGACATATAACTTTTGATTTGTTGCAAAATAAATTAATGAACAATTTTACATAGAATTTGCCTCTCGTATCAGCTGATTTTTTGGATTGGCTGCATTTTACCTTGTGGGTATAATCCAACTTTCCGGTAGACGGGATGGAATACGCTGTGACCTGGGCTGTCATGGGACCTGTGGTCGTAACCGAAGGCACATTGACAGCCGTAACTACATAAAATTTCTTGCGTACCACCGTTATGAATGGTGCCTTCCCCGACGGCGATGGCATATTCCAGCAGGACAGCACCCCGTGTGACAACACCAGAATCGTGATGCAGAATTTCGAGGAGCACTCCAGTAAGCTCACGATGAGGTCATGGTCACCAAATTCGCCTGATGTGAATCCGATGTGACACATTTGGGGCGGTATCGAGTGCCAGTTTCGTACCCAATTTCCGGGAATTTCTTGACCACTGAGTAGATATTTGGCGTCACATTCACTCGAGAACGCACCAAATGATTATCAAATCCATTTGACACAGAAATGCATTCTAAAGAATGACCAAAACGCTATTAAGCAGGAAGGCTTAAAGAACTCTAGCATGAGCTGCATTTCAGGTCTTAAATTATTTTCACTGAATTCTTAGTAATCTCAACTGGATAGCCTTCCCGGAAGTGTACACTTCCATTTTCTAGTGCGTTTACCAGTTTTGAAAGATGAAAGCCAGATGTAGCTGTAGAAAAAAAATTGGTTAACAATCGTAATAGATTTGAACCTTAGATTTTTATCGTACCCTAATACATTTGTTAATTACCCTTGTAAATATAATGACTGTAAATTGCTTATTTTGCTTTTTTCAGGCAGACATTTCCTGTTTCCTTCATACTGACGATAAAATATTGTATTTCTTCACTTACAGATACGTATTGCAACGAAGAATATGATCCAGATCTTTCATGGTCACAATTTATTTCGCATTTATTTGAGAAATAAGAGGTCAAAACATGTCTTCCTTTGTGATAAGTAACACACTTAACTATACCAACAAATTTTGTGCTGAGCGATTTTGAAAACCGGTGAAATGGAGCACATGTGACCCCTGAAGCCAACTAGATCAGCGCTTTCATGTGCACCCAGGATTTTCAGAGTTAATTATTTAATTGCATAGTGATTTGATTAGTATGGTGGTTATGCAAAAACGATAATAAATCGGTACTGAAACACATTTATTTTCCTGACAATGAAAAACAAGACGTATTGCACACACGTTTTCAACATAAATTTTGAGATAGCTTTGACATATCACAGACCAATGTTTTCTACATTCTATGAAGTTTTTTGTGGCATTTATATCGCACTACATGCAAATTATGTACAGATCATCAGACTTACTGAGATGTGTAGTAATGTTTGAAAACAGTGTCTGTGATGTAGGAGAAAACCTTATTACCTACTTCAGACATTTTTTATTTTCGTGAAATTTCGTGAAATACACACATTATAAACACACGCCACCTCATTTTGTCGCTCACAACCTTCTATGTAACCACTCCATAATGTTTGGTACATTTTTCCAAATTCTGAAAGCATCTGGCTACATCCTAGCGCTGGAAAAATGTGATATATACATGTCCCAATGCTCAAACTTCATATTAATTTAGTGGAGTTAATGGATACTATGTCCCTGCCACGTATCTGATACAAATTGTACTACCACGCGCACGGCTCAAGTTGTAATGATCCCTGACTTTTATACCCAAACAGGTTAACCCTAAGAAACCTGCAAGTCTTTATCAGACACCGTACATAAAACCCAAACAACTAGAAGGTATTCAGGAGATATATTTACAGATTATGGGAAAGAATAATTCTGTGTAGAAAATGGCAACTCAAAAAAGACTGGTGTACTTTCATGAGTAAAAGTTATAGGATGATTCTGTATAATAATCTTGATTCAACCACGCGATCGCTACAACTATGCATTCATAATCAGTTGGAAGATTTCAGGTATTCTTTGGTAAGCGATTTGTACAGAAATTTCGTAATTCAAAGATGACTCAGGGAGCATTTCTAGACATTCGGAGTATCAGTGTACCAAATAAAGTTATAACATTATTTTACGTTCAGCAACGTGTGTCAGATGTGCTCCAGTAGTATTTGTAACGCTATGATGTAATATTCCCAAGGGTAAAATGTTTCCGGTGGCAAGGCTTTCAGATCCAGCAGCCATCTCTGCTGGGGGAGCTATTATGGCGTTGCATTCAGAACGTAGGGATATTGTGCATGTCGACTTGGTAGCAGAGTATGGTCGACACTTCTGGGGAGAGGTATTGCCGTCGCTACCAGCGTCACTTCAGCTGAAAGCTACACGCGGAGCTGCTAGGATTTCGCATGGTATGGAGAATCACATGAGAGGCGAGAACGAATTTTTTGCTTTGGGAATTGTAGGTGCTCAATGTTGGAATGATCATAATACGTCTCATATTCACAAATCAATGAGGTTTAGTGCAGCAACACTAAGTAAGTGGTCTGGTCATGCCCGCAGCGTAGACCCTAAGAGTTCACAAGGATAAGACTGCATGAGAATGAAAAGTTACGTTCGATGGAAATCAGTATAGTACGCGACTACTAATATCATCGAATTTCAGGTATTAGTTTCTTCCTTTGTCGCCGAGCCAAATAAATTAATGGCACCTATATGCATAACTTGAGCAAGACCACCGAATTTTGCACTCTTAATCCGAAATGATGTGTGTCTTTTACTTTTTTGGGGTTGGGAGAGAGCGAGGGGTGCACTGAAGCATTTCTCGCTAACTCTGGGGTCGCAGACAGTAAACATGACCAAACCTAGCGGTACTCACGCAAAGTTTCCAAGCCTTTGTGCGAAAATTTCAGTCTAATACTTCACTCTGGATGTCACAAATGAGCTCTGCCTTAGATTCCAGTTATAAATTGGAGCTTCTTTGGTTTAAATATATCTCTGCGTTGTTGTTGTCAGTGTGGGACATCGCCAATCACGGAGACAGCACTCGCTGCTTATCGGAGATGGCAGACACGTAAATTACACATGTCCAATGGTCTGTGCAATAACGTGCATTGTGTTTACTCAAGGCTGTTGTTATGTTGAAGTCCTGGAAATACTCTACATAATACGCAAGAATACCGGCGGAAAATTGTACCCAGAGAAAAGATGTATGCTTTATTCGCATTCGAAAGGTGCGAAGTTCAGATAACTCTTTGACATATTCGAATTTACATTTACCATGGTTTGCGCAGATATCTTCACACGGAAATCGAGAAGATTTACTTCAAGAGAATAAAAAAAACCTTAGCTGATTCCATGTTCGTGGACTGTCCGAAGGTGATGAATTCTTCTTTTATTCATAGATACTAAGAGAGTTTAAGACATTGTAAACTAGGAGAAGCTAAGATTACAGATTCGTCGATCAGTATATGGAGCTAAACATTGTTTTAAATCTCACGACTAATCGTAATAACTGATGTGAGACAGAACAAAAGCGTAAAATTTTTGTTATCTAAGGCGAATGGAAGATATATGTTTGTTGCAAGGGCTGTCGAAAAGTGCAGTACATATGTAGAAAATATTTTAAGTACTTCACATGGGGTATTTAGGATTAATACCACGCAGCTATAAGGACGAACACGTAAAATCAGTTTAATGAAAACGAAAAGAAAAATTACAACTGCTGGTAGCGTCTAGAGAATCTACAAACGGTAATCTTAAAGTTTTGATTATAATTGTAGTCGATAAAAGAAATATAATTATTGTTTTGCTTTAACTATTCTAGATAAGACATTAAGATATTTACTTAATATTTGCTGGAGAAGTATAGCTATTCCAGAAGCATGGTCACAAGCAAAGATAATATCACTCTTCGAACAAGTAGAGTAGACTGCAATTATTACTAGAACTGTATAAGATCGCCTTACTGGACACCACAAACAATATTTATGGTCTTGTCTTTAAATTCATACTTAAAAAAGAGATTAAAAGTTATAGGTGAGAGTGTACAAGGAAATGAACAAAGGAGATTTCGGCAGGGAATATGGACAACGGAAGCAGTGTTTATAATTAAGTAATCGAGAAACTAGGAAGACACGCGAAACATCTAATAATTTTATTACGCCGTCCGAAAATACTAATAAGAACAGTACAGAATTGTGAGGAAAAGTTGGTATCTACAACACACATCAAACGTTTTAAAGAGTCTGTGTAATTGGAATACTGTAATAAATATTAAGAAATTTGGGTGAACAACAAACGTTTTAAACAGTCTGTGTAATTGGAATACTGTAATGAATATTAAGAAATTTGGGTGAAATACCACACCCTTGTCTAACTCCTTTGTTTGTGGCTCAGGCTATGTTAGGGTACGATTTACATCTTTATATCTAAAAATGTATAAATTGTACCCTAACACAGTCTGAGCCACAAACAAAGGAGTTAGCCAAGGGTGATGTAGTCTGAGAATGGAAGGAGATTTATAACGTCGGGAAGTAAAACTAACCTAAATTCCACTTCAGTTACCGATTATATGGAAATAGAGCCATATTCCTCATGGTGGATGGAGATGGTCTACAAAGGAAAATACATTTATTAGGTAAGATTTGTGGATGGTGCCATTTAAGGATTTCAGCAAAGAAGACGAAATCAACGGCTTTCAAAGAAAAATATGCTGCACAGATAAATATAACGTTCAATAATAGAGTAACAGGAAAGGGGAAACATTTCAGATATTTAGATTGCGACAAAACGCAAGAGTTGGATGAAGACATTGAGAAAAACTTAGAAAAGTTTGGAAAGGTAAACAGATGTCTGAAAATAAAACTAAAAAAGAAACAAAATTGAAAATATAAGACAACGGCAATCCCAACGCTTGTTTGTGGAAGTAAATAGTTGGTTATAAGGAAAGGCAAAGGAAATCCCATACAGATAGCAGAGATGAGATTTCTAAGAGCAGTAAAGCGAGACATAAGAGGTGATAGATTTAGAAGTTAGTCTAGAACTAAGGGAAGAGCTGAATGTAGTTAACATTCTTAATAAACTGGGAGAAACTGGAAATCTCGAAAGAATAAGCGGAGAAAGAGTATCACTCCAGACGGGAAGGTATAACCCAGTAGAAGAAGTCAAGGAAGACGGAGTAAGCGAAAGATACCTTAACAGACAACAAAAATTACAAATAAAGGGAAGCCTAATGCTTGCAGTGAAGATGAGTTACACACCGGCAATCCTGGCGTCATTCACAACCCTGTTACCCATGTTGTAAGGTACTCCTTCTGTTCAAGCCACATTTCACCACAGTTTCTTTCCTTATTTTCCAGTTTAGAATTATGAACGGTGTCTGCAAATATCGTGTAGCATTCAGAGAGCAAAGCGGTACTGCAGAACGCACACAGTCACAAGTAAAATTTCAGTTGCCACGCTGGCTGAAGGAGCGAGTGGAGCATGTTGCGCTCCCAGTGGACTGTGGTGTGAGGCGGTTTGGCTACGGCATGAAAACGCCCATTACGTCTGCATAAAGATGTGTGAGGAACGCGCAGACACTCTGGCGCGAAGCAAATAATCTTGCGTAATAAGTATTTCGTAATAGATGTCACTTTTTCTAATGCAGAAATCTGGAGAAGCCTATAGGCCGTAAGTACTTTCTTGTATGTATGTACTGAACTGGGGAACTAGAAACGACTGAGAGGCTACGTCCCACCGTAGCCCTCAGTGGTTCACAACCCCAGAACAGGCCACAGCAGTCCACCCACCACACCGCCGCCCCGCACCGAACCCAGGGTGCTGTTCGGCTCCTCCAGTGGACCCCTCCGGGAACATCTCATACCAGACGAGTGTAATCCCAACAATTTGTGTAGTAGAGTAATTGCGGTACACGCGTATGTGGAAACGGTGTTCGCGCAGCAATCGCTAACGCAGTGTAAACGAGGCGGAATAAGGGAAACCAATCCGTTTTCGCCAAGGTAGATGGAAAACCGCCTTAAAAACCATCCACAGGCTGGCCGGCACACAGGACCTCGACACTAATCCGCCAGGTGGATTCGTGCTGGGGCCTGGCACGCCTTCCCGCTCGGGAAGCAGCGCGTTGGACAGCGCGGCTAGCCTTGCGGGCAGGTACTTTTTTACTACAATATTAGGCCAGAAGTACATAAATAACTTTTGTGTTAACTAAATTATACGAACCGTCCGCCTCGACAGCTGAATGGCCAGCGTTACGGAATGCCGTTCACAGAGACCTGGGTTCGATTCCCGGCTGGGTAGGACATTTTCTCCGCTAAGGGACTGGGTGTTGTCTCGTCTTCATCAACATAGTCTCATCTAACGGGGTGGCGACAGGAAGGGCATCCGGCCGCCCCTTAAATTAACCATGGCAAATCCGACCATAACCATGCCGACCCTGGACAAAGGCATAAGAAAAAGAAGAAGAAATTGTGCGAACCGCTGAGAAATATCACGAATGTAAGTACGAGGTACAGGTTACGCGCATAGTCGCAAGTCGCCGATAGAATGCCTTCCGATCTAGTTCAGTCGTGAGTCCATGCTCTCAGGAAATTTCCAGTTTTCCATTAATCATCATTATTAATTATGTTATTAGTGTGAGGTGTTTGGTAAATAATTTCATCATAATGGCATTTATTTTAAACGTTATTCCGAATAATATAGCTTCCATCTTTATCACTTAGAACCACAGGAAGCAGAACCCCACTTTACAGTGAACCCGACTGCGTTGATAATGCTTCTGAGAGGGCCATAAAGGTCCAAAGCTTCGCCAAAAAGCAGTTGGAAGGAATCCTACATGACGACTGCTGTGACAGTCTAAGAAAGGATTGTTTTAACCTCCGAAAAACTTCGGTGAAAGAGCCCCTTATACCATCCTTTACGGACTCACTGGCTAAAGTGAGACATTTCTGTGAGTTTAGTGCAAGTGAGTGGTTTTTGCACTGTGCTACAATATCGTAGCAATACGCTGAGCCAAAATGAAAAAGCCTTAGGCCATTGATAGCGTGAACTATGGTGTGGTAATTCGTTTCCTAATTTGATGGGAAACAGCGCTGGAACAGTTCATGGATGTGAGTGGAAGTCTACCTCAAGTGTACTGTCGTATGACACAGAAATTACATGGCGTAGACACTTCCGTTGCCTGCAATTCTGACTAATGGATAACGGAGTGGCAGTCAACTTAAATGAAGGACCAGCAATCACAAGAGAAGAGGAAACTCTGGTGCTCGACTTGAAGAAAGCACTGGGAACGTGTGGATTTAAACCCGCTGAAAAAAAGGAATACAAAGCTTTAATCGGACAAGGCAATGCCGACAGTCTTAGTGTGGTACTAACGGGTTATGCTGGTAAGGGGAAAACAGTCATAGTGGAGAAATATCCTAACGAAGCTACGGCATGTTGTCAAAACGAAGCATTGTGGGAAGCTGTCGAAAGCGAACTTTTGTCTATAAAGATAATTCTGGATGGGGCACACATGCTAATGCTGCTTTTTTGGTCTATGTTCTTGTGAAACAGTTCCCCGTTAATTTTACCTTTTTCTTCAGATGAAGAACCGATTACATGAAAGACGTCTCGGAATGATGACAAAGTAATTTTCTAGGTGGAACGTTTCCCGAAGAGCTAAAATGTAGACATCTCTTTCAAGGTTTCCATTGTGTCATGTATAATTGGGGAAAATGCATCGTATTGAAGGCTGAATAGAAAAGTATGAGGAGGTTTCAGTAAGTAATGCAACACACTCTTTCTTCTCAGCCAAGTTCGGTTCAAATTATTCGGAATTAGTTGTGAGACATCGTGGAATATTTCCGCTTCAGCCTCTAGCGTTTCATGAAGTTCCGATGGTTGGTGATGCTTCATGTAATGTGCTGTACGTAGCCCTCAAAATAAAGACTGTAACGGAAGTGCACTCTAAGCAGAGAGCTGTCACTGAGTTTCTTTTGGGGGCAAAACCGCAGCAACGCAGATAGTCACTGAGGCTTGCAGAATGACTACGGAGACTTGGCAGTGAACTAAAGCACGGTGAGTCGTTGGGCGAGACAACTACCAGAACGAGTAAATCTTTTCGATTTCGCGCGTGCCGGCCGGTCCAGAAATCTTTGACTCTTCCAAAGTTGTTGACAGGTCACAATAAAAGTAATCGATCCTGAGCTCGACGTCTCTGTTGGTAGTGTTCACACTCGTCCACCAGATGGGGTACTCGAAGGTGTTTGGCCGCTGGGTTCCTCACCGCCTAACCATGAAGTGCAACGAGTGGCGCCACATTATTTCTCCTCCGAATAAAAAGATCAGAGCCATACCCTCAACCTGTAACGTCATTGTGACGGTATTTTGGAACTCTAAAAGCGTTATTCTGTTTCATGTCCTCCAGCATGGTGCAACGATCAGGTCCGAAATGTATTACGCTACCCCTACGAAACTGAATAAGCGACTTCAGCGTCTTCTTCACCATAAAACTGCAATCGAACTTCTCTTTCTGCATGATAAGCAAAGGCCTCACACAAATCTGCGCACCCGAGAGAAGCTTACAAAACTTCATTGGACTGTTCCTCCCTCACCCACCCTGCAATCCCGGCTCGCACTTTCCATCTATTTGTCCCAATAAAGGATGTTCTCTGTGGGAAGCAGTAAGTGGATGAAAGGGACGTTATTGAGTCAGCAAAATGTTGGCTCTGGTGTCGACGAGTAGGGTGGCACCATGCGGGCATACAGGCTCTATCTGTGAGGTGGCGGATAGCAGTCGCACTGAACGGAGATTATGTTGAAAAGTAGGATTATGTAGCCAAAAGAGTTTGTAATAACAAGGTGCATTAGCACCCTCGATAAAACCAACCAGCTTTCAAAAAAAAAAGTGTGTTGCATTACTTATTGAACGTCCCTCGAATTAACTCTATCAACTCCTTAAAGTACCGCAACTGGATAATTGCTAGATAATAATTAAAAATTTATGACTCTCCCAGTACAGTGTAGGAAATCTAATTCAAGACATTAGTGCGAACAGCTCTAAAATATTGCTCTGGTGTTTGAATTTATTGTTAAACAGACTTATCAACAGACTTTGAAGGATTTTATCAGATGAGATACAGCTTTCACTTAAGTGTGCGAGAGATACTTTTTCGGACAGTGAGATTTATTGAACAAATTTCTTTCACTGTACTCTGTGTCTGTACTTTCTGCTGAGCATAAATAACAAAATCTATGGGTCGCGAAAATAGACACATTTCATCCTGAGAAAGTGTAATATTGATTACTGATTCGTTAGTAAATTCTCGATGGCTTTGAGTTACAGTCGTGCTATACTTTTTAAAGACCAAACCACCATTTGACTGTGTATTATTATATTTATATTATTAATCTTAACAAATATGAGTTAGCAATGGTCTATCAGCTTTTACCATTGTACTCGATAACGGCAGAATAGCCGAAATCTGGATCGTACAAAAGAGAGATCAAATGATATACATGCAGACGGCTGTTTACTCTTTTAAATGGTGAGCTTTTTGCTCGTGGCAAGGGGCTGAGATCGGGGTTAAGCGGCTAGGCAAGTTGCGAGGTTTGTCGGTAGTGAGTAATAGGATTTTAAGGCGATGCCTCGGCGGACAGAATGCCCCGCGGGGCACAGGTTTAACCCCTTCAGGAGGGGAGACCACCCACACAGCCAACCCCCAACCCCGGCCTAATTGGCGTTTCCACGCCGGCGAACCAAGCCTCCGATAAGCCAAGCCCCACCGAAAGAAGCGGTGGTGCAGGCTTACTGTTCGTGGTGGGCGGCCTAACGCACGCCGAGCAGGAGCTCACTCTCGGAGACGGAGATAACGCGAGTTCTGGTGATACGGGAAGGTTTCATTTCCAGGTGTACAGCAACATCACTGTGTGTTGGTCTCAACAACTGATCTTCTTGCGTCACCATGTTACATAATCCAGTCTCATATTAGATAGAAAAGAACTGAAATCTTATGCATGAATCTACATATGAATCGGTGAGTGTTAAAGGGGCAGCAGTCCACTGAGGCCAAATTCCAGTAAAATGAACAAAACGGTATCATTCCAAAAATACCGGCAAATTGTTCAATTTTGCGGTACCTATCTATGGAACCAGTATTTGAGGGAGATACTTTACGAGAAAACACCATTTTAATTCAAGTTTCCTATTTTAGAGACGTTTTTAAAAGTCGAGGACCACCGCCCTTTTAATATGCCAAGAAGGAATCAAGACAATTTTCTTTGGCTTTTCCGATGAATTATGGGAAAGCAAAGATTTTTATGACAAAACAACATTGTTCTATTGAAACTGAACGTTTATTATATGGAGAGACAAATGAAAGTATGATAGATACCACATAATAAACCAAAACCGTCCAAGAAACAGTGTCATTGATTAATCACTTCACTCATTTGGGTTGCCGTCGCGACTGGGCCATAGGAAGATGATTTCTTCAGTTTTCTGGCTTACTCTGAGATGTACTTCAAGAGTTTCTTTAAATCGTCAAGATTTCTTGTTTTTTTGGGACTTTTTCAGCGGGGTATGCTGCACCGGTGACGAACGATGTGATCGCTGGGAGTCTTCTTGGTTAGGATGAAGGGGTGCTTCTCTTCTAAATTTATGGATTCGCGAGCTTCAATAACACCTGTTAAGTCCGATCTGTACATGAAGTGGGAAAATTACGAGAACGAAAACTTCACCTTTGCAAATTTCGGCTTCTTCCGTGTTTCCACAGAAATACTATGTTCCTAGTAGTAGCGTGACCACCAGTTTCCGTGACAGTGATCTTTTATGATCGAAGAATGGTCAACCTCAGTGACCAAGTATTTCACTGATTAGGTGCTGCTCAAAGTCAATTCTGTCATCTCGCGAAGTGAAAAAATTCTGTCCCTCTTCTTCATTGTTCTCTTCGCCTTGGAAACATAAAGATCACAGGAAAGAAGACTGTGGCCCCGCACAGGAAACTAGTGAACAAATTGTTGGTACCGATTCATATCCTACAAAGCAAGAAGTAAACGAACGACATCATTGTTTTTGTTTTAGCCGAAACTGTTATCTTAATACAGTTGTAGTTTAGTGA
The DNA here is from genome assembly GCF_023864345.2 of Schistocerca serialis cubense. Taxonomy (NCBI): domain Eukaryota; kingdom Metazoa; phylum Arthropoda; class Insecta; order Orthoptera; family Acrididae; genus Schistocerca; species Schistocerca serialis. The sequence goes on along the minus strand of NC_064645.1, from coordinate 490,109,572 downwards.
AGCTTTGCAGAATCTGATTAATAAAGTGCACGAAGAAGGAGCATACTTCATTTCGGAAGTTTCTGCTGTCCCCTCGCAGTATACGTAAATATATCCGTGGTTGAATATAACGTCTTTGATGTTGAAGACACTGATAGTTGCCTCTTCTATGACAGCTCCCGCACTGGTATTTTTGGCAGCTGGACGTTTAACCTAAAATTAAAGCACAAAGAAAGGGCATGTTCATCTCTTTTACCTTTGGAACTTTGTGTTTCGTTCGCCAACGTTTCTTTCTGTCTTGCTGTTTCTCTGGAAAGCAGCCTTTCTTACATTTTCAGAAATATGTTTCTTACATTTTTAAAAAGCAGTTCACAAGTGTAATAGGTTTCAACTTGAAGTAGCTCAAACTTGAAGTTGAAAGTCTCACGTAAATGTGCCAAATACGATGTTTAGCACACTTCTATCACTTCTGGATGAAGTGTTATCAACAAACAAAACATCATTTTTACAAAATGAGACTTTCACTATGCAGCGAAGTGTGCGCTGATATGAAACTTCCTGGTAGATTAAAACTGTGTGCCGGACAGAGACTCGAACTCCCGAGTTCGAGTCTCGGTCCGGCACATAGTTTTAATCTGCCAGGAAGTTTCATCATTTTTACACTTTGCTCAGCACCAAAAACCGTCGAAATTCTGCCGCTATTGTGTGCCTATTTGGTGGAAAAACTAGCAATATGGTGATGCATTTTCACTTTAGTTTTAGCGGGTAACGTTAAACTGATGTGTCATCGTTTATCGACGGGAGTTTTCCAAAAGTCGAAATTCTTAGTTGGTGAAAATGGTTAAACAGGCTTTCAGACATACTTCTACTCTAGAGTCATCTCGCAATACTTGATGCTTCCAATGATTAGACTTTTCGAAAGCCGATTCACCTTTCCTGCTCCGAAGTCGCGTGATAGCCGGTGACTTCATGAGGCCTAAGAGAAAGACATCTTGTTCGTTCATGGTTGCATGGGATGTGTGAATAGCTTTCCTGACGCTGATTCCTTCACCTCCTTTAAGTCGTTCAAAACAACATTTCTCCAACATAAGAAATGAAAGCACGAACCAGATCATTCCAAAGCATTGTCAACATTGTGTAGCATGAAAATGAACATTATCCTCAGTTCCCTTTTACTAACGAGCAAGGGGATCCGATTGTTCTTCCTAGTATAGGGTCATTTTTGTGGCTGACATACTCTTCGTCACGGAAAATTGCCGTTCCTATATTTTCACTTTCATAAGCATGTGCATCCACTGTTTTTCGTCCATGAAGCGGGCTACATAGTGACTCACCGTCACCTGTTGCTTCATCACTCATCTCACAAAATATGAAACACAACGCAAGCGGATATTGGTATTTCTTGTGGCGAAAGAAACGTCAAATAACTGTAACAGTGGAGGTGGATGATGAGGTATGAAACAACTAAAGACTAAGGAAGTCTACACAAACATGCAACGACCTCTAGGAGATGACGAGCTGGTATTCTGCCAGCAAACGTCGTCTTCTTTAGCATGTTAGTGGGGCCATTGTCCGGATTACTGCCCTTTTAACTTGCTAACCTCAGAAACTCGTACTTGTTAGCCGCTGCTGCGCCTTCAGAAAGTGGAGACAACGTTCCTTTCAACATGCCGCTGCCCAAGTCGAACCCGAAAATGCAAACAAATGAAAATCGAATAAACGTGGACTACTGCCCTTTTAACATTCACCAATTCGTATATATACATAAAATTTGCTGAAGCTTCCAACCCCTAAGTGCTTATCTCCTTCAATACGTACGAGCTTCCAGCCAAGTGCTCCTTGGTCATTGTCAAGTGATGCCTGTCGTCAGAGGACTCGTGGCGTCTTCATATAACAGTGCTATCGCCTATTACATCACAGTAGCTCACTCGAGCGCCATATAGGATAAAGTTTATCGTTTTGTGCCTATCGTGCCCGCTTCAGCCAATGGATGGCCAGGTCTCAAGCTGTAGCTAGTTGCAGGCCCTCGTCTTTATTGAGGGTGTTGTCAGAAATATTTGTGTCGATCGCTTTTTTTAAAAAGATAGTCCAGAAACTGATTGTCCGTATAGTAATAGATGTCTCGTCGAATGCAATTTCGTATACGTTTGCCAGGCTGTGTTCTGCTATCGATTATTTCTGAGGGTAGCGTGGGTGGAAACAATTCCCTGTACTTTGCGGCGCTGTTTTGCTGTAGGCACAGCCTGTCAGACGTAAAATTGTCCACACAAACACCACATTTTGTGTATGCCAGGCTTTATGAAAGCATCTTTCAAAAGCTTGATGTGCTGTCTAATTTCAGCTGATGAGCTGAAGGCTGAATAGCCTTGCAGCTTTTTTAGGAGCTGATTGATCTCACCTGTAACCGAGCCACAGAACATCAAGGACCCAAATTTGTAGGAATAACCCTCGAGGGACTTCTCCTTGCGCGTCTTCGGTGGAAGCGCTTGTAAAAATTTGTAGGTTGTTTTTGCCTTCTTCTTTGAATATTTCCAGTAAGTGGTTCAGTTCTCTTAAAAGGTTCTCAGCATGCGAAATGACTTACGCTCGATGCACCAAGTTTCTTAGAACATTTCTTGGCTGGGTAGTGGTATCTAGCTGTGTGAAGATATCAGTTCGTTTTTACATCAGTCCCCAAGAACTTAGAACTACTTAAACCTAACTAACCTAAGGACATCACACACATCCATGCCCGAGGTAGGATTAGAAACAGAGACCGTAGCGGTCGTGCAGTTGCAGATTGAAGCGCCTAGAACCGCTAGGTCACACCGGGCGGCCGTTTTTACAGAACTAGACGCGAAGGCTGCTATAAAACTTCTGGGAACAATTGGTCGGTCTATAGGATTTGGTTCTGAAAAGTGTCAGAATAAAGGAGTTATCATGTGTGGACGAGATGAAACTGTTTTGTAGAAAGGCACACGACAATACACCTAAAGTTGGCAGAGGTTTAGAGAGAAAGAGCCCGTAGTTGATAAATATTTGTCATAATTGTAATATGCTAGAAGTACAATCAAACAAATGTGCTGCTCAATATGTAATTGTTGTGGACTGCGTAGCTTTAGCGTATATACATATAGCATGTAATAATATCGGTGCGTACGCTGTTATCTGCATTCTCTCCGCGTTTCTAGTAACAACAATGGCTCTGCCATCTTCGCTAGGTATTTAGTTCGTTTTTCAGGCAATACAGATGATAGAATGAAACCTGCCACAAATCCACTGCATATATTGATTTATTGCTAACATGCGATACTCCATCGGTTAAGTACGTTTCTGGAGTAACTTTTTGCTATAGAGACATGTGACGCTAATAATCAAACGATTATATATCGAGGTAGTCTGAAATAAATTCGTTGACATCCGTTGCTAGCGTCTGTCACATGAGACTCCTCCTGGGTGTACTGCTTCAACATACTGCTTTTCTAACAGAGTACCTCAACCATTGATGTCACATGCGTTTCATTAGAAATCTAACAACTGACCACAAGTGTATATCAGTCAGATTATGTTTCAGAGAAAGATGACTTTCTTCACACTTAATTGAATGCAGTGCACCAACTATATCGTCTAGTTACATATATAGGTGGAACAATCACAATAGTTAGCCTCACAAGTTTCGTCAAAAAGTTACAAACTTGACTAACGCAAGCATCACGGTGACATACTTGTTGACAGTTTGAGGGACCAAGTCAGACTCATCACTCACTGAAATTAGTAACGTGATTAATACACCTTTGCCGTCCCTGATTGGTCTTTACATCAAATATTTCCTGTATCGCTGCCACACGGAACAGTGACTATGTTGCAACTTGTGACGTCACATTTATAATTTACGCTCCATTAAATAACTTTGGTGAGGTGATCGACGGCTTGCACGGCTTTTTGACAATTAGTAGCTCGTTACAAATTATGGACAAGCTTCTGGTGTTGGAGTGGGGGAATGAGGAAGGGGGGAAATGAAATCTAACAGCTATGACCTCGGAGCTACAGTTAGGAAAGCGGTATGTTAAAGTACTGTCTTCCCAGCTAATCAGTCTTCACTCTGAGGAAGACTGCTGTCACTACTTCTCAGCGTCTATTTATTTTCTTACTTTAATTATTTTATGACATGCCACAGCGGCACAGTCAGAAGGATCTTAACGAGGTAGACAGACTGAAATTTTCTTAACTGTGATGGGAGATGTAGAGACTTCGTCATTTTTTTTTCCAAATGGAGCAATGTGCCGTAATTCGGATTTATTTTAAGAGAGAAAGAACAACAAATTAAATATAAAGAAATGATGCAAGCATCGTATAAAAATGATTAATTATAAAATAGTTTCAATTAGTTTTGCCATCTTAAGAATGATCAAAACTTCCTAGAAGACAATCCACGTGTAGTTACCTGGCTACCAGTGATCAAAAGTACAGCAGCAGACACCATTAATAGCACTACGCATGTCTATGTAGCGAAGATTGTTCAGTATTCCACGTGCAGTTACCTGTTTACCAGTGATGAAAACATGAACCACACGCAGGAGATGCTTCATCTTAACCAATGTAAAATCTCAGAACGGCAGTAGACACCATTAATAGCACTACGCATGACGATATAGCGAAGTTTTTTCAGTACTCGTCGGTACTTGAACAAAAGGATCGACGCCTGCAGTCGTATCAGGCCTTCACTGAGACAGCCGATAAGTACACGGATTAGTTGAACATGCGTCATTGTGATACGGTGTGGACAGCCGCGGGCACAGCCCTCGCTCCCATTGTCGACAGCCCAGAGCTAGGAGACGCTGCAGTAGCTCTTAAGCAGGCTTAACGAGTCTGACTGCATCCAGTTCCATTCTTCCAACTAAGAATAAATACCTGGTAGGGCCACGCTCTCGCCTTAGCTGCAGACGCAGAGAACACAATTTATTGACGAAGAAACAAGGAACAGAGCGGCGATCACCTGAAGATGCTCGCTGAATGAGTACGGTGAATTAGTTTAGTTGAATGTGGCAGGGATTCTAGGTAGCGATCCACTAAATGGTTTTGAAAAGGTCTTCCAGAACCTATTAGAGCGGTGTCGTGGATTTGAAAAAGGTGACGGGATGTATTTTGAAAACTGTTACGAAAGGAATTTAATTCAATTTGTTGGGTGCAGAAGAAATGTCACGTTGCAAAGGAATTTCAGCAAGATAAATGGCTGATATAATGTGGGCATTGTAGCGACAAAACAGTCTGATGATACTAAAAGAGAGTGTGGACATTGCAAAAAAAATTATTCTTTTTCTGAACAGGAGGACTACGTGGACAGTTACCACATACCTCACGACCAGAGGAATTATCAAAATATGAATGCACCAGGAATGGCTGATAGGAACAATCATTAAATCCATACAGGTCACGAGTCTGGCAAAGGATTAAAGATGACTTCGCTCATAATACGCAGAGATTAGGCATACTGTAGAAGCGGCAAAGGAGGGAAGAGCAGAAGTACCTTTGTAGTGACCGGCATAAAAATATTGGAAATGGTGCTAGCGTAGTGGTGAAGGTTACAAGTAATGAGCCAGTATCGATCGCACAAGTAGCGTGGAAAGACGTAGATGCTTGTGCAGTGCTGTACACGGCGGCAGTAACAACTCGTATGCGTCAGAAAAAATCTCTTTCCAATCTCTTTCGTGAATGGTAGATGGTTGACTAGATTGCAGTGAATTATTCTAAAGTTAACCAACATCGGCAAGTTGAGCCAGGAAGAGGTTCATTACAATTTTCTATCATGTCAGAGCCGAAAAAGATTGTAGAGGAGAAAGCCACAATGTTCCTAAAATATAATAGCATATCTGAGAATGGTAGTATTTAAGGGCATAATTATTTATAAGGGGAGCTTAAATGAAAACGAGACAGATAAAATAATTTAGTAAACTGTTTACTATTTCAAAAGTAATCGCCACAACTGTTAATGCATTTATCCCACTGTGAGACAAGACAGACAATGGCTTCACAAAAAAGTGTTTGCTTTTGACTATGGAACCATGAATGTACCCAGGCTTGTACCGTGAAATTGTTGCCAAGGTTGTTTCGATTACGCTGAAAATAATTGTCAGAGAATCTCGTAGACATCTACGATATAGTCCCGATCCCTCGTCATGAGATTTACGAATTATTGGAGCCCCGGAAGACACTCGAGGCCGTCGATCTGCTTCGGATGAAGAAATGCAAGCCTACGTACAAACATGGTTCCATAGTAAACCGCAAACGTTTTTGCATGAAAGCATTGACAGTATTGTATCACAATGGGAGAAATATATTAACGGTTACGGCGACTACTTTTCAAATAATAAACAATTTACTTACTTTTTTCCATCTGCCTCATTTTCATTTGACTGACCCCTATAATTTAACCCAGCACAGTTCGTGAAGTGTGGCCAAGCAAAAACAGTTCCACATTGGTTAATACCTACAGACACCGCGTCTTGATACAATACTGAGCCGTGCTGCAGCTCGCGTTGGTGCTGTTTGTAGGTTTCTCCCCTCTGTTGGAGGCCAGACGGTATCCTCTGGTTGGCATGGTTGCGATTATTTGTCTTTTTCTCGTCTTGACTGGCACCACTCGTTTTGCAAGCGTTGCCTGTCCACTAGTGGCAGCAGCGGCGGTTGTCGATATGTAGTAACTGTTGCCCTGTCTTTGGGGTGACGTCGCTGTTTTTCCGTGTCGTGTGAGTGTGGCAGTTCGGTTGGGGACTCAGGAGGAGCCAAGTCTGCGCAGGGCGAGAACACGCCAGGACCGCTGGCGGCGCGCATGGACTGCCGGATTTATGGGCTGTGGTCACGAGGGTGCACGACTTCGTCATAAACCAGATACGAGCGATAATGATGAGTGTATTTTCAATTCAAGTAGAGAAACCTCCACCTTTGTGGGATCCCGCAGTGAGTGGAGTGCTTGGGAAAGTGGATCTGATTAGCTTTCCTCGACTTCTTATTACTATTTACTGCGTTCAGCTTGTTACAATTGTTAAGTTCAACCAGCGGTATTATTCCTGCGTGCTGGCCGCTAACACCGCAGCTACCTGCCCTGGTGGTTAGTGTGTGTAAAGGCAGTGTATTGTGGTAACATTATTTCTAATGTTTTTAATTCTGTCACATACATCTAATAAAATAAGGCTTTTATTCTTGGTCGAGGACTCATTCAGGTATTTTTAAGGTTTTAGCATTTTTCTGAAAGTCTTATTAAAACTAATAGAGGGCACCAATAAGGAGCAACTAAACCGTTCCCTGAAACATTTTGTGCTGGTCGCTACAAAAGTACTTCTGCTCTTCCCTCCTCTGCCTTTTTTTACAGTATGCCTAATCTTTGCGTATTATGAACCGTAGCTGTCTTTAATTCTGTGGCAGGTTCATGACCCGTAACCGAAGTTACGGGGTTGCTGCGAGTCTGAGATTCTTAACGACAATTTAGCTTCTCCGTGAGCTACGCGCCTTTTCGACGAAAGGGAGCAAGTCTCAACCTTCCGCCGACCCACAGGGTACTACAATCGCTTCGCAAGGAGACTCTCCGTAGAGCAGAGCGGTCAGCGAGGCCTAAACCCCAACTGCTGCCGATGCACCGGCCATCACCGGCTGAGAACTCCTTCCGCTACGACGGCTAGACACCGGTCGTATAGGCTCTGGAAGACCTTTTCAAAACCGTTAACTGATACCCAGAATCACTGTCACATTCAATTAAACTTATTCACCATACTCATGGTAGAATCCACGTCAACAGTTTTCCAAGGGGAAGAGCAGCGATTAAAATTCTGTAATGTATCTGCTCGATTGTTAGCGCAAGGGTGTTTTCCTCAACGGATGTTCAGTGGCGGCGGCCATGTGGAGCCAAGAAACGTGACACACGCTAATTACTTCATCCGGCATGTACAAAAATGTGCAGTGTGCAGGACCTTAGGAATAGCATGGAACGTAAACAGAATCACCACTTGATATTCAAATCGCATTGACAGAGAAGATTAGGACACTATTTATCATGCTGGGGCGACGATGCGTTTGGTGTGTGTTCTTAGGGAGATTCTCCGTCCAGCTCTGCTCTGTAGCTCATTACCACTTGAGTGACGCTGGAATCATGAAGTCATCGATGTTGCGTCGCTGATTGACGTCTAACGTAAAACACACATTGTCCGGCCCGTCCACGTCTTCCTCCGGTCCCCATAGCAGCCTGGAGATTGCGTTTCGTGCACGCCGCCCCGTGCCTATAGTGGATATTGCACATAGTACACTCCTGGAAATTGAAATAAGAACACCGTGAATTCATTGTCCCAGGAAGGGGAAACTTTATTGACACATTCCTGGGGTCAGATACATCACATGATCACACTGACAGAACCACAGGCACATAGACACAGGCAACAGAGCATGCACAATGTCGGCACTAGTACAGTGTATATCCACCTTTCGCAGCAATGCAGGCTGCTGTTCTCCCATGGAGACGATCGTAGAGATGCTGGATGTAGTCCTGTGGAACGGCTTACCATGCCATTTCCACCTGGCGCCTCAGTTGGACCAGCGTTCGTGCTGGACGTGCAGACCGCGTGAGACGACGCTTCATCCAGTCCCAAACATGCTCAATGGGGGACAGATCCGCAGATCTTGCTGGCCAGGGTAGCTGACTTACACCTTCTAGAGCACGTTGGGTGGCACGGGATACATGCGGACGTGCATTGTCCTGTTGGAACAGCAAGTTCCCTTGCCGGTCTAGGAATGGTAGAACGATGGGTTCGATGACGGTTTGGATGTACCGTGCACTATTCAGTGTCCCCTCGACGATCACCAGTGGTGTACGGCCAGTGTAGGAGATCGCTCCCCACACCATCATGCCGGGTGTTGGCCCTGTGTGCCTCGGTCGTATGCAGTCCTGATAGTGGCGCTCACTTGCACGGCGCCAAACACGCATACGACCATCGTTGGCACCAAGGCAGAAGCGACTCTCATCGCTGAAAACGACACGTCTCCATTCGTCCCTCCATTCACGCCTGTCGCGGCACCACTGGAGGCGGGCTGCACGATGTTGGGGCGTGAGCGGAAGACGGCCTAACGGTGTGCGGGACCGTAGCCCAGCTTCATGGAGACGGTTGCGAATGGTCCTCGCCGATACCCCAGGAGCAACAGTGTCCCTAATTTGCTGGGAAGTGGCGGTGCGGTCCCCTACGGCACTGCGTAGGATCCTACGGTCTTGGCGTGCATCGGTGCGTCGCTGCGGTCCGGTCCCAGGTCGACGGGCACGTGCACCTTCCGCCGACCACTGGCGACAACATCGATGTACTGTGGAGACCTCACGCCCCACGTGTTGAGCAATTCGGCGGTACGTCCACCCGGCCTCCCGCATGCCCACTATACGCCCTCGCTCAAAGTCCGTCAACTGCACATACGGTTCACGTCCACGCTGTCGCGGCATGCTACCAGTGTTAAAGACTGCGATGGAGCTCCGTATGCCACGGCAAACTGGCTGACACTGACGGCGGCGGTGCACAAATGCTGCGCAGCTAGCGCCATTCGACGGCCAACACCGCGGTTCCTGGTGTGTCCGCTGTGCCGTGCGTGTGATCATTGCTTGTACAGCCCTCTCGCAGTGTCCGGAGCAAGTATGGTGGGTCTGACACACCGGTGTCAATGTGTTCTTTTTTCCATTTCCCGGAGTGTATTATTAAAAACGCCGGGAGCCAGTAATGTGGGCTGAACAATGATATGAGCGAGTAATTATCTGTGAAGAGACAATACTTCGTGCAGCACAGAAAACCTGAGACCTATTAACGCCGTAAACAGCTACCGGCGTCTCCTCCTCGATTCGCTAATAATTACGTTGCCCTGCTATTTATGGAGGACGACTGCTGTCAGCAGATCAGTGCTGTTAGCCTGCTTATGCGATAGTATACCACCAATGCCTAAAACCGAATCGTCCGTCATCTGAAGAAGACATTTGCTCGGAGTAAATGTAGCCAAACAAAATAACGATCTGTTTGTACACAGAAACGTTTGGTGGTCGTCACCCCCTACACATTCGTCACCTTTTTTTACACAATTTGCTGTATGAGTGTGAGAACGGACCGCCTGCATACCGTACATGTGGTAATAATTTATCTTAGAGGGTAACGATTGCAATTCCTTCACATTCCTGAAGACGGGCAACTTATCACTGGCCTATACGTGATCCTGTATGAATAGTGGCGCATTTTTGGTTGACATATGGTTCAGTTACTTAACTTACGGTAAAAAAAAGAAACAGGGAAAAAGAAAAAAACTTAAAAGTTGGCCAGGCACGAGCTGGACTTACACACAGAGGATTCCGTACAAATTTAATTACGTGTACAGACAATTCATGCGTTCCTAGAATCGAAGGTCTCGATGATTTTGACATTGATACTTGTAAGATATTTGCCCCAGGGATTCCAAGACTTTCGAATGTTTTACAATTTCAAGTTTGAAATCAGATAAGAAGTTACTAAAGAAACATTCTATTTGTGGTATACTTACAAATTAATAACTTTTTGGTTATTTTCCTGTACTTGTACTGTGTAACCTCTCATCCTGTTAAATTTCGCAATTCTGTCTCAAGAGTTTTATTGGGTAAGTTTGCGAATATAAAAATTTGTGACATAAATAGCCTTGAATGAGATTTTCACTCTGCAGCGGAGTGTGCGCTGATATGAAGCTTCCTGGCTGATTAAAACTGTGTGCCCGACCGAGACTCGAACTCGGGACCTTTGCCTTTCACGGGCTAGTGCTCTAATATCTGAGCTATCGAATCCCCCGAGGTCCCGAGTTCGAGTCTTGGTCGGGCACACAGTTTTCATTTTCCTGGAAGTTTCATAAATAGCCTTATCATTTGATTGCATTGACGTAGAAGCTTAACGTTTTTACAACTCCAAAGGGCTATTGACTTGCGTATATCACATAAATTTCAATTTGATACGAGTTCCCGTTCCTGAGAAAAAGAGACAGACAGACGAACAGGCAGACAAATAGTCCGATAAGAAATGACAAAAAGGGTTTTTTTCGTGTGACTTAACTACAAATTAAAAATTTTTGGATTTTTTTTTTTTTGTAATAAGTTGAAACCTTGCGAGGTGAAGGGGCTAGCAGTGTATTTAACACAAAATTATTCTAGAATCTTCATATGTAAATGATGCTGTAAGGCCCCCCCCCCCTCCCCCCCCCCCTATTCTAACACCGCCTTTTGGTGTTGCACATGGATTAAGAAGAAACGCGAACTGACTGTAATCGACCCTGCAAGTTGAGTAGAAAAGAGATTGGCACCTGCAATAATTTAATTTGATTGAAATTAATGAAATAAAGGAAAGTTTCAGTAACGTAGTGAGAAATGAAAGTTCTGTCCAAAATAACAATTTGATTTATTATGACTACACTCAAAATCATAAACCGAACTTATGACACATTTACAATATCAAATTGGATCAAATTGGATACTCAAATAAATGATGTGAAGGTGAAGTTGTCCATAAACTAGATTGTGATATTTATGATGAAGTGGTATCTGGAGCCAATTCCTTGCAACTCAAATCTTAAGAGAAACACACAGGCAACCCAACATTAATTGCTGCTACAGTAGTGAGAACTAAGACGATGAACCTCCAAGACAGAACAAAGAAAAGATGAACAGGCGCGCTCTGCTGAGCTCTGATTATCACCTAGCAAAATTCCCTAATCTGCCTGTGCTGCCGAAATACATTACCAAGCTGCCTTCTTAACTGCAAGAACACGATCTGGCGTTCAGGAGGCGATGGCTGGTTGCTTCGACGTCCCGTCGTGGTGATGATAATGTCGCGAGTATAGCCCGAAACAAATTATCCTGGTCTGGTTGTTCCAGACTAAAGACTTCCTAGCAATACAAATGCCCCTCTGAGGGAGATGAAGAAGGCCCACCACACAATCAGTGGCGGTACAGTGATTGATTTTAACAAGTGAAGTCACACAGTAACTCCGATACAATCAACTTTAGCCAAAACTGCTCAAGACAGACAACATAGGCCGCTTGTACACAAAATGCTAAATTGCCAACGTAAGTCGAAACTTCAGTGACTTCGTCAAACAGTTACAATTAAATAATAGCATATTAGACAGCCAACGGAAGGCAGGCTGTCCAGAACAGCGAGAGCTCAGTCTTGTAACCTACTCAGACCGTAAGGCGAGAGCAGACTCTCTCAAGAGCACCTGTAAAAGCCGAACACAGAACATTGCCGCCCCACGACAGTGGTCGTGGTTAAACGTTCCAGTCAGCAACTCGAAAACCAGCGGAAAATTGCCCTCTATTGCCGATGCATTACTATTCCACCAATGGAGATACTTGGCGCCAATTTCTGCGGCGATTTTGCTACGTCACGGAGGTATTCCCTGAGCAAGCAAATCACAGTTTTGCAGAAAACGCGGGAATTTGGCCGTCAAGACTGCCTGGGAATCACACGTCATTCCCACGCCTCGCTAGTAGCCCGCCAGAAAGTGTTTTCACTAAGTTTCTGCGAAGTAACGAAATCTCTAGCCCAGCCGCTCCGTCAGGCCCCTGTGGGCGTGTCGCCGCCGCTCTTATGACAATGTCGGCGTCTCGAAAACATCCACTCGACTCCCTCACACCCACCGGCTTAACCCTTCCAAGATCAGCAGTGCCCGCCTGTCACCAGACCACTGGGTGACGAGAGACGCTGCGTGGGAAGTCCGCGTGTGAAGGAAAAGCGTCTTTTCACCGCATGCTATTAGAGAGGAAAATCGAATTAGATTAAGATAGAAATATGAGAGGGGGCTCATGCCACCTCTCAACCTTGCTTCTTGGTAAATTTCATGATTCTAGGTCAATGGTGAGTACCCTGTAGGTATTAATGATGTAATACGTCCGACCATGGCCACTTTCACCAACTCTCCGCGAGTGGTAAGGACGAGGAGTCAAACGGACCTCCTGGGGCGAGACCCCGAGGAGAGGACACTGCAGTCATACCGTAACCACACAGCGAGAATAGGGGCGGGCCCCCTCGCCTCGCTCGAGGAGGGATATGTTGCGAAGGAGGAGCGTGCCGAGAACCGATGGACACGTGCAGCCGTTAGGATGAAACGCCAAGAATGTATGCGTGAAAGCATGTGAGTGCTCCTGTACCGGTGGCAGTCATTTTACCTGCCTTAGAAAGCAAGAATGTGCCGACAATTCCAGAAACCCACAGGCCCAGGGAGGAACTTACACGAAGTGTGGCGAAATGGCGCAGTGAGGCGTATGAAAGAAGTCGGCATTATTAAGATGATGATGTTTTTCTCGAAAGTAAGGACATTCTTTATAAATCACGGATCCTAGCAGGTTCTGAATCGAAGCCCAAGCACGAATCAGTACAGGCCTCACGCACAGAGAGTGGTTATACAGAAGTGTTGTGTAGCTGCTCTCACAACAGCCTCGGAATGTAGGAAAACATCGTAAGAATGTGAAATCGTGAGAAAGATGCCAATTCGAGAGGACACGCCAGCCCACACAAGATAGGAAAAATCCATCCCGCACGGAGAGGCGTGCCTACGAAACGGCGCTCTGTCATTGGGCTTAATTGAAAATTTTTTCCGCAAATGACAAGGCCGAAACGAAGAATATTTCGAAGAGGAATTGTGCCGAGAGCTGGAGGAGGAGCGAGAGGAGGAAGTCGTGAAGACACCGCGGAAGTTCTTCCACACATCACCAACATCCGCTTTCCGACACCGAGATAGCAGAGCTTCGGCCACATGACCGACTACTGTCAGACAACGCGAAGATTGTAGTCCCGCCGCAAAGCCGCGATTGCTGATGAGGGCAGCCGACTTGAGCCGCGCAGCTCCAAAGCGACGCGCCGAACCGACTCAGCGCCTGCCGCCGACAGCAGTACAAGACGAACGATGACGAATAATAGTGAGGCTATTCTCCTCCTTCCCCTTAATAACTGAGTCGTGTTCACGCCCAGCCAAACCAGCCCTGAGATTTATAATTTTGTTTTGGTTTGTGTAAACAGTACGAAAATTAATAAAATTCCCTTATGTTTTGATCACGTGTAAGCAATCTTTTGCGTTCATACATTTATCCCTTAATTACGAAATATTTGTGTTTGATTTCATTTTATTATGAATTTCAATTAATTGTTGGCTCCTAAAGTGGAACAATCTCATCGGTCATCCACTCGTCATTTCATGTTCGACATTAAAGAGATGAAATCACAGTTCACTACAACGATTTTCCGTGTATCAAAATATGGTAAGTACGTGGCCGTATCTTTCGATTTCACTGACTCTGAAGCTTCAATCGTTTATATCGCCAAGGGACCGTAGACCTTCATATGTGACATAAATTTCAACTTCATATCTCCAACTGTTCCTGAGAAAATGGGTTCCCAACAGGCTCGCAGACACAAAGACACATGGACAACAAAGTGATCCTATAAGAGTTTAGTTTTTACTGGTTGAGGAACGGGACCCTAAAAATACTTGCCAAGGTGGCAACGCATTCCGTGGGATTGCAGCCGCTCAATTAACACCTTGACTGCAGTAAACCCTGCTCACTTGTGGCTCTTGCTACAGTTACGACATCCAAACAGTTTTCACAATTTGGAAAGCCCTGAATTAACAATTCGAAATACGTTTGAAAACCGCCTGAGCATTTGTGTCTCCCAATGGTAACCTATTGTGTCTGAACATGCGGATAGGCACGTTACTGACTAGGCATTTTTTTGTAGACGCCTCGACTGGCGACAGAAAATAGGCGCTAACCACTACTATTTTTCAAAACAGGTGTCAACAGGTAAGCTAGGTTAGTAATTCCTGTGGCCAGGGAATAGGATACAGTCCACATGAGATGTAATATCGACCGGATACAGATTCACATGCGATGTAACATCGACTACAATATAAAAACCACCTCATAATTTAACTGCCCCATTAACTTGAGGATCCATTTCGTCATTATTTTGTTGACTGTAATGTATATCAATTTCTTTGATTCTTTTGTCAAATTATTTGATCAGGACTTTTCTGGAATGTTTAGAACGCATACTATCACATGAGGAACATTTTCTAATGCGTTACTTTAATTATCACTTTTAAAATGTGGAAAGTTACTCTTAAATAATGACATAAACAAATCTGTACATCAGTTTTTTTATCAGTCTTAGAACTCTCATAAAAATATTTCAAGCGTATGTGTATGATGCAAGGGATTTTTTATTTCACAAAACTTTTAATAAGTTTGACAGTAACGCACTTTCAAAAATTTTATACCTCAGGATATTGTGGTGTAGTATGAATAAAATCTGTAGAAAATTGCATCTTTTGACCAAAAGAATTTCAGCTGAAAATATTCATTATACCACAGAAAAATAAAAGCTGCGGAAAATGCAGAAAACAGATTTTACTACCATTTGTGCCCGAAACAAGTATTTTAATGTTGAAATTACATTTGTTTTTTTATCTTCCTGTAGCTCATTTCTTCTCATTCACTGACGTTTAAGAACTAGCTATAAGTACATTATTAATCATCTTTAATAGGTTTTCAGCGAAACAACCATAATCAAATCTTAGCCTCGCAAGGGCCCTGATTCTTCCACTATTTCCGTTGCCAAACACCAGACAAGCATCATATGAGAAAATTTTGACAGTATTATGTGAGCAAAATGTTGTCTTCGGGCGTCCCTTCTGATTACAGCACATAAAGCTTCCATTTGGGTTTTAAGTTTCACCATGTGTACATTTCCTTCCTAAATCGCAGTGAACTGCATTGAAAATCGGCCTACAGCCTACTATACTCTACACTCGTCTCCTCTGATTGCAGGAAATAATAACATATTGCAAACAAAGAGAGAGTCAAGTACACTCATGCTCATAAATTAAGGATAATTGCAGAATGTGGTGCCACGCAACGTGGCATTACACAAAACTGGCGTTAGTAGCATAGACACATAGGGAACACACACGACATAGATCTGCAGGTCCACAATATTGGTGATAAGTTGAGGAAATCGTCCCGAAACATATGTGCTACAAGACGCCACTGTTTCCTGCGCATATACCCCTACATCAATATGAGAAATGATCACCACGCACACGTACACAGGCCGCACAACGGGTTGGCGTACTCTGGATCAGGTCGTCGAGCAGCTGCTGTGGTATAGCCTCCCATTCTTGCACCACTACCTGTAGGAGCTCCTGAAGTGTCCTAGGGGTTTGAAGACGTGCAGCGATACTTCGACCGAGAGCATCCCAGACATGCTCGATGCGGTTTAGGTCTGGAGAACAGGCAGAGCACTCCATTCGCATGAAATCTTCTGTTTCAAGGTATCCCTTCACGATGGCAGCTCAGCGGGGCCGTGTGTTATCATCCATCACGAGGAAGGCGGGACCCACTGCACCCCTGAAAATGCGGACATACTGCTGCAAAATGACGTCCCGATGCACCTGACCGGTTACAGTTCCTCTGTCAAAGACATGCAGGGGTGTACGTGCACCAGTCATAATCCCACCCCACACCATCAAACCACAACCTCCATACACGCCCCTTTCATGGACATTAAGGGATTGGTATCTAGTTCCTGGCTCACGTCAGATGAAAACCCGGCGAGAATCACTGTTCAGACTATGTCTGGACTCGTCGGTGAACATAACCTGGGACCATGTACTGTGTTCTTGACACCAGGCTTTACGGGCTCTCCTGTGACCAGGGGTCAGTGGAATGCACCTTGCCGGTCTCTGAGCGAATAAACCATATCTGTTCAGTCGTCTGTAGATTGTGTGTCTGGAGACAACTGCTCTAGTGGCTGCGGTAAGTTCCCGAGCAAGGCTACCTGCAGTACGCCGTGGCCGTCTGCGGGCAATGGCGGAGAGATATCGGTCTTCTTGTGGTGTTGTACACTGTGGACGTTCCGTACTGTAGCGCCTGGACACGTTAACTGTCTGCTGGAATCGTTGCCATAATCCTGAGATCACACTCTGGGGCACAAGGAGAGCCCGCGCTACGACCTGCTGTGTTTGACCAGCCTTCAATCGCCCTAGTACTCTACCCCTCATACCGTCACCAATATGTGTACTTTGAGCCATTTTCAACACACAGTCACCATTAGCATGTCTGGAAACGTCTCCACACTTACTCGCTGC
The DNA here is from genome assembly GCF_023864345.2 of Schistocerca serialis cubense. Taxonomy (NCBI): domain Eukaryota; kingdom Metazoa; phylum Arthropoda; class Insecta; order Orthoptera; family Acrididae; genus Schistocerca; species Schistocerca serialis. The sequence goes on along the minus strand of NC_064645.1, from coordinate 490,092,442 downwards.
GCCATACTCTGACATTCACCGACACACCTCTGCGTATGTGGACTCCTGCCAGTGCCACCGTGCGACGAGCGCAGGTCAAATGCACCGCATGGTCATACCCCTAGGTGATTCAAACCCGCAAACCGCCCACCAGAGCGTTGTTTCACCATGTATCAGCTTTATCCTTAATTTATGAGCATGAGTGTAGAAAAGGGGCGTGGCACAGCGATTTGGTAGAAGCTAGAGAGTATTGTAGCACAAATTAAACTCTGAAAATAGGAGAAAATATTTACAAGAAGCTACAGAACTATCTGGTTGCAAACAAATTTAACATATTTCTTCAATTTTACATACAGGGAAAAGTTATTTATTCAGCATGTAAACGGCACTACAGATATTCGCATTTAGGTTATGACATGTTCGATTTGCCTGCCGTCACTGGCGACGATGTGGCGCAGACAAATAGCGAAATTCTTCATGACCCGCTGAAGTGTCGGAACATTGATGCTGGCGATGATCTGCTGAATTCAGCAATGGTTTTGGGGTTATTGTTGCACACCTCGTCTTTAATGTAGACCCACAAAAAGGAGTTGCATGTTTTCTCATCCAGAGAATATGGTGGCCAATCGAGCCCCGTTCATTGGGCTCTGCGTACTCCGTAGCCAGAATGCGGTGCCCAAAATTTTTTTCCTGTTTCAAAGGGCCGAAAGCGAGGTCGCTTTGCACAGTGGGGATGAAGTCGTCTTCCATAACCCTCACGTCGGTACGTCACCGTGAAATCAAGGAATATAGAACTGATTATTCCGCGACTGAACATTTCACACCAAACCTTCACCCGTTGAGGGTGAAGAGACTTCGCTATCGCGAAATGTGGATTCTCAGTCCCCCAAATACGCCAGTTTAGCTTACTGACGAACCCATCCAAATGAAAGTGGGCTTCGTCGCTAAACCAAACGATACTGGGCATACTGATTCCCATCATGCCCTGTGGTCAACCGTGCAGTTTGAACGTCCTAACGCAAATCGTTCAGGAGTTAACATTTGTTATTGATGAGAGTTGCAGCAGTGGCCCATATGACAGGATCATCAGCAGGACGGCGAGGAGTGATACAGTGGTCCATGTTGATTTCCTGGCTTGGATAACGCTCGCGATTATGCCTGGTTTACTTCAGGCACGGCAACTGCGATGGGCACTGTACCAGATACGGTTGTCTGCCTTGTTGTACCGGCTACGAAAAGGGTCAGAGACGAGTACTGAGAAACGTGTCTCACTGACCTCCCACTATTCTTGGCTCTGTATAGTTTGCAAAAGGTGGTATCTGATACGTACTGAGGAGTAATATAATCGCGGCCCGTTAAATGATTGTTTCCTAATAACCATCCACTGATAATTGCTGAAAGATGAGATAAATCACTCCAATTTTTATTATGTCTCTTAAGAGATCCACCGAATGCGATGTGTACTCGTTGAAACAAACATCAGCCTTGAATTCTGTCTATGAACATGGAAAGATAAAAATTTTTCACTTAAAACTCACTCCTCTGAGTTGTTTAAGCGGCTACATTTCCAGGTATGGTCTGTGTTTCAGTGTTGTCGCAGCGTAGCCAAAAGTACAAAAAGTAATACTTCCATTATATCACAGGACAAATTTCAAACTTTTGGTTTTTATTTTAAAACTTCTATTGCATCTGACTTTATATTTTCATCATGGCAAACTGTTAATATTTCCGCCATCTTCAAAGAATTGCTTTGACTTTAGATTTGTATTGATGGTAAGAAATGTAACTTTCTCTATCTGCAAAAATTATCCCGTTACAATGCACCACTGATTGTTATTTATTCACTAAATTTTGTCAACTAGTTCTCGTGGTGTTGAGTCCTAGCAAAACCTGATAGTTCTACTAATTTTGTAGCCTTTCCAACACACGCTCTCCCTGAAAAAAAAAATCGATGCTAATCCTAGATGGCTATGCCACTTTTACACCTATTTTTAAGGAAGTATAAACTTTTCCCTTTTCAGATGTTTCCTTCTAACCCGCATTCAGTTCGCCCACTATTACTTTACACTATATTTCGCAAATTGTACTCAAACTTCCTTGTCAACATCCGAGAATCAAAGAACGCTAATACTCCTATCTGGTACCATATGAACAGAAAAATACAGAATATTATACGAGGGCTATTCGGAAGGTAAGGTCTGACTGGACGCGAAATGAAACTCATACTGAAGATCCGATGAAGCTTTGCACAGTGGGCACAGGGCAGTATCTCTAATATGCCCCGCGATAGCGTCAAATTACTATTTTTAGATCTGACGGCACATTGAGCATGTAAAGATCCCTAGAAAATGGCGTTTCTCGCCAAGTATTAGGGCCTTGTGAGAGATTTCGCCTAATATCACGCAGCCCATATAAGATAATGTCATGATAATTCTCGGCCACACGCTGCAGGTACAATGAAGATACGCCCGGTGCGTTTTCAGTGGGAAGTGTTTGATCACCCTCAACACAATGCTTATTATTGGCACCCTTTGAATTTCATCTCTGCTCACATGAATCGCTGGCTGTGACGACAGCATTCGGGCACAGACAACGAGCTGTAGACCAGGGCACATTCGGCTACCTTCTGTGGCGAGGGTATGTGGATGTTGGTACATCACGACTGATCGGACCTATCAAGGTCCGAACAGCCCTCGTACATCACCTTGTTCCGTAGTTGGCTCAACCTTCACTCTCCCGAAAAATATTTTATATAGATTCTGAAACCGGTGACATAGCAGTGGTTCGACTCTTTGCAATGGTTTAGTAACGACCTTCAATTTTAGGCGTCAGCTTGGCGTTGACATCCGACAGCAACAGCTATTCATGTTCTGTTCCTCTCTCAAGTGGTTTATCTAGATTCAACATAACATTACGAACATCTTAGTATACGTTATGATACACACATCAAAAAAGTTTTGCTTCGCCTTGGTTTCGAGTATTCCGGAACCTGTACAGAAAATTGGAAAAGAGATCAACTTAAACATCGCTTCCGCCCTTTTTATTACTCATGAAAACCACACATTGAATGTTGTACTACTATACAGCGAGACCTTCAGAGGTGGTGGTCTAGATTCCTGTACACACCGGTTTCTCTAATACACAGTAGTACGTTTTCTTGCATTGATGTATGCCTGTGTTCGTCGTGGCATATTATCCGCAAGTTCATCGAGACACTGATGGTCCAGTTTGTCCCACTCCTCAACGGCGATCGACGTAGATCTCTCAGAACGTTTGGTGGGTCACATCGTCAATAAACAGCCACTTTCAATCCATACCAGACATGTTGGATAGGGTTCATGTATGGAGACCAAACTGGCAACTCTAGATGAGCGATGTCGTTATATTGAAGGAAGTCATTCACAAGATGAGCGCGATGGGGTGCGAATTATCCATGAAGACGAATGCCTCGCCAATATGGTCCCGATATGGTTGCACTATCGGTCGGAGGATGACATTCATGTTTGTACAGCCTTTACGGCGCCTTCCGTGATCACCAGCGCCGTACTTCCGCCCCACATAATGCCACCCCGAAACACAGGAAACCTCCACCCTCGCTGCACTCGCCGGACACTGTTTCTAAGGCGTTCAGCCTGCCCAGGTTGCCTCCAAACACGTCTCCAACGATTGTCTGGTTGAAGGCATATGCGACACTCATCGTTTAAGAGAACGTGATGTAAATCCTCAGCGGTCCGTAAGCCATGTTATTGGGCCCATCTGTACCACGCTGCGTGGCGTCGTGGTTGCAAAGATGAACTTCGCCATGGACATCGGGAGTGAAGTTGCGCATCATGCAGCCTATTGTGCACAGTTGGAGTCGTAACACGACGGCCTATGGCTGCACTAAAAGCATTATTCAACATGGTGGCGCTGCTGTCAGCGTTCCTCCGAGCCATAATCCGTAGGTAGCTGTCATCCACTGCAGCAGTAGCCGTTGGGCGGCCTGAGCGAGGCATGTCATCGACAGTTTATGTCTCTTTGTATCTCTACCATCTCCGAACAACATCGCTTTGTCTCACTCCGAGACGCCTGGACACTTTCCTTGTTGAGAGCCCTACCTGGCACACAGTAACAATGCGGACGTGATGGAACCACGGTATTGACAGTCTAGGCGTGGTTGAACTACACACAACACGAGCCGTGTACCTCCTCTCTGGTGGTATGACTGGAACTGATCGACTGTGGGACACCCTCCGTCTAATAGGCGCTGCTCATGCGCGGTTGTTTACATCTTTGGGTGGGTTTAGTGACAGCTCTGAACAGTCAAAGGGTTGTGTCTGTGATACAATATACACAGTCAACGTCCGTCTTCAGGAGTTCCGGGAACCGGGGTGATGCAAAACTTGTTTTATGTATGTATATAGATCTCTACTTTGTAGAACTCTTCGAAAAATATATTTAATCATCGGCTCGTTAATCCGATGGGTTGAACTACACAAATAAAATAAATAGCCAAAGAGATTCGTAGACCAATGAAGTATTTCGTAAGTGACTTTTTTTGCATCCGGTGCGGCGACTATAATCGACAGATTTTTTCTGGCTTCTCTAGGGATCGTATGAAACGATGTGAGGGAAATACTGGCATGAGCAGTCGGTTGCTTGGGCACGGAAAGACAGAGACCTAAGGGCTTTTTCTGTGCGTGTCTACCAACGACAAGGTGACTGGACCTCTAACTAATTTACTATTGTACTCTCCACCTCCGGGTCCGCAGCTCGTGGTTGTGCGGTAGCGTTCTCGCTTCGCGCGCCCGGGTTCCTGGGATCGATTCTCGGCGAGGTCAGGGATTTTCTCTGCCTCGTGATGACTGGGTGTTGTGTGATGTCCCTAGATTAGTTAGGTTTAAGTAGTTCTAAGTTCGAGGGGACTGATGACCATAGATGTTAAGTCCCATAGTGCTCAGAGCCATTTGAACAATTTTGCACCTCCGGACTACTGGGCTCTTTGGTGTTCTGTGAATTAGATTATGGCGCTGACTGTGATCAGTGGAGTGACGAACAGAACGTTTACAGTTGCAGAGATATTCGACACTAGACTATCGCTTAACAGAGATTGTCCTGAACCCATAGTATCATGAGCTTCAGCGATTTTAAACATTTCACTCAGTGTTAGATCAGGTAATTCTAAATCCTAGGCGACGACGTATCTAATAAACGCTGTATGAATAATAGCGTAATGTATTAGAGAATCAGCGTAGGATGCGCTACACTGTTTACATGAAAACTCACAGAAGTGAACTAAATCTGATGCCCAAGCAACGTGAGTTTTCTTACTTTTCTTGACACACTGAATTACATCCTGCCTGATACCACGTTAATTTGATGATAGTAGTCCGCCAGCAAATCATAAATTTTACTGAAGCGCAAACTAACAGAAACAGAGAGTAGCCTTGGTTTTTACCCACATTGTACAATTTGCAGCTAGACAATGGTAAAAGAGCATTCTGACAGCCACGGTTGGGTATATGACTTGTTTCGGAACAGAGAACAAAATGACTCAGCTAAACCTCCGAACTATTACATATTTCATCGAAACAAGCGAATGCCCTGGGGGGGGGGGGGGGGGGGGGGGAACTGAAGCAGTTGTTGCTGCTGCTGGCCTTCATTGTCGTTTGCGACTGAAACACAGCACGAATTACAGCGGAAACTTACAGATTGCCCTAGGGTGTCAGCGACCTAAATGGAAATATCTGCTTTTCATTCACAGACTGTGGCAACTCCCAGTTGTTGTATAGGTGTGTTTCACGTACGTGTCTGTGTTTACTACCTACCAGTAACGCTATGAATACAGGAGCTTTAGACGTCTGACTGCAAATAAAGTTAATGTGTTACATATTTGGTATAAAGCGTGTAAACCTTTACTACTGAATACACAAAGCTCTAGTTTCCTACACATCTAATTGTTAATGAGTAGTGGGCAAACCACATGTCACCCCACTCAGCACTGTTGCCGAATTTCAGGACTGTGGATCCAAGATTGTGGCGATAGATACAGCAAAGTCGCAATGATGTCGTGGAAAAAAATTGCAGAAAGTTCAAATTTAGGGAGGGATAATAGGTCACTTGCGCTACCTCAACTAACGTAAGTCATCCGACCGAGATCTCTTCCTAAGAAGTGGTGAGAAAAGGACTCAACATGTGCTGGGCTGCTCGATAGGATGGATGTAAGTCTTGGTTTGGCATGCAGTGTTTATTTAAACAATCTGAGGCAGTAGCTCCATCCAGTGTTTTTATCATGAGGCCTTAAGTCCAAGTGAACTGGTAAACAATACTGCCACCAGAGGGCACTGTCATCCTTATCATGATATAATCCAAAATGGCGGACTCGGGTGGAGAAAATGTGGGGAAAATGGCGGGAAAAGGACTTAGCCTGTTCTGCACTGTTGGAGAGAGGAAGGAGTGTACTTTATTTATTTTGGATCCATTTATTTAGCTTTGGATTTCATGTAGATTATTTACTACACTGATAAAAAACAGCCACCCTGACGTGCTTGAGGTCGCAGTAGTAGTCTACATACCTGCAAACTACTCATAAATAATGCAGTACACTGATGTGCAGAGACGCGAACGACTCCTACATTGCCAAAACGATGTATATTAAAGACTCTCCAAACACGCATGCTAATCATCAATTGTCGAAATCATGCATTGCACAGCCTGCATACCTGTTCACAAAATAATGCAACAGACACGAAAACAACTCGTAAATTGTCAAAAAAAAAGGCAAGTGTACCACTATTCAAACACACTCACAGCACTTGATCACCCAAAAAGGATGTAGTGCACAAACACTCAGTGCACGTGAAAAACACAGCATATCAGCTAACTGTTCAAAATGCATATGCGCTTTGCAGACCCAGCTGGACGCAAGCCAGCATCAGAGCACTAGCCATTGCTATAGCGATCTGCCAATGCAGGTGAAAGATGCGTCTATTTTCAGGTATACAGTTACAGTTCTTCAAGTGTTATAGTGATGTCACATGTCTATGTAAATACGCGCCGAGTCACCTTCTGGACCGCAAGCACGTTTTCACTCTCTCTACCTTTGTCATTCAATTTTTCGCCTGCCAGAGAAATGCACCCTACGGAAACGACGCGAAGGGCTGCCATACGTCAGTAATGTAACTTCAAGTGGATAAAATATTGTGTTATTACATACAGAGCACATTCTACCTGAGAATGTATGCCCAGCGGAGACCTAATTACCGAGTGACTCACCTTCACAGATGCTGCAGAAATCCTTTCCTTTGCATCCCAGAATAGCACAGGTCGCATTGATCCTAGCTATCCTAATGGGACATTTGAGTTGCTTCTAGCCATGCCCATGTTTACCAGCTAACTTTGGCTGACGCATCACTGCGAAGTGTTCCGGTAGCTACACACCATCGCAAGCACATCTAAAACGTTCTGAGTGTTATACTGATGTCTCATGACTATTTAAAATAAGAGGAAAGTTGACCTCTCGGAAATTGTGTAGTGTCCCAGAAATAGATAATGGTCACTTTTGTAGGAGCTCTCATAATGTCTCAGGTTATCTGCATGGAAATTCTTGCTCTAACAGAACCTGTTTACGAAAATAGCGCAGAATAACGCCGAATGCATTCCTCCTTATCGTCCTAACTTGGCACCCCATCCATCACGTGTTATCCTTCCTTAAAATAGTGAAGTTCTGCTTTCAACAAACATCTCCGAAACGCAAATGTTCTTACTGCCATATAGAGGCCCCTACACCCCATCACAAAGGATGTCTTTTGAATGAATGGAGCATTATGATTGGATCTTATTGAATGTACACTCCGAATTACTGATGCCGCGACTGTGGAACCACTGTCGACCTTGTTTTTTTCTTTCTAATGACGTGACTTCAGCGGCAAAAATTGTAATGTACAGATCACCATATTGCACCAACAATTAAGCCCGGCAAAGTGGTCTACACATCGTCAGATACCGAAAGATTCTTACTCAATTACAGAGCTCTGCCACTGAGGGCAGGAGCTTGAGTATTAGTGCGTGAAACCGATGTCAAACCCGGAAATATATCATCACGTATCATGTCAATGTAGTAAACATACAATTTGTATCCTGAACCATACGAAATGGCCCCTTGTACATCGTTCGTATAGCTGTTTCCACTCGTAAATACCGATGTCGCTGATGTAACAGATTCCAAACCATCCCTATAATTTAAAAAGTCAACTAAGGTGTTTCTCATGCTTAGAGAACTAGCAAACATGTCTTCCATCTGTCTTTCACCTGCTAGATGCAAACACCACAGTCGACGTTCCCTCAACTAAATAAGGGTGCGAAATGTGCAGAAGCAGTCAACCACACAATATACATGGGAGGGAATAATGGTCCAACGCAAACACACTTCCATATTGAATCTTCTGAAATTTCCACACGATCACGAAAGCTGTCCAACACATACTAAGTACTAGTTCGCTATTCAACCGCCTAGAAGTCGCCATGGTTAAGTCAGCTACATTCCTGCAACCTAACAGACCTCTCCATTAGGACAGCTCCTACTGTTAGCTGGAAATATGAATCATTCCCGCCACAGGTCACCAGTGCTGCACACCAAGCGTGCATAGGCAGAATCATCAGCCTATGAAGCCGGCCAAATATATATATTCTATCACTGTACTTACAATTAAATATTATAATCGGGCTCTGAATTGAATGACATTCGACAATGGGCGAAGTATTGCAAATACACCCTGCTGATGGCTGTGGCTCTGGAAATAGAAATACATGTACCATTCTTATGACTTAACATATTTTCCCCCTCGCTATCACTGTATTCCATGTCAAATGCATGTATTCCTTATGACTGGACATAGTCATTTCCTTTGTTCATGTCGCAAAGCACACACACACTTTTATAAGCCTGATGCTCAAGGCAAACATATCACGCACCCCCAACTATTAAGTATAATACTCTACAGGTAACTGATTGCTAGCAATACAAAATAAGAGAAAATCAGCGATGGGTGGACATGTCTCATAAGTTTTTCTTGCGAGTGCTATCACAGTGTCTTCTAAAGAGAGGTGTAATTGTCTTACAAACTGCTATATGGTAAAAAAAAGAAGAAAACAGGACCATATTACTATCATAGTCAGTCTTGATTCTACACGTGCAGACAAGTATTAAAAACTATACCGGCTTTGTAAATCAACATATGGCATGACCTCCGAATGAATAGGTTTTACCAGGGAAATAACGTGACACTGAATATAGACAGTGATCGTTGGAGTATACTTTCTTATACAAATTAATAAATATCGATTAAGAGGACTATATTTCGTTATCTACAAAGAAAAGAAAAAAATGCCTCATCTAATATCCAACGTCGTCTACAGGATGGATACCTTACATCAGAGTATACCACCACAATGAACGTATGTTTGTTTGATGCCTTAGAAATATGCCATGTGATTCCTACATAGATGCTAATTGTAGATGTTAATTCAGCTTCTGGTTAGCTGAGACTACATCGGTGATTGTGTTGCGTAGAAGGTCAGTCAAAGACAGAGTGTCTGGGCCTTTCAGTCTCTACCTTTGCAGGAGGGTGCTTCGTTAGGCGCTGACCTTACACATCGCATATTGTTGGCGGAGCTACGACTACCCTTCTCAATCAACCTTCGCCTATAACGCAGTGGATATATTGCAGAACCTCTGACATGCCATCGAGACAGAATACATTACAAATACTGGAGAAATATTTAGTGGCAGCATGAGTTAAGTGGCAAATACTGGTTTCATATGATGTTCCTTAGCATAATCACTTTCAAAATTCCATGACTTTATCATGAGGTTACATCATTGTCTGTGTGAAATCGCACTGTGGGTCTGATAATATTCACTCCAGTGATAACCGTCTACGTCCAGTGTCGGAGTGTTTGCCTGGAAAAAAATGATTCATTTGGAGGTAATGCCATAACTTGATTTGTAAAGCCAGTCTAGCGTGTAATATGAATACTTGTGCATACCTGTAGAACCAAAACCGATTGTGATGCTAATATGGTCGTGTTTTTTTTTCTTTTTTTACAATGGTTTATAAGACGATTACACCTCTGTTTCTAAGACACAGTGGTAGTACGCACAAGAAAACTTATTAGACATGTCCACCCATCGCTTATTGTCTCTCAGTATTATTTCGTATGGCCAGCAATCAGTTACTGGCAGAGTATTATACATAGTAGAATGGGGTGCTTGATAGACTCGCCTTGAGCATCAGGTTTATAAAAGTGTGTGTGTGTGTGTGTGTGTGTGTGTGTGTGTGTGTGTGCGTGTGTGTGTATTTGTGTGTGTATGTGTGCACAAAGGAAACGACTATGTCCAGTCGTAAGTAATTATTGGATTTCACATTGAATTCAGTCATAGCGAAAATAGGGAAAATTTGTCAACTCATAAGAATGGTTTGGGTATTTCTATTTCCAGAGCCACAGCCATCTGCAGGGTGTATTTCTGATACTTCGCCCATTGTTGAATGTCGTTCAATTGAGAGCACGATCGTAATATTTAATTGTAAGTACAGTGATAGAATATGTATATTTGGCCTGCTTCATAGGCTTTCGTGATCACGTGGAAATTTCAGAAGAAATATCAGAAGATTCAATATGGATGTGTGTTTGCCTTGGACCATTATTCCCTCCCATGTAAATTGTCAGGTTGACTGCTTCTGCACATTTCGCACCCTTACTTAGTTGAGGGAACGTCGACTGTGGTGTTTGCATCTAGCAGGTGAAAGACAGGTGGAAGACATGTTTCCTAGTTCTCTAAGCATGAGAAACACCTTAGTTGACTTTTTAAATTATAGGGATGATTTGGAATCTGTTACATCAGCGACATCGGTATTTACGAGTGGAAATAGCTATACGAACGATGTACAAGGGGCCATTTTGTATGTCTTATGCAATGGTATACATGAGGTGGACACAATATGGAAACATAACAAACACAGCATGTTACCATGTCTGACAAAGTGTATGGAAACCATTGGCATTCAATACGGCTTCCAGTTATCTCGGAAAGGGTTAATGCAGGTCCTGAATGGTTTTAAACGGAATGTAACACCATTATGTCTGCAAAATAGTGGAAAGTTCAGTAACGTTGTCAGAAGTGGTTAGCGATCACGCACCTTCCTCTCCAAAGAATTTTGTCGATGAGTAAGTTCGTAGCGTTTTTGTTTTCTATCTTGTTATTCCGGTTGTTATGAGTTTATTTAGCGATTGACCGTTTTTATGTGTAGTCCACAGTACTTATTTGACCTTACATAAGGTCTTTTGTCATTTGGAGATTAGTGAGTGGCACCGTGGACTCTAGAGAAATGGTGGAAAAATCGGAACATTACAGACATATTCTTCCGTTTAAGTTCAACGGTGGTGTGACAGCAGCCAAGAAGGTTAGAAACATTTGCGCCTTGCATAGGAATAATGCCACCGGACAGAACACGGCAAGAAAATGGTTTTCTCGTTCTAGTGACTTTCCACGTTCACAAATATCTTCTCAGCTTAATGAAGGTCATTGTAACGCATTAATGCACAATGATCCATGGCATTGTACTCGAGAACTGGCAGATGTGATGAACTGTGAACATACTACCATCGTGAGACATTTGCATGCAATGGGCTAGGTTCATATGCCGGATGTATGGATGCCGCAGAGTCTAATCCAGTACCACAAAAATCAGCGGGTGGCCATATGGGCATCTCTGCCTGTTTGTCTTTCAATTCTGTTTTGACAACAGCGACTATTCCTATCCTGTATCGTTATTGGTGACGAGAGACTGTGTCTTTGTGCTAACACAAACAAGAGAAGGGAATAGTTGAGCCCAAACGCAGCAGAAAGTCTTCGTATAAAGGCCTGCGAGCATCCACAGAAAACAGTGCTATTTCATCTGGTGAAACGGCGACGATGTAGTGTACCGCGAACTGCTTCCCCGAGGGGTAACCATAAATGCTGACATTTATTTGCAAGAACTGAGACGTCCAAGAACAACCGTGCGAAGTGATGTTACTCGACGGTAATGTCCGCCAGCATTACGTAACAATGACAGAAAGCACTATATAAGAGTTGGGTTGGGAAGATTTTCCGCACCCATCTTACATAGCTGAGCTTGAGTCATCATATTTTCGTCTTTAGCATTCTCTATCCAGCAACCTTTAAGAATCTTCTTTCGGGATCAAAATGCGCTTCGAACATGGCTTGACGAGTTCTTCGCTTCAAACTCGCCTTATTTCTGTAGTAGCGGAATCGAAAAGCTGCTCAGCGTATGGGCAGACGTAAATAGTTAAGGAGAATATATTACTGGCGACTAAAGTCTCTCCTATATATATCTGTCGTGTTATTAAACTTAGAGGATAACTCTACGAATCTACGCACCAACCAAATAGATCACAAAAGACGAATCTTATCGAGATCTGGTAGCAGCGATGAGCAGGGGAGATGCAATTCACGCGCGTGTTCACAATATCAGTGCTGTACGACGCAAACTGTTAGAAAACGGAACTATTGTCTTCGAAGCGGAATCACCACTGGAGAATAAACATTGTAATATGGGTTGGACCTGATCAGCCAAATTGGTCGACTAATCAATGGGACTAATACTACCTAGCATAGAATTTATGGAGCTCATGGAAAACCGCGATGTGGCTGCCCAAATCATCACCTAACCATCGCCATGTTTCATTCTTGGGACGTAAAGTCGGTAGAAGTTGGAAACTGTGTGAAGCAACACCCATCCGACCAAAGGCTTTCTTCCATTAGTCACAGTTCATGTTTTATGGCCTTGGTAGCATACTTTCCTGTCACAGCCATTTGCGTCGGTCACTTGCGGTTTTGGAATGGTAGTTCACCACGCAGTCACAACATTTGGAGATCTCCGCGCATTATTTTGGTGCTGACAGCGTTCTCCAGTACTACGCAATTCTGGAGGGACTTCTGCAGCTATCGTACTATTATCATTCGTCACAGTCCTCTGCAATGGCCATCAGTCACGATAACTCAACATGCACTTCATTCACGTTCCTCTTCCCCTGTACGTGGTATAAGTGGTATAAATCTTCCATATGGTGCCTGTTGAAACATTATATGCTTTGTCTACGTAGATTACGGAAGCACCTACCATACGAGCAACAACAGTGTGTCTAGTGTCTACTTTCGCATTCGGTTAGTTCCGACATAATACATTCACAACTGCCCAGATCACTGTTCTGATCACGATTGACACCTTCAACTTACTGAGGACACTGATCAGGTGCTGCTCGTGCTCAAATACAACAGTGCAACCTGAAGGCTTGACTAGCACCTGAATTTTTCTTCAAGCATGCTTTACTCGCAGTTTTTCCATATTTTCGTAAAAAATTCATAATTTGGCACCTACGTCCAGCGGTATATGTGGATTCGGTCAGCAAAATTTTTTGCGATACATCTAGTACTAAGGAAGTAAATTCGTCCCTCATATTAAGTTTTACTGAACGAAGAGCTAAAAATGTAGTAAAAAATAACCATTTTATCTGTAATAATTTTTTTCGGGTAGAGGGGGTCAGTTTTATTGTACACACGTACAATGTCACATTCTGGTGTTACATTACTATATAAGACCCAGCGAATAACACCCACTGTCATGCAATGGTACATGCACTATCACCTTCCGTTTTTACAGTACTATTTGATATACAGAATCTGACACCCACGGTCAGGCTATGGCGCACACACACTGTCAGATTCTGATCTTACATTACAGTGTTAAGGTCCAGCATCTGATATCCTCTGTCTAATACTGCACGTGTACTGTCACTATGCTTTCAGGGTTATGGTATTCACAGTGATTGGGGTAATGACAGTCATCATGACAACTGACCATCATTAACCCCTGTACAGTTGACCATGCGTTCTAGGTAATGGTGGTCACAGTAATAGGTGTGATGGCAATCGCTGCCTACTGTTCAGTACATTATTTCATCGACGTGTTTGTAGTCTCTACTTACGACAGCATAAGATCATAAACGGTTCATACTACCACGAGAATCTTTTTACCCTAGCATGCTGTCCCTAAAATATTTGGCTGATTTTGAAAAGTACTGGAAGTGTGTACTTGAAAGTATTAAACTGTACTAAGTCATGGAGTCACTGAAATATCTGTGTGACTTTGAAAAATAGTTGAAACATTGGCAACCCTGTACGAACGTGTATGAAATTCAGATGTTAAAACTACTTCTGAATAGGCTGTTCCATCAAAGTGTCTTGTAGTTTGCACTGTGTGACAGCATAAGTCACTCTTCACAAAGTATAAGGTAGATCAGAAACGCCAGATGTGCTTATGCTTTTACAAAACATATCGTTACGTATTTCTGATAAATAATAGGTAGAATTTTTAGTTCTGTAAAGTGTGGTATAAACATCAAAATATTCTCGTTGTGGAAAGCACTTTAACTGGAAGTTAGATTATTAGTGGCGCATATGTATTTTACGATATTATCCATCGGTATTTCTATAAATAATACATGCAAATTTTGATACCTCTGAAGTGTACTTGCAAGATCAAAATATTCTCAAAGGCAAGTGCAGCTTAAGCTGTGTGCTGGCGTAAAATTTGAGCAGCCTGGCCAGAACAGGAGAGGGTCACCTCAGAAAGGAGATGGCTCGAATTTTAAGAGTGAAATTCATTGAAGTTTTAGAAAAATAGGTACACGGAACGACTCGACTGCGGCGGGAATGGTCGACAACGGTCAGTGTAGTTGCAGCATAAGTAAAATAAAAGGAGCAAGCAGCGCGAGAGCAGGTGGTTCGTATTCTGCGGCTGGTGGTCAGTCCTGCTGAACAGCGCAAGAGGTAAATGGTGGCCGCCGTACACTCTGCCTGAAAGCTGAAGCACAGGAGAGCGTTTACGCTTCACTGCCTCAAAGACACTGCCCACCCCGCCATTCCGGGAAAAAATGTAAGTGACTTGTCCCCCACTTTCCCTATCGGTCGTCTGAGTGAAATGTGCAGCTAGGGCTTGTTAGCAAAGACAGAGAGGGTGCTATGATGTTAATTTATTCAGCAACAACAGGAACAGTGGCGTTATGTTGATGCCTACAGGTTTCACCAGGCGCGTACGCCACTGTGAGAACTCTTGTTGAGAAAATGTTTGAAACTGGCTGGTAACAATGACATAATTTTTTTAACCAACTTCCTAATATATCCCAAATCGTTAGTGATTCTATACATTCTTCATCCTTCCTTTGAAGCAGTGGCCACAAGGATCTGTGGTTCCATCCAATTCCGCGGACAGACGGGCTGGCCGGAGCGGACTTCAGAGCCTGTGAGAGGAATCTGTTATAATGAATCTTGTTTTAGTGCAGACGGGATGGAATCTGTCAAATAATAAGGAAATACTAAATACTGAATACTAAATATTAGCTAATTAAATTTTTTACTAATGATTTATAAGTAACAAATTTACGTAGCACAAAAACATTGAACTTCTAAACAAAAGCTCTGGCTTGATGTTGATTTAATACTTATGTACCGCATTTTTCAAATGTGACTACGCCTATTCACACTGTTTTAGTTTTATTTCTAGACCTTGCCCTCTTAGAGAAATTATGATTCAGGTATATCTTCTGAAGAAGGCTCAATTACTTGAAGTAAAACCTAGGTAAGGGTTGACTTCATTACAGCAATCGAGGCTGATAGTTCATTGTATATTACATTATCACCATTGCTGACTGTGCTGCAGTGTTGAAAGTACAAAAAAAATCCATTACTTGTTTGTGCTGCATAACCCATGGCTATGCCATACAGACGAGTATTAGAAAGGAAAGAAGTCTGCGTTGGTCATTGTAAAAGTACCCGTAGCCTCCATACACTATTGACACATTGTTAAGTTAATATTAACTGAAATAGCCTACATGTATGTCAAGCAATTTGTGTAGTGAATTACGATGGAAATCAGTGACAACATACAATGTGCAATAGTGCAGTGATGGAAGTGAAGCAGTAAGATGATGAAATCGTAAGTGACTGTCATATAAGAGCCTTTAACGCTGTTTTAGTAACATACAACTGATGCAAAACTATTTGTATCTTATACAGGCTGTGATATCATACATAGAGAATTACAAGGAATAAAACCAGCAGAGGACATCATTGACTTCGATTTCTGGCCGACCACTGACCCCCCTCTTCCCCCCTCCCCCCCCCCCCCCAAATGCCACACCAGCCGCTACAGTAACAAACAATGGACAAAGAATTCTAGATTAATCTAGTTTAAGAAGGTTTATTTTTAAGTAACAATTCTCTGTATGTATGTATGTATAAACGCCTGAAGATTAACAGAACATGTTCGAAACTCGTTGTATTATGTTAAATTAAACATAAAACAGAAGATAAAAAAATGACTGGTAGCAGAAATAACAAATAAACAATTATCCCACACAGTCATGGTTCACAAACATAGCCATTATGGCCGAGAATAATCATGTATATCAGATTACAATACTTAACCTGGAACCGCATTATTACAGAGTCTACGACGTTGCAAACGTGTGCACCTTGAAACACGTATGTAACATAGCAGCGATGGCGAGGCATTGTAGCATCTGTGACCAGAGAGTTTGCGCTTGACCGCGCGAGTGTTGCGAGCGGTTTTCAGTCGGTCAGTAGTCGTTGCGAGTCAGTCAGTCAGTAGTCGTCATGCAGAGCAGTAGTCTGTCAGTTAGTCGTTGCGAGTCTGTAGCTCTGTCTAGTTGAGAGCAGTACTCTGTCAGTAGTCGTCGCGTGCTGTACGCTAATAGTCGTCATGCAGAGCGGTCGGTCAGTAGTAGCAGCCCAGTGCGGTTGTGTGATGTAGGCGGTCGGCAACACTGGTCAAGATAGTGAATAAGGTATACTGTTAATTAATATAATCATTAGATCATGAAAAATTTTATTTATTGTAATTATTCTCCAACAAGTCCCCCAATAATAATTTTTATTTCAAAAGCATTTTTTCAAATTTAATTTTTTATTGAACTAAAGATTTCGTTGCACTTCCCATTTCATTCCACTTCTTTTGAAGAAAATTTTCACTAGAATCACAAAAAAAGAGAATATTATTATTTGCGATGCAGTTCCTCCAAGCGGTGCGCAACAACAAGAGCAGAAATGTGACATCCATTTATTCTGAGGTAAGATTTTAATTCTGATTGTTTTGCACAGGGCCAAAGACCGATATTTCGGTTTAATTGAATTTTCTTGTCACTGAATGGACTTTAATTTTTTGGTGAAGAATTTATATTTGAGTCAGATTGCGAATTTCACATTTTTGTTCCCATTGTCAGTACATTTCATTGTGGGCAGGTTACGCATAGCACAATGTCCATTGGCATTCATAAATAATATTTCTGTCTTGTAAAATTTTTGTGGGGAGGTTACACTTGGCGACACCCAGTCCAGGATCGTATTTCGTTGAGAGTCTTTTGAGCGACAGTCAGATATCTGCTCTTATTTGCTTAGATATAATTAGGATTTGGCGCAACGCTTTTATTAACTTGTGACTTTCTTTCTACAGGTCAACGGCAATTCGTTGCTCTGTTGTATTTGTGTGTTGCTTTTGCATTGTGCTTATTTATTTTCTGAAAAATTGTGACTATTGTAAAAATGCCGCGAAAGACTGTGAATAGTGTATCGCGAGGTATTTTGAATGAAATTACCGACTTAAACAGCGTGACCGATAGTAATTATGACACGCAGTGTGATGATGACACTCCTGCGTTCACTAACAATCAGTGCATTACAACCATTAGTGATGACTTTTATCTTAATGATGAACAAACGAACTCAATTGTCTCTTCTGTTAATATGACGACAATTGATGACGCGGGACGCTCCATTGTAATGAGCGCTGCCCAGCTTAACACACCCGATTTGGAAAACTCAAGTAACGTACAGACAAATTTGTGTAATGAAAATGAACAGGGTACACAAAGTACGACGGATTTATTTAATTCCGAAATAGTGAGTGACAGTGTAGGTCCGACTGATAATCCTTTTTGTAAATTTCAAAATGACCAAATGGTCACAGAAAGTGAAACAATTCCAGATCCACTATTGAACAGCACAGAGAATAGAAATGCTGACCTTGAGTCGAATCCAATTATGGCTTTGTTGCGACAAATGAGCAAACAACTTAGTGAACAGGACGAAAAACTTAATAAAATTAATGAAAAACTTGATAAGCAGAACAAACGACTGGACGAAGAGAACAAACAATTTAGAGAACGGAACAAACAATTTTCTGAATGTATTAAACAGCCGAGGGAAAAACACGATAACCTTAATGAACAGAACAAACAAGCTAGCGAACAGATTACAGCTGTTACCATACAATGTCAGGACACTAAAGTACAATTACGTGTGAATACTAAGACTTGTGCTAATAACAGTAATGAAAAGGTTGGCACTGTTGCACAAGAATTAAATAGTACACATGTAAGCACAACAGAATTACATAAACACGAAATTAATGCAGTCACCGAACAATGCCCTAAAAACGCAGTACAGATACGCGACGAGTTTAATTTGAAGTCACTGGAAGTTTCACACACTGTGAATACGGAATTTGTTAATAAAAGTGAACGACACAACAACCAAATTGACGAAAGTATTACAGTAACAGAGTTAAAAACTATTTCAGTCACCAATACGTCACAGAATCCGCCACTTTGCGAACATTTGTCTGACTCACGCAGCGTGTATAATGTGAGCAATTTACAGCAACTACGCGACTTAAAATCCGAAAAGCCATGCGACTTAAAATCTGAAAAGCTACGTAACTTGAAGTACGAAATGACACAGACAAAAAAATTCTCACACAAACCCGAACGTGTTCTCAAATTCAGTGACGAGAACGTTGATAATAAGCAGTTTGCATTTGTAAGAAAATGTAAGGAAATTAATAATGACAGCGTAAAGGTACACGATTTGCACTGTATACGACAATTTATTTTTGTACTTTCACCGCTATTACCTGTAATGCAGAAACTAGCTTTGAACCAGATGCGACAATTTATTTTTGTATTTACAACAGCATTGCCTATAATGAAGAAACTAGAATTAGCATGCAGACAGCAATTTATTTCTGAATTTGTACCGCCATTGCCTATAACACAAAAGCTAAAAATTATTTGCAGTGCGTAATGGACCTCAGGGGATTCATTACGCTTTAATGAATATGTGCCGTAGCGAGCATAGGGCCCCGAGCTGTAGTAGTGCTGTTTCATCTTTAGTTTTCTGCACTGCTGCCTTCTCTTCTACTATCCTTTATATCTATCAAAACTGCTCTTTAACTATTGCTCTACCTAGTATTAAGAAACGAGTAATGAAAACCCGATGTGACAAACTTTTAGCGAATGTGACAATTTTCATTAGGCACTCCAGAATCACGAGAAATTTAATAACAGATAAAGTCGTAATCATCAGTATGTGTAAAATTATCAGCAATAGGAACCATATTTTTGTAACAATAGATGTTTTTCACCACAACAGCATGAAAGTAAGCCGCTTAGCATACCTAACCAACAATGCAGTCTACAAGGTCAACCAAACTCTAATGTTTCGCCGCGTGCACGTATAGTCCCAGCCCCAACAAATAGTAACGCATGGCAGCAAAGAAATAACTACGTACAGACAACACACTATTTCAACTCGTATCGCAATGCGCCGTATAGAAATTACTATCAGGACAGACGTAAAAAGAATGATGAGCACAATTTTCAGCGTACATTTTAATAACAGTCGATCTCATGAGCAGCAACAACATCAGCAACAACAAGTAATCATGGATGAAACAGACAATAGGTGTCATCCATAGCGTAACACGTCAGTAAGAAATAACAGAGCAGTTCAAATAGTGGATATGTCACAGCATCCTCCCGTAAATAATAGCACGTACGACAGAATTTAACCAGATACAGCACAGATTGCATATTACAGTAACGCAAACATTACTTTTGACACACAGAATTTTGCTCACGAGAATGTTATTTGAAACATGCTCTGTTGAATGCACCACTTTTATCGCACACAGATCTTACTAGAAATTTTTCCATTGCTACCGACAGTTCCAACACCGCTTTAGGCGTACACATTTTCCAGGAAATCGAAGAAGATGGTTCAATAGTAATCAAAAACATCGCATTTGCAAGCCGCATTCTGTCACCTGCTGAACGAAATTATTCCGTCACAGAACTTGAAACATTATGTGTTGTATGGGCTTTTACGAGATTTCGGCACTTTCTTTATAGCAGACATACCACCGTTTACACAGACCATAGAGCTATACAATTTTTACTCTCGGCTAAATTTACTCACGACAGGTTAAGTAGATGGAAACTTTAATTACAGGAATTTAGTTTTACAATTGTTCACATTCCCGGCACACAAAATGTTATAGCGGACGCACTATCGCGTTCTCTCGGCAACAATCAGCAAGACGTAGCAACCAACTTCTGCAAAGCAAATTTCAGTGTCATGTACATTCAGCAAGTTGCATTTGAAAACTTTATTTCATCGTCATTACAGGACATAGCGCAAGAACAAAATAAAGACAATGTGTGGAAAGAAATTAAACACCTTTGGCTAGATAAGAATAATGTTACGATTAGAAACCACTACACTGTACGCAATGACATTCTGTTTCGCCGCTCTCATCCTGATAGCAACAATTGGTTATTATGCATTCCTGACGAACTGGTTAACAAATTAATTTGGTACACTCATTTAAGTTACGCACATTACGGAGCACGAAAATGTTTTCTTATACTGAGACAGAACTGTTATTTTACTAACATGGAAAAACGTATACGACGAGTTTTAGCGTCTTGTAAAATTTGCCAGAAAGCTAAATCAGACACCACTTCACATATTCCTCCTTTATATCCCATTATACCTGTTAAATTAAGACATATGGCCGCAGTAGATATTTTTGGTCCGATTCCGAGAACTAACAGAGGTTTTTGCTACATTTTTGTCGCTGTTGAGCTCACTTCAAAATTTGTTACTTTCACTCCGTTACGCAAAGCTACTGCTAAAACTGTTTCGAAAGCATTTGTAAAACATTTTCTATCTCATGTAGGGCATGTAATGAAAGTAATTTCTGATAATGGATCACAATTTCGTAGTAGCGTATGGACACGCATGTTACGAGCTAGAAACATTTCTCCGATCTATATATCCAAGTACCACGCTTCTTCGAACCCCTGTGAAAGATTAATGAAGGAAATTGGTAAACTGTGTAGAATATACTGCCACAAAAGACATATTGATTGGGATACATACATACTCTCATTCCAAGATGTAATTAATTCCATACCAAATGAATCCACTATGCTATCTCCGTCTGTTATACTGAAAAATGCTGAACCACCTAACAAAATTAAAGAATTAATAACATTTCCTACATCTCGGCGATTACGACACCACGAAATAATTGACATTGCGCTGAACAACATCAAACGTGCCGCAGAGCGCCGGAGAAGACAGCAAAAACAGGTTTGTACACGCCGCGACTTTCACGTTGGACAGAAGATATTGATACGTACACACTATTTATCCAGTAAATTAAAAGGTAAGTGCAGTAAATTTGAACTTCTATACGCAGGTCCATATCGGATTCGCAGCATTCCTCACCCCAATGTTGTACACGTCGAAACTTTGAGAACCAGAAAATCGAAAGGCAATCACCATATCTCAAACATTAAACCGTTTATTGAGTGAAACCACTGTATGATTCAACACACTATGATGCCATTTACTAACGCAATTATTTCACGTGACTAATTACTGATGATTATCGTATTTTTTCTTGGCAAGTGCCCGGCAAGGTAAGGTTAGCAGGTCGCTTTTCTTGTCGTTACACATCAGACCGTGCATATTTTTCCAGATGAACTTACGTATTTTATGACTAATTATGCAATGTTAGCTAATGACATGTTAATTTCATTACATTTTTTCCTCATTAAAGGCTTTAATTCTCGCCTCTATTAACTACACTACATACAAGCTGAACACAACGAACGTCACATTTGTCTCTTTTATGTACGATTATATTCCAGTTTTGTTTATATGCATTGTGAAATAGTTAAGATATAACACACAACAGTCGACTTTGACATTTTTTTTGCCCTATGACATCTCAACATCGTGACTGTTTTACATTTTTTTTTTTGCTACTGCATTGTATTATTCTGTGTACATTTTTGCATCTGAACACTGTCAATGTCTTTGACACGTTACGTTTTCTGTCATGTTATGCTGTATGCTTAATTGTGTCACCATAAACCAGTCATTATTTAGTGGGTATATGATTTAAATGCAAGACATTAATCTTTGTTCATGAATTTCAGAAAGGAATGATGATTCTAAGAAATAAATTTAGCATAAATGGGAATTTCACCTAGGGAATAAACGAAAGGAGATGCAATAACTTTATGAGGAAGAGTAAATGGATCAGGATTGGCAGGCATTAACAAGAATATACAATACTCATCGTAGAATAGCAGTCTTAACTAAATTTTTCTTTCAGAATACAAGGTGATTGATGCAGGCTGTCAGAGAGAACTACACATCTTAGTTTTACTGATGAAATATGCTAGAGATAAGGAATAATTGTATAATGAGTAATGAAGTGATTTTTTTGCAGATGATAATGAATACTGATGAATAATGATGAAGGATATGATGTTATGAATAATGAAGTTTTTCTTTACAGATGATGATAATAGTGAAGTTATGATGATATGGATAATGAAGTTTTCTTTACAGATGAGGATAATGTTGAAGTTATGTATTTATGTTACGTAGTTATTTAAGTATTTGTTGCAGTTTGCTTTGACAGCAGGTGTTACATTGCATAGTAGGATGACGGAAAGTTTTGGAAAGGACAGCTATGAAACACATTTTTATACACATTTCGCTACCTGTTAATTCGAAGTTCACTACTTTTCAGCATAGTGTGCGTTTCTTCTTTCAGGTCAATAATCCATTTTGTAATTTTTCCAGGAGAAGTTTTTCATGATACTTACTTAAACTGTTACTTATTATACCTGTTCTAGTACTTGCATTTTTATATTTTTACCCATTTGTGTTTATCATTTATAAATGTGATCACACATACTGCCTTGTTACATAATCTTGCTACAGCTGACTCATGACGAATGACGTTACCTATCCTCATTTGCAGCAATAGGTCAAAAGCAAATAGTGTTATGCCTCAGCAATTAATTATCGATCCCAATGCAATGCATTGCTACCAAAAAAAAATGTATTACCAGTCCCACATAATGTCACTAGTTTATGATAATTCTGAATAATACTGATCAACTCTGAATAGCATGTCACTTGAGTAATGACCTCTTAATGAGACTATATTCAAAATAATGCTTTGTCACTAGCTAATAACTGCCACTGTTTATTGTAATGATACTACTTATAATGCCTGTGATTACTAATGATTTGACTGTAATTAACTGATTTTTAATAATGACTTCGTAATGATCTGAGTAATACTGAATGATGAACTATGTTTTATTCCATTCAATACTTGCTGGCCACTGAGTGCCAATAATTAATGTCGCTCGATGAATTGTTATTAATTATGCCATTAATTAGCTCTTGTTTTCCATGTTGAGTTTTCATGTTTTGGTTAATGGCCAATGAGTGCCAATAATTTGTATCACTCAATGTATTATGTTGATGCTAGGCCAATAATTGACTCTCCTTTTCAATTAAGGCTTCTGATGAACATTATTCTGTCTTACTAAATATACTTTGTAACTGGCCAAGGACTACCACTGTTTATTGCAATACGATTACCCATGATGCCAGCTAGTGATTCTTAATAGATTGGAATGACACATAATTAATTAAGTATGGTATTGTTTAATAATGCTTTGTAATTAATTAAGGCTAATAATTCTTACTATATTGGAATGACAAATAATTAATTAACTGTAATTAGACAAATGATTAGTTAACGACAGATGATTAATTAACTGTAATTAGACAAATGATTAATTAACTGTAATTAGGCAAATGAGTAATTAACGACAAATGATTAATTAACTGTAATTATACAAATGATTAATTAACTGTAATTAGACAAATGATTAATTAATGACAAATGATTAATTAACTGTAATTAGGAAAAGGGTAATGATTAATGGAATGACAAATGATTAATTAACTGTAATTAGGAGAAGGTTAATGATTCTTAATTATACTCTGTGACTGAAAAGAATGCGATTATTTCATAATGCTTTGTAACCAGGAAAAGAAGGCTACTGATTCTATGTACAACAATTAATGAACATTTTTCTGTAATACTACATACTTGGTACAGAAATGTTCAATAACTGGGCTATGAATGCCACAAACTACTAATTAAGTCTGTAATTGTCAATATTATGTGACTTGATGTCCTTCACCTCATAAGCTGACTACCCTGAATTACTGCAATGTCCATTTGTCCTGTTTATCCCAGTGATCATGGAGCACTATATTTGGTTTTGCACTAATTCTACGTTGGTGTGCCTTGTAAGAGTGTGGTGTTGACACGACATGCTGTCCACCACCATGAGCGATGAAGACATTATTATGGTCCCACTGTTTGGTGTACGTAATGTACTGCCAAAATGAAAACATGGAACATTACTACGACAGTTCAGTGTCTTGGCTACACTGATAAATTCTGATGGGAAAAGAACTTCAAGTTGTGTCACTTGGTGTTGTACTTCTGTGGAAAGATATGGACTTTCAGAGCAGCTGTGTGCAATCTAAAGTGCTACAACCATGATGCAATCCTTCCCTTTCCTATCCTGATTCTTGTCACATAAAGAAAAAATTTTTTGGTAACATCATTTATGTTCATAGGTTATACATTTTTCGATTCGCTAAACTCCAGTGCGAGTACACTCATGTCACTTGTCAACATAATATTTTTTGCCAGTCTGTTTATTTGTTCTGAATATGCTAAAGAATTTTTTCAGTGCCTGTGCACTTTGTTATCTGTCAAATTTGTATATACATTTTTCTGATTTGCTACTATGTTTTGTACTCACATTTTGTCTTTGTCTGATATATTTTGTACTTAGTGCGTGTGCACAACATTTACTTTATGTACTACATCTAATTATTCTGTAAATTGTAGAAGTTTATTAGTTAATTAAAAATTTTGCCGCGCTTGGCAAGTCCAAATGACTCACCATCGCTGCCAAATTTTTGCCCCCCCAGTGGAGGGTTATGAAACACGTATGTAACATAGCAGCGATGGCGAGGCATTGTAGCATCTGTGACCAGAGAGTTTGCGCTTGACCGCGCGAGTGTTGCGAGCGGTTTTCAGTCGGTCAGTAGTCGTTGCGAGTCAGTCAGTCAGTAGTCGTCATGCAGAGCAGTAGTCTGTCAGTTAGTCGTTGCGAGTCTGTAGCTCTGTCTAGTTGAGAGCAGTACTCTGTCAGTAGTCGTCGCGTGCTGTACGCTAATAGTCGTCATGCAGAGCGGTCGGTCAGTAGTAGCAGCCCAGTGCGGTTGTGTGATGTAGGCGGTCGGCAACACTGGTCAAGATAGTGAATAAGGTATACTGTTAATTAATATAATCATTAGATCATGAAAAATTTTATTTATTGTAATTATTCTCCAACAAGTCCCCCAATAATAATTTTTATTTCAAAAGCATTTTTTCAAATTTAATTTTTTATTGAACTAAAGATTTCGTTGCACTTCCCATTTCATTCCACTTCTTTTGAAGAAAATTTTCACTAGAATCACAAAAAAAGAGAATATTATTATTTGCGATGCAGTTCCTCCAAGCGGTGCGCAACAACAAGAGCAGAAATGTGACATCCATTTATTCTGAGGTAAGATTTTAATTCTGATTGTTTTGCACAGGGCCAAAGACCGATATTTCGGTTTAATTGAATTTTCTTGTCACTGAATGGACTTTAATTTTTTATGAAAAACTTATACTTGAGTCAGATTGCGATTCTCACTTTTATTGTCATTAAATTTAATTGCTAGGGAGGTTACGTTTGGCTCCCATTTCTATTAAGTATTGTCTTTACATTCCTCCTAAAATTTTTGTGGGGAGGTTACAACCTATAAAATCTGCGTAAGAGGGTAGAGCTAATAACGAATACATCACTTGCTGTTACTACGAAATCTTGAATAATTTACTCATGGCATAAATGAAGTTAACTTGTAATGAAAAGTGACAGTTTATATCATCAGGCAAGGAGAGTAACATAGATTGTATTGTTTAGGTATAGCAACAATACAAAGAAATATTACAAATTAAATAAGTAAGTGTTATCCTACTTGCAATAATCAGATAATAGAAATGGTCACAAGAATCAGTAACATACATTAATTTCCTTATTTTAAACTTGGTTGACTGGAACAACCGTAAATAAACTTTCAATAAGTATACACATATACAGCCAGCTGGTTTCATAAAGTTACTGCAATAAGCCTAACCACATTTCATTGCCACTAGGTGTATCTTCTTCAGAATGAGTTAAGTCACATAATTTACAATAGTTTAAAATTGTAAACATACGTTATGAGCTAAAGCGCTAGACTAATTTCATTTTTGACTGGGTCCTCAACAAAAGGGAAATACAATAAAAAATGATAAGGCTAATGGCTTACCACTTTTGCACAAAAAGAAATAGTCCAGCCTCAGCGAAAGAGCTTTAGGGAGGGCATTTATCAAGAACGGAAGGGCAATGCTTCAGTAATCGTGGCTGGAGAGATGAGATAGCAAACCAGTGTTCCTGGAACGGTTTAGCGTGAAATACACTTTCTTGGCAGAAGCTAGAACATGCAATAGCTTCGGTGACTCAGCCGGAGGGTAAGAACTAGTTAGGGCAAGGGAAAATAAACTGAGTAGCCACCAACAGCAATCGCCCACCGATATCGACAGACTGAACTATTGCAGTCTTTCTGCCTCAGAAACGTGAAAAACTATCGGAAAACGTGTCCGCATTAGTTCAGCTACCTCACAATGCTTAACCTGTAAGGGAACACCACTGAACATGGGTCTGAAAGACAATATAAGTAAATATACAAATGAATTATTCATCTGGATCAAGGCTGAATGACACTGTACCCCAGGAAAAACGGCAACACAAAGTAGCCAGATAATCTCATAAAATGCTGCTGCCTCAACTTGGGTACATTCACATGGAAACAGAATATCCAAGTATGTAAAATGGCATGTTAGTGCTCCTTAGAACTGCAAAACTCATACTAAAAATAAAGAATGGTTCACCATCAAAGTACATGATGACAAAAAAGTCCGCTCACATTTGGAATTGGAGTAATTCACGGAATAATGTAGGTAGAGACACACATGCCTGGAATCACGTAGTGCAAAAACCGGCCAGCAGATGGTGCAGGACGGCAACACGTCAGCGTGTCAACTGCAGAATTTGAGCTACCGAAAATCCTAGAACTGTCGTGAAAAATTATTTTATAGGTAGGAATCTGCCGATTTCTCTGTGCAAACCTACTGGGTTTACGATAAAAGTGGTTGGTTTAACACTTGAGCTTTCTATATTAGTAGCTTGTCACGCCACACCACAGGAACAGCGAAAATTGCACTTTTGGTTCAGAAATAATTGCACAAGTCTTGAACACACAATTCTTCTCAGAATTCATCTCGGAATGTGAGAATGGTTTGGTTTCTTCCATTGATATTGTGTGTATTACTGGTGGAGAAGAGTTTCAGCAAGTTTCTGAAGTGGTGGCTGCATAAATGTAGCGAGTCAAGGAAGCGGAGCATAATTCTTAGCGTCACTCGTTTGAAGAATAAAATGCGAATATATTTCTCAACACTCTCAGCCAGGACATTGATCTGATCCTTCTCCATACCGAAATGAGCCAAGTCAGCGTTAAACCGGCTTAAATCATGAAAGGTAACGGGCATATGTCGCATTAATTGATACATCTACATCTACATGATTACTCTGCAATTCACATTTAAGTGCTTGGCAGAGGGTTCATCGAACCACAATCATACTATCTCCCTACCATTCCACTCCCGAACAGCGCGCGGGAAAAACGAACACCTAAACCTTTCTGTTCGAGCTCTGATTTCTCTTATTTTATTTCGATGATCATTCCTACCTATATAGGTTGGGCTCAACAAAATATTTTCGCATTCGGAAGAGAAAGTTGGTGACTGAAATTTCGTACATAGATCTCGCCTCGACGAAAAACGTCTTTGCTTTAATGACTTCCATCCCAACGCGCGAGTCATATCTGCCACACTCTCTCCCCTATTACGTGATAATACAAAACGAGCTGCCCTTTTTTGCACCCTTTCGATGTCCTCTGTCAATCCCACCTGGTAAGGATCCCACACCGCGCAGCAATATTCTAACAGAGGACGGACAAGTGTAGTGTAAGCTGTCTTTTCAGTGGACTTGTTGCATCTTCTAAGTGTCCTGCCAATGAAACGCAACGTTTGGCCTTTTCCCCACAATATTATCTATGTGGTCTTTCCAACTGAAGTTGTTCGTAATTTTTACACCCAGGTACTTAGTTGAATTGACAGCCTTGGGAATTGTACTATTTATCGAGTAACCGAACTCCAATGGATTTGTTTTGGAACTCATGTGGATCACCTCACACTTTTCGTTATTTAGCGTCAACTGCCACCTGCCAAACTATACAGCAATCTTTTCTAAACCGCTTTGCAACTGATACTGGTCTTCGGATGACCTTACTAGACGGTAAATTACAGCATCATCTGCGAACAACCTAAGAGAACTGCTCAGATTGTCACCCAGGTGATTTATATAGATCAGGAAAAGCAGAGGTCCCAGGACGCTTCCCTGTGGAACACCTGATACCACTTCAGTTTTACTCGATGATTTGCCATCTATTACTACGATCTGTGACCTTCCTGACAGGAAATCACGAATCCAGTCGCACAACTGAGACGATACCCCATAGGCCCGCAGCTTGATTAGAAGTCGCTTGTGAGGAACGGTGTCAAAAGCTTTCCGGAAATCCAGAAATACAGAATCTACATGAGATCCCCTGTCGATAGCGGCCATTACTTCGTGAGAATAAAGAGCTAGCTGCGTTGCACAAGAACGATGATTTCTGAAACCATGGTGATTACGTATCAATAGATCGTTCCCTTCGAGGTGATTCATAATGTTTGAATACAGTATATGCTCCAAAACCCTACTGCAAAGCGGCGTCAATGATATAGGTCTGTAGTTCGATGGATTACTCCTACTACCCTCCTTAAACACTGGTGCGACCTTCGCAATTTTCCAATCTGTAGGTACAGATCTATCGGTGAGCGAGCGGTTGTATATGATTGCTAAGTAGGGAGCTGTTGTATCAGCGTAATCTGAAAGGAACCTAATCGGTATATAATCTGGACCTGAAGACTTGCCCGTATCAAGCGATTTGAGTTGCTTCGCAACCCCTAAGGTATCTACTTCTAATAAACTCATGCTAGCAGCTGTTCGTGTTTCAAATTCTGGAATATTCCACTCGTCTTCTCTGGTGAAGGAATTTCGGAAAACTGCGTTCAATAACTCCGCTTTAGCGGCAATGTCGTCGGTAACAGTACCATCGGCACTGCGCAGCGAAGGTATTGGCTGCGTCTTGCCGCTTGTGTACTTTACATACGACCAGAATTTCTTCGGATTTTCTACCAAATTTTGAGACAATGTTTCGTTGTGGAACCTATTAAAGGCATCTCGCTTTGAAGTCCGTGCCAAATTTCGCGCGTCTGTAAGTTTTAGCCAATCTTAGGGATGTCCCGTTCTTCTGAACTTTGCATGCTTTTTCCGTTGCCTCTGCAACAGCGTTCGGACCTGTTTTGTGTACCATGGGGAATCAGTTCCATCTCTTACCGTTTTATGAGGTATGAATCTCTCAATTGCTGTTGCTACTGTATCTTTGAATTTGAGCCACATCTCGTCTACATCTGCATAGTCAGTTCGGAAGGAATGGAGATTGTCTCTTAGGAAGGCTTCTAGTGACACTTTATCCGCTTTTTTAAATAAAATTATTTTGCGTTTGTTTCTGGTGGATTTGGAAGAAACGGTATTCAGCGTAGCTACAACAACTTTGTGATCACTAATCCCTGTATCAGTCATGATGCTCTCTATTAGCTCTGGATTGTTTGTGGCTAAGAGGTCAAGCGTGTTTTCGTAACCATTTACAATTCGCATGGGTTCGTGGACTAATTGCTCGAAATAATTTTCGGAGAAAGCATTTAGGACAATCTCGGAAGATGTCTTCTGCCTACCACCGGTTTTGAACAAGTATTTTTGCCAACATATCGAAGGAAGGTTAAAGTCCCCACCAACTATAACCGTATGAGTGGGGTATTTATTTGTTACGAGACTCAAATTTTCTCTGAACTGTTCAGCAACTGTATCATCGGAGTCTGGGGGTCGGTAGAAGGAGCCAATTATTAACTTAGTTCGTCTGTTAAGTATAACCTCCACCCATACCAATTCGCACGGAGTATCTACTTCGACTTCACTACTTAAGTAGCATGTGCTATGGCGGCACCAAGGAACTCCCCCATAAGATAACGTTCGTCGCACGAGGGGTTTCCCATTTTGTATCTAACGGTGGCCCATAAATATCGTAGTCAACCGCAACAAAATTTTCATTCTCCTTCTATTTGATCAGGGGAATATTGTCGCTGTAAAATTTATCAACCTCCCATGAAAGGTTTTCAAGCTCACTGAGAAGCCAAACCACAGAAATATCCCCAATTTAAGATTTGTGTCGGTGAAGAATTGAATCACAGGACGATGCATCTAGGTACACTGCCGCCTACGGTACGTGTTTCTCTGTGAAGGTAGTGTGTGAGGCCGCAAGGTCACTTTCACAGCAGGTCACAGGAGCGACGAGGCATTCAGAGTCGGCGTACACTACAAACGTGCATCGCTCTTGATGGTGAGCATCCTTAAATTTTTTTAAATTCCTTTTCTGCAGTAGGCGTAATAGCACGTATCGAGTCATTGGAACCGCATTCTGCTAGATGTTTTGCTAGTAACTTGTCAGAGGAAGTGGCATTCCGACCCATTCCGCAAATATGCTGTGTATGAACATGTTTACTAATTTGGGAGGAAATGAGTCGGAAATGTCTCTGTTTCAGCAGTAATGATAACTTTCTCTCTTCTTATTATCCTCATATGAGAATAGCAGCACAGTCACATGCATGTTACGCTCACTGGAAAATCTGGCTCAGGGCTTTAGGTGACTTCCACACATTGTGTATGTGATGTGTGTGTGTGTGTGTGTGTGTGTGTGTGTGTGTGTGTGTGTGTGCGTGCGTGTGTATTTTTCTCAGAAACTTTAGACGAGCAAATACTGTAAGTTACTTCATTTAAGTAGTTTTAACAGGCATTTTAGGTATGAAAACAATACTGTGACACTTAATTTAAGGGATGAATTATTCCTTGCAGTACGTTGGGGTACAAATATCGAACTGTAGTCGATGACAGTTGTGCTATATACCGGTGGG
Source organism: Schistocerca serialis cubense (assembly GCF_023864345.2). NCBI lineage: Eukaryota > Metazoa > Arthropoda > Insecta > Orthoptera > Acrididae > Schistocerca > Schistocerca serialis. The sequence continues at coordinate 490,060,898 of NC_064645.1, read as the reverse complement.
CTGTTTTGTTTTAATGACTGCTTAAATACTGAGCCGTGATATGAGGAGAGGGGATGGAAACGGGAAGGAGCATGATAATTTTCACGCGTGTGAATCTGCCCTGCATCTAAGCAACCAGCGCATGCGTTCAAGGTAAATGATCACTTTCAACATCAAAGAAGGTTTCCGGTAGCTCTTTAGCTCTGTTACTGTACTGGAGAACAGCAATACTTACCCACGACGGATGCAGTTAGTGCAATGGTATGTAGCACTGTATATTCTGACCACAGTTACTGACTTCTGTGCTATTTCGTAAAGAAACAAAATGGCACTGAAACTTCCTAAACACAGATATTAGAGCAGACGAAAATTGGTGTGCACAAGTAATGGGAAGTACTGAACACAGATGAAATGTGAACTTACGAACTGCGATAATTTTTCATCAGATGAGTGGGACATCTAATTTCAACCAGACTAAGAGGGCTTATCTTCCCGCCAGAAGAATTCTTCCTAATACTAAGTGGTCAGCAGATATGGAGGATGCACACTGACGGAGCTCCAGCACATGTTGATGCAACTGCACAACACCACTTTCACTTAAAATACGAAATTTGATGAACTGATGGAGTGAGAAATTCCACAGCCATCACTGTCACCAGATTTACCACCTCTTGCATGTCCTCTGTAGGGTTCTGCGATAACTATGGTGTATGCTACTCCTGTGATACACATTACCTGATCAAAAGTATACGAGAACCCAAGTGTAGCTGGTAACAGACCACTGCTTGACAGGAGAAGTGGAGCCGCCAATGTAAAATGAGGCGGGGAGTATTGCGATATCAGGAGAGAAGCGGTATCAGCAGAATTTTTCGGACAAGAGGTTTCGGTGACTTCGAACGTCGACTGGACATTGGACATTGGATGTCACCTGAGTAGCAAACCCGTCAGTAACATTTAAACCCTTCTGTAGCTGCCCAAGTCGACTGACTGCGATGTGACTGTGAAGTGGAAATGCGAAGGATAAACTAGAGCTATAACGAGAACAGACGTCTTATACGACGGAAGGGGACCGTCGGACGTAGACCACTGTTGCAGTAAAAAGTGACATAAAAGCAGCGAAATTAATCACAAGTTCAAAAGTGCCATCACCAGTCAAACTAACATTATGACTGTGCGTAAGCAGTTAAACGAATTGCCCGCATCTCGTGGTCGTGCGGTAGCGTTCTCGCTTCCCACGCCCGGGTTCCCGGGTTTGATTCCCGGCGGGGTCAGGGATTTTCTCTGCCTCGTGATAGCTGGGTGTTGTGTGGTGTCCTTAGGTTAGTTAGGTTTAAGTAGTTCTAAGTTCTAGGGGACTGATGACCATAGATGTTAAGTCCCATAGTGCTCAGAGGCATTTTCAGTTAAACGAATTAGAATATACAACGGTCGAGCGGCTCCTCATAACACACACACTTCTGTAGTCAATACTAAGCGACCCTCCAGATGTGATAAAGAGTGAAGCCACAGAGCAGTCGATGACTGGAAACGAGTGATTTGGACACATGAATCACGGTGTACCCCGTGGCCATCTGATGGAATGGTTAAGATTTGGCGAATGCATGGAGAACTTTACCTATCATCATGTGTAGTGCCAAAAGTGAAGTACAGTGGAGGCGATGACGGTATTGGGTCGTTTTTCGTGGTTACAATGTGATTCCGCTACTGAGATTAACAAATCGCGTAATGACGAAAGTTAAGAGCACATTTTGCAATGTTGTGTGCTGCGTGCAGTAGAGGAACTCTTCGGGGACGATGACTGTATCTGCATGAGTGTGGACCCTGTGACACAGCGGCATCATTGGGGCAGTGTTTCGTGGAAAGTAATTTTCTTGAAGTGGACTGAGCTGTTAACAGTCCCGTCAAAACTCAATTAAAGACCTTTGGAATGAGTTGGAGCGACATCGCTGCAGACCCCAGCGTCCATTATTACCATCTTCTCTGGCTTCGACTCTTTGAGAATAATGGATTGCCACTTCTCTACGTGCATTCGGACACATCACTGAAAGTGTCTCCAGCAGAGTTGGAGCCAACATGAAGGGAAATGAGCGGACACACCCGATATTAATATCCACTCACAGTTGTCAGGATTCTTTTGATCAAGTAGCGTATATCATAGGCGGACCATGAAGCACGAATACCCGCTTCAACGAAGTACCGAACGTACAATCACATTTATTTCACAACGTACGACAGATGCTAAACAGCTGATGTACGCTCTGGCATCAAATCTGAGAGCAAAAATTGAAATCTCTATCGTAATAGGCTGCCTGGTGCGACGCTCGTGTTCAATTCAAGAGCGAAATGTCGAACAGCGACGCATCACAACATCCAAACGCTTCTCTAACTTTGACATTCTGCAGCATGAAAAACCGAATTACGGGTCACGGGTTCCACAATGAAAAATGATCAGTTCATAGCAGTTAATGTATCAAGCTTTCAAACGCAGCACTTCACCCATCTTTTCCCACATTTACAGCCAAAGCGTTTACAGTCGTAAGTAAGAAACCATTCACGGAACTATTGACTTTTTCGTTCTGAAACTTCGAGGCCTTACTGAGCCGAAATTCTGTACTGCCCTACTGGGATTCCCTCTCGCAAACTGATGGACTCGCCGTCCATGACAACATGCAAAGCGCTGTCGGTATTTTTTTCTTTAATACACTCTGTATATCCCACTATAAGCCACATCACATTCCAGAAACTGATAGTACCATTTGGTGCAGCAGTTATGTCTACAGTGGAGAACAAATTTTTAATTGTGTGTTAATAACCTCAGCTACCAATGTGGATTATTTCATTGCGAAGGTATTATTTGCAGGAGTCCAAGAGTTTCCATGTTGTTCTGAATCTCATTTCTGACTGGTTAAGCAGTCGAATACGAGAAAGAATGGGACCCAGTAGAGTACTATACCGGCATTAAGTACTTCTACATTTACTTTACATATACGTCATTGCTTTGTCCTCAAGGGAACTCCTTGACGATGTGTTCTTAGGAAGTACAAAGCAAACGAATAAATCGAAGCAATGGTTATATAAAAGGCATACATCTAAACATTCCGATGAGAAATTACGTTAGTATATAGTTTATCAGTATTTCACTAGCTACCCTTGTACGTACCCATATTCTCATAAAGCAATGAGGTGCTGAAAATGTATATGTAAGTGTAATACAAGACCTACGGAAGTACCCACATATTTAAAGAAATAATTGCGTAACAGTATACTGATATTAACAAACATGAAAAAATAAACACTGTGAGGCAGTGGGTAACTCAGGGGAATATCCTTCAGAACAGTGCTACAAATAAGAGTGCAGCCACCCAGATTTAGTCTTTCAATGGTTTCTAGAAATCATTTACAGGAAGCATACACTTTCGATTTCCTTTCACGACCTGCATTTAATATGAGTACTTGCACCATGTGCTACATCTTTATCGCTGACGAGAAATAGAACTACAATCCCATATATTTTTTAATTTTATGAGAGGAAAAATGAAACAGCGCTTGAAAAGTTTGGAACTCTGATATGAGAAAAGTAACTTTAAATAACGAACAGAAGTGCTGCTCTTAACAGCAATGCCTCTAATATTTCTTGCAGATCTTAAAGAACTCCTTTGCAGTCTTTCCTCTCTTTTATGTTTGATAGAGCTGCGTTCAATTTGATAGACCCTGTTCAATAAAACTTAACTGATAACTGTTTGAAATCATTATAAAAGCCGTAAATTGAAATTGATATTTTATAACCGATACCGACCACATCGTTACCCATTACCTCTCATTCTAAAGCGTAAAGAACTAGCTGGCGGACGTAAGACAGCAATAGCAAATAGGTGTTGAAAAATGTATTCAAATCTGACGGTAGATGTGTGGTTACACACATTATTACCAGGTCTACGTATCTTTGTCCGTGAACTGCGTCGTGAGATTTTATCTGTGAGCTCCACAAAGTTCTAGTGCCACACAGGAAGTCGATACTTTTACTTTAGTTTTATAGAAGTGAGCAGCCACACTACAGGGGAACTGTGAATTCGCAAGTTTCTCTCTCCTGTCAAAACTGGAATTCATGTTTTATTTCTTATCAGACGTAGGAAATGCAGAGCGGTGTGGCAGGAGAAACATTGTCGTCGTTCCTTTCGCAGGACTCTGAGAGAGCAAACATGTAATCTGGAAAGTACGACATTTTCTGCATGTGAGCACATAGCAGGCAGCACGACTGAATCGTAAATATACCTGTTGAGAAAGCTGGTCACTCGTTCCAATTATCTTCGTATTAGAAATTTAATGTTGATCGATTCATGCAGATTTTGTTTCTCAGTATGTGAAGTTGTTAGATTCGCATATTGGACATAATTTGTCCGAAGCAAATTAACTTCAGGTGGTCGACAATAACCATCGGGTAAACACAGAGGAGACGTTATGCTTCCGATACTGAAGACAGAAAGATAGTCTGAGGGTAATAAATTTAACATTTGAGTAATGCTGCATCCTTGTGTGTCTTATAACTTCTATGGTTTCCGTTTTGCAGAAGGACAACGTTACTTTAGCAACAAAATATTGTTTTGAGATTGTTCAGCTAACTATTTAAAATCAATGAACAAAATCAAAGTTTTCATCATTGTGTAGGGAGTGAACCAAAACTCAACCGACAAAATTTCGGAGATTGTTCAGGGTTAAGTTCTCAGTATTTTGGTTTCAGTTAACCTTGGTTGCCGATGGTTCGTTATAGAGCAGAAATCTAATTAATATTTATTGGGTTCGTTTTGAAAAATTACATTTCTTTGTGTGAAAATACCTTGAGAACATACACAAAGCTTACAATATGCAATCTCCAAAATCCACAACACAAAACACAGGGCACTGCAATAACCTTCAGATACAAAAGTACGGGGAGTGCACAAATAATCTTTATAACTTAGTGTCTCAGAACACCCATGTTCCAGGGATGACCAACGATAGGTGTCTGGTTGTTGGTGCGACAGGTGCTGACCTTATTACACGAACGACTCCTCATCATATGCCTCCTGATCTGCTCCTCCTTCTGAACTCGGTAAACTTCCCACAAATGAGGACGAACTCCTTAAAGTGGATTTCCGGAGGCGCAGTTCACTATTTGTTTGCTGAAGGCGAGAAAAATTTCCTAGATTTTTGGCAATATTGTGCAGTTGTCCGCAATCCCAAATACAGAAAATTTCCCTTTAACTTTATTTGTAGAGTATTTCTTGACCCACCCCAGATTTCTGATGTTCCTGCAGTGAGGAGTTAATCTACGCTTTTCCCACTTAGTATCGGCTGTTCTCTAGTCATTGGGATGTTCTCCGAAACTCTGTGTTCAATAGTCTTACTGAGTATGGCGAATATCGCTCCCTCCCCCTAACGACGTCGGTTTCCTGCTACGCTCTGTGTAGGACTGGTAAAAAAGACACTTCTGGCCAAGATAAGTCTACTTGTATCAAGCACAGGCCTTAATTAGAAAACATATTTTGAGAATGTTCGTTCGGAGAACTGTGAGATAGTGAAACATGGACGGTGGGGATACCGGAAAGAAGAGAATCGAAACGTTTGAGATGTGGTGCTTGAGAATAATGTTGAAAATTAGGTGGACTATAAGGTAAGGAATGAGGAGGTTCTCCGCAGTATGGGCGAGAAAATGAATAATTGGGAAACAACGGAGAAATAACTCAGCCAACCGGTTGCAAATAATTTTTTAATACATTGACATAGCTTTCGTCACCTCTAAGGAGGTCTTCATCAGAATGAAATTTTTAACAACCGCGAAGTTACAATAGCGAGAAGGCATCGCTGAATGACAGCCTTGTTCAAAACTGTAATACGGAAAATACTGACAAGAAGAAAGGACAAGAAGAAGGACAGGATTGTAGTACATTTGTTAAGACTTCACGGTGTAACTTCTGTGGTAGTAGAGGGATCTGTAGAGGGTAAAATCTGTAGGGGAAGACAGATGTTGAAATACATCCAGCAAATAATTGATGAAATACGTATCTTCTGCTATTCTGAGGTGAAGAAGTAGACAATGGAGATGAGGTCGAGGCGGGCAAAAAAGAAATTCTTAAAAGCTGTAGTAGATATTAATCAATGGTTTTCAATATGTGATAACATAGCTCATAAGGTTTATTTTACTTTCTAGGTGCGTAATTTGAATACGAATACGTGATGAAATTTGGATGCTACAGGTGAAAGCTCAGTGTATGGTCTGGTTCTTACAGAGGACGTCCGATACCAAGTTCAGCCACTGCCCCGACCAACTATTCGGATCATGGCATACGTCACCTATGGAAACAGTGTCCTCCACAAAAGAGGGGACAGTTTCCCATAATTTTCATTCGCCACCGTGATGAGTGGACATGGTACGGCAGGCGTTTGCTAGCCGTCCGACAATATCGGAGAGTACGGCGCCCAGGAACTTGGAACAGTGTGCAATGTCTTGTATAGCCTACGGACAAACCTCAGTGCGTGCAGTTTTGTTAATACTTGTTTCTCCGGCGAAACGATGTTTCACGTATTCGGTAAACTGAATCGTAACATTTGTATGTGGTGTTCGCAGTACCCTCATTTTACACGTGAAATGCACAGAAACTGCCCCAAGGTCAATTTTGGTGCAAATTGATGTCCAATCGCATCACTGGTCCACTCTTTTTCATCGAGTCTGCCGTCAACGGTGGTGTTAGCCTGAGCATGTTATAAGAGTTTACTGTGCCACAGCTGGAACACCTGCAACCTGATATATTCCAGCACTATCCTGCAGGTCCCTATATATACGTCAATTTCTAGATGAAAATTTCCTGGATAAGCAGATTGGACGAGACTGTCCAGTTCGATGACCGCCACGATCCCCTGGCGTCACACCACTAGACTTATTCCTGTGGGTTTTTGTGAAGGATCTGGTGTACCGAACCAAAGATAGAGACCAACAGAACTTGAAGATACGCATTTGTAATGCATTTGAACACCGTAGAAATCTCGAATCGTACGTCGGAAACAATGGAATACCGTTTAGACAGTATCAATGGTACAAAGAATTTACACATTGATGTCTATAAATGAGGAAACAAAACTTCATGCGTTATCTTATCACAAGTGGGAAACAATTTGTTAATATCTAGTGTAGTTTTAAAGGTATTAAAGCCTTAAAATATATAGATAATATACGAAGATCCTGTACCATGATGTGGTTGCCGTCTATGCGCTATTCCACAACATTCAGTGAAACCACAAACGACGTACATATCAGCCACCATAATTCGCCAGTACACCTGTCCAAACATACTGCTGTGCACAGCTAACACTGATGTGTCGACAGAAGTGCCGACACAGTGTTATTTTGAGGGGGCCGATAGGCACGCTACGTAACGCAGACGTGCGTGAAGTCTGGAACAGGATAACTATTGAATGGTAGCAAGAAAAGTACGTAGCTGGAATATACTTAACTTTAATGACTCCTTGTGATACATCTCTCTTGACTATACAATTGCGACTCGTAAGATACATGCACTGTTATAATTGGCGCCTTGCTAGGTCGTAGCCATGGACTTAGCAGAAGGCTATTCTAACTGACTCTCGGCAAATGAGAGGAAGGCTTCGTCCGTATTGTCGCTAGCAATGTCGTCCGTACAACTGGGGCGAGTGCTCTATCGTATCTCGAGACCTGCCTTGTGGTGGCGCTAGGTCTGCGATCACACAGTGGCGACACGCGGGTCCGACATGTACTAAAGGGACCGCGGCCGATTTAAGCTACCACCTAGCAAGTGTGGTGTCTGGCGGTGACACCACAAACACCACCAGAGAAAATCAAAACCGAGACAAAATTGAGCGGTACATAAAACAAGGTTTACGGCCATGATAAGGTGGTCATTGTTGTTGTCAACAGCGAGTACCGTCGTGAATGGAAAATGTTTTATCCCAAACAAGACACACCGGGCCTACCGCCGTCATTTGCATTGTCGTGTATATATTTTCATTGCATTACAAATACAGGGATATGTAGAGAGGTGGGAGGGACGAAATTAAATTAAATCAATTACACTGCAACGAACCCACCAGACCCCACGTGTTCCTTATATAAAAATACCCGGAAAATGTCGTCAAACAACTCCTAAAATTGTGCTGGCGGAGGTATGCTTCACCCTGTGTGTACGACTGTATTCCAACTGTTGTACGTATTCCTACACTCAAGTTAATAAGTGTTTACTATTGCGTAATTGTTGCGTTTCTTCTTCACCGTCACAAGAAATGGTGTGGCTGCTGGCAATGTAATTCACTGCGTCCAAAAAGTACTTAAATTAAATAAATGAAGTATCCTTCGAAATTGTTGGTCATAGATCGTTCAACAATGATGCTCATACCAAATTTAATGAAACGAAATCCCAAAAATCAAGAAAACTTTCAATTATTACATATCTGTTGCTTCCCTGTTTGTGGCTCTAAGCGGCATGGGGTGGAGGTTTACCATGGTTGGTAGACGAAATGGTAATGACTTACAATGAGTAAGAACGACTGTAACTTAATCGTTGGCAATAAACGAATTGTTGCAGATGGAGCATTCTGTAGAATTACATAGGAGTAAATTGGCCGTGTACTTTAAATTCACTGCCCTGGAATTAACTGAAATGATAAATGCAGTTTTCATTTAACGGTAACCCGAATTTTCGTCTACAATTATCACCTATCTGCGAGGCAGAGGGAGAGGGTATGGATCCTGAAGTGCCAGGGATTTTTCCTGGATACGGGGACTCGAACACGGTGTATGGAAGACAAGCAACGGCCTTAGGGCTCGGTAAGCGGACAAAAGCTGAGAGCGATGTACTAACGACAGGACAGTCCCTACCGCCACCAATACCCGCCTTCCGAAGTGCGGTTTTAATTGCGAGACCGGGTGGAATGGATCTGCCAGCTTTTCTGAATAGTATAGCCGTTTCTCTCAGGCGCGTAAAGATAAAACTGGGAAACAGATTGTATACTGGACACAGAACGCCATTCAGAGCTGTCACATCCTACAGTCTACATAAAATGAGAAAAACGTGCTGCGGCGTAGCGGATAGAGAATCCTCTCTTCTGAAATTCTGCGCAGTGTGTGAGCTGGTAAAGTCACGCTCCACGTAAATAGGAATTAAACGCTCTTACAGCAGTACGACTCCAGCTGTAAACACTAAATAGCCATGTGTTCTGAGACAACTTATGTGGTCTGGAGGTAGCAAGTTAACATGGTCGATCTGGTACGGAACCCATAAGGAATCCAGAGAAACTTCACAATCCGATAATAGTTAGTCTGTGTGTTTTGCTCAGTCTAAAGTGAAAAGCCAGTGAGTGTGATGAGGAGCACACTGAATAAAGTAATCGACCAAGCACTGGAGGCATCGCGCTGGTAGTGTGTAAGATTTTCTTTGGTAATGGCAATGAGCACAATTCGGCGAAGAAGGGAGTCCAGAAGTTCTTCCAACCATTTAGCGACTAATTTACGGAGGTGTTGACTACTATGAATAAGGGCAAAAAACAAATAATTAACTCCCATCCCCCCTCCATCCCATCGCACAAATACCTTGTGAACACGCCTTTTATTTCTTTTATGGGTCAGCAGTGCACCGACTTGGTTGATGCGGTGAGCCATGGCTTCCTCTCATGTGATCGCAGTTCTTAGACTCAGTGTAGCACTTAAAATGTCCCCAATTAAATGTTCAATATATCCCTATCTCTGTCTTCTCTGACAGTTTCTACGCTCTGCGGCACCTTCTGGTACCATGGGGGTCATTGCCTGATCTCTTAACATATGTAATGTATCCTGTCGTTTCTTCTACTCAGTATTTTCCGCACATTCATTTCCTCGAAGATTCTGCGGATGACCTGCCTGTTTATCATCAGTCCATCCGATTTACAGCGTTCTTCTATAGCACCACAGCTGTTTTGATGGCAAGTTTCTCACTAACCACACTCCAGGCAAATGCCGGGATGGTTCCTTTGAAAGGGCACGGCCGACTTCCTTCCCCATCCTTCCCTAATCCGAGCTTGTGCTCCGTCTCTAATGACCTCGTTGTCGACGGGACGTTAAACACTAACATCCTCCTCCTCCTCCTCTCGCTAATCACACTTCTGCTCCCCATTACTTCCGTCTTAAACTGGTTCATTCCGAATCCATATTCTGTAGTCATGAATGAGTTAATTTTATTCAGTGTGTCCTGTAGCCCTTCCTCTCTTTCACTGAGGAGAGCAACATCGTCAGTGGTTCTTATCACTGATTTTCCTTCATCGTGAAATTTAATTTCAATAATGAAGGTTTCTTTGTCTTCGTCATCTCTTCTTCGAATTATAAATTGAGCATTGTCGAATTGCAGCATCCCCATCTTATATGCCCTGCAGTACGAACACTTTGTCCTTTTTCTTCCATTCTTATATATATATTTTTTTTTTGCACTTAACACATTGTGTACTACCAATATTCCTGTAGCTTACTTCTTGGTGAAGTGTACATATACCGGTGTCACATTCCGGTGTTTCCTTTTCTGAAAAAAAATATACGTAAGAAAATTTACTAGCACAATAAAAACGTTAGGCCGTTGTTAGGGACTGAATATCTGGCGGCAATAATTTCTGTTCAGATTTTTATTTTGATGATGAGGGATATTATATTTCTAAAGGAGGATCTGGAATGTTATTTTTTGTAACATTGACTAATTTCACACACGTACGGAGTTAAGTTTCCGACCTGTAAGGATAGACATTGATGAAATTGAAACGTACTATCCTTCAACATAGTCACCAGTGATTCTGAGAAGTCACGCCAGCATATATATATATATATATATATATATATATATATATATATATATATATATATATATATATATATATCAAAGTCGACCGCTCATTGTCAGCGGTGTATTGTTTCAGTAGCACTGTGCCAGAGCGCCGTTATATAATAGTGTAAAAGTGCCTGTCAACGGGATATCTATGGACATATATTTCCGCAGTACACATATTTAAGTTGTAGACGCATACATAAACGATTCCCTTCTGATATGAATACAGAACTCAACTAAGGGTTCTTACTAGTTGCAGTAATTCATGATTACGATTTATCAGGATCCCTCCTGACACGAAGATTGAGTAGCACTTGAGCATTTTCTTATTCAGAGATATTTGAGAAATTCTGGCAGTAGTAATAAATTATTAAGAACTCGCAGAATTTCTCAGAGATTCTGTCTTTTACTACACGTCTGAATCACATCAAGAAACAAATCCGTCTCTGCATGAGACAGCATATATAGATAATGCTAGCTGCAAAGTTCTCTATTGTTTCATCACCTAAAGTCGTGCAGTTTGAACTGTACACACTCGCGGGATAGTCTACTTACGATAAGGTGCCTTAGTGTCGGTCAAACGAAAAACATACGTGCGAAGGCACGACCAGGGTTATCTTGTAGGGTGAATGAGTTCACAGCATACCCATCAAGAGGATTTAAAAGAAAGGACACTACTTGTCACCAGAACGTCGAAATGAACATCCTGTAAACAAGAGTACTACATAATGTAAGTGCTCAAGGAACGAATACAATGGCAGAAGTAAAACAACATAAAATAAATGGCCTGAATACCTTTGGCGACGACAGGAGCCGATGGCGTGGATCAGGCAACTCTGGAAAAGTGTGGAACACTGCTGAGTGAAGCTCAGTCATTCGTTACTTTGTAATGAAAACTCCACCAATCGAATCCTGCGTACCGTGACCAACAGTCAGTCACAAAGAACCATTATTTTAAGCTGGGAGCATTTAAAACAATAATAGGAAAAACAACTAGGTTCGAATGGCTCTGAGCACTATGAGACTCAACATCTATGGTCATAAGTCCCCTAGAACTACTTAAACCTAACTAACCTAAGGACACCACACAACACCCAGTCATCACGAGGCAGAGAAAACCCCTGACCCCGCCGGGAATCGAACCCGGGAAGCCGGGCGTGGGAAGCGAGAACGCTACCGCACGACCACGAGCTGCGGACGAAAAACAACTAGCGATATTATGAATGTACATACAAACTTATATTGTTAACTGTTCTGAAACAGAGCAGACATTTGCCCAATGACACTAACTCATGTATGCTGCCTCCTACAATTGCTTCTTACAACGTGAGGGTGGCAGAGATGGCTGATAATATGCCAACTGATTACCATGTTGACGAGAGTGAGTCGATAAGTTCCGACGTGAACCAAAATCACGGAACTCAATCAGGAGCGGTGTGAAAACCGTTGAGCAGTGCCTTCGGAGGAGTTACCTGCAGCTATCTTTTATGTATATAAAAAAAAAGTTTAGCTGCTTGTAGTAGAGTTGTGGTAAAATAATTGTAATATTACCGTTTCTAGCGCCATTCCATTTTTGTTCTAAAGTAATGACGAAGAACTATCTTAATTCGGATTACAAAATGCAGCACGCATATTGTGCAGATGAAAAACAAAATGTACCTGAGGTTAAAATTAAAGTCCTAAATTTACTTAAATCATTTTGACATCATTTTATCGATTACTGTTTACCTAAGGACACCGTGCCAAATAATTCTTAGCTATTATATGCAACAGCTGGATATCAAAGGCTTTCCATGACACATTGCAGCTAGCGAGCTGTAAGCATTTTTCTCACGTTTCTTGACCGTAACAACAAAACTCTTCATAGTCACGGTTACTCAAGCACATGGGAAATTTGTGAAACTCAACTGCCGAATGAGTTGCCCTCTTTATACCCTTGGACATTATCAGTCGCCTATGTTGAACGCAGATAATGGATACCATGGAACTGATTGCCGTTGTCACAGTTAATAAGGTTTTTCACAGTGTGTTCTGCAATTAATTATTTAATAATTTATTCCTTAGGTGTTTCATTAACTCCTGCCATTCGTAGTAGTAAAAATTTCTTCACAATCTCAGTATATCCGTGATGTTAGATGGTGGGAGGGATCACTTTATTTGTAATTTCTGGAAGTTTCTGAATATTTTAAAAGGACTGCTGCAGTCGCATTGAAGGAAAATTAGCACCGTCCAACACATACAGTGATTGGGTTTGTTTTTCCAAAGCAGAAAGTGCCCTGTGAATCTGCCAGATGGAAAACCCATTGTACCTGAACACTGTTTTTAATATGACATCACTTTGGCTAACTGACTGAATAAATAGCGGTATGTGCTCCAATAAAAAGTGTCTTAAGACTGACTATTTTTAGCGGATGATAACAAATATATGATTGTAAAAAGACTGAACACAAATTAGTGTGCGTGATCATAGTATTAGTCGAATATTCCAAAGCATAAAACGTGTTGAGGAAAGCGCATACTGGGGAAAATCAGTGATGTTCATCTGCCAATCAGTGCCAGACCCTACGAGCAGGACGTTTGTTAAAAATGAACTGAGCAATCTAAATTGCTTACACGAAGTACTGTAAATGTATGGGTAAAGGTTACCGAAAAGCATAGTCAAAATTTCATGCCTGGCTGTAATCACAAAACACCATCGAGTATCCTGAAGTAAATTCAAAGAGCTGCACTTATAAGGCTATATACTCAGTTCATCATACGAATAAACTTGATATAAACAAATCCAAACGCGATAACAGGTCAGACGCCGTAGCACACGCACACTGGTGTTGAAACTTCCTGGCAGATTAAAACTGTGTGCAGGACCGAGACACGAACTCGGGACCTTTGCCTTTCGCGGGCAAGTGCTCTACCAACTGAGCTACCCAAGCACGACTCACGCTACGTCCTCACAGCTTTACTTCTGCCAGTAAATCGTCTCCTACCTTCCAAACTTTACAGAAGCTCTCCTGCGAACCATGCAGAACTAGCACTCCTGAAAGAAAGTATTCTGGAAACATCCCCCTGCTGTGGCAAAGCGATGTGTCCGCAATATCGTTTCTTTCTGGAGTGCTAGTTCTGCAAGGTTCGCAGGAGAGCTTCTGTAAAGTTTGGAAGGTAGAAGACGAGGTACTGGCAGAAGTAAAGCTGTGAGGACGGGGCGTGAGTCGTGTTTGTGGAGCAAGTCGGCTCACAGCCGTGTCAGCGTGCGCAGCTGCTCCGCGCGCCGTCCGACGCTCCGCTCTCGGTGTTGTTTACTTCCGCGCCGCAGTGTTTGCGTCTATCGAGTCCAGTTCTAACGTACTCCATGGCGCACTCGTACCGCCGTGCAACGATCAAAGTAACGTTTCAGGCCGAACATCCACGACCCACAGCTTTCGAAGTTGAACAGTTCATACGAGAGGATCTACGTTTGAACCATCAGGACGTAATCGGCATACATTTTTCCATCACTGGAAGTGTTGTCTACGTCAAGATGTCGACGGAGGAAATTTACACTGACATAATTCACCGTCATGCCACCGGACTAAAATTTAAACACTCTGATGGACATATGGGTGCTGTGACAGTCCCCCATGCTGGATTCGGTCTCCGGACATTGCGGGTGTTTGAGCTCCCGTTCGAGGTGCCTCAGGATGTGGTCATTGCCGCTGTCCAACCATATGGCACCGTCTTGGGTCACGTCGCGGAGAAGTGCCAAACATTTACGACCTACCCCGTATTACATGGCGTCCGGCAAATAAAAACTGAGCTGACGAAACATGTCCCCTCGTACCTGCTGATCGGTGGTGTGAGGGCCATCGTCATGTACGATGGACAGCCACGAACGTGCGCAGGATGTGGCCAGGAGGGACATGTACGTTCCGAATGCTTACACCGCCGTTTAATACAGACGCCGTTTCGTGAAGAGACCCAGGCTTCGACGGTCACGTCGTTACCCATCACCTACGCCAAGGTTGCACAGGACCCTGTCATGCCACTCCCGATTGCGCCAGCAGCATCGTAAACCCCACCCGCCGCAGCCCAACGCGCCGACGACACAAGCACGGCGTCGCCTCCAGTGCTCGCTTCAGGACCGTCCGGGTTGCTGACCGAAACCAATGTTCCTGTTGGAACCATGGACGTAGACCTCGGTGTCGTGCCGACGTCTGCATTTGTCCAATCAGGTTCGGCGTCAGACGACGGGCGACCACTGATTCAGAAGGCCACATCAGAAAACAGCGGTCGCCTCGAAAACACAGGAAATGGCGACGAACGCCTTCCGATGACGCCCTTTCTCAGACGGCCCCGCGACCTGATGTCTGACGGTGATCTCCCACATTGCGTCCAGTCTCGCAGCAACAAGCGCCCCTCCTGTGACGCCTCCTCTCCCAGCCGGGGACGTGTCCTCGCAGTTGTCAACGAATGATGACGGCGGTCCCCCTGCCACTCATGTTGCGGAATCCACAACACCCGTGTCCACGTCGTCAGCTGCCTGGGCCGATGACGTTGAAGAAGAAGTGGAACAGACTGCCAGCGTGTCTGCACAGGCGTCCACCACGGCGACACTGGGGCTGGCGCCCCGCCGGTAATTATCACCACTGCGGCACCACAGGCGGGTCTCCACCTGCCGGCTACTTCTTCCGCACGTTCTGCAAATACTGAGGATGGCCGTACACAGCAATATCGTATCGCCACGATGAATCTTGCCACCATTCGTGCCCCCCATAAACTGGCCATGTTCCGATACACTATTTACTCTGCGGATGTTGATATAGCACTCTTACAGGAGATGTTTGTGGCCCACCGGATATAACGCCCATGTTTCCCCCGCATCCGACACCGGTAGCGGCGTCGTCATCCTGCTACCCGACGGACTCTCTGCAGAGAACGTCATCTACCTCCCCACTGCGCGAGGTATGGCCCTCACACTGTTCGGCGTGCGTATTACTAATATCTACGCTCCGTCCGGCACTGGCCGACAAACTTTTTTTGCCGAAAGCGTCACACCCCTCTTCACAGGTCCGCAGGACGATTTGGTACTCGGTGTGGATTTTAACTCGACACAAGAGCCCGCGGACCAACTCCCGCGACATTCCCCTCGTGCATCTCTCTCAGTGGTCATCGACCGTCTGCGACTTGTTGACACTTGGAAGAAGCTCCACGGAATTCAACCGGGCTATACATTCTACACCTCTCACTCGTCAAGCCGCATAGATCGCATCTACGTTACCCGCTCCCTTGCTGATGGCACACGTCATGCGGAAGTCTGGCCCTTGGCCTTTTCAGACCATGATGCGTACCTCTGTGACGTCACTCTCACCCGACAGCGAGTGTGGCATAGTTGTGGTCTGTGGAAACTCAATGTCGCTCACCTGACCTCCTCAGACCTTCGCCGTATGGTCGAAGAAGCGTGGGCACGCTGCCATCATCGTCGAGAAACCTATGACTCCACCTTATCGTGGTGGCTATCCTGTGCAAAGCTGACCCTCAGGAAGACACTGATGAGTTATGGGAAGGAATTTAAGGCGTGGCAAACTAATATCCTGCACTTCTACTACACCATAATACGTGACTTTACGACGATGCCTTTCTCGCTAGCCCGGCAGTCGATGGTACATCGCACGAAGGCGCAGATCTCCTTGATCATGAGGCGTCACTTGGAAGGAACTGTAGTCCGTTCTCGTGCTTCTAATCGTATGCCTCAAGAACGTCCGTCGATGTACAACCTCCTTCAGGAAAGACAACTATGACGACGAGCTCTGATCCAAGTACTCACTGATGTGGAAGGGCGCCGGCACGACACCCAACAAAGCATCGGTCGTGCTCTCCATGCTCATTTTGCCGGGCTATACGCAGCCGTACCGCATCCTGCAGCACGGATCACAGAAGTCGCTCAGCATACTACGAACACTCTTCCGGAGGATGCAGTGCATGACCTCCAAGACGACGTTACCACAGATGAAGTGATAGATGCTATCAAGGCGGGTTCCGATAACAGATCTCCAGGACCTGACGGTATGCCCATCGAATTTTATAAAAGTTTTCACTATTTGTTGGCTTTCACGTGGACGACAATCGCACAAGAGCTGATGTCACCGATGACAGTGGTCCCCAGCGCCCTCCCAGATGGCATTATTATCACCGTACATAAACCGCACGGGTTATCGAGGGTCCAGGACTATCGACCAATTACTTTGCTCAACAGCGACATGAAAATATTCACACGGCTACTGGCATCGCGACTCAAGAAGGTCGCACATTGCGTCACATCCTGCGACCAGACTTCCCTAGGAGGCGACAACAACATCCGTGCGGCCCTTTGCCTTTACAGATACATGATAGCATTAGCGCATTATCGAAGTCTCCCTGGCGCCTTGGCTTCACTGGACTTTAGCCAGGTTTTCGACCGTGTTGACCACTTCTATTTACGGACAGTTCTTCAGCATATGGGTTTTCCTGGTGGTATTGTCACAGTGGTTATGCGCCTTTTGAGTAGTGCAACCTCTAAAATCATGTACAATGGTCGCCTCACACCACCTCTGGTCATCGCACTATCTGTACGACAAGGCTGCCCTCTTTCCACGATTTTGTATGCTTTCGCCTTGCAACCCCTGGTCCAGGGCATGCGCCAACGTTTGGAAGGTATGGCTGTGCACGGCCACCGTTTTTGTTGTACAGCCTACGCAGACGACATAGTACTATATCTGCGCAGTGAAGATGAAGTACGAGCAGCACTGACATGGGTGGCGACTTACGTCGAAGCGTCGGGGAGCTTCCTCAACGTGTCAAAATCCAATGTCCTGCTCATTGGTGTGGGCTTGCCGGAGAGATACGTTGCCCCCCTTAGTGTCGCCACCAACATACGATGTCTTGGACTTGATTTGGCAGCAGATCGGCGCCACTCAGTGACTATCAATGGTCGACGCTTGCTACAATCAGAGTAAATCTCGCAGATCACCGGCTACGAGCTCTCGACGTTATCCAACGCGCAATACGTGAATATGTATAATGCTTCCCGTATACCACACTTGGCTCAAGTACTACCAGTCCCAAATCTCCTGGCCCGACGACTGTTGATGGCTTTCGGATCCTCCGTCAGCTCGGGGATGTTATTCATGGTGCAATATGAATCCC
The DNA here is from genome assembly GCF_023864345.2 of Schistocerca serialis cubense. NCBI lineage: Eukaryota > Metazoa > Arthropoda > Insecta > Orthoptera > Acrididae > Schistocerca > Schistocerca serialis. Next base: position 490,042,914 of record NC_064645.1, on the reverse strand, counting down.
TTGCGCTGCCACGTGATCGTGGCGTGGTTGGACTCATCCACGTACCGACTCGTGTCAAGGCACTTTACGCCAGCTCGCAACTAAAACTTTGGCATCGTTGCCCGCAGAGCCTTACTAACCTTCTGCTTTACAACTTTGGGCCGGCCTCCTTGTCCGCCCCAATACTGGTATCGACCATTCCAACCCCCTTCTATTATATCCAACGATTTTTCCTGGAGTTCAGTTATGTCTACCGGTCTTACTTACACGTTTGTACCTCATGAAAACAGTCTCCGAATTGTTACAACAGTGCCGCCCGTCCAAACCCATCGAACATAAGTATCCACAGTACGTGTGGCGACACATATGGAAGGCGATCCATGCGCGTTTTCTCAAATCAGACGTTCAATTAGCGTGGTACATCACCGTGAATGGCATATAAGTTAACCGAGATCGTCTGCACCTCATCCAGCTCGCCGATTCATCCCTCTGCACCCACTGTGGAGTGGATGACACGGATTTCCACCGGTTCCACTGTGGCACAGCGTTTGACGTCTGGACACTTGCACGGAGAATTTTGTCTCGACAGACGCCAGCTCAGATCGACGTCCACATGCTTTTGTACCCCGATAAGACTTTCTACCCCTCCGCCAAAACTCACTCTGTGAACTGGACCTGTGGCCACACGATCCGCTATCTTTTTACTTCTGGCGACAAGTCTACGCTAGGATATTGGACTTATCTCAACGAACGACACTGCGTCCTGATACGCAACGCACGCTATAAGCAATATTTTTTCCAATTTCTTACCGAGCACCTTCGATGACCCACCTCGTAGCTTGAACGTCCAAGCCCTGAGAAGCTGAAAACTGTATTAACCGAACCGACCTGAATAGATCTGCTACCCAGAACCGACGCCTACGCAATGAGAAGACACGTTTGGACGAGCTGGCCTGCTGTAGGCGGAGACACTTCAGGCGCTCCTGTAAGAACTGGTCTTTAACTACAAGTCGCACGACGACTTTATATAAATAAATAAACTTTCCCTTATTTATTCCTCATAATTTTTTCTGAAAGGAAAAAAAGGGAGATCAGTTGGTAGAGCACTTGCCCGCGAAAGGCAAAGGTCCCGAGTTCGAGTCTCGGTCCGGCACACAGTTTTAATCTGCCAGGAAGTTTCGTATCAGCGCACATTCCGCTGCAGAGTGAAAATCTCATTCTCTACACTGGTGTTGTTTCGCTCTTGGAAGTAGGTCTTACTTATGTGTTAGATATATTATTGCTAAGTTACGTTAAATGAAATTTTAAGATATTCAAATGTATTAACCTCAATTACCCTTTAGCTACGTAATTTTTATTTCGAAAATCGTGTACAGCTACAGCGTCTGCAGTGTTGTGCTCTGATTGTTGCGCTGTTGATGCGCTGTATGAAAATAGCTGAGGCTGCTTCCTGTTCTGCAGTGAAACACTCGTGTGGAACACGGTTAAAAAGTGCCGAGAAATTGGATTTTCTGTTGTGGGTTGGCAGGAGAGCCAACACCGGGTTACAAGAGGAAGCCGAAAGGCACGCGTTTTAGCTCACGCAGGCTGGCGTGAGGTCTGGAACAGGACAGGGCAATTAGACTTTAGAAAAAAACGGACGTAGCTGGTGGAATACTTAACTTTAATCCATAAATGGTGAACGTCGCTCTTGACGTTACATGATTCACAGTATCAATAGTAACTGGTACTGGCGCCTTGCTAGGTCGTAGCAAATGACGTAGCTGAAGGCTATGCTAACTATCGTCTCGGCAAATGAGAGCGTATTTTGTCAGTGAACCATAGCTAGCAAAGTCGGTTGTACAACTGGGGCGAGTGCTAGGAAGTCTCTCTAGACCTACCGTGTGGCGGCGCTCGGTCTGCAATCACTGATACTGGCGACACGCGGGTCCGACGTATACTAACGAACCGCGGCAGATTTAAAGGTTACCACCTAGCAAGTGTGGTGTCTGGCGGTGACACCACATTTTCGTATTGTTTTTCAAAAATTTACGGAGGTAGTCGTCTTTGAAGTTCTCCCAGGGACTGTATTAGATTCAGTCGAGACACAAATACAAGCAGAAACTGTAGCGGAATCGGTGGCGTAATTGAGTGAAAAGCGGCCACATTTCATTGTGCGCTAGTTCAATTCTTGTCCATATCATTAATTTTTCCCGTTCAATTTGAAATGCCTACATCTCATAATTGTAAAATTCATCATCATTTTTTGTGAATAATGTACGTCTTCTTGTTTCTAATTGCATATTGTTCGCAAAATTCATGTTTCCGTTTCAATTATAAATTCCTAATTTTATGAAAGACTGTTAATAAAAATTTCTTAAATGAAGAAAAAATAACAATTTAATTTTTAACGAAAAAAGGAAAACCAAATGCTCTTTATTTGGACTAGATCCATCTTTTTATAACACAGATGTAGATAAGTGTCGTAGAAACATGAGAAACAATCATTTTCATCGCATCACTCCATACAAATGATGCATTTTTACGTTTGTCACTGTACCATTACAATACGAACCCAGCAATACTGATCTAGAGCCAAGTTACGGGATTTGGGCCGAGAAATAACAGGACTGTTGAGCTGCCAGACGTACTGGAACTAACGCAGGCTGGTTTTTCACGTGTCACTGCCGAAAGTTTGCGGGATGTAGAACCGTTCATCATAAAAGAAGAGAGAAGATGCGGCTCCTGTTTGGCTTCGTGGATTGTGTTGTTGATATTCTCGTTAAAAACGTAGCAGGTGACGCTTCCAGAACTGAAATGTCTTTTTCCTATACGGATAAGGAAGGCGCTAAGAGATTACCAGACGACTGACTGTAATTAATACCTTCATTGGCTTCAGTATTCAACAGTACAGTGAAATTCCTGCAGTATTCTTTTGCATCACACACACCTCACTCAAAAAAATTATCCTGTGTTTAACTTAGAAATTTTCATCGCTCTTGTTTGTAGTTATAATAAAATGTCAGATGAGAAAGGGAGCATTTTATGCTTTCCGTCTGGTCACCTGAGAAGCACACAGTAGTGCTGGAGTTTTCCAGAATAATATTTCATTCTCTTTAAAAATTAAATGATATTCGAAGCTCTATTGTTTCTGTGCTCGTCTCTTTCTACATCTGAACTGTAACTGGTCGTCATTACAGGTTAGTTGGACAGCTGACTGAGCACTGCTGTCCCAAGCTTAATGCGCCGTTAAAGCTGTTGTCCCACATTATTGCTCAGTCTATGTCCATTTAGCACAGCATAAAACGTATCCTTATGATAGTACTTGACTGTACTGGTCACAGCTTGGCTTCCGCACCACGTGAGACGAAGTCCAAAGAGATTCAAGCAAACGCGGAAGAATATATGGCATGATGTCTACATCAGGTTTATTCTTATGATTAACAGAGTACAGTAGAACTATCCGATGATGCTCTAATTTTTAATTATTTTATTACCTTCGTGTTTGTGTGGTCCAAGTTTTACATGACACAGTATATTGCTTTGGTGTTACGTCGTTTATGCGTACATTTTAAAATAAGGATGACGTGAAAGTACAGGAACTTACAAAATGACTGGCAGATGGAATTCAATCTACTGAGATGTGAAAATGCAGCATCAGTGTCCTGGAGATTTTCTTGGTTTTTCATGTAACTTCATATCTGATGGATGCTAACGTTCTCATTGTGTACAGAGGTGATGGGCAACTTAGATATCCCAACCTAATGTGAGTTATTGTACATGTATGGCGTGTAGATGATCTTGTCTGTGAGAACCATAATGTTTTAGGAATGTGTGACTAAATGTCTGCACATTGTCGTCCATTTATCAATTAGAAGAAATGTCACATCTGTCTGCGTTTCTGTAAGTTCTTATTTTTTAAGGCAGAGGTGAGATAATGCCACTCCTTGTATCTTCTGGATATTACATTACTATAAGTTTTGTACTATCGACCTCTTTTTCTTCTTCTGTGTAAACGACCTGTGTTACTGGTCGAAACCGTAATCTAAACAGAACATAGCAACTGAAATGGCTATTATCACTGTAGTTACAATGTTCAGGTTTCCCTGAGATATCTGGTCTTCAGTTACGCTCTCTCAGGAATTTACAAAGCTAGAAAAACCTAATTTTAAAATTGCAGAAGAGAAAACGGTGATATCGCAAGATATTCAGAAGTGAAAATTCAAAGAGAATCGGCTGTTGCGTCAGACAGCAAAGATGTGAAAAGTTAAGCGATAAAATGTACATTAGATGGTCCGAAAATTATAAAGGTCTTCTTAGCAAGGAATTACTACTGTCTTCATGCAATGTAATACAGCAAAATAGGAGAGATCTGTCACACTTTACTCCTTTAATTGGTCTACCATCTTATTATGGGACACATCGTTGTGTTCTTTCACCAAACTTAACAGTACATGAATATTCGTGTTGGCGCACGTTTTGTGTTTAGGTATGTCCAACGCATGATGGCTAATTTTTGAGTTCTATTGCAATCTAGTGTATCCTCCGAATCGGTGGCATGTTTGTTTTAATGACTGACCTCCTTTTGAAACTCATATTGAGAACCAAGCAGAACGTTTCAGAACAGCGTTCCGGTTCCTCTTTAATGAGGAAGCCATTGTGGTGAAGATAGCATACGCAGCAGACGCCGTTTTATCGTAGAAATTACGACGCCACAGGTCGCTGATAGCAGGGGTTGCGCATGCAAATGGCGTTCCGCCCACCCCGCCACGGCGTTTATAAAGTAACAGCAAAATACTGCGAGATCATTTTTCATGCGTCGAGCCCGCTGGCTCAGCCTTAGCAAAGGCCTAGTTCATTTTACTCACGTCACACGTAGCGGAAGCGTGGCGCGGTGTTTGGTTCGGATAGCGTGAACATACCGGTCACGCCCTCTCTTTTTCTCCTGGTAACTACACTGTTACATTTTAGTCACGCTCCCGCAGTAGCAATGTGAGTGTTATCAACTCTTATCCTGTGTACTTCGTAGAAGATGGCACTTGTTGTACTTTGTTGGCACTCCTTGAGGGACGGTAACAAATTAAAGCAGTTAGGCCTCTTTTATCGCAAAAGTCTGGTGTAGCTAAACGCCAGTGGGGCTTTTGTTTAGCTCGGTTCGTCGTCACAGCCTCTTATATTTACGGGACCCTAACTTTTATCCCCTACAGATGTACACGATACGTATACTTGCCTATGTGACGCATATCCGTCACCACGTTGCTTCTTTGTGTTGGGTATTATAAAATACACGTAAATGATGTGGAAGCTAGGATAGGCAGTAATCTGCGACTATTTGCTGTAGTATGTAGGGTGCTATCGTCGTTCAGTGACTGTAAAAGGACACATGATAACGGAGATAGAATTCCTGTTTGAGGGGGTGATGAATGGCAGCTTATTCTAAAGATAGAAAAATGTAAATCAATGCAGCTGAATAGGAGAAACAATCTCCTAATGTTCGAATACAGCGATAGTAATGAGCTGCTTGACAGAGACAAGTCAAATATCTGGAATACTCAGAAAAGTGTTATGAAATGGAACAAGGACGCTAGGATGGTAGTAGGGAATGCAAATTTTGCGACATACCTTTATTGCTAGAATTTTAGGAAAGTGTGTCTCATCTTAGAAGTGCGATGCAGTCTTGAGTGTTGCTCAAGTGTTTGGGATCCTCACCAGGTCAGATTACAGGAACACGTAGAAGCAATTTAGAGGCGGACTGCTAGTTTTGTTACCGTTAAGTTTGACCAACATGCGAGTATTACGGAGATGTTTCGTGAACTTATATCGGAATCCCTGGAAGGAAAACGACGTTCTTTTTGCAAAACAAAATAGAGAAAATATGGTGAACCCACATTTGCAGATGACTGAAGACCGATTCTACAGCAACCGACGGACAGCGAGGACAAGACAAGGGAAATGAGAGCTAGTAAGGAGGCATAGAGAGTCGTTTTCTTTCCTCGCACCATTTGCGAGTGCAACAGGTAAGTGGTTCACTAGTAGTGGTAGAAGGTAACATTCGCTGTATATCGTGAGTTGCAGACTACGTATGTAGATGAAGACATAGATGAATGTGTCCCTCAAATAACCCTTCATTTGTGATCTGATCCATATTTGCAGATTCTACATCGATACATTCAGTTCTCAATACTCGGCATTTGAAATGTAGTTCCTCGGCGTTAACAAAGTTAAGCAGCAGTGCAGTGTCAACCGGTATTAGTACTTTTCGTCTTGAGGTGAACGCATCACTGCGGGCCCTAGTTTAATTAGTATACATAGTTTCATACAATACTATAGTTATGCACGTCGGAAGACACGTGGTCAGAACACCTGCGTCTGGGGGTGTGGGAAAGTTCCAGTCGGTAGGAGACAATTTGCCTGCTACAGAGACCATAGAAACACTCGTATATAGCTGGTAGGAAAATCCATATTCCAATATGCCCAACTTCAAGTGAAAATAATCAATAAATTAGTTATAACAAAACCAAGCTGAGTACGCTGGAATCCCTACTCATACTGACGATTCAAATTTGCAATATTACTTACTAAAACGAATTTTCTGAAGATAAACAAATCAATCAGATTAACGTGTCGAACGTCGGTGGAGGTGACCAGTGTCTGAGGGAAATGAGCCCTGCGCGTGAAGGTGAAAAGCTTTTAGTTGTGATCATCAAGCAGTCTTTCACGGTGTTCGTTAACATCAGTTATCCACATAATGTTACAAAAGCGAAAGTAACTCTGTCTGCTACGTTTTCGAGATAAAACAGCTAAACAGCTTTTGACTAAATTTGGTCTGGAGGTAGCTTCAACCCTGTGGAAAAACATAGACTTCCCTAATTGAAAAGAAGAAAAAAATATTCGTCTTCTAAACATGGTATAGGCCTACGTCAGTGGGATGCAGACGACGCTTCACGGAGGTCGGCGACTGGGAGTGTTTATAGATTATTCCGTGACACTGAGAATCCAGTGTTTACCTCTGCGAGTTGTTTCTCAAAATTTAGAAAGAACTGCAGTACCACTTAGTGAAGCTGACCAACTTTTACGGCGAAGTATTGTGAGGCAATAATAAAATCCGGTGGTAGACCCGAGACCCGTATTTAGATGTATTACGTCGTAAGAAACATGATATTAATATTATTTATTTTATGATACGCCTCGCAGACGTAAGTCCGATTAAGCAGGTAGGTGTGAGAGGGCTAGAACTGTGAAAGTTACTCGAACCTTACGAACCTCGGAATGTCTCACATTCGACGAAACTAAAATGTAGAAAGTCATGTGGCCTTAAGAGATAAAGAGATATTAGAAAAGTCACAAGCCCATTGTATTTTGGACGCTGAGAGTCTCACACCTCTTATTGCATCTGAGACCCCTGAACGCTTCACAACGCCTGCGTCATTGAAATGCTGCATGACAAACAGAGGCGTCGTTCCTTTGCATGTAGAATGTGGGAAGCTTTCGGTGAGGCTGAATTTCATTAAGAACCATCGACTGACTATGTTAATCGTCGATTCGTCATCTTAGGGAGAATGGATCTAAAATGTTCGCATTACGATCCGTTGAAATTGAGAAAGAAACGGTTAGTATGCCTTGCTCTGATGGCAAAATACCACATCCATTATTAGCTGAGCCAGAGGAACCCCTAAAATCTAAACCGAATAAAATTACTGATAATCGCGAGCAGCAGCGGATAACAGTTAGTTATTGAATAATTTATAGGGGTCCAGTTAAAGCTTATGTGAATTGTTAAAGTACCTCAGACAACGTTTGATGCAATCTCAAATAACTGACAAGAATAGACAATGATATCAGGTACAACAGTTGCGGTGCTCGATAGCTATCGCTATCGATACGTTGACTTACGGATTCTTTCTGCCTTTCACGTAGCATTGATTTTATCGTATTACCAGAAGTAAGAATTCCATCTTTAAAGAAATTCCACAAATAGGTAAGTCGCATCTGTTTTTCTTTCATTAAAAACTTTTAACATTATTGTCGTGACTGTTAGCGATCCCAAAAATTGTTGACGGTAGATATACCAGAAGATATGACATGGGGTTATGGATTCCAATAGGGACCTCTAGGCATCTGTACAAGATATGAAGTAAGTAGGCCTTTTTGCAACGATCAGTTTATACTGTTCATTACGGAGTGTAAAATATTCAGATGCAGCAATGTATCGCGACGGAAGATTTAACATCTTTTTACACGTACAGGAAATGTTAAAGACACATAATGAATTTCGAATCAGTGACGGTTCGCTTATCCCCTACTTTTCATTTCTTGAGATAGCTGCAGTCAAAATCACTTCGACTAGGCGAAGAGCATTTTTTAAAGTAGGCATGTGGTGCATACGTTTCACGTATTAGTTTTGTCTAGAGTATTTGTTCAAGTGTATGGACTTAACTTTGTAATGAATGAACTAGTGACCGTTAACTTTGTCATGGTTCTCCCGGAAGTATTACATGACCGTGACTTTTACCTAATGTCTAACTTTACAGTAAGTTCCTTATAATACCTGCGACAGTAATAAGTGGAATAAGATGTACCGATCTGCCAGCATATTGACGAAGGAGACTATGAAGTGATGTTACGATTCCTTATGAGTTCGGAATGTCCACCACCACGTGCATGGTGCTTGGTGGGATACACTTGCACATATGACCGTCACTAAATAAACACTGCTGAAACATTTTGAGGGCAAGATACTCTGTTGTGATTGCACTATTCAGAATTTTCATTCTGAGCCGCCAGATGCGAGTGCTACACGTGTGATGGCCATTATATCACGTGTACTGACAAAAAACTACTCAGCAGTTTTCTCATCACGAAATTCGAATGAATTGGTAACCACCCGTGGGACCTTTGTTCAACGCCGTTCTTGACCGCAAACAATAATATGCAGGTTTACGTCGCACGATGTAGAAATTCTGGCACGATTTGGTAACTGCTAATTTCTGACATTCTTGTATTTAAATTTCGTAAAAAGTACAAATACCAGCCTAATTTTGAATCACATGTGGATCTAAATTACCTTCCTCCGTAACCGCAGTTTGAAACCAGAGTTCTTATAGTAACGTAATAGATTAAGACATGGATTGCTGTTACAGTATATGCAAAACTGACGAACCTTAACATACATGCAAGTGAGTGTTATGGAGAGTGTTGTGCCTAGAGAAAAAAGCACCGAGGAACAAGTGGTGTCTTTTAGTCTGTACTTCAGTACAGTACCTGATTTTAAAATCACATGATGGATAATGCACTAGAGATCGCCACAAGCAGTTTCCTCCATTTCCTACAGTTTTTGTGGTTGCTAGATATGAGCTTCTATATTGTGCAGCATTCATAAATATTTTGCGCCTACGCATTTAAGTGCTGTATAAAGCATTAAAGCTATTTGGAATGTATTGTTCATAATTCAGGTACATAATTTTTTGGTGAGTAAAATTTGATGTATTTTTAGAAGCATAGATAACATGACCACAATCTATTGGTTATCACCTGTAGATTGAAACTGAAGAAACTGCAAAAGGGCAGGAATTTAAGGAGATGGGACCTGGATAAACTGAAAGAACCAGATCACAGGTTAATACAACCGAGAGTTAAACAACTGCAAATGTGAAATGCTGGTATATCAATAACCAATGTAGCCGCCAGAATGTTGAATGCAAGCATGCAAACATGCATCCATTGTGTTGTATAGGTGCTGGAGGTCAGTCTGTGGGATGGAGTTCCATGCCCGTTGCACGTGGTCCGTCAATACAGGGACGGCTAAAACTGGTTGTTGATAAAGCTAGCTAGAGTTGTCGTCCCATGATGCTCTACTGGTGACAGGTCCGGTGATAGAGCTCGCCAAGGCAATATGTCAACATTCAGCAGAGAATGTTGGGTTCCATCGGTACGTGGGTGAGCGTTATGCTGTTGGAAAACACCCCCTGGAATGCTCGTCATGAATGGTAGCACAGCAGTTCGTATCATCAGACTCGGGTACAAATTTGCAGTCAGACTGTGTGGGATAGCCAGGAAAGTTCTCCTGCTGTCATAGGAAATCATATCCCAGACCTTAACTCCAAGTGTAGGTCCAGTGTGTCTAGCATGCAGACAGGTTAGTTGCAGGCCCTCAACTGCCCTCTCCTAATCAGCACACGGCCGTCGCTGGCACTGGGGCAGGTCCATCTTTCGTCAGCGCGGTATCGGTCGTTGTCTGGTCGGGCGCACTTTCAAATACGTGACCCGCCAGTTACGCCGCTGCGTTTCCTACAACCGCCACTGCAGCATGAGGGCGCTACCACGAACGATTTCGCCTTTACCAATAAGATGCAAACATTTCCTCTCCTGAACTCCATCGGCGAGTATAATTAAGTTCGAACATTCAAACACCGGCCCCAATTTTGTGTGTTTTCCAGTTCAATAACATGTACACATTTTAATAGTGGCCAGGGCTCGTCATTTAGCGAATAGTCATAGCACTGAAAACTGTCCGAATTGTAACTAATTTGTATCGATAAATATTTCAACCATCAGATCCACGATTAGCCTCTGACGCTGCTACTTTAGCGAGAGCGTAATGTATTATGAACTGTTGCGCGATCGATAGCTCACGCCACGTCCCTGGAACAGAATATGTGGCTTGAAGCCGCGTGGAGTGGCCGCGCGGTTAGAGGCACCATGTCACGAATTGTGCGGCCCTCCCACCGGAGGTTCGAGTCCTCCCTCGGACCTGGTTGTGTGTGTTGTTCTTAGCATTAGTTGGTTTAAGTATTGTGTAAGTCTAGAGACCGATGACTTCAGCCGTTTGGTCTCTTAGGAATCCACACACATTAACATTATGGTTTGAAGATGGCGTGGCAAGTTTGGCGCTAGTGCCGCTGAGACTGTTTTCCCGGCAGAGGCAGTGTGTGAAGCAGTAAAGACAGCGCAGGTCTGTGGGACAAGGGGCTGTTTTTCTACTGCCCGTGTGACTTCCAAGTTGGTGTGGTTGCGCGTCTTCTGGGCACGAGTGATCTGCATCGGAAACGGAATCAACACATTATTTCTTTGGTCGACCAGGTCGGGAGGTGAGCGGCGAGTCATCGTCTGGTGGCTCCAAGTTTTTCCACTGTTTGTCATCGCACAACTGGTTTGCATGCTTGATGAGCTAGTTTTAGTTCGTTCCCTCGGTGCCGAAACCACTTGGCATTCGCAAAGACTGATCTTGCTCTGAGCCTGATAATTGTGACTGGTTCGTTTCCTGCACTTGTTTGTGCCCTGCTGCATCTTTATTCGACTGGGTTCACACTTCTGTTCACGAGTCTGTCCAAGCAATCTGAGAAGCGTGTTGCTTGCATCAGAACATGATAGCTTCCATATGATAATTTTCATAGAGTTTTTATTTGATGGTGCTTTTTACATTATTGCTTTGATGTTTAATGCGTCATTATTTAGGACTTCCAGTTAGTTTTTCTATCATATTATGCATTGAATCACCAAGTCGCTTTCTTTATTTATTAGGAGCCCTCGAACTTGTGTGCCTTAATGGGATAAATGATCTTGCATGTATTTTGGTGGGCTACACTTCCAAGCTTGTGTTCACATAGGTGAGGTTCATCAGCCTACCGTTCGCGTCTTCCTTCCACCTATGTTTTCCGTCTTGCGCGACGGTTTTTCGCCGTTTCGGCTTCGTGGCATGATTTGCAGCTGAATGTCGATTGAACGCTGAACATCTCCACTATCAGGTGTAAGTAGGGGTGGTTGCTTTGGCCAATTACCTTAATATCTTTCAGCAATTTTTCACAACTGTTTTGTCCACAATTCCAGCTTGTAATCTGATGACTTACGTCTTTACTCGTTTTACTTAAAACTTACTTTTCTGTTCACCAGGATACCTTTGTATGCTCGCCCCTTGGAGCGCGTTCCCAGTGGTTGCTTAGAAAAGAACTGAGGTGAGCAATGAATGGGGCCTGCCCTAAGTAATTCGGGTCCGTTCGCCTGGACCATATTGACCAACGTGTGGTAGTTTCATTTCAGGGAGCTCTAATAGATTTTGTTCCCTTTCGATAAGCCCATTTTAGGAAAACCTCAATTATGTATTTTATTTTAGTCAAACACATTCAAAAAATGTTTGTGGACTACCTGCCTGAAGACTGTTTTCTCAGAACCTTTGAAAAGATTGTTATGTAGCTTCAGTTGCTGAAATATTATCTTACTTCATTATCAAAATTAGCTATAAATATTTCAACATTTATAACTAGAGGCATACGAGATTTCTGTATGTTTGGAAGCAGAACAACCTCTGTTGTAAATTTAATTTCCATACTTCATATTCCCATGAATGGCTTTTGGTAAATTGAGAGCATGCATTCGAATGAACTCCATAATCTCTCATTATTTCCTCTTACTGAAATATATGATAAACAGTTGCTCGATCATCAGTAACTGCTTTAAATTAATTTTAATTAACATGTCAGGTTCCTGTTGGCCTAATTAATAGTTATTTTGCTGCCCAGAGTTAATAAAATTCCCCGTAAGTATGATGGTCAACCCTTATTTGACCCGGTCCTCCCATTCTCAGACAACCTTACGACAGTAGTGAACACCACGTTATTTTTTCTATTTTGTATTACACTCCTGGAAATGGAAAAAAGAACACATTGACACCGGTGTGTCAGACCCACCATACTTGCTCCGGACACTGCGAGAGGGCTGTACAAGCAATGATCACACGCACGGCACAGCGGACACACCAGGAACCACGGTGTTGGCCGTCGAATGGCGCTAGCTGCGCAGCATTTGTGCACCGCCGCCGTCAGTGTCAGCCAGTTTGCCGTGGCATACGGAGCTCCATCGCAGTCTTTAACACTGGTAGCATGCCGCGACAGCGTGGACGTGAACCGTATGTGCAGTTGACGGACTTTGAGCGAGGGCGTATAGTGGGCATGCGGGAGGCCGGGTGGACGTACCGCCGAATTGCTCAACACGTGGGGCGTGAGGTCTCCACAGTACATCGATGTTGTCGCCAGTGGTCGGCGGAAGGTGCACGTGCCCGTCGACCTAGGACCGGACCGCAGCGACGCACGGATGCACGGCAAGACCGTAGGATCCTACGCAGTGCCGTAGGGGACCGCACCGCCGCTTCCCAGCAAATTAGGGACACTGTTGCTCCTGGGGTATCGGCGAGGACCATTCGCAACCGTCTCCATGAAGCTGGGCTACGGTCCCGCACACCGTTAGGCCGTCTTCCGCTCACGCCCCAACATCGTGCAGCCCGCCTCCAGTGGCGTCGCGACAGGCGTGAATGGAGGGACGAATGGAGACGTGTCGTCTTCAGCGATGAGAGTCGCTTCTGCCTTGGTGCCAATGATGGTCGTATGCGTGTTTGGTGCCGTACAGGTGAGCGCCACAATCAGGACTGCATACGACCGAGGCACACAGGGCCAACACCCGGCATCATGGTGTGGGGAGCGATCTCCTACACTGGCCGTACACCACTGGTGATCGTCAAGGGGACACTGAATAGTGCGCGGTACATCCAAACCGTCATCGAACCCATCGTTCTACCATTCCTAGACCGGCAAGGGAACTTGCTGTTCCAACAGGACAATGCACGTCCGCATGTATCCCGTGCCACCCAACGTGCTCTAGAAGGTGTAAGTCAACTACCCTGGCCAGCAAGATCTCCGGATCTGTCCCCCATTGAGCATGTTTGGGACTGGATGAAGCGTCGTCTCACGCGGTCTGCACGTCCAGCACGAACGCTGGTCCAACTGAGGCGCCAGGTGGAAATGGCATGGCAAGCCGTTCCACAGGACTACATCCAGCATCTCTACGATCGTCTCCATGGGAGAATAGCAGCCTGCATTGCTGCGAAAGGTGGATATACACTGTACTAGTGCCGACATTGTGCATGCTCTGTTGCCTGTGTCTATGTGCCTGTGGTTCTGTCAGTGTGATCATGTGATGTATCTGACCCCAGGAATGTGTCAATAAAGTTTCCCCTTCCTGGGACAATGAATTCATGGTGTTCTTATTTCAATTTCCAGGAGTGTAGATATACAATAAATTAATATTTGAATTCTCTGATCATGCATGGCTTTTGTTCCGCTCGCCTATATCCACTAAAGAGCCACACAGTGTCCAAGGGACATGAAAGTCAGAAAACACAAGAGACATCCACCCTGCCATCCAATGAGCTCTCGCTTGAACCCACTGAGGTCGCAAATGGTAGTGGTCAGTGGAATGCACGCCACAGGGCGTCTGGCTCGAGTCTGCACTTGAAGTAACCGATTTGTAGCGGTTCGTTGCGTGATGCCAACCGTTGATCGTATTGTTGCTGGAGATAGCACTACGATTCGTCAAAGCCATACACCAAACACCATAGTCTTCCCTCTCGGTAGTGCCACGTGTTCGTCTATAGCCTGGTCTTCCTCCGACCGTACATTCTCATGACCACCGCTGCCTGTAGTCCCGTAAAGTGGCTACATCCCTAACAAGTTTCTTTTTGCAATATCGCAGAAGGAAAATCCAGCTTCTCATACCCTATTACACGACCTAGCTCAAACTCAGTAAGGTGTTATAGGTGTCTTTATAACCTCAAATGCATTCCTGATTAACGTCAACTCACCAAGTCAAATCTCAAAGGTAACTAACGCTCACAACCGTTACAAGCTTGTTTAAAGCAAATACGATGCTACTAGCGCCATTCTTATGCGACTGTCGCGACATTTGAATAGACATTATGTTCCAGGTGTAGAAACAGTTTACAAACTTTCGTTTGTGTCACACAATTCTTTCTTCGTGATGCGATTTTTTTCTGTCAGTATATTTGCTATTCTCTGTGTTGATTCGTTTTTGTATGTTCAAGCGTACCAATTCTCTTTCTTACACCATCTAATGAATGTTCCTGTTCTCCATGCATGTGTGTACTGTAGTGTGTGTTGTTTGTGGTTCAAAATGGTTCAAATGGCTCTAAGCTCTATGGGACTTAACAGCTGAGGTCATCGGTCCCCTAAACTTAGAACTAACCTGAGGACATCACACACACCCATGCGCGAGGTAGGATTCGAACCTGCGACCGTAGCAGCAGCGCGGCTCCGGACTGGAGCGCCTAGAACCGCACGGCCACCGCGGCCGGCCGTTGTTTGTGGAATTTTGTGGTGTTTGTATCATCTGTTTGTTTTCATTTCCCTCGATTTTTATTTTGTCTCTATACCTGAATTTTAGTATTATGTAGGTTATATATCCATTGCTTTTCGGTATGGTCTGCGTTGTTTCTAGTTTTTTTTCATAGTTTTCTCTGCTGAATAGTTTGTTAGTCTATGGATAATGCGTTGGAAAGTTGCTAGTTGGTGGTTTCGTGGGTGGTTTGATGTGGCATGTATAATTGTCACTGTTGATGTTGGCTTTCGGCAAATATCGGGCGCTTATTGTCATCTCTCTTTATTTCTGTATCCGAGATCTTAATTTGTTTTGTATTCCTTCTTCTGTGGTGAACTCGATATTTCGATACATGATTTTTTATATCTGCATGAAGTTTATTTATTTTCTCAGTGGGTTCATATATCACAGTTGGATACCAGGAAACAACTTTGCATCCTTTCTTTGTGAGTCTTACGTCAGAGACTAAATTTCATATATGGTTGAAGAATATGTCTGCCTATTTTCCTGTGGTTTGGAATACCACTGGAAGGCCATCATTTTGTATGTAATATTCCTCTGTCAAATTGCAGGTAATTTGGAGATGTGATTTATTTAATTTGGTTACTACTGTGATTTCACCTCTGAGTACTTTGCTGTATGCCAGTAGGCTCTCTTCTATTAGTTTTATTGTGTCTGCTGTTGGTACTGATGTGTACATGTTGTCAGTGTGAGGGAAACTGTTTGTAGAATGTGTATGTTTTTTACTTGTGATAAAAGTTCATTTGTGTTTTCACTGTTCCGTTATTCTTCATTTTACAGTGTTGGGTTATGATTTTTTTACGTTTTTCGCAACATTGTATGATGGGAAATTCATGAAATTTATGACAGGTCTTTAGCCATATTTTATTTGTAAATTCTGGATTGGCTTCCGAATGTGGGTGCATTTGGTTTGTTTTGTGTGATGTGTTGTTTCTGTTTGTCTGTGAGTATCGTATATGTTTTATGTCTTTAAGACATTTTTTATGTGTCTAGGATATGCTCTTGGATTAGATTTCAGTTATGTTGCCTAAGGAGATGAATACTTTGGCTTTTTATGCATGTAGATTAGGGTGGTACAGGATGTCGGTTCTGTGATTCAATTCTACTTCCTTTTTTCGTACATCGGTGTCACCTGTGCTCTTTTTTTATCACAGAACTCTGAAACTGTGATATATTGTAGAGCTAATTCTGTCTCGTATTCCTGGCCCTTCGGCTTCATTGGGTTAGTGTTTCAAGATGCGTTGTTTCACTGTTTTTTACTCTTGTATTTCTGTTTCCCCCTCCTGTTCACAAGTGCCAGCGTGCACGCCGTTGCACGCACGCCTGTGGAACAGAAAGGAAGGAAACCAAATTATATTTGTGTGAATTTCGTGTCATTAACCGACCCCATTTATCCAACTGGGTAAAGCGTACTTCTTAACGTAGAGTCCTAACGGCTTGTTTACCTGGAGATTATTCTAATCATTAATAAAAACACACTGAAAATATCAGTGGTCTAGCCTGTATTCGATCCCACTACCTGCCTGTTTCCTGGGACTCGCTTTAACGTCTAGACCACCACGGGCGACCATTATAGAAATGAATGATAAACTTAATTAAATACTCGAGTGTCTTCTGTGATGCCTCGCACACGTCTAGTTTATATGTTCAGCTCATGAAACAAAATTCACAACATCGTCAATGTGGCGAATTTTAGCTCTATTCTCGCCTGACGATATTTCAAAGCAAAGTGCAGGTTGCACTGCGCCATTCAACGGTGGAAGCGAGGGGGTTAAGCTGTCTTTGCAGCACTCTTCGCAAATTAAATTGCAGAGTGTCGGCTTTTCTCCATTTCGTGCATTAACGCTTCGCCACCTGTTAGAGTCACACCAAGAAAGTCGTAGTCGTAATTACGTTTGGGCAGGATATAAAAGCTGACTTTACCCAAAGGCCGTACTGCACATCAAAGACTCGAACAACGTCTGCAAAATGCGGTTGCGTTGAAAACTGGCGTACTTTATAAATTCAGACGAAAGAAACTGTTGTTGGAGAATTGTCGGACCTTTCCTTTTCAGAATGTAATGCAAGACAGAGATTGTCTTCATTAAAATACCATTGAAAAGACACAAAACGGCTTCACAGAAAGTAACTACGTGCGGTCATGGCGTTCTCATTTGTCAATGCTACGTATTGTGTCACTGAGTCGTATTCAGAACCATTCCGTACTGGATTTTGAAAGGAAAGTTTCTTTTTCCGTTAGTAACTAAAGCAATTACAAACAAATTATTGCTTTTCAGAACAACTGAAAGTTCTGGTAAGTTTGCATAGATAATTTATAACAGTCAGGGTGCCTCACATAGAAATCTTCTACATTTACTACATGACGACTTTTCTAGCATTATTGGACGCATCTTAATTCGAGCGTTTATTTTACTTTCAAATTCCTTCGATTCTGTTCCGCCTTTTGAGTAACTATTAATGGCTCACATTGGCAATAGAAAACTGAGTACATCTGCAAACGTTCTGCAATGTTGCAATGGTTAAAAGTTGTTTTTACATTGCAAAATTTTCGCAAAACACACCCCTGGAACAAGAAATAGCTAAGTAATATATTGAGGTATTATGAGCGTTGGAGTTACCGTATGGTGTACGGTACACTGTTTCTGGAAGTCACTGTAGTAGACACAAACAAGTAAGTCAGATATGTTGGAGTGAGCTCTTGAAAAAATATCAGCCTAGAGCTGAAACGAAGAAACCACGATTTTCTACAATTTTACAATATGTAAAATAGTATTATCCTTAGACACCTGATTACTGAATCACAAACAGAGTAAGTAATGTCACAGAAATACCTGAGGGTAACAGTTTCCAGAGGTATAAAATGATACGACAAATTGTAGGCTGTTACAGACAAAGGAAGTGACTGGGTAATATTCATTAGTAGTAGGCAGGACAGTGAGTAACTGTAGTTTTTCTTTCAAACGGATTGTATACAACACACATGTACTCTCTATACTTCAGTATTTCTCAAGGCTATTGGCTCATAATGGGTTAGAATGATAGTAGATATCGAGAGTACAGAAAAGACTCTGCAAATAGAATCAAACTGCATTAGCTGGAGACAACACTACTAAATAAATATTGAAATGTGTAACAGTGTAAGGTAACCCTCATGCAGAGAAAAGAGCACTTTTTTCTTTATTTAATTTTGCTATTTCACTTACGTGAAGTGAATGTATCAGCGGTGCAGTACCTATGGAGTAAGGATAGAGATGTACGTTCCCACACTGGCTGGCAGAGGCGGTTGTCCATCCATTGCTACCAGAGCCTGTGGGATGAGGTGTCGATTCTGAAAGCCCTGGTGACGTCAGCAAAGAAATGGGTAGGGGAAGCACATTTATTCTGTCAGGAATCAAATAATTGTTACTAATAAATATTTGTCAACAACAGTTGTCCTTTGGCACCCCGATATTAGGAGAAGTCTACTGGTCATCAACACCATATTTCAGTAATTTTATAATGCCAGGAAACGTTAATATTAATAAGTAAATGAATAACTTTGGCATTACAGAGCATGTACGATCTTATACGTACTACACCGATTGAACACTCAAACCATAGGATGCATTTCCATCTAGTCATGCGGTAGACCATGCTCTCGTACTGGTAATGGTTAGCTTATAATTAGTGTGAACAAGTTCATTTTACAGTGCTTCACAAACAAACACTCCGTAATGGCATCCCACGTAATAATTATTTGAACAAGAACTTCTCCCCCCCCCACCCCCCACCCCTCATTACGTAAGACATAAACAGTAGTATTGAACTTTCTGAATCCGACGGTGCTAAAACGGCTCCATAAGGGAACAGAAAACACGAGAGCAACTCCACATAACCGACAGAAAGAATCCCCATGCGGTGTCTCACTAAGTAAGTTCAAGGACGGTCTGGCTTAATTATCGCGTCCCTGCTGGGAATTCCAAATGCAAGAACCCCCCACTCGTACTACAACTGAAAGACACTCTATGAAGGAAGCTGAATAGCAAGTAAGTTACAATGTCGTCCATACCAGAAGCATTGAAACAAGAGAGGGCCACTGTCAGAAGAAGTACATTGTCCAGAAGTCCTGTAAACACGGTTCTGCTGCGGTGGAGATAACGGGTTCTTCACGCCGTGATATTAAAATGGCGCGCAACTGAAATCGTACTCCACAGCTGAAGTACGCAGAACATTACGTTTCTCCTCGGCAAAATGTCTAAATCACACGCTTTTCGCCGTGAACTTAAGGCGGTAAATCAATAAAATAAGGCAATATCGCATCCAGCCGCCGTGAAATGGCGCTAATAATTAGACAAAGGCAAAGTCCTGAACTTGTAGCATGCGACTGCCATCTTTTTGGCAAGCTTAAAAAACGTCTGAGCCTGAAAGAAATTTTCCAACGATGAGGACGTTCATACAGCGATTCTAGCATGGCTCCGTCATCGGCGGATTTCTATCGGCGAGGAATTGTCCGACCGGTGCAGCGTTCCGACCGTTGTTCCCAGAGACTTGGTAAAAACTTTGTCGTCTACCTGTGACACTGACGTGCAGTACTGCATTCACCAAAAGTTACTTGTCCTGTCGTAATAAAGTGTAGCTTTGTTAAGTTACATTTTATCTCTCCTCTATAGTCTGCGAAAAAAAAAATGCTTCATAAACTGTTGTTTGAAGCAAAAGTACCAGTATACGAGGGTTGTCCAGGAAGTAACTTCCGATCGGTCTAGAAATGGACACCACAGTGAAAATCCGATGAAGCTTTGTACAGGTGTGTTGGATAGTGTCTCTAGTATGCACGTCGATCACATCAAGACGCTCTTTTCAGTTGTGAGCGCACTGTGAGCGAGTAAAGGTGCCTAGAACAACAATGTCTCCCGCCAAGTAGGAGGGCCCGCTGAGAGGCTTCGCCTTAGTGAATGCAGCCCACCTAACACATCTGCCACACTCTTCCTTCTTCATGGCAATTTTCAGCCGCACTCTTCAGGGGCAGTGAAGACGCTCCTGCAGCCTTTACGATTGGAAGTGTTCGATCACCCACAACATGCCCCAGTTGGCTCGTCCTGATTATCATCTCTGTTCACATGAAACGCTGGATACGAAGACAACACTTGGACGCCTTTTTTTTTCTTCCGTTCATTGGTAAGGTCACAGACCGCATTGGGAAAGTCTTAGGCAAGTATGGGGTGGAAACTATTTTCAGACCCAAAAGAAAAATAAAAGAATTTTTAAGGTCGGCAAAAGATGCACGAGACCCTTTGGCTACACCGGGGGTATATAAAATGCCTTGTAGTTGTGGACAGGTTTACATCGGTACCACAAAGAGAAGTGTGAACACCCGTCTCGTTGAACATAAGAGGAATTGCCGCCTGGGTCACACGGATAAATCGGCCGTAGCGGAACATGTTTACCAGGAAGGTGATCATGAAATAAAATTCAGCGAGACGAGCGTCATATCAAAAACCTCGCATTATTATGCACGCTTGTATAGAGAGGCTATCGAGATTGATAAACATCGTAATAATTTTAACAGGAAAGACGAAGGTGTTAAACTGGACAAAATTTGGATGTCAGCGTCGCACCGCAAGCGTGACGATCGATTACTTTCAATCCAGAATGTTGGCGTTACCAGAGACAATCTCATAGCCGACGCCACGTGATCGACTGTGGCGCCCTCTGTACTGCCTATATAATCAGCGCTTCGTCGAGTTCTCTTCGCAGTTCGCCGCTTTACCTCCGAGGATGTCTCCTGCAGTCGCAGACGGGCCGTCAGGAGAGTGTTTTATACTTCGACCACGGCCTATCAGCCCGGAAGTTTTAAGTGAAGACAATACCGGCCGTGAAAGCTTACATTGTATGATCAAACGCCTTTACGGGGAGGATATGTCAGCATCGGTTCGACGATTTGAAGGAATGCGCAAGAACAAAGCACAACAACTGTGTACCCTCACCTTCCTGTTACGCTGCGGGGACACTTCGACGGTTCCGAAATTTCTGAAGGTGAAGAGGGTGTTTCGCTCGGCCCAGGCACATCGTATTTACAACCGTATGGAGTCTGCAATGCTACGTGATAGGATTCATCAGACGCGGCGAACACTGGCAGTAACCAGCAGTAAACTTTTTCATCTCCACTTGTTTCTTAGTAATACTATGCAGTGTGGTGATTGGAATAAGATTGACGGTCTAACATTCAGAACTATGGAAGTTAGTGCAGAAATGTCAGCAAATAGGCAGAAGAAGAAGTTCAATAACTTACAGAACAACATTTCTGGCGGTTCAGTTGAGGACAATTCTCGAACTGTTATTAACCTGTCTGATAAAGATTTGTCAAAAGTTGAAATTTCTATACTAGCGAAAGGAGGTAATTTTGCTGTGACGCCCCAAAACGTACCCACAGAGGATATTGTAGCAAATATTGAGGCCGGTATCCGTCAGCTGCCACAGCAGTCCGCTGACGTAATTAGGATTTTACGTACGTGTAAGCCACCTAAGAGTAATTTGTTGCAGGCTCAAAGGAAGGCGCTGAGGGATATAAATGGAGATAAAAACATTATTGTTCTTAATGCAGATAAGGGTAATGCCACCGTCATACTGAACAGTGAGGACTATCATGGAAAAATCAATGACATTTTGGTTCCCTCCAATTACAAAAAACTCCAGAAAGATCCGACTATGAAGATTTTAAGAATGACAAATCGACTGGTGAAAGCGTCTTCATTTGGCTCCGACGATAAGAAGCTGCTTTGTAAAACAGAAGCATATCCACCTAGACTTTATGGCTCACCCAAAGTTCATAAACCTGGGATTCCGTTGAGGCCAATTGTCAGCGCTATAGGCGGACCAACACACGAGTTAGCTAGACACCTTGCCTCAATGCTGCAGCCTTATGTTGGTAGGACGGACAGTCATATTAAAAATTCAGCTCATTTCATTGACTAGTTAAAGGAAATGAGCGTGGGCCCGGATGATATCCTCGTCAGTTTTGACGGTGTGTCGTTATTTACCATGATTCCGGTAAACGAAGCTATCTTATGCATAGCGGATATTTTTCCTACCGATATTGTGGCATTATTCCGACACTTCCTCACCACAACCTACTTTCAATATAATAATAACTTTTATGAACAGATTGACGGGGTGGCAATGGGCAGTCCTCTCGGTCCTGCTGTGGCTAACTTATTTATGGAGACTTTTGAACAACGGGCGTTGCAGACTGCCAGTAAGACACCAGCCAGTTGGTATCACTACGTCGATGACACGTTCGTATTATGGACACACGAAGCAGAGGAGTTGGATGCCTTCCTGACACATTCAAACAGCATTAATCCGAAAATCCAACTCACTATGGAGACGGAAAGGAATGAGCAATTGAACTTCCTGGATGTGTCTGTGATTAAACGACGGGACGGAACGTTGGGCCATAAGGTGCATAGAAAGCCCACACATACTGATCGTTATCTACACAAAGATTCAAACCACCACCCTAGACAAAAAAGAGGTGTAATGTAAACTTTGGTAGACAGGGCGTACAAACTTTGTGAACCTGTTTATTTAAAAGATGAGATTGAACATCTACGGTCAACGTTCGTGAAGAATGGCTATTCTAGCAAGGATATAGATCGAGCACTTCGCTCTAGGCAGAGAGTCAGGAGTAACGACGAACAACAGTCGTCCAAGGGCAAAGTTTTTCTTCCGTTCATTAGTAAGGTCACAGACCGCATTGGGAAAGATTTAGGCAAGTATGGGGTGGAAACTATTTTCAGACCCACCAGAAAAATAAAAGAATTTTTAAGGTCGGCAAAATATGCACGAGACCCTTTAGCTACACCGGGGGCATATAAAATTCCTTGTAGTTGTGGACAGGTTTACATCGGTACCACAAAGAGAAGTGTGAACACCCGTCTTGTTGAACATAAGAGGAATTGCCGCCTGGGTCACACGGATAAATCGGCCGTAGCGGAAAATGTTTACCAGGAAGGTGATCATGAAATAAAATTCAGCGAGACGAGCGTCATATCAAAAACCTCGCATTATTATGCACGCTTGTATAGAGAGGCTATCGAGATTGATAAACATCTTAATAATTTTAACAGGAAAGACGAAGGTGTTAAACTGGATAATATTTGGATGTTAGCGTTGCACCGCAAGGGTGACGATCGATTATTTTCAATCGAGAATGTTGGCATTACCAGAGACAATCTCATAGCCGACGCCACGTGATCGACTGTGGCGCCCTCTGTACTGCCTATATAATCAGCGCTTCGTCGAGTTCTCTTCGCAGTTCACCGCTTTACCTCCGAGGATGTCTCCCGCAGTCGGAGACGAAACGTCAGGAGAGTGTTTTATACTTAGACCACGGCCTATCGGCCCGGAAGTTTTAAGTGAAGACAATACCGGACGTGAAAGCTTACATTGTATGATCAGAATGTTTCTAATTTTCACTGTGGTTTCCATTTAGCGACCGATCGGAACTTACTTTCTGGACAACCTTCGTATTTCCGACTCATTGAGGCAGTGTAGAAAAATTTTGACAAGTAGAATTTTGAACAGAGATAGACATGTAATTATTCCTCCAGAACATTATCGGTGAATGTAAGGTGAGGACTTCCATATTCGTAATATATGTAATGAGACAGAATCAATCTAACATTACTTCTACCCAGAAATGACCGTCTACATAACACAAGGTGGATGGTAAACGCACCCGATCATTCAAACTGAAGCAGAATTCGACCAAATTAGAAGTGTAGAAATCCTAGTAAATTTTTAATGAACTAGACGTCAGATGGTAGTATGTAATATTTGTTTAACTAAAAGCATAAAATTTTTACAGTTTCTAGAATTCACTCAGTGTTACACTCACTCAGACTGAAACGCTTACTGATATTCACCAAAACGGGTAAGTAAGTTCCAACCACAGTCAGAAAGTCCGATGGAGAAACACTTAGCTGTGTAAAGCAGAATGTAATACCACTTTGTCCGTCGATAAAACACATTTAAAAAGTGTAATCTTATGAAGAACTAATGCTCTAGGTGTTTTCGTAAAAAAATGTAAGCAGTAGAAAATGCGTTGTTGGCAGCATACTCATTGGTTGAAGAATTACTATCCGTAGTTTTGGATGGAGACCAGTCGTAATCCGTACAGGACCTGCTGACTGCTAGCTTCTCTACACTTAACCAACACTTTTAGCCATTTTCAGATTATTAAATTTTGTATTATTTTCTTGGATATTAGTTTATAACGTGAATAACATCAGTACGTTTTTTTTATAGCTCAAAACAAGAGCCGAGTATGAAAATACTGCGGAGTATCAGAATAGTACGCTTGCTAAACATTCAACTCACTGCCCGTACGTCGCAGATTTATTTAACATGTCTCTCAACTATTCTAATGTCACACCTTTTTACATTATTAGTTTTTGGGACAATAATGTTTAGTGTGAATCACTTTAACACATATGTGCAATAGGTTCACAGCCCACACTACTCATCGAAAAGACAGTCTCTAATGTTGCGCTTTTCCCTCGCTTATTCAAGACTATAATTAATCTTTCCACATCCTTCCAGGCTGTTTTATTAGCGCTTCACTTAGCGACTTATCCATCCATTAAAAAGCTCGTCTCTATCGCTAAATATCACACTAATTGTAATCTTTTATACTTTTAACATGAACATATAGTTTTACACACAGAGAAATATTTTGTTCAGAAGTAACATATTAGTAAGTATGTGAGAAGACAACTGCAGAAAATGGGAAACATTGCACTGCCTGCTCAGAAAACTCAAGCACCCATAGGACATGGTCAAATGCTGAAGTAACTTCGTGAACTCATACAACATCGACAGGTATGTATTTGATTATACTGGTTGAGTCACTAACTATTGCCACCTAGAATAACTCCGAAACTTGATAGTAGGTGAAAATTTGTGGGGCAAATGTTGCATGGGACAACGGGGGCCATAATATGACATTGGTTATTTGTTGCTAGGTGGGATCGCGTCAGATATATGGACATCTTTGTTTTTTTTTAAATGGGGTGCTATAGTTTGGTACTTATTTCCTGTTAGTGGCTATCGAGACGAATCCAATGATGTGTAACATTAAGGTCTTTGAAGATAAACGAAGGTCAAAACGGTGGCATGTACTCCATTTACTGAAGGTGTTCGAAGTGATGACCATTGGTATCAATGCAGTGCTGCAATCTTCTTATCATAGATTGAGTGGTATTCCTTATCACTTCGGCACTTATCGAAGCACATGCTGACACTTCTCCCTCGTATATCGAGCAAATAGTAAATATGCGCCGAATATGGCGTAGCCATCCAACGCGCCAATGACATGTAAACACCATTCGACGGTTTCGCAGTACAACACTAACGGGAACGGTAAGCCTAGTATCGTCAAATCAAGCGAATGTGAATGATGAATTCCTTCGAACAAGAAGTCGATATGCTTTTCATTTATGGAGAATGCCAACGAAATTCAGTGAGAGCTAGAGACTTATACTCTGAAAGATATCCTCAACGTACTCACTCTACACGTCGTAGATTTAAGTATATATATGACAAATTGAGAACAACTGGATCATTAACGCATCGGAAACAGATCCGGCAAAGGTAGGTTACTAATGAGAAAACGTAAATTGGTACTTTTGCCACTGTTGTTCGAGATCCTTGTGTTAGTTCGCCTCAAATCGCAAGATAATCTGGCATGAGCCAGAGTAGCGTGTTCTTCAGCGGCATAAATATCATCCTTACCATATCAGTCCCCACCAAGAATCAACTGGAACTGATTGTATGCATCGCATTACATTCTGCCGATGGGTTCAACTTCAGATTCAGAGGGATGACACATTCATTAATTTGATTTTATTTACTGACGAGGCTACATTCACGAACCATGGAAATGTTAACTTGCTTAATACACATTATTGGACAACTGAAAATCCAAGTTGGCTGCCGCAAGTTACACAATAAAAACCGTGGTCGGTGAATGTATGATGTGGGATTCTGGAGGACAGAATTATAGGCCCCTATTTCATCGAAGGAAATCGTAATGGTAGAAAGCACACCACATTCCTGCAAGAAACGATAGGTCTGTTATTGGAAGAAATACCTTCAGGAACAAGGAAAAGAATGTGGTATCTACACGATGGGTGTTCGACACATTTTTCGCTGACGGTTGGAATTGAGTTGCAGAGACAATTCCCAAATCGTTGCATTGGAAACGGAGGAGATATAACGTGGCCGGCTCGTTTGCCGGACTTGATGCCTCTGGATTGTTTCTCGTAGGGATTTCTAAAAGACATTGTTTATAAAGACACCTGACGTTATGTGAGAGAGAATTATCAGAGTCTGTGCTTCGATAAGTGCCGATGTGTTAAGGAATACCACTCAATCCATAATGAGAAGATAATAGCACTGCATTGATACCAATGTTCATCACTTCGAACACCTTCTGTAAATGGACGTTGATGCTAACTTTGTGACCTTCGATGATTTCAAAGACCTTACTGTTACACATCATTAGATTCGTCTCGATAGCCGCTACCAGAAAATAAGTACATTTAAAAAAACAAAGTTGGCCTTCATATCTATGAAGCGACCCCACCTAGGAACAAAAAACCAATGCAACATTTGTCCTACAAACTTTTCAGCTCCTATCATACTTTCGGAGCTAATCTTGGTGGCAATAGTTAGTGACTCACCCCGTAGTTGTAATTATCTGTGACGGGTAGAACGGTCACCGGAGTGTACTATTGTTGTTCGCGTTCAGTTTTGCTGTTAGGCCTGGTAAGCTACCTAAGGAGCGTGGACGACGTCAGGTTCGACATCACTATAAAGGACACAGAGATGCTGCGTACTCTTGCGAGGGAACGTTATCAAAAGCTGACAGCGTTTCAAAGTAGCATCATTCAGGATAGCAATTTGGGCAGTTGGTCAGTTCGACCAGTACCCAGATATGTGACGCACTGAGATGCGATAGCCGGCCGCGGTGGTCTCGCGGTTCTAGGCGCTCAGTCCGGAACCGCGTGACTGCTACGGTCGCAGGTTCGAATCCTGTCTCGTGCATGGATGTGTGTGGTGTCCTTAGGTTAGTTAGGTTTAAGTAGTTCTTAGTTCTAGGGGACTGATGACCATAGATGTTAAGTCCCATAGTGCTCAGAGCCATTTGAACCATTTTTTTTTTTTTTTTTTAGATGCGATAGTAGGACGATGTTGGACTGCATGTGAACGTGAGGGCAGGAACACTAGTTGCCACAGTTCGTATGGACCACGTCTGGCCACCACAAGGGGGGATCGACCGCTGTTCGAGACCAAGTAGAAGACTTATTCAACATTCTGTATCATGCTGCATCACTGCCCAGAGTCTAGTAGCAGGTGGACTACGGAATTAGAGCACCAGGCGCAGGGCGCCGTTAACATCACAAACAAAAGGCTGCTATTGAAGTGCTACTATGATCCATAAACAGGAACTGCTGATAAATGTCATCACATTATAGTCAGCATAGAATCTCGATTCTGCACTACCCTGGATGACTATCGTTGGCAAGTTTTGCGGCAACTTGGAATACGTCCCGTTGTTCCACTGTTTTGGAGAGGCTGAGTGGTTATTCTCATGGCGTCAGGATGTAGCGAGACATCGGATATGAGTTCAGGTCTAGGCTGGTAGTAATAGAGAGCGCTTTAACGACACAGTGGTATGTCACGGACTTGATATTCCCTCACATGTTACTTTCCTTGCGACAGTATCGTGTTGTCATTTTCCAACATGACAATGCTCATCAACAAGGTCTACAGATATGTCCATAATAAACACGTATGGGATCAGCTCAAATATCAACTCCGTTCAAGTACAAGTACCCAGGACATTAACGACCAGTTGCAACGATTTTGGGCCAGCTTGCCCGAGGGGAGGGTACAACGGATTTATAAAACCTTTCCAACCGATTGAGTGCTTGCTTCCAGCTCAAAGGGTGTAATGTCATACTGATGACTGGCCTCTGTTGTATCGGCTGTTGTGAGAGTCGGCACCGACACAAACAAGGAAGTAGAGAATCTTCGATGGGCCGTGGCAGGAATCCAGAATGATCTGGCGGTCAATAGAACTTTATTTCTAAAAAGAAAAGAAACTCAACTTATGAAGTGGCTTGATGTGCTTCATGGGCCTCCCACATGCCATCATTTCTACACACTAATATTACTCGCAGAACGAAGGCTAAGTATCATCTTCCTATTCCTCATTACTGAATCTCTCCAAGTCCACGACCGAACTCGGCCCCGATCAGTGTTGACAAGAGGCACTGAACTCTGTCTTCCTGGAGGTGTGGTGCTGCCAGCTGTTCCCACTGGCGCGATGATCAGTGCCTTCTTGATGCCCTTTGGCGGCGCTACGCTGGTCAGTGTGCAGTAAATGCTTTAGGTTTGCGCAGCGTCATACTGCAATATTCTTAGTGAATTGCACTCGATGTAATCACTAAAGCTACATCATACTCGCTCTCAACCCGTGAAGCTTCTTTTCGTTTCTGGGTGAATCACTTGTTTAGTTAGATAGTGTAATTCCACAGACGACACTTACAGAATGGATGTACACAACCTACACTATCTTAATTGTGTCTCCAGTGTGAGGTAAAAGGGATATATATATATATATATATATATATATATTACAGTGTGGTTATATCTTCACCAGTATCATGCAATGTCCGGTTGTGTCCCTCGGGTCACGGAAATTCGCAGTGGACACTGGTGTGAAAATTTTTTTAAAGGCATCAGTCTCTAAACACAGTTGTCCCTTATCTTTCCCAGTATCTCTCTAATCTACTCATTCCTACATCACTGTCACGGCCAGTGTCCTCCACAACGTGTCTGGCATACTCTTGTCCTGATCTATTTCCACTATTGGTCGCCTTTGCTGCTCTTTCCATCGCCGAATTAACCTCTCCTGCACACAGTAGCGGCCTTCTCCATGCAGCTTCTTCTGCTGAGGTTTTTCATCGACGTCTCACCACGTTACAACTGCACCCAACTTCTTTCTTCCGGCTGACCGATGCTCATAGTTTCTCTTCCACACAATGCTGCGTTTGCGAACGCCTTTACAATTCTTTACCAGTGTCCAAACCCGGTTGTAACGGTTGGGCTTAACAGCTGTTTGTTTAACCTTTAAATCTAAAGTGGGTGGAAGGGCTGACCCAATCAAGTGAACATTTCTGTTCCAATGGGTTTATTCGCTTCCCTAAAACAATCTCACACAAAATTTGATAGGCGCCACTAGGGCAAAATATTTAAGAAACTTTCATTACATAAAAATCATAAACAAGTTAATACATCATCTCCCACGATCTCCCACCATAATTCACAGAACCCACTAAGGGCAATTTAATCATCACTTTAACAAACAATTCTAGTTAAGACACATTATTTAAGACCCTTCCAATTTCAAACTCTGCCGTGCATGTAAAACAACAGTTGACACACAGTCTCAACTTTAACACGAATACTTAAAAACATATTTATTAAACGTAAGCTGGGCAATGTTGCAGAGCGAACGACGCAATTATTCAAATGCCCATTGACTCCTAAGATGGACCTTTAGGGCATAGAAAGTTACAACTTTTCACAATCATAAATGTGTAACGACAGAAGTAAAGCCCAAGCTTTTAAGGTCGAAGTTTAACCCCGAACGGTGGAACCGTCTGAGGGAAGTAATACGTAACTTCGAACCAAGACGTGGCTCCGTTTGCAACCCCACGTGGAGTAGGCCACCAAAGTGTGAAACAATCAAACGCTACCAAAGAGGAACACACGAGCTCAGGCGAAGTCCACCGCCCGTAAGCCAAACTTGTAATCTAAAGGGAAGCCCTGCGCATCGGTTGCCCGCTGCCACAGCTCACTGAAACACAGACCACACCAGACAGGCGGCAGAAAAACTTTTCTTAACTTTAACATTTAAGATTGGCCAGTAAATTGACTCTATTAAATGACGGCTAAACAAGAACTAATTTCACTCGCAAGAGCTTCCTTTACGTGAAACAGTACTTGATAAACAAACACTATGAGTAGGAAATGAACTGGCTCACGGGAACCTACACTCCGTAGAACTTAATGAAACATCTGCAAATACATCAATATTATGCGGAATCAGAGCACACGGTTAGTAAGGAGCCTCAAATGAAATCGAATAAACATACATCTCACGCCTTGCAACGTCTTACTGTACCACGAGCGATCCCAATCACACTTAATTAGCGTACTTAACTGCGTATCTTGATGCTGGGACGATTATGCGAAGATGTCAGATCATCACTTCGCAAGACCATTACAACGAGTCCCAAGGAAGCTGGCACATCCACAGTTCACGAGGTTGCCGGAGAATGCACAGCGCCGGCCAACTCCCGCCGCCGACTCCAGTACAACCACGTGACAACCACCGCCCGGCCTCAGCCTGGCCGTCTTCGCTTCTGTCCGCGCACTTCCGCGTTCCGTTCACAAAGCGTTATGTCGTCCTCCTCTACTCGCGGTCGGCACTCCCTTATATCTCGAGCCAACCCAAGCCCAAAGACTGCACTAAAAAATTGATCGTACTCCTGTCAGAGGTACTACTGGCGCCAGTCCCGCCACGGCTCACCAGTAGTGCTCTTTTACTAAAGATTTCTTCGCCTGTACCATCCTACTGATGTCTTATTTGCTTCTGCTTCCCTGCGTAGTCTTCCTTCCTAAATAAGTTACTTTCTTCACTTCTTCCACACCGTTGTGGTTGCTAATTTCGATATTAATCGAATAAGGCTCTACTGCGGACTACTTTTCAACAACTTTGTCTATGCTTTGTTTTTCGTTAACATACAATCCCTGCTAAGAGTAATGGTCACTTCACTCAACAGACTTCCTATGGCCCTTTCCCGAAGGGCTACATGGTTAAATATTAACACACACATATGCTTCCGGTTCTCTTATATTCCTCTTCATAAACTTCCTTTCACTTCCTTCTTTGCTCCTTCGTCGTACATTTCTGGATCAGACCTTCTTCATCTGTCTTTCTCATCGTTTAATTTCTATCACTGTCTCTTGGGTTTTCCAGATATAGCATATACACTGAAGGACCAAAGAAACTAATACACCTGTCTAATACTGTGTGGGACCCCGCGAGCGCGCAAAAGTGCCGGAAAACGACGTGTCATGGACTCGACTAATGTCCGAAGTAGTACTGGAGCTAATTTACAGGAAACGAGACTCGTCCGTCTAGGCAACATGTTTCCAGTCGTCAACAGTCCACTGTCGTTGTTGACGATCCCAGGTAAGGGGTAAAGCTTTGAGTCGTGTAGTCATGAAGGATACACAAGTCTGATGTAGTACTGGAGCTAGTTTACAGGCGGTCCATAGATCCGTTAAAGTACGAGGGGGTGGGGATCTCTCCTGTACAACACGTTGCAAGGCATCCGAGATATGCGTAATAAAATTCATGTAGGGGGAGTTCGATGGCCTGCGGATGTGTTTAAATTCAGAAGTGTGTTCCTGGAACCACTCTGTATGAATTATGGACGTGTGAGGTGTCACATTGTCCTGCTGGAATGCGTAATGGATATGTATGGATGCAGGTGATCTGACAAGATGCTTACTTACGTGTTACCTGTCAGAGTCGTACCTAGATGTAGCAGGGGTCCCACATCACTCCAACTGCATACGTCCCATACCATTGCAGAGCCACCACCAGCTTAAACAGTCCCTTCCTGACATACAGGGTCCATGGACTCAAGAAATTGTTTCCATAGCCGTACACAACCACCCGCTAGATACAATTTTAAACGAGATCGTCCGTCCAGGAAATATGTTTCCAGTCATCAACAGTCCACTGTCGGTTTTGACGATCCCACGTAAGGCGTAAAGCTGTGTCGTGCAGTCATGAAGGGTACACAAGTGGGTCTTCGGCTCCGAAAGCCAATATCAATGAATTCGGATGCTGACACTTGTTGATGGCCTAGCATTGAAATCTCCCGGAAGGGTTGCATTTCTTTCACATTCAACGATTCTCTTCAGTCGTCGTTGGTCCAGTTCTTGCAGGATCTTTTTCCGGCCGCAGCGATGTCGGAGATTTCATATTTTACCGGATTCCTGATATTCACGGTACACTCGTGAAATGGCCGTATTGGAAAATCCCCTCTTCATCGCTACCTCGGAGACGCTGTGTCCTATCGCTAGTGCGCCGACTATAAACTACGTTGAAAACCACTTAAATCTTGATAACCTGCCATTGTAGCAGCAGTAACCGATCTAACAACAGCTCCAGACAATTGTTCTCTTACACAATCGTTGCCAACCGCAGCTCCATATTCTGCCTGTTTACATATATCTGTATTTGAATACGCATGACTATACCAATTTCTTTGGCGCTTCAGTGTAATTCATCTGTCAGCTCCAATCTTCTAAGGATGACGAACATCTTATTCCGTTTTATCTCGTTTCCACAAACGCTAGGAAGGTACCCTGGTTTTCATTCAGTCTGGCTAGCATAACTATCTGAATTTTTCTTTTTTCCTGGCGTATTCAATTCTTCAACGTCCACCATTTATCTCTCTGTTTGCATGTGCACTACCTGATCAAAAGTATCCGCCCTTTCCTGTATAATGGCGTATTGGCCACTAGATGTTACGAGAGGCCGACCCGTTGGAATTAAAGGGAGCCGGGTGTATTGTGTTTTCGGTAGAGAAATAGTATCAGCAGAATGGTCGCCCCGGAGAACGCAGTGATTTAAAACATGGACTAGTCACCTTATGTTACCTGAGGAGCAATTCCATCGGTCATATTTCAGCCTTTCTAAATATTTCCAAGTTGACTGTTTGTGGTCTGATTGTGAAGTGGATACCCGGAGAAACAACCACAAGTAAACCAAGACCAAGTGTCCCTCATATACTGACGGACACGGACCGCCGAGTATTACAGAAGGTGGATGTGAAAACTCGCGTTAAATCAGCGGAAGGATTCACTCATGTGTTCCGAAGTTCTACCAGCAGTTCATCCAGCACAATGTGCACAGGGACTTAAAACGAATGGTCTAAAATGGCCTAATAGTTCCTCGTTAGACACATGTAGCTGCAAGCGATGCTTGAGGCGTTGTAAAGACCGAGTCCGCTAGAAAATGACTAGACACGAGGTTTTTGAGTTGAGAATCACGCTGTACCCTGTGGCAATCCGATGAAAGGATCTGGGTGTGATAAAGCCTGAAGAACGTTACCTGAAATCATGTGTAGACTAACATTAGAGCATGGAAGAGGTGGTGTTACGGTGTGAGGAGAATTTTTAGGGGTATGATGTGGTCCCCTTATTGCACTTGAGAAACGCTATGTCCAGATGAATGTAAACATACACTCCTGGAAATTGAAATAAGAACACCGTGAATTCATTGTCCCAGGAAGGGGAAACTTTATTGACACATTCCTGGGGTCAGATACATCACATGATCACACTGACAGAACCACAGGCACATAGACACAGGCAACAGAGCATGCACGATGTCGGCACTAGTACAGTGTATATCCACCTTTCGCAGCAATGCAGGCTGCTATTCTCCCATGGAGACGATCGTAGAGATGCTGGATGTAGTCCTGTGGAACGGCTTGCCATGCCATTTCCACCTGGCGCCTCAGTTGGACCAGCGTTCGTGCTGGACGTGCAGACCGCGTGAGACGACGCTTCATCCAGTCCCAAACATGCTCAATGGGGACAGATCCGGAGATCTTGCTGACCAGGGTAGTTGACTTACACCTTCTAGAGCACGTTGGGTGGCACGGGATACATGCAGACGTGCATTGTCCTGTTGGAACAGCAAGTTCTCTTGCCGGTCTAGGAATGGTAGAACGATGGGTTCGATGACGGTTTGGATGTACCGTGCACTATTCAGTGTCCCCTCGACGATCACCAGTGGTGTACAGCCAGTGTAGGAGATCGCTCCCCACACCATGATGCCGGGTGTCCTGATTGTGGCGCTCACCTGCACGGCGCCAAACACGCATACGACCATCATTGGCAACAAGCCAGAAGCGACTCTCATCGCTGAAGACGACACGTCTCCATTCGTCCCTCCATTCACGCCTGTCGCGACACCACTGGAGGCGGGCTGCACGATGTTGGGGCGTGAGCGGAAGACGGCCTAACGGTGTGCGGGACCGTAGCCCAGCTTCATGGAGACGGTTGTGAATGGTCCTCGCCGATACCCCAGGAGCAACAGTGTCCCTAATTTGCTGGGAAGTGGCGGTGCGGTCCCCTACGGCACT
This sequence comes from Schistocerca serialis cubense, assembly GCF_023864345.2. Taxonomy (NCBI): domain Eukaryota; kingdom Metazoa; phylum Arthropoda; class Insecta; order Orthoptera; family Acrididae; genus Schistocerca; species Schistocerca serialis. Next base: position 490,008,493 of record NC_064645.1, on the reverse strand, counting down.
GCGTAGGATCCTACGGTCTTGGCGTGCATCCGTGCGTCGCTGCGGTCCGGTCCCAGGTCGACGGGCACGTGCACCTTCCGCCAACCACTGGCGACAACATCGATGTACTGTGGAGACCTCACGCCCCACGTGTTGAGCAATTCGGCGGTACGTCCACCCGGCCTCCCGCATGCCCACTATACGCCCTCGCTTAAAGTCCGTCAACTGCACATACGGTTCAAGTCCACGCTGTCGCGGCATGCTACCAGTGTTAAAGACTGCGATGGAGCTCCGTATGCCACGGCAAACTGGCTGACACTGACGGCGGCGGTGCACAAATGCTGAGCAGCTAGCGCCATTCGACGGCCAACACCGCGGTTCCTGGTGTGTCCGCTGTGCCGTGCGCGTGATCATTGCTTGTACAGCCCTCTCGCAGTGTCCGGAGCAAGTATGGTGGGTCTGACACACGGGTGTCAATGTGTTCTTTTTTCCATTTCCAGGAGTGTATTACACTAATAATTCGGAGACAATGGTTGTATCAGCATTACAAATCACTTTTTCATAATGTAGCATCTGTGAGACACAATTATTTATCACCTAACATGCGTGAAATGAACTGGCTTGTCCACAGACCCAACATGACTTCAGAGGAACACCTTCAGGATGAGTTAGAGCGGCGACTTCTCTCCAGACGTCAGCATCCGACATCACTACATTCTATGAATGAGATTTTCACTCTGCAGCGGAGTGTGCGCAGATACGAAATTTCCTGGCAGATTAAGACTGTATGCCGGACCGAGACTCCAACTCGGGACCTATACCTGTCGCGGGAAAGTGCTCTACCATATGAGCTACCCAAGTACGATTCACGACCCGTCCTCACAGCTTCAGTTCTGCCAGTACCTCGTCTCCTACCTCCCAAACTTCACTGAAGCTCTTCTGCGAACCTTGCAGAACTAGCACTCCTGGAAGAAAGGATATTGCAGAGATATGGCTTAGCCACAGCCTGGGGGATATTTGCAGAATGAGATTTTCACTCTGCAGCGCAGTGTGCGCTGATACGAAACTTTTTGGCAGAATAAAACTATATGCAGGACCGAGATTCAAACTAGGGACTTTTGCCTTTCGCGAGCAAGTGCTCTACCATCTGAGCTACCCAAGCACGACTCACGACCCGTCCTCACAGCTTCAGTTCTGCCAGTACCTCGTCTCCTATCTTCCAAACTTCACAGAGGTCACGAGCTAGAGTCTAGGTCCAGTTCACAGTTTTAATGTGCCAGAAAGTTTTACTACATTCTCTGGTTTCGGCTCGTGATGAAGACTGACTGCTGTTTGTTTGAACTCAGATCATTCAAGCTCGGTCACAACCTGGTAACATGATTGGCTGACCTCATTCTTCGACGGTAACTTCGTCGTCCGCTTGAGCCACGTTTGGGGTCAGTTCGTCTCAATATTACAAGCTTTTAATGGAGTCCCTTGGTTTGTTTCCCATCTGCATCTCGTAAGCTAACAGTTTACATTTTACTCAACATTCAAAATGCCACGAATTAAGGATATAGCAAAAGATTTCCAATTACTAAATCTAAATAAATAAGAATTTAAAATGGAATGTGTGTGTGAGTACAAGTCGGGTATATTATGTAGCTATACATTCGCAATGCAAATAATAAGCAATGACTCTGATATGGACGAACGAAAATTTGCAAATCACAGTTTACAATCTGGTGTAGCATTATTTTTGCAGAATCCCGAACAATATTTAACATGTATTTAGGTTCCAAAATAAAATGATGAGAAACATGTGTGCTGCACGTCCAGGGGAACCTTGTCTCTATTTAAAAACTTACTACTTGTAATAATTTTGTAATCTCTCATTGTACTGAAAAACGTATTTTTACAAGACAGATTTGTTTCTCCCACGATTCAGGACCAGAGAAGAGTCCATCAAACTGTTGTTAACGGGCATCTTCCCTCTGACACTGCATGTTACTTTATAGTTCTGATAGAAGTATTCCTGTGCCACGCTTCCATATCAACCCAGAAAACTCACCATAGACCCCGCTTCTTTCAGGCATAGATGAGTGGTGTCTTCCACGGGCGTATCTTACCCAGCAGCGTGACAATGGTCGAATGTGGCTGCCACGATACCCGAAGCGCTACTCAATCAGAATTCACGTAACTCGTGAACCAAACGGAAGATACAGATTCGGTCTGTACCAATCAGTTTTAAATATACAAAGCACTGGAATATTTACTAATGTTTAATACAGAAGACGAAAATAAGCTTCGCATTATGTGTCATTACCAACATAGCATCATGGAACTTGTACCATACATAGAAAAAATTGCTACAGTATAGTAAAAAAGGTAAGTGGAAGAAACATGCAAGCAGCTTTTACACTTTTATTCAAAGACAGTTACAGCACTGAAGCCGTAACGATTTATGATATTTTTACCAAAAGAGAATCACCAAACAGCCGTACCTTTTGAGTTATTTTATATTATTTTGACCTCCAGTTTCGGCTTCTCAATATGCCATCTTCATGCCCCATACACATTTGCTGTATGGACGTATATTGACATATGAGCCGTACTGCGGCTCGCGCTAGTCCCGTGTCTAGGTTTCTGCCAGACCGTATCGTTTAGTTGGCATGTTTGCGTTGCTTGTCTTATTCTCGTGTTCACTGGCACCACTCGGTTTCGTAAGCGTTGCCAGTCCGCTAGTTGCAGCAGAGACGGTTATCGATATGTAGTTCTGCTGCCCTATCTTTGGGGCGACCTCGTTCTTCTTCCTTGTGGTGTGAGTGTAGAGTTCGGTTGTGGGCACAGGAGCAGCAAGGTCCGTGCAGAGCGACAAGACGCCGGGACCGCTGGCGGCGTGTACGGACTGCCGGATCGAAGGGCAGTGGTCACGAAGGTGCATAACCTCGTCAAAACCGGATCCTGCATGTTTCACTCCGTGGCGCATAGCGTCCACTACAGTGGACAGCTGTTAATGGTCGTTTCTTTGGCATTTTCAATCAGTCCTGAGGATGAAAATGGACACAGTTCCCTGCAGTGTGCACTCCCTACTGGTGTTGTGTCCTGCATGCATTTTCAGCCTCATGACTGTTTGAAAATGCCAGAGAATTGACCATTAAAAGTTGTCCACTGCAGTGAATTCATGCACCACAGGGTTAAGTTGAGTGCATTGCAATTCCCGTAAAGAAACCTCCACCACTGTGAAATCTCGTGATTCTACAGTGACTTGGGTCCGTGTTGCTGCTCATAGTGTCGCAGAGGCTAAAAGCAGCGAGTGCAGTACCTGGGGAAGGCGGATCTGATTAGCCTCCCTGAGCATCTAATTACTACTTACGATTTTCAGCTTCTTACATTGTTAAGTTCAACCAGCGGTATTTTTCTGTCTTGTGGCCGCTAACGCCGCAGTTACCTGCTCTTTGGGTTAGTGTATGTATCGGCAGTGTACATTTCATCGCCTTGCCACGGGTGTCGGTGAGGCCCGTAAGTTTGACAGTTTCTTGATTGTAGGTTGGGTGGCGTTCTTCTACCTTAGCAGTAGTCAATCTTTCCCGCTCCGGGCTCTCTAAGCACAGTATTCTGCGGGCGGAGCCCAGACAGCCGGTTCCGGATTTGGCGTAATTTTACACCTTACATTTGTTTTGATGGATGTCAGGTAGCCTCAGCAAGATTATCATTAGTCGCTTGTTAGACTGCCACTAGTCTGAGTCACGATCTTCTGATCTGAATGCAACTCTTGGCTGTCTTTCTCTTTGCTCTGTGAGCTACTCAGAGGTCGATTCTTCGAGCACCGTCTGTCACTGGCGCTTGTGTTTCATTTTATTATTATATTACTAAGTTTCCATCATTCGTCTTACCTGTTTGGTGATCTGTTGCTTTTTTTTTAAATTAATTTTTGCTATGTCATTGGCCGTTTGACAGTATATTTGCTATTTTTTTTATTATTACCATTTTGGGCATTAACCTCTTCAGTCTCGACGTACAGAAATGTGCACATCAGGTCTTTGTAGTGTCATCCTGCCAAGTGTCGTTTTCCCGAATTGAGACCTGATGTGCACGACTGTGTACATCATGCGATCTCTGTTTTTGGCACTAGGTCGCGCACAAGTCAGTTTTGGCGGGTTTTCTCTCATCCTGAAACTTTCGATCTTAAGGATGGCGTCATCTGCGACACGCGAGAAAGGTAAATTCAGTTTCAATATTCGTTTTTTAATTGTAGTGCTATTTTTATCTTGTCTTACTCCGAACAAGACATCAAGGAAGTGATATGTGCATGCAGTTAAAACGATAGATTCTTAGTTTTACAAACATCGACTGTTGAATTTGAAATACACATCTGTGTACACTAGGTCCTAGCTCACAGAATGTAGCGGTACTAACGCTAAGACTGATCTCACTGCGAAATCGTAATTTAAAACGTAATCTAAATTAAAATCTGAAAGTTTAGCTATTAATACGGTAGAGTAGGAGCAAAGTCGTTGTGGGTGTTACAGGTAGCATGATGGCCATGTAATCTATAGGTCCTGGGTACTAATTTCTGTAAAAGCTCTAAAAATTTTAATTTTGTTTTCAGGTTCGCTTTCATTTTTTTTACTCAATTACTTCAACAGTTACCTTCACTTTATTTAATTTTCGCTTCTCAGCTCTGACAGACGATAAAATTATAAGACTACTTGAGACAAGTGACTTGAGTACCTTGTCGGATGAAGACGAAGATTCTGTTGATGAACTTCCAACTCCACCTGAACGTATTGGCATGGCACTATTCAAAAGATGGCTCTGAGCACTATGGGACTCAACTGCTGAGGTCATCAGTCCCCTAGAACTTAGAACTAGTTAAACCTAACTAACCTAAGGACATCACACACATCCATGCCCGAGGCAGGATTCGAACCTGCGACCGTAGCGGTCTCGCGGTTCCAGACTGCAGCGCCAGAACCGCGCGGCGACTTAGGCCGGCTATGGCACTATTAATTCGTGGATTATGTACAAAAGGTGTTGTCAAAAAGAAGGGATACAAAAACAAAAGTCGATGTCTCTCATTAACTCCAGAATTAATTTGGCCCACGACTTGGTGAAGTCTTCAAAACCGGAACTGTCGAAAGAAATTTCTCCGAGTGTAACACAGGAGAATGTCAGCAGTTCTGATGAAGATGAGGAACATCAAACTACACAAAACGAAGATGTATCGTGCCGAAGCCAACCAGAGAAAGCAAATGTGACAGGGTTGGTCACCTTCCTGAATATATTGAGAGTATTTTTGCCTCAAGGTGTCGTCTACAAGGGTGCGAGTCACGTTCTCGCATAATGTGTGAAAAGTGCAAAGTTTATTTGTGCGTATTAAAAAACAATTGTTTTGCTAAATTCAATAAACATGAGATGTAATGTGTTCATAAAATGTAATGTGTACGTAAACATGAGAAGTAATGTGAACATTTCTCATTGTAAATAAAAATATGAAAATACTACGAGATCTGCATTTTTTTTCTCTGTTAAGACACAAGGTACACATATGTGTACATTCAATTATTCAAGCATTATTTAAAATAAAATTTCAATTTAGTTTTTTTGTGCTACTTTGACATCAACTTCACCAAAAAGGTGACTGCAATATTTTTTCACACATTTTTTATCTTTAGGACTGAAGAGGTTAAAGGCCTACAGCCATGATTGTGGTTACTTGCCTTAAAATTCTGATTGCGACCGCATTGCCTTGTCTTCAAAATTGTTGGCTGTCTATATTTTATGTATTTTTTCAATTCTGAATAATTGGCATTTTTCGCATTAAAGGCCTTCAGCCATGATTGTGGTTATGTGCCTTAAAATTCTGATTGCGACCTCACTGGCTTGTTTTCAAAAATTATTTATTAAAATAAATGAGTGAAATTGCAAATCAGACCAATAGTAATTGATTCAGGCCTAGTCCACAGTCATAACCCAATCCTGCCTTCCTTAATTACCAGGTTTCAACATACATATGGAGGCTATAAACGGTATATTGAAATGCTGAAGCTGGTTATTAATATAAAGTAACTTCTCAAAACATACGGCTCTTTGGTGATTTACCTTGGTAAAACTTTGATCAGCCAATGCCCAGGTCCACAACAGATCAATAGAGACCAATGTATGATGGTCCGCAGGACATTGCGAAAAGTTGGACGTTATTCGTAACAGCGTGTGTGATCACAACAGACAGCAACGGATGCTCTCCAATGTGCTCCCATTCTGGACACAAAGCTGGTGATTCATTTCACCGCCGGTGCGAATGACAACTACTGGATGGTCGTTGATGGGTGTGGGCATGCTGCCACCCGTCTCCCCAAAGCATCCCACACGTGCTCGATGGGATATAAGTCGTTGGAATGGGCAGGCCAGTCCATTCCTTCAACATACTCTCGATCCCAGACTTCTTCCTCCTGCACTGTTCGATTTGCTCGGCTATTGTCGGCCACAAAAACGAAGTCAGGGCCAATACACTTCAGTAATGCTAACTGGACTGCATACTGTGCTCAAAGATTTGGGGGTCAGTCATCTCTTGCACTATTATACCCCTCAACATCATAACATCTGGACTTGATTGTTCGACATTGTTCCTGGGTGTATTACGTGTTCCACATCTCGCCATATGAGGTACGTCCAGAATCACTACACATATTAAATCGACTCCTATCCCAGAATGTGACCCCGCTCCTCATTGATCCAGTTCCTATGCTCTTGGAATCATCTCCAGCGGTGCTGGCGATGAGCGGGTTTTAGCGGTACACAACCGACTGGTTGTCAGGCAACGAGACCGCCCACATGAAGTCGCCTTTCCACTGTGCTGCTTGAGATTGTCTTCTTTTGCAGTCCTGTTAAACGTCGTTGCAGTGGCGCCCGCTGTTTTACATGGAACCCTTTTCCCTACTGCACAAAGTCCCGGTAATATTCGGCTGTAGCTGGCAGTGGTTGAATATCTCCTCTTTGGATAGCAGTGTCTGTGGTTCGGAACGCTTCCATGTATTTGAATCAATGCTGAAAGCAATACCAAACTACCGGGCGGCACTCATCACAATTCGCCCCTCTTCCAGTTTGACGATGATACTTCCTGTGTGAAGTCATCCAAATCTTGTATCCGGACTATGTTGTGATGAAGGACACCGCCACAGCGCACCGAAAATTCTCGCTGATTGACACACACTGCCTTTTCATGTTCCTTAAACTGCCTCTTGTTGCGGAGCCAGCTCCGTTTAGCGCTAGAGTCACAGAGATTTTACAGTATGTGACGTCCAACTTTCTGAACACGACTGTGAGACCTTTGGCAATATGCTCGAGCACTTCCACTCATTTGCACTGGGCATTAATATGCTGTATTACTATATCTAACTGGTCTTTAAGTTTTGCCATACACTGTATTTAATGTATATTCCACAAGCTATTCTGTTACTCAATAGATTAGGTAACGTTATATTTCCGAAATGAGCATGATCAGTGGAACAGAGTAATAATAATGATCTGAAAAAGTTCACTGTAAGACATAGCATATTATTCCCACCTAACATGACATTTCTTTCTGTTTTAACTGGTTTCATACATATCAATTGTAACTGTTTTCCTTGATATCAATCTGTTTATCTAATTAATCTCTTGTGTTACAGAAACATTCAAAGAAATCATGTAAATGTTTTATCTAGTGCACAACATCCCAACACCATCTCTGCACTACTGGCCATTAAAATTTCTACACCAAGAAGAAAAGAAGATAATATACGGGTATTCATTGGCCAAATATATTACACTAGACGTGAAATGTGATTACATTTTCACACCATTTGGCTGCATAGATCCTGAGAAATCAGTACGCAGAACAACCACCTCTAGCCGTAATAATGGCTATGATACGCCTGGGCATTGAGTCAAACAGAGCTTGGATGGCTTGTACAGGTACAGCTGCCCATGCAGCTTCAACAAGATACCACAGTTCATCAAGAGTAGTGTGTGACGAGCCAGTTGCTCGGCCACCATTGACCAGACGTTTCCAATTGGTGAGAGATCTGGAGAATGTGCTGGCCAGGGCAGCAGTCGAACATTTTCTGTATCCAGAAGGCCCGTACAGGATCTGCAACATGCAGTCATGCATTATCCTGCAGAAATGTAGGGTTTCGCAGGTAGAGCCACGGATTGTAACACATGTGAAACGTAACGTCCACTGTTCAAAGTGCCGTCAATTCGAACGAGAGGTGACCGAGACGTGTAAACAATGGCATGCCATACCATCACGCCGGGTGATAAGCCAGTGTGGCGATGACGAATACACGCTTCCAATGTGCGTTCACCGCGATGTCGCCAAACACGGATGCGACCATCATGATGCTGGAAACAGAACCTGGACTCACCCGAAAAAATGACGTTTTGCCATTAGTGTATCCAGGTTCGTCGTTGAGTACACCGTAGCAGGCACTCCTGTCTGTGATGCAGCCTCAAGGCCACGGTCTCCGAGCTGATAGTCCATGCTGCTGCAAACGTCGTCGAACTGTTCGTGCAGATGGTTGTTGTCTTGCAAACGTCCCCATCTGTTCAGGGATCGAGGCGTCGCTGCACGGTCGGTTACAGCCATGCCGATAAGATGTCTGGCATCTCGACTGTTAGTGATGCGAGGCCGTTGGGATGCAGCACGGCGTTCCGTATTATCCCCCTGAACTCACACGATTCCATATGCTGCTAACAGTCACTGAATCTCGACCAACGCGAGCAGCAATTGAAAGGTGGCTACACTGTGCCACTGCGCCAGAGAGTGCGCCAAAGAGTACTATTAAGCCGCCTCCACAGTGCGTGTTAAGAGCTCGTGGCAGTCAGTGCTTGTGAAGAGATCGTAGAAGTCAGTGCTTGTGAAGAGATCGTAGAAGTCAGTGCTAGTAGAGAGCTCGTGGAAGTCAGTGCTACCAGAGAGCTCGTAGAGGACAGTGCGTGTTAAGAGCTCATGGCAGTCAGTGCTACCAGAGAGCTCGTAGAGGACAGTGTGTGTTAAGAGTTCGTACTGAGATGTACTAGTGGGCACTGCTTGTCGTGAAGTCGGAGTAAGATGTTGTAGTAAAGAGTGTTGTTCCTTGTCTTATGCAGTGATTTGATGGGAGAGATAGCAGATGTTATTGTAATGAGTGCATTTCGTCAATATATGAAGGTAAAATTTATAATGTTCCTTTATTAGTTGTGTATCTGAAATAATGTGTCACTACAGGTTCAGTCAACAAAGCATCTGGCTTGTGTTCTTGGATTAGAGTGTAATTGTGATTTTTTTGCGTAATTATAGTTTTTCTAAATTTCTTTTGTCACGTCAGTATAATTGGTATCAAAATTCTTGTCTTGTTGGAAAAGAACCGTGCCAGATGTGGACGTTGAGTCACACTCCCACATACAGAACAGTTACTCTTGTGCTCATTGGTTTCGAGATTTTTATAGTTGCTGGGGTCTTAATTAATTAACTGTGTTTACGGAAATTTTCTTACATTGTTTGTTGCAGTCAGATAGCGTAATAATACTGGTCAGGGCCAACCGATTACGAGACACTGCGTAATCGGATATACAGTTACAAAAAAATCATTTTCTATCATAAATTTAAATAAGCCCCCATGCACGTGGCGACCGCTGCTTCGGATCGTCCCTTGGATTCTTCTGATTGTGAAAATTGTAGACTGTAGTATTGTTGTAGTAATTTGTAGTTAGTAATTGTAATCTATATTGCATGTGTAGATTTGGTAATTGGCATTCTTCTAATGGTATTGTTCAAAATTTAATTCTTATTGCCTTGTATACGCGTTTGACAATCTTGTGCAATTATTTCAATTGTTCGATTGATCGTGTTTGAGGGAGACATTGCGAGTGAATAGTATTGTTGGAGATAAGGGGTCATTGTGTGTGATTTTCGTACAGTGACGAATCTTTCGTATATTTTGTAAATGATTACGCGATCAATGAAAAAGGCAAAAATGATGAATAGTGAGAATGACGAAATTGTTCACATGGCGAACTCGCCAACAGAGGAAAACAGTATGGTGGATAATGAGGTGGAAAACAATGTGATAAGTCGGGAAAATAGTCCGGAACCATTTCAAAATTTTTCTCAATCAGAAAATTCACAGAATACGAGATCAACGATAGAAGATTCTGGAATAGTATCAAACACAGATAGCTTTATAGCCATGCAGAAGGAAGCTGGTTTTGTGGGAAATGTGAGGGGTGAAAAGAATTTTGAAACAGTTACTATGGAGCAGTTGATGAGTGCTATATTAAATGTGGGATCACAGTTACGATCTGAATTAAAAACAGATATGGAAACACAAATAGGAACAATTAAAACTGATATAGGAACAATTAAAACTGAGATGGGAACAATTAAAACACAGATGGGAACAATGGAAACACGGTTTGGATCTGAATTAAAAACAGAGATGGGAACTTTACGGGCTGAATTAAAAACTGATATGGGAACTTTGGAAACACGGATAGATTCACGAATAGGGACATGTTTCAAAAATATGAAAGATGAATTAAAGAAAGAAATCAGGGAAGAAGTACAACCGATTCTGACTTCTCACAATAATAGATTAATTGCAGTAGAAATCAGACAAAGGGAACAGGATAGAGAACAGGAAGAAAGAGATCGCGTGATAGTACAGAATTTTTCAGAGTTAAATTTACAACGTGCAAAGGATAAGGAAGAAATATTTGAAAGAATCGAGGAATCCGTACCAAATGACAGAATAAATAACTTAACACAACAATATGAACAGCTAGCTACTAAAAGTGACAACACCGAAACCCGAGTCGCGACATTTACAGAAGACGTAAATAAAGTGAAAGAACAATTGAGTGACTCATCGGAAAGAGTTGAGGAGATCTCAGATAAATTGACAAGTGTTAGTTTAGCAGAAGGTTTTGAAGAAAATAATTTATTACATTTACGGGATGCAATAAGAGAGCGCCAGGCGCGTGAACTTAACAATAGTCGTCATTGTGACTGGGACAGACGTGGTAGGTCTTTGTCGCCACGGGGCGAAAACTTTGACTATAAACACTTTTTGACTGTCCGGAAATTTAAGATCTTCCGCAACTCTAAGAATGACATACATCTATGTGCATGGTTAGCTCAATTTACGTACGCACTTCCGCCAGATGTGCCACAAGGTCACAAACTGGAAATTATGTGCAGCTATTAATGTCCTCAGGGGATTCACTACTCTAAGTGAATATGTGCCGTAGCGAGCATAGGGCCCCGAGCTGTAGTGGTGCTATTTCTCTTTTAGTTTTCTGTACCGCTGCCTACTCTTTTACTATTCTTTGCATCTGTCAAAACAACTCTTCGACTATCAATCTATCTAGACAGTAGATAAACAATAACCTGATATGACTAATTGTACCCAAAAGTGACTTCTGAGATTACCATTTGGACTCATTGTACCTTCAGCAGCATTCATTCGTAACCTAAACGAAATGTTACCTGTTTATCTTCGTGACAACATTACTTCGTATGTTGACGACATTCTTATTGCTAAACATTCTTGGAGTGAGCACAGCAAAATTTTGGATTCATTGTTACGTATCTTTGCAAGAGTTGGTATTACTGTGAACTTAGAAAAATCTGAATTTGGTCGTTCTCAGGTGAAATTTCTCGGTCACATTATTTCTACAGAAGGTATTCTTCCTGATCCAGAGAAATTAGACGCTATTCGTAATTATGCTGTACCTACCACAAAACGTGATGTTCGTAGTTTGCTTGGTGTCTGTAATTTTCTTAGACGCTTTGTTAGATTGGACGATTTGGCCACACCTCGTTTTTGCGATCTATCTGGAAAGTTCTTTTTAAACAAAAATCGGTCGACAGCTCCGTTTGGTTAGTTTGTATTCCTGATGAGTGGGTTAATAAGCTGATTTGGTATACGCATTTCAGTTATGCACACTTTGGTCCCCGAAAATGCTTTCACAAATTACGAGAAAATTGCTACTTCTGTAATATGGAAAAACGTATTCGATCTGTTCTTGCCAAATGCAAATTATGTCAAATGGCTAAGCCTCCAACGATTTCTCACAGAGCACCGTTGTTTCCCATCATTCCAGCGAAATTAAAGGAGATGGCTGCAGTCGATTTGTTTGGTCCAGTGGTTCGTTCTACTAATGGTTTTGCGTACATTTTCGTAGCAGTGGAACTGACATCAAAATATGTGTGTTTTACACCTTTACGCAAAGCAACAGCTCGTTCAGTATCTAATGCTTTCCTCAAACATTTTCTTAAAGAAGTTGGTCATGTTGATAAGGTTATATCAGATAATGGATCACAGTTTCGTTCTAAAATTTGGCTTCGTACTCTACACCGTCGTAAAATTAAACCAATCTTCATTTCACTTTTTCACCCTCAATCTAACGCTTCAGAGAGATGGATGAAGGAAATCAATAAATTGTGTCGTCTTTATTGTCATCAGAATCACAGAACTTGGGATCAGTATCTTCATATTTTTCAAAATATTCTGAATGAACTCCCTAATGATTCAACTTCTTTACCGCCTCTATTGATATTAAAAAATAAAGCACCGACAAATCGCATTTCTGAAATCGTTCCTTTTCCGCCTTCACGGAAACTGCGGCATTCTGAAGTTGTTAACCTGGCTCTACAAAATATTGCATCTGCGGCTGCGAGAAGAGAGAAATCAGCGAAACGTCCTGGTCGTTTAAAAACTTTTTCAGTTGGTCAAAAGGTATTAATTAAGTCCCACCGTTTGTCTCATAAAGGAAAAGGCTTGTGTCGCAAATTTTTTCTGCTTTATAACGGTCCATATAGGGTTCGCAAAATTATTCATGATAACACTATCGAAGTAGAAACTCTTAAATCTCGACGCTCTAAGGGAATACATCACATATCTAACGTAAAAATTTTTGTGGAATGACATACTTTTGAGGAACCAACAGCTACATGTAAACACGCAGAGAGTACAAGGATACCGCGCTGTGTTTTGGCGGCGGCACATACTCAAAGCAACAGTCAAGTCTGCGCGCCGCACAAGGCAGTCGTTGACCGCGAACAATGACTTCCTACGTCACGCGCCTACAGCTGATCGAGCGCTCAGTGCGAATGCACTGACAGACGTAAACAAATACACAGTCTAATTTCTCCGACTAAATTCTGTATAAAGCTATAAGGATTTGTTGAATTGTGTTATTATCATTCAGTATTTTGCAGGATACGGTTGTATAAAATACGTCACGCGCCCACAGCTGATCGAGCGCTCAGTGCGAATGCACTGACAGCCGTAAACAAACACACAGTTTAATTTCTCCGACTAAATTCAGTATAAAGCTATAGTGACTTGATGAATTCTGTTATTAACATTCAGTATTTTGCAGGATACGGTTCTATAAAATATTTAAGAACTTCAGGTAAACTCTGTGTGTCTCCGACGTTAAGACGACCTGCTATCGAGAAATTTTCAGGAAGAATGTCATTTCGAAGAAGAAACTAATAAACTAAAAAAGGTAACTATTAATTGAGTTCATTTTTCAGGTAACATATTTCCACTTAGGTACGTACTTAGACGTAATTTGCTGCTCGCGATTACGTGATTCATACTTTGTGCTAATTTTATGTTCTATGGTTTACTTGTGAAGCGACGTGCTTGTGTACATTTACTGATTTTGACAATTATTGATTAATGAACTGGGTTGTAACTTGTGTATATTATGCATCGCTTGGCTGCTATGCTTTTTCACTGACTGATTTTGACAATTATTGATTAATGAACTGGGTTGTGACTTGTATAGATTATGCATCGCTTGGGTGCTATGCTTTTTCACTGATGTCATATTTTTTTATTATGTGCCTGCTGTGCTTATTTATTTGAATTATAATTGTAACCTGATTTATTGTGCTGATGAGTTTAGTTATGTAAGTTATACTTTGTGATTTATCTGCTTGTGCCTTCATGTTTGCTTATTAAGATGACATATGAATATTTATTTGCTTATGCTGATATGATGCTAATGACCTGTTTATTACGTAAGATATATGTTTACTGCTATGCGTATGGATTACATATTTACACATTTCTGTTTTGTTGCCATAACTGCTCTTTAATTTGGTGTATAGAAATGCTGATATACTGTGTATAAACATAGAGTTTAGGTTACACTGTGGTATTAATTATAGATTGTTCGGTTGGCAGAGCCTCGTTGTAGGAATTGTGCTGCATCCACTTGTTGACATTTTGTTCTCTACTGGTATATTTACTCGCTATTGCAAGTTTTGCTTACGCTCAGTGCCATATATTTTTAAGATAAGAAAATTAACTGCTATAATTCGACGAACGACATTAGTACAAGAAAGTCATAGAAGTCACATGAGCTGGAGGTTTTATGGAAGCTGTATAAATTTATGCTAATAGGAAGGAGGCTAACGACATGACAGACCAAAACTAGGTTTAGACCATTAACAGTTATTACACTGCATTTTCGTGAGCAATTGAAATAGGAAGTGACACTTGACACAAAAAATACTCCACATTTGCTTCTGTTTGCCATAATTCTTGAAGTGGTGTACACACTGTGAAATATTATGATCATTCACACTCCGTAATCGTACGTAATTACTGAGAGTTATTCGAACTAAGTCTGTTGGAGGTCAGGTATGCATTTCTTTTATTTAATGATGGACAAGGAACCAAAATGTATCTTATAATTTATAATGAGTAGAAAATTTGGGTCAGATGGATTACACAGAGGTTGTGTGTTGACAATGTGTCTTCGGATTGTGTGGGATGCTGAATTGAAGTTGCACTAGGATTTTATCTGTACTTGTTCGAGGAGACTGACTAGAGGAAAGAGTTGTTATGGAAGTGAAATGATATTGGTGCTGAGGTTTATATTTAGCGACGTATTATTGAGGTATTGAGAGTATATGAAGTTGATGATTATTGGAGTTTTTGTGGACAAGAGATAAGGTAAATGATATTGATGATAAGAGTTATATGTATCGACGTATTGAAGAAGTATTAGTGACGTATTGAGATTATGTGATGCTGATGATTATTGGAGTTTTGGTGTATAAGAGGTAAAGTAAGTGAGGAGCATATTTTTTTGTTGGTCTTATGGAACAAGGAGGATGAAGAGAGCAGACTAGAACACTAAAGTAGAAAGAAGACAGTCTATACACACACTTTGTTAAATCACTAAGCAGTATATACTTTTTTTTGGAGAGAGGAAGTAATTGCATATCGTGGCTCACTGACAGTTGTTCAGCAACAGTACATTTGATCTGGCTTGGCAAACATTGGTCTTGACATGATGACTATGACGTTGACCTAACTATTATTGACTGTTATACATTGCTGCCACTACTACTTGATACACATGATGAACATCAGATTTTGACAGAATTACATTTACACAGTTAACACTATTCAATTACACAGTAGTACTTAAGGTGGATGAGAGATGAGTGAGTGTGTTCTGTGTGTTTTCCTTTACTAATCCTAACCACCTATCTCCTAAATATTATTTTATTTGTTTGTAGTGGCTTGCACTGACACCCATAAATATTATAGGTTTACTGGTATTTGTGTATTGTAATAGTTAATAGGACAATTATCTGACATCATTTGTGTGTTTGTTATGATTTGTATCTTACTGTAAAAGCATTTGTATGTGCATTCAAACTATTGTTCATGCCTGAACTGTCTGATTAGTGAAGATAAATATTCTGAACTGTTACCTGCACTTTTCAACATGATGTGTGACATTTGGTCGTGTTTAATTTCTGCTGATGAACAGAGTGATCAGTGCTAGTGAATTTGATGGAATTGCTTCTGCTGAGAGATGTGACTTTTTGCTATCTGCACCTGCTCAACATTGCTGGGTGCTAATGATGGACTGCTTCTACTGAAATAATGTCACTTGTTGCTGTCGGCACCTGCTCAACATTGCTGGGTGCAACTGATGGACTACTCCTACTGAAATGGTGTCACTGGTTGCTGTCTGCATCTGATCAACATTGCTGATGCCACTAATGGACTGCTTCTACTGAAATAATGTCACTCGTTGCTGTCTGCACCAACTCAACATTGCTGGGTGCAACTGATGAACTGTTTCTACTGAAATGAAGTCACTTGTTGCTGTCTGCACCTGCTCAACATTGCTGGGTGCAACTGATGAACTGTTTTTACTGAAATAATGTCACTTGTTGCTGTCTGCACCTGCTCAACATTGCTGGGTGCCTCTGATGGACTGCTTCTACTGAAAAGATGTCCCCTGTTGCTGTGTGCACCTGATCAACATTGCAGATGCCACTGATGGACTGCTTCTACTGAAATAATGTCACTTGTTGCTGTCTGCACCTACTCAACATTGCTGGGTGCCACTAATGGACTGCTTCTACTGAAATGGTGTCACTTGTTGGTGTCTGCACCTGCTCTCAACATTGCTGGGTACAACTGATGAACTGTTTTTACTGAAATGAAGTCACTTGTTGCTGTCTGCACCTACTCAACATTGCTGGGTGCCTCTGATGGACTGCTTCTACTGAACTAATGTGACTTGTTGCTGTGTGTACCTCTTGAACTTTACTGGGTGCCACAGATGGAACTGCTTCTACTGAAATAATGTCACTTGTTGCTGTCTGCACCTGCTCAACATTGCTGGGTGCAACTGATGGACTGCTTCTACTGAAATGGTGTCACTTGTTGGTGTCTGCACCTGCTCTCAACATTGCTGGGTGCAACTGATGAACTGTTTTTACTGAAATGAAGTCACTTGTTGCTGTCTGCACCTACTCAACATTGCTGGGTGCCTCTGATGGACTGCTTCTACTGAACTAATGTGACTTGTTGCTGTGTGTACCTCTGGAACTTTACTGGGTGCAACAGATGGAACTGCTTCTACTGAAATAATGTCACTTGTTGCTGTCTGCACCTACTTAACATTGCTGGGTGCATCTAATGAACTGTTTCTACTGAAATGAAGTCACTTGTTGCTGTCTGCACCTACTCAACATTGCTGGGTACCTCTGATGGATTGCCTCTACTGAACTAATATGACTTGTTGCTGGGTGTACCTGCTAAACTTTACTGGGTGCAATTGATGGACTGCTTCTACTAAAAAGATGTCACCTGTTAGTGTCTTTTTTTTGTATAAACTAATCATTGCAAGCATATTATGTGAACATTTGTATAAACTGATTTTTTGTATATTGTGTAAACTATTATGTAAAGTCACATGTATGAAAAGAAGTTGTATTGCTTACTGTATTTCATATGTTAGGTTAGTGAAAGGTCAGTGCAAAGCCAAAATTTTTAACTAATTATGTGATATTTAGGTATTAATATTATCTTTTGTTTTTGTCTGTATTTTTCTGGACGAATTTGGTGGTATTTTCACCACCAATGCTGGCAAAAATACCATCAAATTCTGGCCTGTGGAGGAGGGGCATATGAAAGGTGGCTACACTGTGCCACTGCGCCAGAGAGTGCGCCAAAGAGTACTATTAAGCCGCCTCCACAGTGCGTGTTAAGAGCTCGTGGCAGTCAGTGCTTGTGAAGAGATCGTAGAAGTCAGTGCTTGTGAAGAGATCGTAGAAGTCAGTGCTAGTAGAGAGCTCGTGGAAGTCAGTGCTACCAGAGAGCTCGTAGAGGACAGTGCGTGTTAAGAGCTCATGGCAGTCAGTGCTACCAGAGAGCTCGTAGAGGACAGTGTGTGTTAAGAGTTCGTACTGAGATGTACTAGTGGGCACTGCTTGTCGTGAAGTCGGAGTAAGATGTTGTAGTAAAGAGTGTTGTTCCTTGTCTTATGCAGTGATTTGATGGGAGAGATAGCAGATGTTATTGTAATGAGTGCATTTCGTCAATATATGAAGGTAAAATTTATAATGTTCCTTTATTAGTTGTGTATCTGAAATAATGTGTCACTACAGGTTCAGTCAACAAAGCATCTGGCTTGTGTTCTTGGATTAGAGTGTAATTGTGATTTTTTTGCGTAATTATAGTTTTTCTAAATTTCTTTTGTCACGTCAGTATAATTGGTATCAAAATTCTTGTCTTGTTGGAAAAGAACCGTGCCAGATGTGGACGTTGAGTCACACTCCCACATACAGAACAGTTACTCTTGTGCTCATTGGTTTCGAGATTTTTATAGTTGCTGGGGTCTTAATTAATTAACTGTGTTTACGAAAATTTTCTTACATTGTTTGTTGCAGTCAGATAGCGTAATAATACTGGTCAGGGCCAACCGATTACGAGGCACTGCGTAATCGGATATACAGTTACAAAAAAATCATTTTCTATCATAAATTTAAATAAGCCCCCATGCACAATGTCGAATACGATAAACCGCAATCGCGATAGGCTATAATCCGACCCTTATCAAAGTCGGAAACTTGATGGCACGCATTTCTCCTCCTTACACGAGGCATCACAACAACGTCTCAGCAGGCAACGCCGGTCAACTGCTGTTTGTGTATGAGAAGTCGGTTGGAAACTTTCCTCATGTCAGCACGTAGTAGGTGTCGCCACCGGCGCCATCCTTGTGTGAATGCTCTGAAAAGCTAATCATTTGCATTTCACAGCATCTTCTTCCTGTCGGTTAATTTTCGCGTCTGTAGCACGCCATCTTCGTGGTGCAGCAATTTTAATGGCCAATAGTGTATATTTCAGTGGTTTCTTGTCGATTGTATCTACAGTGTGATTTTTATTTTGTATGGAAGGATGTTTGGAACACTTCTAGAATTCAATCTTGAAAATGAATATTGCTATTCAGTGATGATTTGGTTAACAATGAAGTCAATATCTCATTTGAATCTTCTATTCGCCAGTGTCCTGTCCTGTCGTAGGTACATCACTGTTCAATAATATATATGAACTAAAATAATGAAATAGAAGGAGTGTGTGAGCGCCTGTGAATGTGGATGACTTGTATCTCTGAAATAAACGAAATGTGTCAGTAGTGCCCTGTTGCTGGATGGCGCTCTATTTCCTACAGCTGTGCAACTAACTCTTTGTCCCTCTTCTCTCTCTCTAAAAGACTGAGAGCGAATGGAATGGAAGGGGATATACGCCTTATGATGTGAATCCACTTCACAGTGTGACGTCCACGTATTTTCCGCAGTAAAGGAACAAATAAATTGAGAGTACAGCACGAAAGAAAGAAATACTTCAAAGAATAATTATTGGAAAAAACCTCATCTTTCCGCATCACCTGTCACAGAAAAATAAATTGAATGTGGAAGGAGAAATCCGCTTTTGAGGAGCCCAATGTAACATACAGAACAGGAGAAGATATTTTAAATGAAAGGACTGAAGAACGATCCTTTTAATTGGGAAGGTTAAAAATAATCGTCTTTAATTAAAGAACGAATGAAAAATGAGACACATTCAAAATGTCATTCGATATGGATTAATAAGTCAGTCATATATATAGATGAGGATTACACAATTGCGCAACGAAAATGAAACATAGTGAATGACAAATGAAAATAGAATTGGAATCATCTAGAGCTGATGTACTTTTATCAAAGTAGAAGTCATCAGATTTCTGACAATGAGACTGAATTGGAAGCTCTCGTTCAGCACGAATATTTATCACCCTGCAGAAGGTGACTGCTTAATGTATATTTATTATGGAAACCACTGTATTAAAAAGGGGGAGATAAAAAAAGGGATGTAATTGCAAGAAAGTGAATTAGAAGGAATCTATTGGGCAAAATATTTCTAGTACCTAACTTCAGATACCTCGGGGTTAATCGAGAAGCAAGCAGAGAGATTCTATAAATTAACAATTTACTGAATTATCTGGAACAGATATAATCAAAATTAAACGCAAATATAAGACATCAAAACACGGTACCCTAACCAAAAGTCTAACAAAACCTTCATAATTGAAGGCGAACGAGTTAAAGATGTAAGAAAGCACAAACATTTGTGGTTCACTCCTAGTAGGAGTTCTGTATGGAATTCACGTCTCCAGAATTTCATCATCACAATGAGAAAATTCCCGTCACTTTCCGGAAAAGACGACTAAACTTGGCCACTTTATCAGAATAAATGATGACTGGCTGACCATAATAACGTCCGTTAAGAGCAATTAGATGTTCGGAACTGAAAAACATCTTCAAGATATGGAGATTGCAGATGGCATAGTGAGGAGAGATCTACATTCCGAAGAGTTGGCAATACGCTTGAAGTTATTCGGAAACGAAGGATTGGACCGAAAGAACCTGGACTGAAAAATGAAAAAGATATTTCACTGAGAAGTTATGGGGAGAAGAAGAAAGTAAGCTTAATAGTTAGAAACTTTCAGTTGTCAGAGCTAGGAGACAAGCAACACTGAGTGAAACATCTTCAGAAACCAACGAACAAGTATCCGTTAGGTCAATGCGGTGACATTTGGCGTTAATGGGATACAGCAGCAGAAGAGCCTCGCCAACAGCACGACATCATCTGTAGTGCCTGTCATCGGCTCGTGACCCCTTCAATTTGACGCCAGACGCCTGGAAAACTGTTGCCCAATCAGATGAGTCCAGATTTCAGGTGGTATGATGTCTAATGGTAGGACTTGAGTGTGACGCAGGTCCCAAGAAGCCATGGACCCAAGCTGTGAACAATGCAGTGTGATAGGTATTGGTTTATACACAGTGGTGTGGGCTCTGTTTACATGGCATGGATTGCATCCTCTGGTCCAACTGAACCGATAATTGAATGTAAATGGGCATGTTCGGCTACTTTGAGACCTTTTGCAGTCATTCATATATTTAATGTTCCAAAACAACGAGGGAATTCTTATGGATGACCATTCGTCATGTCATCGGTTCGCAACTGGTCGCGTTGGTTTTAAGAACCTTCTGGACAAGTCGAGCGAATGATCTGGCCACGCAGATCGCCCGACACGAGTCGCATCGAACGTTAATGGGACATAATCGCGAAGTCAGTTCGTGCACAAAATCCAGCGCCGGAAACACTTTCGCAATTATGGACAGCTATATACGCATTATGGCTCAATATCTGTGCAGTGGACTTCCAACGTCTTGTTGAATCCATGCCATGTCGAGATGCTGCACTGCACCGGGAAAAGTAGGTTCGACAATGTATTCGGCGGTATCACGTGACTCTTGTCACCTAAGTGTACTGTATGCTGATGACATATTAATGGCAGATTATGTAGATGAGCTACAAAGATCAAACTATATATATATATATTCATTAAGCAGGAAATGTTTATAATTTTTAAGTAGCAGTAAATATAACTAAGACAATGGCATCCCTGGAAAATGCCTACTGTAAAATAAAATTACTATTTAAAATCAGTGCAACTAAAAGTTAAAAAAATTCAATTCACACACTAGATAAGAAAGGGATGTATTTTTCAGTAAATGACAAACCAGAACATGAGCAACCCCCTCCCCACCCCCCTCCTCGTACGTATAAAACAGCCTGAAACGTTTGATTACTTTAAAAATGAGTTATATATTAATTATTGATGTTAAGCTTCTAAGCGAGAAGTAGTTTGAATCAATGCCCCAAGATAGATTCGGATTTCATCAGAAAGCACAGCTGAACTACGCCCTACCTTCCAGTGACCTCTCGCTTGACGCCACTAAGTAACAAATGGCAGTTGTTTGGGGTCAGTGGAGTGCACCCTACGGTCGTCTTGCTCGGAGCTACCCTTGAAGAACCTATATGAGCGGATCGTTGTGTCAGCATGGTGTCAACTGCCGCTCGATTGTTACTGCGATAAAGTTACGATGCGCCAGAGCCATACGCCAAGCTCCATGCTCTTCGCTCTCGGTAGTGCCAAGTGGCCGTCCGGGGCACGGTCAGCTTTTCCTTTTCTTTTTTTTTTTTTTAAAAAAAGAAATTCTTTATTATTAACAAAACCATTATAAGTATACAAAAGTAACCCACTTCCTTATTTCATTAGTGGGTCATAATACTTATACATCTTATACTTAATTTGCTGCTAGTTACAGTTTTCGAGTGAGTTACAGTTAGTTTTTCATACAATGGGCATTTAATTTATAATATCTACAGCTTATATCTAATTCTTATAACTAATTCCTATGGCCTGCAGCGTCACATGTGTGCCAGTGAAAGATATAAACCTACTTTAAACAGCCTTGCTCTTAGAGCTAATCCTGAAGAGCGTGTCCCTGGCACTGGGCAGGACACGATGTTAATTCGCTGCAGTTCCCTAGCATAGTTTTCCTAAAAACTAAGTCCTACAAACTAACTTATCCTTCAGGTACGCGTCGTTATCGGTGGTATTGACCCCCACTCCCCCTAATCCTGCGCGTGGCGGATTCCAGCTATGATGAAAAGTCGACCAGTCCACGCACAGGCGGTATGGCAATAGGGCTCTGGACTAGAGTGCTGCAACGCTCAATGTTTGACCGGTCATTGCTCGCCTGTTGACAGGGGGACCGAGCCGATCGTGTCCGGCCCCACACGACTCGACTCGGTGACGTACTCGCCCCATGTCTGTTGTCCGAATCCCGGACACGCGGATAACCGAGCATGACCGGTCACCGCTGACGTCTCACCTCGCCTCGCCCCGGCTCGCTGCACCGTAGTGTGCAAATCCAACGCCTCTCCCTCTCTCTCTCTCTCTCTCTCTCTCTCTCTCACACACACACACAATGTATTTATCTCTGTCTCTCTCTCTTTTAATACAAAAGTAACGTTTCCAAGAGCGGGTACGAGACACACCTAAATTCATAAAGCAATTGGGAAGTAAAATGATATTTCAATACAATTGTGGATAGAAGACGAGTCTCATTTCCAAACAGAAGATATATTTTCCCTTTTATTAATAGGAAACATTAAATAAGTGTTGTCCCTGTAATCTAGAAGACAGCCATCTTAATAAAGAAAGCATACAAAGAACATTAAACATTTACAGACGTGACTTGTCGTACTTTTCACATGTTTGCAACAGAAACAAAATTATAGTTATTGTTTATCAGCAGTAAATCACTTACGCGTTCTGCATTTAATTGGTCGCGGCGATTTGTTAGTAACATGCCGGCTTTACTAAAGCATCTTTCACTAGGTGCGCTTGTTGCTGGGATACATAAAATACGTCGTGCAACTGCAGCCAGGCCTGGTAGATCTGTTTCATGTCTGCTCCCCCACTTTAAGATGTCATCATCATTTCCGGGGTACATTAAAATGTAGAGATCTACTTCATCTGCTGCGGATGATCTGTTGTTCCTCCATTCCTTGAAACGAACTCTCTTTCTGGGTCTATGATAATAGAGTGTGTAAGGATTCCAGCATAGTGTACAAGCTGTTCCAGCGTGTGTAGGCCTCTAGTTTCAACGATGATTTCAAAGACGAGCAGAGCCTACTTCTCTTAATGTACCTTATAATGCATTTTGCAGTATTTATTGTTAATGCGATGTTCGGGGCATTATTTAGGAAGAAGTTATCTTCATCGAAACTATGGCTAAGTGTGTGTTTATACAATGAGCAGCACAAGGAATTCTTTCGTGATTTTCGAAAGCCTTTATTACACTGGCACCCTGGTCGGAGACAAAAACAAAACTGTGCAACATGTCCGGCGAAATGTCCCAATCACCCATCCTCTCTTCAATTTCTATCATAATATTTACTCCCGTCTTCTTAACTCCCGGCAATTTTGTTGTAAATAAAACGTTGTTCACAACAGACCAATCTGTATTAATGTAATGAGTTGTAAGCGTTAAATAGTGCACCAGATTTTGCGAACCAGTCCACATATCATCTGTCGCAGCACATATTTTATTAATAACTTTTGCAATAACAGAAGGTTCAAAATGGTTCAAATGGCTCTGAGTACTATGGGACTCAACTGCTGAGGTCATTAGTCCCCTAGAACTTAGAACTAGTTAAACCTAACTAACCTAAGGACATCACAAACATCCATGCCCGAGGCAGGATTCGAACCTGCGACCGTAGCGGTCTTACGGTTCCAGACTGCAGCGCCTTTAACCGCACGGCCACTTCGGCCGGCAATAACAGAAGGCATTATGCTGTTTCGTATTGCATCAGCTCGTTCTTTGACATGTCTGTTTATAGTAGAGGGATGTGGCATGGCATCTGCCACGTTAACTTCTCCATAATGCGCACCTAGATGTGCTAATTCTTGGCCTAGTTCTCTGAAACCTTCACCGGAAACAGCATTAAAAGGTCTCATATCTTTAGCACACATGGCAACACTCTTTGCTGTAATACTATTTTTTATTACTGCCGATATCCGTGAAGGAGCTGTATCTTTGTGAGGTTTCTTGCAACTGTGTTTCTTTAAATGAGTGGTTCCCGACTGGAAACACGATAATGTGGAGCAGTTTATGCACGATACGTACCCAGTAGACGCACTGTTTTCGTCTACAACCAACATAAATTTACTCCATACTAGGCTCTTTAGACCTTCCAGTTGCTTCAATGTATAAACATTGGTTTCAATCTTACATCTTACTGCACTGGCTTCCTCGCGCTGTATGATTACAGAGAGAGAGATACACCACACGGATAATGACACGTGTAATGTGTTTGAAGTTACGTGCTACGTATTCGGTCACGGCATCTATGCTCGGTCACTAGAACTAGTGCGGACAGCCTATCCAGTTAGGGTGTGCTTGCCCCATTTCGTATTTTGTGCTCGCTTACTTGGTCATGTAAGACTCTACTCTGGACGCAATCAGTGATGGTTGTCTTGGTTATTTCGATTATGTCTCTCAAGTATTCTGTTAAAACTTTCCGTGATACCTCGTTGTCCAATGTGTTTAAGATCTGGAAAGTGTCCTCCCGTCTAAGTAGTTGATATGTGTCATGGTTTGGAAGTCTGTCTCGAACAGTGTTCGCAACGTCATTGAAGAAGGGGGCATTCGTAAAAGTTCCTCCCCTCTTTTCCTTATTTCCCTTCTATCCCCCACCCTTACACCCATAATGTCTGCAATCTTCTCATGATTTCCCTTTTTGGCCCAGTACCAAGTCGCTTGTACCCTTACTTTGATGTCCAGAGGGCAGAGCCCCATTATGACTAATAGCCCCCCCCCCCACCCCTGGAGATGTTCCGTAGGCTCCCACAGATCTCAATATCATGCTTCTCTGGACCGTTCTCACTGTCATGGTGGGTACAACCCTCGTGAGGCTGTGCGCCCAGACTCCCGAGCCGTAACCCACAACTGAAGTTAGGATGCTATTGTGGTAGAGTTTAATCAGGTGTGGTGGGAGATGGAATCTTTTACGACCTATTGAGATGAGGTTGTTTAATATCTGGAGAGCTCTCTGGGTTACGGTGTCAATGTGTTTCCCGAAGCTCCACCTCTCATCAATGATGAGAGGTATGTGGATTTGCTGGGTGATATCGTAATTTTAGTCGTGCGGCACCCTTGTTGGAGTTTATCTATGGCTCTCTCAATTTTCGGTTCAATGTCATCCGAGTAGGCGTCACCTCTATCACCTCATCACTTTGTTGTAACCTGTCTAGTAGTGGCTCCATGTAGACGTCCCAGAAGAGGGGTCCTAAAACGGATCCTTGGGGACATTCTTTAGTGATTGCTTTTCCAACTCTTTCGCTAGGGGATGATAGCCAGACACCCCGATCCTTACAATAGCTCCTCAGGCAACCATATAGCGGTCCTGGACACTCTTTCTCCCGCAAGCAGGAGAAGAGCGAAGGCCACCACAGGTTGTTGAAGGCGCCACTGATATCCACCATGATGCCAACCACGTATTTGTGCGGGGTCGAGCCGCAGACCTCAACCGCCAGGGCGATTGCATCAGATGTCGACCGCCACGGCCTGAAGCCGAACTGCCTGCTGCTCACCCCGCACACTCGGTGTGCCGCCAATCTGTCAGCTAACAGTTTCTCCAGTATCTTTCCGCATAGATCCAACAAGCAAATCGGCCTGTATGACTTCACTTCTGCAGGGTCCTTATCAGGTCCTTTCTTTATTATAACTACATTTGCCGTTTTCCATTTCTTCGGAAACTTCCTTTGCCTGAGGCATTCATTGTAAAGGTGAGTAAGTGGCGCAGTCACCTGGGGTGCCAGGAACTGCACCACCTCCACCAAAATGCCATCTGGCCCAGGTGCTTTTCCTCTTTGTAATGATCTTATATGGACTGCTACCTCCTCGTCAGAGAAGGGGTAGACAGCCGTCTCATTGTTGTATATTTCTTGGTCTTAAATTCTCAGTTGCTGCTGCCCTTCAGTCTCCCCATCCGCATTGTCGTCAGGCAGCAGGGACTGGAGGAGGACTTCCACAGTCTCCTGCCAAGACTCCGTCATCCTGTCCCCTTGCCTGACTGTCGATAACTCCATAGGAGAGCTGATTTTCTCTCTTACCAGCTTATAGGGAAGCCCCCATGGGTCCATGACTAGCTGGCTTAGCATGTAGTTTTCCCAGCTTCGCGTCCTCACCTCTCGCAGTTCCTTTTGGAACCTCTGCTTTTCCTCCCTATATAGCAACTGCCACCTTTGTCGTACCTGCCAGACGACACTGCGATGGTAGTGCCTCCTCAGCCTTCTGACAGATTGACGCAGTTCTCCTAGTTCGTTAGACCATGATGACGGAGAAGCCGCCGTGGTCTTCCTCCTAGTTGGTACTGCAGCCCTCACCGCTCTGGTCACTGACTCACCAGTTACTCCGCCCTCTGGTCTCCGTCTATGTCACGATGCATGTCACCTTCCGGTAATGGAGGAATGTCGCACTCCCATGCTAGGCGTTCTGAGTCAGTTCTTTTATAATTTAGTTGTACCTCCCACCCCATGGCCCAGCGGCACTCTCTTTCTCCTAAGGTGAAAGTTATCAAGTTGTGATCGCTTGTGGTGGCGTTTCCTATAACTCTCCAGTGTTGAATGATATTAGCTGTGTTCGGTGTTACGTGAGTGACGTCTATATTTGTTCCTTGTCCTCCTCCTGCAGCGTAGGTAGGAGGACTTCCGGGTCTGTTGGCCACCACAAGTTGCGATGCCATAATAAATTCTTCTACTTTTTCACAGTTCGCACCTCTTGTACCACTGTACCACAGGGGGGGATTTAGCGTTGATGTCAGTTGTTATCACCTTTTATCCCTGTAACGCCGTGGTTACTCTCGCTAAGTGATCTATGTGCTGTTCTATATTCTCTCCATATTGAAAATACATGTTTATGAGAGTAATAATTCCCACAGGAGATTGCAGCTCCTCGACGTTACAGTGACTAGTTGTAAACTGCGAAAGTGTGGTGACCCTCAAAAGTTGCCGCCTTCGGGTCATCCCCTCTGCTGTCTATTTGCCAGGAAGCGGCAGCAAACGCAATTTTCCCAGCTTGGGAGTACGGCTCCTGTAGACAGAGTAAATCTAGTCTCCTCTCCTCAACCTCCCTTCGGAGCTCCTGCATCACAAGTCGACTGTTATGAGTGTTAAGTTTGAAACGTCCCCTTAGAAAAATTATAAATGACTGTACTGGTAAACCCCTTACGTTATTTAATTTTCAAACAGCTGAGCAGAACTGAACGTACTCAGACATTTCTCTCTTTACTTATTCTGATCAACACTAAACTGACACACAATATTTTTGGCGCAACGCAATCTGACTTTCAAAAATCCCTACAAAAGAATGGCCCTGACTAACATTAACCTATACGTTTCACAAATCACTTACCTCACAAAAATCTTCGTTACTCGAACTATTGCAATACAGCGAGCGCCAATACTGCTAGCTTAATAAGAGATTCAAACTACTGAAAGCACTAACTACTGATAGGCGTAGTTAGCAAATGAAAGATTTTGATAGAAAACAAGCAATGTATTTACCTTAATAGTGTTCAAAAGTCATTATATATATATATATATATATATATATATATATATATATATATATATATATATATCAGTCCATGATATCCAATATTACAAATTTACTCTTTCTGATGGACACACGTCCAGATCGTCCGCTCTCAAAATTCCGCCATTTCTCTCCCCACATCCACCACTGCTGGCGGCTCACCTCCAACTGCGCAGCGCTATGCGCTGTTAACAGCCAACTGCCCAACACTATAATTGCGAATGTTACAACAATGCTACCCAGCCACAGACTGCACACAGCACAGCCAGTGATTTTCATACAGAGCGCTACGTGGCGTTACCAATATAAAAACCTAAACAGCCTACTTACAAGTTGTCAAATATTTATCTTTGTCATTAAGGGAAGGACGTATGTATTCGGTCATTCGGCCAAGTCTTACTCCAGTCGAACGCAGTTCGTCCATTTGCTAGTACTGATTGTTGGTAAATGTCGTCAAGATCGAATTTCTCACCTCGTCTTTCGAATACTTTCTTGAGCAGATCTCGCTAGGCTCCGAAGTCAGTGGGGAGACTCACTGATTTTAGCTGAATTCTGTCAACAGCCTCCATAACCGAGAAGGTTACCTTCCTACCCTCTTCATGTCCTACACGGACCACATGTCGTAAGGCAGTAGTCATGGTAGTCGGCTGCTCTAATCTTGATAGTTGCATGGTGTACTCTAGGTTGGGGTACAGCCTTACCGGATCGACGGGTGGTAGTCTGACTATTGGTGTGCCTTGTGTGGTGGAATTCGTGCTTGAACTTGTCACTATGTTTTCGTGGATTGGTTGTTGTTTATTTGTTTGCTCGTCTTTAGAAACTGCCACAGCCACAGGTTTCCCTTGCCGTTGTTGGTGTATTATCGGCTTTGTTCCCCGGCTTTCATAGGAGGGAGCTGCAGCTATGAGGGGGAGGTCAGTTTGTATACCTATGTCCATCGTGGGGAATTCAGTCTGTATGGCTTTGTCTACTGTTTCAATTTTAGCGGCACCCGAAAGCGACCTCAAAAAATCCTTGAATCTATTTGCCTTATAGCGTCCCTCCTTTAGCTCGGGGACTTTCGCTTTATCATCCTGGTCAGTATGCCGGGCTCAAACATAGTCGGTTCTAGAGATTAATCTCTGTTCGAGCATTCGGTATGTCGGGCAGTTTCTTCCTGTGGCTCCACAAGACTTTTTTCCTCGATTTTTACAGGGTATGCAAATTGCTGCCGCCTTACAACCTTTGTGGCTATGACCGTTTTCACCACACTTGGTGCACGCCAACTCCCTGGTACACAGCCCTAGAATGTGGTCCAAGTCACCACAGTTGTGGCAACGAGGTACCACGACATAATCTCTTGTATTGTTGGCATGAAAGCCGACATATAATCTGCCCATTGTTGTTATATTTTTCCACATTGGCGCAGTTACTTCGGCGACGTGATGAACAACATCACGACCGCGTGGCCCAGTCTTAAATTTTAGCTTAAAACAATTCTTAAATTCTTCATCATTCATTTCATCAAAGTTTTGTTGTCTTATTGTTTCAGAAAGTTCTTCGTTGGTCATAATCGTGGGTACATCATATAGTATTACAAGTGGGTTTATTTTCCTCGGTGGTTCGCATTTGACCGCCGAGTTCAGCTTCTGATTTTTCAACAGTTTGTCCTTGTCCTGTTCAGAGGCAACTTCGACAATGACAGAATTCCTACTTGGTTTTATTCATTTGATTTTAATTTTATCTTTGACGGGATCTATGTTTCTTGTGAACAATTCTTAAATTTTCCTTACACTGGTGTCCTGACCAGGCAGTGTCCTAAGAAAGACTGCTGTGTCTGGTCTCTTCGTCACTTTGTCGATTGTGTCTCTCGATGTGTTTGGCTTTGTGGGTGCTTCCGCGGCCACGACCGCCCATGTCTTTGCCAGTTGCCTCCTCTGTCTATTATTTTCTTTTTCCAACTCTTCTACTCTACCTTCAAGTCAGGCGTGGGCAATGGCCTGTGCTGCCAATTCGTTTTTAATTATGGCAAGTCCAGCTTGACTAATTTTCCCATTCTTTACATGTTGCTCCATGAGCAATGTGATTCTTGAGTGTCTCTGTAGTACAGTCTCATTCTCGGCCTGTCCCAGCTCGCCCTGGGGAGAGGGATCAGGCGCAGCGGAAGCCCGTTGAGGCGCACACGAATCACTCGTTTCGTTTGTAGCCATGACTGTAACGCGTGATGAAAAAGGTGGAAGCCCGTCTCTTGCCCCGGACCCCTCTCGCCCTTCGCCGCCTACTTGCCGGAGTTTCCACCTCTCGGCCAAGGACCCACTCCCACTCAGGTGGCGGGCCGATCCCCCAGACGTTCGGCGGTCTGGACTCACCTAACCTGGCCCAGGTGATGTCACCACCTCCTGGGTTTGGCAGAACACGCCCCGGTTACCCAGGGGCGTGGCGAAGCGCCCTTGCCGACTCGCACCGCGATCCCACGCCGACAAACGAAATCGCCGGCATGCAGAGCACCTGCTGGTCTGTGCCCTGCGAACAGAAAGGGACTGGTGTTCGGTCCCTCGACACAGCTCCCCCTGTGCCACGCACCCTTCGCTTTTGCATCGGGTTGGGTCGCAGCTCTACATTTTGTCGCAAGGCAAAATGCCGAGCTTAACATCTGGCACCACGGGAAGGCGGAAAGAGCCACTTGGAAAGGAGAGGCTATGAGAGACGCGTCGCTTCCCCTTGTGAGGACTGCCGCGGCACGCCCGACTAGAAGCGATACGCCCCATTGCGAGCCTCCGTGCCTTACGGCGCGCCGGCAACGGACAGGGACGCGCCGAACGCGCCGTCAAGCGCCCGACCTCACGCCAGACGGCAGGGTCAGCTTGCGACCGACCGTACATTTCCGTGACCACCATTGCCAGAAAACATGGACAGTGGCTACATTCCTGCCAATTCTTTCTGCTGTACAGCGGAAGGAACATTTTGCTTCTCGTAGCCCTACTGCAGGATCGCAGACTCATGGAGGTATTAATAATGGCGTCTTTGTCGCTCTAAAGGCATTCTTGACTAATGTCAGCTCACCACGTCCCGTCTCAAATCTAACTAACGCCCTTGAGCGTTACAACGTATAATTAAAGCAAACGTAATTTGCATCCACATAGTGGCGGTACTCTTATGCGACTGGCGTGACATTTGTATAGAGATAATCTTTCAGCTGTAGCAACACGCCTACCAACTTTTGTTTACATCGCTCAACTCGTTCTTGGCGTTGTGATTTTCTTTTCCAAGACTTTTCTTATGCAGAAATTTAACTGCATGAACAGTGAAAAGGAAGGGAGAAACAAACTTCCTCCCTTTTATGATTTTATCCGAAGTGTCACCGAGAAATATTCTAAAATATTTGACATTACGTGTCAAGTTGGCCAGAAGTCACCGTAAGATTTTACATCTTAATTTGTATATTATAACAGCATTTCAGATTTTCTAGATTCAGTCATTAATTACACATATTTCTATTGTATTAATTCCACAGTCTATAGGTAGCCTCTTATCTGTTCCGCAGTGGTGATTCACCCCCACCTGCTGATCTGAGTATTTACTTTCTGTGCCTGGTTCCTTCTTAAAATGGCTCCTGTAGTCTCTATCTGAACGTTCCCTCTCACAAAATGCTACTGAATTTATTGGATGATCAAATTGTTTTTCAGTGTCACTCTCCTCTGCCCTACTGTTTTCACTAACATTACTTTCAAAACGTTGTGTAGATACCGTTCTTACCAAGGGCGTCTCTAGCGGGTTTATTTTGTAAGGGTTCAGTCTGCAAACACTAGAGTAATCACAGGCTGCTAATAGTTTTCTTGCAGTGTGACTTCATTGCCTCTGACATTTCTATCACCTGTCACGCCACGCCTACCCGTTATGTCATCGGCCTGCAGCTGACTGCATTTGAAATACCGGGCTTGGGCAATGAACCTGCCCCACCAGTACCTCCTCTTCTCCCTCTTCCTCTATAACTGTTCGCTCGCGGCATGCCAACCATGTATATATTGATGTCCGCTCTGTTTTCACTAGGTCTAACAGGAGGTCTATATTCTCTCCTCTCCTCTTCCTCTTTCAAAAGGTTCTCAACTCTTTCCAAATAATGAACAAACCGGTCAGTGTCATCCATGGGTGCCGATATGATCTTACTTCGCCAATATAATGGCAACTTGTTCTCAATAACCGTATTAAATTGCTGTGTTTCGACTTTAGAATTAAAATAGGACAAAGTCGTAATCCATTACTGTACAAATCTTTTAACACTTTCTTTCTTGGGATCATACTTTTTTCCCAGACTAAAACTTATTGAAAACCATTTGTTTTCTTTTTCCCCAATGCTCATCGAAGAAAAAACCTGTTTGAACTTGACTAACCGGCCATCTTTATCTGAAGCTAAATTACCCCAGATTCTAGGTCCTCCCACTAGATTAGGAGTAATAAACCTTATTTTTTGTTTGTCACTCCATACTTTGGGCAACACATCCTCAAATTCACTCCAGAATTCTTTTGGATGAACATTCTTACTTGGATCAAATTTAAAAAATTGTCCATGTGTAACATAGGCAATTTCATATCATTCCACTGTACCATTAGATACTACACAAACATTATTATTGTTAATATTTTGTTCGACTTTTGTTAGTCTTCTTTCATGCTCACATATCGGCTCATTCACACTTGCATGAAATTTTACTTTCCAAGTTAACATCACTAACTTCACAGCATTTTTCTATATTTTGAACCTGTTCACGAACTTTGTCCAGTTCTGAATTCACTCTTTCTTTTAGCTGAACATTATCCTCAGCAACTTGCTTTATCTGTGAAGTTAGTTCACTTTTCAGTGTTAGAATTCACATATTAAATTATTGTCCAAGCCCAGTCAGCTGTCTGTTAATAATGCCGCAAAACGATCTCATGTCATCTTTCCAAGAATCTCCTGATTCTGCAATTTTATTTTTCATCCTGGATTCCAATTCCTCTATTTCAGAACTTAATGAATTATTAATTTCAGTCCCAATTTTGCTCACCTCTAAACCTATCTGACTGTTTTTATTGTCAATATTAGTATTCATCTGACCAATGTGTTTAAGAATACTCGCGAACATATGAAGGGCTTATTTCAATAGTAGTACAAGTCTATTACCTCCACTTTTCTGTCTATAATTCTTCTGAAATTAATGGTCGAAACAAACAGAAAGAAAGATTCATCCCTAGCAAGAAGCCATATGCTTGGATATTTCTGGTATCTCAACAGCAGATTTTTCAGCGCACATTTAACTGTAGGACTCTGTATCTCAGAATGAACAAAAATGGACTTGTACCACTACTGAAATAAACCTTTCATATCTGAAACACTATCTTCTTGTCCATCAGCAACTGACATTGGTTCCTGTTCTATCGTAGTTACAGTAACAGGTATAAACGGGACACTGGGTTCCGATAAGTTTTGTCCACTATCAGTCCCATAATTAGCATACCTTGAATCTGGCAAACTGCTACTCGTATTAGCTTGTGACACTTCAAAACTGAAACCATTACTCATGGAATCATTTTAAACCTTAACTCTCCCCAAATATACTTCCAGTTTCTCATCTACCATTCCCTGATTGTTTTCGGCCATTCTGCAATGTTTGTTGGCACACACACACAAAACTTTAAGTAGAACACTACTTATCTTTGGCCTCGCCCGGATGACTGCATGGCGAGATGAAACTGCGAGTTCGTGAGCCAGGCTCTGCCTACGTTTGACCAGAATACGGGCCATCGCTTCCACCACAGCTACAAACCACTGTAGATGCTGGTCCACTGCAGTATAAACGCCGTCTCTCGTAGTTCAGCGTTCGCTGACATCGTCTGCCACGATGTTCCACTTGCTGCCGTTTCTTAACGAAAGTTCATTTCACTCGCGCCTATTGTCCTACTACAGTTCCTTTACATATGCGTGTGAACACTTCACATGCTCACTTTTATAAATTTCCTACACTTCTGAACTTTATTATTGTTTTTCATGGTCGATGCACCAATTGTGGCGTGGCGGGTTTGAAATGAACCGTAATTTTTTGATCACTGTCTCTCATTGTGCTGTTCTGTGTGAGAGTTCCACTTACCTCA
This sequence comes from Schistocerca serialis cubense, assembly GCF_023864345.2. NCBI lineage: Eukaryota > Metazoa > Arthropoda > Insecta > Orthoptera > Acrididae > Schistocerca > Schistocerca serialis. The sequence continues at coordinate 489,974,574 of NC_064645.1, read as the reverse complement.
GTACGGCGTCAGTTCACCAGCCCGTTTCTCTGCATACGTAGGTACTATTCAAACGGCGTAGAAAGCAGCGTTGATAAAATACGTCGTCAATAATAACACTGCAAAGTCCACGTAAACTCTAGTAGCCAGATATCACGTAATTTTTATTACAATTTTCGGGTAGAGGGCGGTTGCTTCATTTCTTTAGTAAAGGGTCATAATTATGATGCGAGTTCTTTTATTGCTTTAGGTTCAAAATTAAACACTTGCCATCAGCCCGAATTTAATTAACGAATAATATCACTGTCCTAAGCTCACAGTTCATACCACCCAGTACACACACAAGGCAGCCAGGAACGTACTTACGTCCGACCCAAATTATTACGCAATTTACAGTCATCACTCTGCTACAATATACGAGTTTCACATTCGGTCCTTTTTCAGTGGATTTCTAATAAAGACATTGCTCGCGAAATATTCCATAGACGATTGTGAAATATGCCCCGCGAAATTTTACAGGGGCCGAAAGTTCACAAGCGTTTATCTAACAAATCACGTCACTAAGCTCACATTTTCACAATCTGTCCACAAATGCAACTGTTTCCACAGGAATACAAGAAACGAATAACTTCTTCATTTTAATCATAATCTAGACGGACACGTCCAACATGACCTGCACGTACGAGAGCTAGCCATCGACTGACTCACTGCCATTCCTCCCCGGCCTTATAACTGCTTGCAATACGCAGGAAATGCTTAACTCTGATTAGTTGTTCAAAATGACCAGACAGTCAAACCAATCCACCGAGTTCTTCTTGGCACTGAAACCGTCTTATGCCAATCAGTATTCATAGATTCATTCATCATGCAAATATTAATAAAATGCTTAACAAAACCAAACGAAAAGAAAATTTATCTTGAAATAACTTTAGAAAACTATTACTCTGCAAATGACTGTTCTGGCTGCCCCTTCTTACGAAAGCAAGTACCCTTGGACATACGTCACCAGCACGGTGGGGAAATTACAATTTTCATTTCAACTTGCTTGCTTAACACTTTCCCATTACATAGGTACATAATGTTCAGCATGAGATAAGATTGAATTTTTTTCGTATGTCCCACATACACACTCTTCCTCATTCTCATTTATTCACACAACAACACATTACATACTGGCCTTAAAATTGCTACACCACGAATAATAATGATCGTAATGAGCGTATGGCATTGGTAGCCGGGAGACCCCTCGCGGGGAGGGTCGGACGCCGCTCCACAAGTTCTTTAACGCCACTACGGCGACGTGCGAGTGAATGAGGATAAAAACACACTACAGTCATCTCGAGGCAGAGACACCGCCGGGAAGCGAACCCGTGACCCCGTGCGCGAGAATCGAGAACGCTACCGCAAGACGACGAGCAGCGGACGCTACACCACGGAGGTATCGTGCTACAGACGCGAAATTTAACCGACAGGAAGAAGATGCTGTGATATGCAAATGATTAGCTTTTCAGAGCATTCACACAAGGTTGGCGCCGGTGGTGACACCTACAACGTCTGACGTGAGAAAAGTTTCCAACCGATTTCTCATACACAAAACAGCAGTTGACCGGCGTTGCCTGGTGAAACGTTGTTGTGATGCCCCGTGTACGGAGGAGAAATGCGTACCATCACGATTCCGACTTTGATAAAGGTCAGATTGTAGCCTATCGCGATTGCGGTTTATCGTATCGCGACACTGCTCGCGTTGGTCGAGATCCAATCACTGTCAGCAGAATATGGAATCGGTGGGTTCAAGAGGGTAACACGGAACGCCGTGCTGGATCCTAACCGCCTCGTATCACTAGCAGTCGAGATGAAAGGCATCGTATCCGCATGGTTGTAACGGATCGAGCAGCCACGTCTCGATCCCTGAGTCAACAGATGGGAACGTTTGCAAGACGACAACCATCTGCACGAACAGTTCGACGACGTTTGAAGCAGCACGGACTATCAGCTCGGAGACCATGGCTGCGGTTACCCTTGACGCTGCATCACCGACAGGAACGCCTGCGATGGTGTACTCAACGACGAACCTGAGTGCACGAATGGCAAAAGTCATTTTTTCGGATGAATTCAGGTTCTGTTTACAGCATCATGTTGGTCGAATCCGTGTATGGCGATATCGCGGTGAACGCACATTGGAAGAGTGTGTTCGTCATCGCCATACTGGAGTATCACGCGACGTGATGGTATGGGGTGCCATTGGTTCTACATCTACATCTACATTTATACTTCGCAAGCCACCCAACGGTGTGTGGCGGAGGGCACTTTACGTGCCACTGTCATTACCTCCCTTTCCTGTTCCAGTCGCGTATGGTTCGCGGGAAGAACGACTGTCTGAAAGCCTCCGTGCGCGCTCTAATCTCTCTAATTTTACATTCGTGATCTCCTCGGGAGGTATAAGTAGGGGGAAGCAATATATTCGATACCTCATCCAGAAACGCACCCTCTCGAAACCTGGCGAGCAAGCTACACCGCGATGCAGAGCGCCTCTCTTGCAGAGTCTGCCACTTGAGTTTATTAAACATCTCCGTAACGCTATCACGGTTACCAAATAACCCTGTGACGAAACGCGCCGCTCTTCTTTGGATCTTCTCTATCTCCTCCGTCAAACCGATCTGGTATGGATCCCACACTGATAAGCAATACTCAAGTATAGGTCGAACGAGTGTTTTGTAAGCCACCTCCTTTGTTGATGGACTACATTTTCTAAGCACTCTCCCAATGAATCTCAACCTGGTACCCGCCTTACCAACAATTAATTTTATATGATCATTCCACTTCAAATCGTTCCGCACGCATACTCCCAGATATTTTACAGAAGTAACTGCTACCAGTCTTTGTTCCGCTATCATATAATCATACAATAAAGGATCCTTCTTTCTATGTATTCGCAATACATTCGCAATACATTACACGTCTCGGTCACCTCTTGTTCGCATTGACGGAACTTTGAACAGTGGACGTTACATTTCAGATGTGTTACGACCCGTGGCTTTACCCTTCATTCGAGCCCTGCGAAACCCTACATTTCAGCAGGATAATGCACGACCGCATGTTGCAGGTCCTGTATGGGCCTTTCTGGATACAGAAAATGTTCGACTGCAGCCCTGGCCAGCACATTCTCCAGATCTCTCACCAACTGAAAACGTCTGGTAAACGGTGGCCGAGCAACTGGCTCGCCACAGTATTCCAGTCACTACTCTTGATGAACTGTGTTATCGTGTTGAAGCTGCATGTGCAGCTGTACCCGTACACGCCATCCAAGCTCTGTTTGACTCAGTGCCCAGACGTATCTAGGCCGTTATTACGGCCACAGGTGGTTGTTCTTGGTACTGATTTCTCAGGATCTATGCAGCCAAATTGTGTGAAAATGTAATCACATGTCATTTCTAGTATAATATATTTGTCCAATCAATACCCGTTCATGATCTTGTTTTCTTCTTGGGGTAGCAATTTTAATGGCCAGTTGTGTAAATACTGATCTTTTCTGAATTTTATATTACGAAAATGAAAAATAGTTATTATTTTAATTACGAAAGTTCAAAAACTTCTCCTAACGTTTTGTGAACTTCAGTAATGATTCCAAATGATACTGAAAGACAAATGTTACGAATCCTAACTGACTTTAATCTTACTAGTGTCGGTTTGGGCTGTTTTAGGTAATTTTCTCTAACTCTGAAATTATGCCAGCTGGAAATCTGAGATTTTTTCACAATCTTCTTTTTTAAAAACAAAGGGCAGTCAGTATATTGACTTTTAACTTAATTGAACAATATCTAATATAGTTTACTTAGATTCTTAGGGCTTTGAATATTCTGTCGCTGGAACTGACACAGGTACCGCTTCCCACGGCGAATATAGTGATAGGTGCGAATGAGTCACGCTAAGATACATTTTGCTGCTTCTATAACCGCCAACGGCTCCAAAGCTACGAGCCATACTGCAAAGTAGTGGAATAAATGCTATGCGTATTGACTCACGACGTTACGGACTAGTGGTGTAATGCAGTGGAAGACATTCCATCACAATTTCCAAAAGGGTTGGAAAAAGTCGCAACCAAATGACTACGCTACTTAGTTTGGAGCCAGTGAGACTGGAGACCGATTATCAGACTTCCAAGGAAATATCGGCCACTCAATTCCAAACGCAGTAAGGCCTGGTAAGCGCCAGAATCAGCCCACAATCAGCCTAACATCTCATGCGTCCAAGTTTCTAACAAGAATAATTGGCAAAAGAGTGGAAAACAATACTCAGGATCTATTACCTCAAGATCACTTCGGCTTTAGGAAAGACGGAGCTATCAGAGTGATAGTTTTGAAGTTTATAATGCGAACAAGATTTCAGAAAAATCATGACACTTTTATAAGATTCGTCGATCTAGATAAAGAAACATCTGACACTGGTGAAATGGTGCAAAATAATTAAAATTTTTAGGGAAGTAGGTGCTCGCCACAGGGAAAGTCGGGTCATATACAGCAAGTACGGAAACCAAGAGGAAAAATGTGAATATGGGACGAAGAACGAAATGCTCATATTGTAAGTGGTGTAAGGGGTGTAGTTTTATGCCGTTACTGCTCATACACACCGAAGAAACAATGATGGATAAATAAAGAAATACTGTGGTGTGTTGTTCCAATTCAGGGTGAAAGAATATCCCAAAAAGAAAAAGGGCAGTCTCTGTTGCAAAATGCTTTATCGCTAATGATGCGTTTTGTGCAATAGCTCGTCTTCGGATTACCTTAAAATAGCGAAAGTAGCATTACTCAGATAATGGGAAGCCTCAATAATACACAGTTAAAACGAATTGCGCTACTGTCAAGTTTGGACCAGGAGCGCGGACAAGCTGAAGCGGAAAGCGGTGCAGGTATAAGTAGGTGATCAGAAACATGTAATACGACATGTGAACAAGCAATGCAACGAACCCACGTAACGCTTCAGTTACTATTCACATTTCGTACTACATGTTTATGATCGCCTTTCTGTACCTGCACGGCTTCCCACTTTAAGTTGGCCGTCCTGCTAGTCCAAAATTGACAACTGACAGATTCGTTTCATGCTTTTGTTATTGACGCTTTCTATTATCTGACCAATGCAGCTTTCGCTGTTTTAAGATAACCTGAAGATGCTCCAACGGCGCGAAACGCATCATCAACAATGAAGCCTGTCGCAACGTAAACTGTTGTTTGGGACTCCGTGTTTCATTCGGCAGAAATGGAAACTTATGGATCGCTTCGTTGTCCGTCCGTTCGTCTGCCTGTCTGTCTCTCCGACTGTTAAAACCAATTTTGTCAGAGTGGACACATCGAATTGAAATTTATGTCACATACTGAGGTCTATGGTTCCCTGGCGGCGTAAGAAGTTTAAGTTTCTAAAAAACTGAAATAATGTTGGAATCGAAGGATACGGCCATTTTTGTCACATATTTTAATACTCTCAAACTCACTCACAAACCTATGTGATACTTACCTTTGGCATTGAACTATAAAATTTGGCAGATAAGAAGGTTTCACAGTACAGCGAAAGGGAAAAATCCGAAAACGGTTGATCTGTAACTATACCCCTCGAAAAAATAGTTTTTTATCAGTTTTTGTCAGACAAACTGTCAATCTGTCCGTATGTTAAGACTCTTCTTCCTCCGAATAGATGGATGTATCAGGTTACAATTTATGTCACATACTAAGGTGTACTGTTCCTTGGAGGTGTAATAAATGTTACCTTTAAGTCAGTACAAGCAATATAGATATATACGTTACACATTTTGATACTAGCAAAATCAGTAATCAAACCCTATAGGGTACTTCTTATTGATCTAGAATGATGAAATATGACAGGGAGTAACGTTTCATAGTACAGGTAAATGGAAAAATCCGAAAATTGTTAAAGTGGAAGTATACTATACGAAAAAAAATCTTTCATCATTTGGTATCTGACACCAAATTTGATATTAAAACTATCTGCGTTTAGCTGATTTCAAAAGCCAGTCGTGAGGCAAGGAATAACTTCAGTGCTCATGTGAAGAGTTTCTGAATTTATCTATCGTTAGATGACCGGGAACAATTGCTGCATGTAGATATGGCGTTTTAGTTGCATGTAAAACAAACATTCAGAAACTATCCTGAGAATGTTTTTCTCACATACAATTTGAAATGTCACGTCTACATGCAGTAATCCCTCCTAGATATCTCACGTAGGATAAATAGCGAACTGCGTCATATGAGCAGTAAAATCATTCCTTACCTGATGTTTGATATTTACTATTGTGACCCAGTAGCCAGCCGAAGTGGCCGAGCGATTGAAGGCGCTTCAGTCTGGAACTGCGCGACCGCTACGGTCGCTGGTTCGCATCCTGCCTCGGGCATGGATGTGTGTGATGTCCTTAACTTAGTTAGGTTTAAATAGTTCTACGTTTAGAGGACTGATGACCTAAGATGTTAAGTCCCATAGTGCTCAGAGCCATTTGAACATTTGTTGTGACCCAGTCAGCCTGATAAGTGACAGAAATTAGATTAGCAGTAAACATTAAGAGTGAGGATGATGAAGTGAACAAATTGAAGGAACTGAGTTATTTGGAATCAAAATACCGCACGATGATCAAAGCAAGGATGAGATGGAAAGCAAACTAGCAGAATCAAGGAGGTCACTCCTGCCTTGTAAGGTGGCAGGCAAATCCAACACCTTCCATGAAAACCCTGACATGATAACAAATCCGGCAGTATGTCACATAGCTGCGAATAAATCCTGACATTAAATTGACCAAGGTAATACGATCAACGAGTGAGCTAATGTAATACCACAGACTAACACAAGATCGCCTAAATGCATGTCATAATTTCCCACCGTGAAACAGACGCAGTTGCGAGGGGAGAAACGAGAACAGAAGCCGAGAGCAGAACCGTGTAAGCCAGAAGGCCCTACGATAAAGGACACCCACATCGCCAGGCGACCGCCAAGGCCACCCCCCCCCCCCAGCCCATGTTAAAAGATAGAGCCCTCCAGAGGAACAGTATAGATCTTACTATAACACTAAAAGGGCCACACCAGCTGCAAGTTCTAGCGTGAGAATATACGCGTCTCTGTTACGTAGCAAACATTAAAAAATTGCCCCACCATGAAAAGTATAACGTTTCTCATTAGATAGACAGAATTTTTGTAGGTGGAGCTTGAAGTTAACATTGAGACGCTGTTTGGTCAGTTGAAAACACAGCCAGATACCTTTCCTTAAACCAACTTCGGTAAATTGTAGTAAGGAGAAGTTAGAAAGGGTTGCTTCCGAGACGGCGAGGTGTGTGGAGCTGCGTCGCCCGCCTCCCCCTGACGCTGACTAACCACCGACAAGGTAATGAACGCACACGATGCCGCATAAGAGTCATAAGGCTTCACTCAGAACTGCAGAAGTCTCATCTGTTACATCCCCTTTTTGCGTATTACTAGTGTCGATCGTCAATCAAAGCTCATGGTATTCACATTTGCTACTAGAAGTTAAAATCTGAAACGCGATGATTTTTCTGTTATATAATTATTGAGAAGCCACATCAGTCACTGTAATTTGCGACAAGTTAAATAAGTAATTAAAGATAATTGAGAGTCACTGTAGACCATTTTGATAGTTTTCTCTTTTATGAAACTTAACTTAAACCTATATTATAGATGTGATATGGTATAGGTCATCCTTCGATCCATTGTAGACCTTGGAAACCTATTCAGGGAATATTCGTTCACATTTTTGGTTGAACACAGTTGGTTTTTATCATCCTGTATTAAAATATTTCCGTTTATCAATAGTGCCATTTATAAACAATTTTTTGTGAGTAGAATAAAAATACCAATGGTAAACTCAACTGCTTTTTCGACGTTACTTTACCAGATAACTAAAAATAGGAAAGCCTTGAACCCCATCCACTAAATTTAGTTAGTATTAAGATTCTTTTACAGGGAGTGCAGTGGAGCTGACACTGAAATCATTGGGTTTTGTTTATATCACGCTACTCTCACTGAACTCTTCTGAACTCTACATGTAATTTTTGGTCCGGCGTCTCCTTACCAGCAACAGGTCCCAGGTTCAAACAAGTCAATTCCCTAAAAAACACGCTGAGAGCGTCAGTGTACCAAAGTGGTAGGGAGACACGACTTAAAACAAACAGACACCACATAGAATATTAGAGAGTGGCGACCCTGCCAGGGTGGTAAAATACAATGATTGGAGGTCGACCACATGCCCAACTAGGTCAGAAAAATATCCTGTTGAACAATTTTCGTAACAAAATTTTTTTCTGAATGGTATAAATAGTCGAAAACAGTAGCTGCAGCGATAGACAGTAAGAAAGTATCCAATAGAAAGTGAGACATTCTAGCAGAGACAATAGCATAATTCAGTTATGAATTTTAATATTGTTAGAATTAAGTTTTCTCTCCAATCCAAGCGCACAGGTGGCGGATACATCGTTGACAAGTTGGTTCTGACCCAACAAGTAAGTGAATGGATTGTCAGTCTTGGGTATAATAAGTGTCAAGTAGTGTGTGCAAAAAGTTTATGAAACGCGTGAGATCGTATGAGCGTACGATAACGCGAAGTAGGGCGCGTGGTTTGCTTTTAAAACAGAAAATAAGGGAATCGGAAAGATTAGCAATGGCATATCGAGACCTTGACCGAATTGAGGTAGAGACCCAGCATGAAGACGGACCGAATTGAGGTAGAGACCCAGCATGAAGACGGACAGAGAATAGAGGACAGTACAACAGACGATGCAGTATCGCGAGAAATAGGACAGATAACGCACCATAACGAGGATAACGTACGCCAAGGCACAGAAAACGTAGGTCAGCATTCGACAGACGAGCAGGAAGTGGAAAGACAGCCGCTGAGGATTCTAACTTGCGTCTTGAATATGTAGAGTTCGTAGTACAAGTAATCAGAGCTCCCTGACAACAGAGTACAAGGAAATCGAGCAGAAACGTGCCACCGCACAGTTCAATCCAATCGGTTGCAAACCAACACTTGGGCGAAAATACAGAGCGTAGGACGTCGGAAGAAAACGCAATAGGACCCACCAATCTGGCAGAATTATTACAACAAATGATGGAAACCATGACAAGGCAAAATAAGGAAATTGCGAACCAAATTCAAATTCAGAGCGCAGAAACCACGAGACAAATGCGTGAGACTAAAGAATAAAACAAAAAAAATTCTGTTACACCTAAGTCATATTGAAGACGAGGCAAAAGAATCTCGAGAAGTGATTGGAAACTTAATTACAGATCACAATCAATTGAGAACAGATATTGACAAGGTACAAGTGGACGTACAAACATTGCGTAATGACACTCAGGACGAGATCAAAACATTACGTAACAACACCCAGTGGGAAGTCAAGAAACTAGAGAAACAGATAAACGTAATTACTAGACAAGCAGCAGGTACAGCGCGTGAAATTGTTGAAAACAGTGTGTTACACAAACGTATCACAAAAGGAGCGCTGAAAAGATATGACAATCGCATAGTCAAAATAGAAGCGCAAACAAAGCAACAATTTCAGAAATTGCAAACAGAGTTGTTGCAAACCATTGAAGAGCGTAGTGAACAGGATCAAACAAGCACTGAATCTGCAACCACATCCGTATCTGCAACAGCACCGGAAAAGCAAGCAGTTAACGAAGATATCATGCATTTTAGATTCCAATCACAGGCGGAAAGTAACATACGTCTAATCAGACAGCCTGCACCTGAGCAAACACGTTTCGAAATTCTAGATGAACAAACGGCACCACAAACACATGCGGAACCACAAATGTTTCTTTCAAGACAGTTTGGATCGCGCAATGAAGCGGCAGCGTTAGCCAGACAAGATACCGAACCAATACGTGACAATGGATAGCCAGGTCACAAAGAGTACAGCGCAATGCATTCAGCTACACGTTCACAACCGATGGAAGAAAATTATTGCGTACCACTTCAACGATATTACGCAAGGGTAGGCGAAAGTTACAGTGGACAATATACAATGGATCTACCACAACCAGAAAGAACGACGGGAGAAATGATCAGAAACAAAAGTGGAAAAGAATCGCGAATTTCATATGGAACCATGACGAAGTACGACAACGATCATTTCCTCACAGTCAGAAAATTTCAACACTTTTGAGAATGAAACTCATTACATCCACGAACTTTTATTGATCATTTCCGAGTAGGATTACCAGAACACTGTACGCTAGCACATAAATTAGACTATATACGTGCACACATGTCAGGAACAGTCGCAGAAACCATGCAGAATGTTACATCGACATGCCGATCGTACGAAGATTTCAGAGAGAAGTTTCTCTCAAGATATTGGTCTAGCGAAGTACAGACCAGAGTGAAGTACGAGTTATTACAGAACCCATATTTTGAAAATTTAGGAGAGAAGAGTCCCGTGAAATTATTCGAAGTAATGGCAAAGAAAAATCAATGCTTAGATGTACCATACAGTGATGGAGAGTTGATTAAATCATGCGCGATGAAGTTAGCATTGAAATACCAGCAGTCATCAGTAGGTCGTGGAGGCAATGACGTCGAAGCATTTACAGGAATTCTAAGGGAACTAGAGTTTATAATTTCGGAAGATGGCGCAAGAAAAAGACGAAGCGCATGTGAAAACGAAAGCAAAAAGCCGTGGAATCCACAAGTCACAGTACGAAGAAACAATAATTACGAACCAAGTGATAACTTCGCACCAAGGAACGACAACAGATTTCAACAAAGAAACGGTTATGGATTTAGAAGAGAATATGGCAATAACTATAATTCACACAGGAACGGCAACAACTATTACAGAGGGAATAATGACAACTGGAACGGTTACTGGAGAACCAATAGACCGACAACTTATCAACAAAGAAACCAATATCAACTAGCTGAACAAGAAATGAGAATATAGATAGAAGAGGTGGAGGTAAGACCACCTAATCTCGAAAAATGTTCGAATTGATGGCTAAGCGCCCAAGCCAAAGATAATGACACACAAACCCAGGATAATTACAGCACCTTGAACGGAGAAGTAAATACCTTATCACGAGAAGAGAAGAAGGAAGAAACAAACCCGCAGGGAGCAGATGAAAATGAAGACAGGAAAACAACGATATCGTGTTAGGACGAAATTAATTGGGAGAACATTGACAAGGAAGATGAATTACCAGAGGCATGCACAACGAAAGCAGGAGGGAAGTATGAAGTAATGAGTATTGCAGTTATTTTAGATGGAAACCAGGGAAAGCCAATTCAATGAGGATAATGCGCAGTTGACAGAAGTTGAAAATAAGTTACTAGTGGGCACACAAGTATATAATGAAGGAAGTTATGAAGTGATAATTAGAGCATTTAGATGCGATTATGTGGAAGTAGCGACGAAGAAGGGGAAGATAGACGAAGATGAGGAAGAAATAGAGGATGTTGAAGAAAGCGTAAATGAAGGAAGAAATAGAGAAGAGGAAATAAAAGAGAGAGAAGTAGCAGTCGAAGCTTATCCTACAGAAAGTTCGAATTCACAGGGGAAAGTCCTGAAAAGACTCATATATAATTCAGTGGAGGATTCGTTGATGCAATTGTGAAGCCCATGGTAAAACATATCCCAGTCAATATTGTAATTGATAGCGAAAGTGAACTGATAGTGATCTCAGAAAATTTATTCATGCAGTGTAAGGCCAATGAGGAATTGGCAGTTCTGAAAACACGTAAGATTAAAGTAAGAGGTCCTATTAGAAACAATGCTGCGGAAGTTACGAGACAAACAAGGTTAACTCTTTCGTGCCAAGGTCAAAAGGTCGAAGCCAACTTCGTGATTATACCTAAACTAACTGTAGATTTGATTATAGGTGCAGATTTTTTAGATGAGAGACGAGCGATAATAGATATAGGGAAAGGTAGCGTAACATTCAGGAATGTCACACTTCTCTTTGAGCAAAAGCTAAAATTAGAAGAAATAGCAGTTATAAACAAACAATTAAGAATGATGCGAGATAAAGAGAATGAAGAATTAGAATGGTATGCACAAAAGGGGGAATCGCCTCAACTCATGTTAGAAGTCCATAAAGAAATTGACAAAAAATTTCAAGAAGTTCAAGTAAATCATTAACACAATATTTCAAGTTTATGTTGCAGATAAGATCGTCAGGAGAAAGAAGAATGAAGAGAGGAAGGTGGGAAAAAGAAAGCAGAGTCTAGAAAAACAAAAACAAAAATAACACAAATAGTACCATAGATTAAGGTGAAGGGATAAAGCGTAGATAGTCTAACAGCATGAAATACTAAAATGCTATACACCACGACACTACACAAAAATGAAAAACGAATTTGAGGATTCTGGTAGAAGTTAAGACTCAAAATATGTTAGAATTGTAACATGGAAATTACGCCGAAATTTGTAAAGCTTTTTAAAAAGGCGTAAAACAATGTAGGTACTAGACACATGTTAGATGATTATAAGTAAAACTTTTTGTAAGAACCATTGTAAAAAAAAAAAAAACCTCCAGCAAGAACCAGATGCAATGACCCACAAGTTGCAATGTGAGTAGTATCAAGAAAGAAAAGGTTGTAATTAGCAAGACATGATACCTACAAGGTAGAAGCGTTGAGAGAAGGGAAAGGACAGCGAGACCAACAAAGGGCATTTGTATCCGAACTCGGCAGTAAATCTACTGCCAAGCATAACCACAGAGTGGCCAATCCCTGAAGAGACACGACAGGACACGGAAGGCCGGAAGGGTCCTGGGACACTCCAACTCACTGAGGCGAGCAAACAATGGCCCGACGAGAAGACCGCTTGGGCAAGCCACCACCAGCAAAAAAATATGTGTAAAAGTCACACTACTGCTATTAATCAGCACAATGATGCACTAAACTGAAGAAAACTTCCACAAAGTAGAAATGACACGTCCAAACCATTTATCAAACTGTTACTAAGAGGAGAACTACAAAGCGACGAGTTATCAATAAATATTCCCATATCCTGCCCAGAGAAGAAACAAGGATCAAGTAAGAAGCAGAGAAAAATCAGGAAGAACAGAAGTTGAAGTTTCGCAAGATTGAGACCAAGAAAGAAGATGGGTGAAGAATAGACGACATACCTTCCCAATTCCCTATCCTATTGTAAACTAGTCGTCTGCGAACTATTACAACGAAAAACAACCGATTTCAGCGACATACATGGATGACTTTCACGCATACAAAGCCAGTAAACCACGAGATTCCACACTCACAGCTAGCATTCCATTATGGGACCTCCATAACAGCAATACGCCATTGCAAAACCAACAAGGAATGACGAACGAAGCTGTACATCAAATGCTTGCGCACATCCATCTCGCTCTAGTCCACCAACTTCATGCAAAAACATACATCAACCACATGCATAAACATTCATAGGATAACGAAAATGAGTGAAATCATATGAATTGTGCAAAAAAAGTGAAAAAAACTAAATAAGTAAAGCACACCAAACAACTAATAAACTACAGAATAACAGTCATTGACTATGGACTTAAGACTATCGATAAAAATAAGTCATTAGTTCTGAAATGGACAGTGGATAAGGAACAAAAGTAAGGCATAATAAATACTAAAACTATATGCTACTTATTTTCTCTTCATAAAAATAAAAGAATAAATTTATTCTACTTATTTTATCCTTATAAAAACAAAGAATAAACAGTTATCTTCTTGGATGTTTTCTTTTTTTTTAACATTTGAACCATTTGTTAGGATAATATCTCAATACTTATGTATGAATATTTCTTCATCAAAGCAATTGTTGGAAATAATTCTTATTTGTTACTGTAACAATGTGGAAATGAGTGTCTAGAAACAAAAACATTTTACCTGTACATGATATTTAGAAAATGTTTTAGGAATAAGTTTTGCTTAATTACTACATTTATAAAAAAAAGTCTAAGAAAATCGATGTGAAAGACCCCTCACTTTCGATAACAATCTTGTTGAAAAACAAACTTCATGCTTAAATAAAGAAAGAAAATAATTTAAAATTAATAATGATGATAACATAAAAATATTCTCCTCTTGTCAATATAAACATATTTTTGAGAATAATGTGGAAAAATATAAAAACATAAATTAGTACTACGAACTAGCATAGAACTAGAATAACGTGGCTCAACAGTAGGCAACAAAATTTAGATAAAGGAATAATTTTTGACTGACCTAGACAACTATTTAATCATTGCCTAACTTCAGTACAGAAATAAGTTCGAAGTGTGGTGATATGTAAGGTGGCAGGCAAATCCAACACCTTCCATGAAAACCCTGACATGATAACAAATCCGACAGTATGTCACATAGCTCCGAATAAATCCTGACATTAAATTAACCAAAGTAATACGATCAACGAGTGAGCTAATGGAATACCACAGACTAACACGAGAACGCCTAAATGCATGTCATACCTTCCCACCGTGAAACGGACGCAGTTCCGAGGGGAGAAACGAGAACAGAAGCTGAGAGCAGAACCATGTAAGCCAGAAGGCCCTACGATAAAGGACACCCACATCGCCAGCCGACCGCCAAGGCCACCCCCCAGCCCATGTTAAAAGATAGAGCCCTCCAGAACAACAGTATAGATCTTACTATAACACTAAAAGGGCCACACCAGCTGCAAGTTCTAGCGTGAGAATATACGCGTCTCTGTTACGTAGCAAACATTAAAAAATTGCCCCACCATGAAAAGTATAACGTTTCTCATTAGATAGACAGAATTTTTTTAGGCGGAGCTTAAAGTTAACATTGAGAGGCTGATCGGTCAGTTGAAAACACAGCCAGATACCTTTCCTTAAACCAACTTCGGTAAATTGTAGTAAGGAGAATTTAGAAAGGGTTGCTTCCAAGATGGCGAGGTGTGTGGAGCTGCGCCGCCTGCCGCCCCCTGACGCTGACTAACCACCGACAAGGTAATGAACGCACACGATGCCACATAAGAGTCATAAGGCTTCACTCAGAACTGCAGAAGTCTCATCTGTTACATCCCATTTTTGCGTAATACTAGTGTCGATCTTAATTAAAGCTCACAGTATTCACATTTGCTACTAGAAGTTAAAATCTGAAACACGATGATTTTTCTGTTATATAATTACTGAGAAGCCACATCAGCCACTGTAATTTACGACAAGTTAAGTAAATAATTAAAGATAATTGAGAGTCACTGTAGACCATTTTGATAGTTTTCTCTTTTATGAAACTTAACATAAACCTAGATTATAGATGTGATATGGTATATGTCATCCTTTGATCCACTGTAGAACTTGGAAGCCCATTCAGTGAATATTCGTTCACATTTTTTTGTTGAATGCATTTGGTTTTTATCATCCTCTATTGAAATATTTCCGTTTATCAATAGTGCAATTTATAAACAATGTTTTGTGAGTAGAATAAAAATTCCAATCGTAAACTTAACGGCTTTATCGACGTTGTTTTACCAGATAACTAAAAATAGGAGAGCCTTGAACCCCTTCCACTAAATTTAGTTAGTATTAAGATTCTCTTACAGGGAGTGCAGTGGAGCTGGCGCTGAAATCATTAGGTATTTGATTATATCACGCTAGTCTCACTGAACTCTTCTGAACTCTACATGTCATTTGTGGTCTGGCATCCTCTTACCAGCAACAGGTCCCAGGTTCAAACAAGTCAATTCCCTAAAAAACACGCTCAGAGTGTCGGTGCGCGAAAGAGGTAGGGAGACACGACTTAGAACAAACAGACACCACGCAGAATGTTAGAGTCTTAAACAAATCAACTAGTACCAAAGATGGACCTTAATTAGACAATATGTGCTTGAAGATGTAGAGTATGGGAAAACTGGAAAAAAAGAGAATCGAATTGTCTGAGATGTAGTGCTATTGAAGGATGACGTAAAGTAGATTACACGGGGAAGTTCTGTGCAGAATTTGAAAGGAGAAGAATGTGTGGAAAACATTGATACAAGTAATGGGTAGTATAAGAGGATGTGTGTTAAGACATCAAGAAATAAGGTCAATTCAAATAGAGGGTGATGTAGATGGTGTAAGGGGATAAACTAATAACATACCTAACATTGAATTCCTGAAACAGTTCCAGTTAAATCGATATGTTACACGTCATAGTTATGTGAAACTGAACAAATTTTATTAATATGCAGATATATTAAATAAGCCAGCATTTCATGGATATAAATGACTAACACCCACCCTGAAGATAGCTACTAGCAGATCAATATTATTTAAACAGAATGCCAATTACTGAATCGTCACGTTCTTTACTTGTCCTTTCTCATAGTCACCGGTTATGGATTTGTTGTAGAATTGATATTTTCGTGACGAAAAAGCATCTAGTTTATGAGTACAACTGTTACTTTCTAACATTCCATTTACCTAAAAGCCTGTCATCCCAGATAACAAAGTTATCATTATTCACTCAAGGATACACATGCAGATGTAAATTAACTGAGTAGATCTGTATTTCATTTACACTTAATATTAAGAGAAACATAGACGACTATGTAGGATTTTCCTTTTACTTCACAAATAAGAGTTAATAAAATAATAAAAAACTAATGAGAACCTAATTTGTACCAAAAATTGGAAATCCACTATCTGACTCCGCTACTGAAGACAATGACAATAAAAACCAGTAAAATTTCTGTAAATAAATATGCAATCAACAGAATAGTGCATTCTGTTTATTAGAAAAGAGCAATTCGAAGAAAAACTAGGGCGAAGCATAGTATGGAGTCACAGTATACAGATACACAAAGTTGCTTCTTTCAGTTATAATAATGGTGTCACATAAACCTTTGTAAGTTCACTGAGTGCTATATTAAACTCATCTGCTAATAATATTGATACATATCAAAGCAAAATATAATGCAGTTATTACACAGCAGTTTATAGCCGCGTGGGATTAGCTGAGCGGTCTAGGGCACTGTAGTCATGGACTGTGCAGCTGATCCAGGCAGAGGTTCGAGTCCTTCCTCGGGCATGGTTGTGTGTCTTTGTCCTTAGGATAATGAGGTTAAGTAGTGTGTAAACTTAGGGTCTGATGACCTCAGCAGTTAAGTCCCATAACATTTCACACACATTTGAACACTTTGAACAGTTTAAACAAGATCATACTGAAACCTTGATTCAACATAACCAACACACAGAGAAAGTATTTCGAGTTCAGTACGGATGAGACTAAACAATGACAAGTTTTGAAGTCACTCTCTTAGAAGGCACCCTATTGTGCATGTAGAAATGAAAAAAATTGTAATGGCAACTACATCTTCTGTATGTACCTGTTTTAACAATTCAGCAAAAATAGTTAATTAATGAAGGGTACGTATTTCTTCCTTTGTACAGAAGCACTCTGTTAGGATTGGGTGTAGCTACCATATTTGTATATGGCTTAGAGATAACAGAACTCCACAAAAGTAGTTTACATTTTCTGCACTTGTGCATATTAAGAATCTGAAGAGATTCATAGCACATTTTATTAAAAAATCTGTGAGTTGTATTAGTTTGTGAAAATAATGAAAATGATACAAGTTATGATAGGTTACCATCGTTGAACTTACATACGTAAATTCTCATTGCTGGCGAGTAGATTAATTGAACTAGAAGTTTTCAGTTTTTGTTTTATGTGAATGAGTGCCATGCAGATATTTTAAAGTCAAAGAACTCAATACAAATAAAGGGACAATTAATCAATCCAGAATCGTATTCAGTTCTGTAATTCAAACCTGTTGTGGTTTCTCATACACCCAAATTATTCTATGGAATTCATTTAACGCTCGTGTTTTGCAATTAACAAACGTGTGTGTAGTTTCCGAAGCCAATATCTGTAAATCCGTCCGTAACTAATGTACATTTTCCATACATAAATATGGCGAAATGAATATACCGCGACTGATATTTTATTAACTTGAATATATAATTTACGAACAATTGCAACACTAGATTGCTTCATCACACGATATTTCTTTTTAACATTACGTTTCGATGAATAAGTTACACAGTGTGAAACGAATAATTTAAATTTACATCTACCGCTGTAGATGTGCATGTTTCTCCAGGCGTTCTTCATACGTCTAACTGGAAGGCTGGAAAGGCAACCAGATCAGGGAAAAATTTAATTTCTACTAAATCACAGTGCTTTGAGATGAAGTTGCAGTGTGCGAGAAGTTGACTCACTCGTACCTCCGATGCGTGTGTGTTTCTTTGTGATACCTTAAAGGCAAATGGAACACAAAAACATCATGTCAACTTGATTTTAAGATCTGACTGAAAAACCGGCAGACATATCACCTACTCATCTCCCAATCTTTGAAATTCATGTTCTTGTCTTGTCTATTTCACAGTGAATGAGCAGGTGCGCAGGAATTTAAATAAGTTCAACAGATATTATCAGCAAATTTTAGTTCCATACTACTAGCCATTGGTGTCTTCACTACCTACCTTCAGATATCATATGCGACTCGTAGTTCCGTAACTTACGTATCAGTTTGGTTCCGTCCATCATCTTACCTGAACATTTGCATAAAGCCAACTGTTAAGCCGTCAGCTTCTCTATTTTCTGTGTAAACTGTATTCTTTCCAAAACCACTCACCACTGAAAAGGGGATTAAAGCTGTACCTCTTATCATTGGTATAGCTTACCTCTCGGCGCATCTCAACAGTTTCTTTCCTTCTTTCCGTCCGACAGGGAACCAGAAACTCCGTCGCAATGTAAACTGTCTGTAGTTTTCTCATCCCTTTCTACTCGTATTCCTATTCCTTGCTTCCATATTATCCATCACTTTTACGAACTATTTTCGTTCTCGCTCTTCTTCTGATAAAATAATTTATTTTCCATGTTTCTTCCTCGTTTAAAATTGACACAGATTTTCTGTTGGAAGACGTAGCATTAGAAGACTAGAGCGTAATAAGAACATTACTTGATATTAATAAGGTTGAGATTTCTTAAAATCCGTTGGCGTCTCGATAGAAGTATGAGAGGGCATCTTTTCAGATGAAATGAACGTGTGAACAAATAAATAAAATAGAGATAACAATGATCTTCGTTATATTTCTTTAGAGGTAACTGCAAAATGTGCTGCTCCTAGGCCGAGTAAGAAAGAAGGGTAGATATACTAAACGTTAACGTTAATAAATGCTTATCAGCATAACCAGGCATTGTTATGAAGTTATAACACTTGACCTTTATTCATCGGTAGTATGTATACAAAACTTTAATTTCCAGTACGAATTACGGTATACTGATAATTTTTACTTATGGACGGTCTGACAGCAACTGAATAAAACACAATTTCAGTGACACTAAAATTGTGTTTTATTCAGTTGCTGTCAGACAATCCATAAGTAAAAATTATCAATATACCCTAATATTACATGCAACTGAGGAAGACAGGACTACAAAAGTTGAAGATTCCAGTAAAAAGTCCATCATTTTTCATCTATCATATTAAAAAGACTTTAGGACTTGGGGAAAGCCAGAGTTCGCTTACAAAGCTACGAATCCGGATTACAAACCGTATATCATCATCGCGCCACCGGCTTAATTTGTCCTTTTATGAGACAGTTACTACATAATACACTGTGAGAGATGATAGGAACGAAGGTGATGCCACAACATCACGTACATTTTTCTGAGTCAATATTCTGACCGATTTGATGCAGCTTGTCATGATTCCCTCGCCTGTGCTAAACTCTTTATGTCATAATGACACTCACTTCCTCAATTACCTGTTCTATATATTGCAAAGTCTTTCTTCCACTATAAATTTCACACTCTACAGTCACTGCACAGCTTGCTTAAAATGTACATTCTCAGAATTTTTTCCTTCGTATTAACGCCTGTGTTTGGTAATAGTAGACTTCTTTTGGACAAGAATGCACTCTTCGTCTTTGTAAGTCAGTTTTTTATACTCGTCTCACTTCATCTACAAAGTGTAATTTTGCTTCCAAGGTAGCATAACTCCTTCCATTGTTCTACTTCGTGGTCCACATATTTGATGTTAAGTTTATCGCTGATGTTTTTTTTTTTTTTCTTAATCCTAATTTCTTTGATTTTTTCTTGGTGTTCTCTCAATCCATAGTGCGAGCTATTGAGAATTTTAATTCCGTTTAGTAGGTACTGCAGTTATTCCTCACTTTCAATGAGGATAACAATCTTATCAGCGCATCTTGTTGTTGATGTCCTTTCCCCTCAATTCTGGATCCACTCCTGAATCGTTCTTTGATGTCTGCAGTTGCGTCTTTGTTGTACGGATTGAACAGTAGTAGTGAAAATATACCTCCAAGCCTTATGCCCTATTTAATCCGACCATTTCGTTATTAGTATTCCACTTTACTTTTCCCTCTTTATGCCAGTAAAGAATAGTGCTCTAGCTCTGTACAATTTTCAGACTTTCGCATTTAGCGAGCCCTGTTAAACAAGTCTGATATATTTTCTTGCTCCATTTGTAAGTAATGGAGTCCTCTTTCTATGTGTAATGGTCTCGCCATAACTGCTGAAAATTAGAGGTCTCAGGAAAAGTAAAGGTTTCCAAACACGAAGATATGTTCTAAGTTACAACATGATTATATATCTAGAAAGAAATATTGTATTGTAATTTAGAAGCGTTGCAATTGACAATGTCTTGCAAATGCTGTATCTAATAGTAGGTCTCTTACAATATTACTATGCCAAACACCGATAAACAGTAAGTGAAATCAGAAGTGTTATGAAAACCAACTACAAATTATTTTCTTATATAGAAAATATTGGTAATAAAAATTTCCATTTTCAAAAAGGTGTAACTGTTAATATATTAAAAAAACTGAGCCATTTGCAGGTATCACATATTCCACTGTAAAAGACTTCTTACAATATCAAGGTACAAGACGGTGCACGGCCGACGAATTACAGCTTAACTGTCCACATGTAATATGAATAATTCCAAAAGATAGTATTAATATATTTTACACCAGTTTAATGTGTGAAAAGTGCAACATTTACAAATTTTACGCAAAATGCAAACTTACGTTTAAGGTTGAATAACAAGTACACTGCTCTTGTTCTACTGATTTTTGCTTATTTAGAACTAATTTTCGGCTAATTAGGCCATCCTCAGGGAAACTTGTTTCCTGCAGATGGCCTAATAAGGCGAAAACTAGTTCGAAATAAACAAAAACCTGTGAACAAAAACAGTGTACTTGTTACTGAACTTAAATATGGAATTGTTCTACCACGAAGAAACGGAAGAATCCATAAATAAGCGAACTCATATCTACCGACAATAAGAGTTTAAAAATGATGGAAGCTGCTTATGCCCATTTCTAGAACGCATCCTTTCATGTGCTTTCAAAAAGAATCGTATGTTGCTAGGAACATTACCGTCTACGTACAACAATACACACACTTCGATTATTACAGGCTCTCCCTACATATTATCGCATTGTCATAAGGATTTTGAACATCTTGCACTATTTTACATCGTGGAATATTTCTTCTTGCTCGACAAATCGTTTCAACGTCTTTTTTTTTTTTTTTTTTTTTTTTTTTTTTTTTTTTTTTTTTTTTTTTTTTTTTTTTTTTTTGCGCCTTGGTTCCATTACCAGGCGCAACGGTGGAAATACCTCACTGCTGCTTTTATTTTTCCTAAATTCAAACTAATGGTTATGTAACATATCCTCATCTAGTTTTCCATTCAATTTTCTTGCCATGAATTTGGATGCACGAAATGTTAGCTGATAGTGCGAGAGTTCTAGCATGTATCTTCCGTTAGTGTTATGTCCATACCGGGTGGTGCAACAAATAGCTATGGAAATACACACGTAGCAATAATAACTGTTAGTTTATTAACGAAAAAAAAGACTCAGTACAGTTTCTCGTGATGGATGTTCACAATACTTAAATACAACCAAAATATCGATCCTTGAGGCAGGCTTGGTGTGCAAACGCCAAGTGAATCTTCTGTTTACAAATTATCTCTCTAAGTAAAGGAGAGGCAGTACCTCACTCACGGGGAAATTCCGTAATTATTGTGGCTTCCCAGGCAGTGGCGCTATTAGTATGTTAGTGAGATTGGGATTGTGTAGAAATTTTTCCGAATGTCTAATGGTATAACTCCTGACTCATAGACTCGGTGCCACATCGAGCAGTAATTTTGGAAATCCCGACGGATTGGTATTCATGCCTACCAACGTATTATAATCGTCACTTACGTCAGTCCCAAATCGACACCGAGACCGTCACGTACGTGCGTAAGTCGATAGACCTGTGAGCACCTTTTCTGTACACGACTGAGGCTGGAACTGACTTAGCAGCTGCTACACACAGACTTCGAAAAAACGGTGGGTCCGTACGCAAACAAAAGCTTCTTCTACAAGCCGGACCCTGTCATATACACTACTGGCCATTAAAATTGCTACACCACGAAGATGACGTGCTACAGACGCGAAATTTAGCCGACTGGAAGAAGGTGCTGTGATATGCAATTGAGTAACTTTTCAGAGCATTCACACAAGGTTGGCGCCGGTGGCGACACCTACAACGTGCTGATATGAGGAACGTTTCCAACCGATTTCGCATACACAAACAGCATTTGACCAGCGTTGCCTGGTGAAGCGTTGTTGTGATGCCTCATGTAAGGAGGAGAAATGCGTACCATCACGTTTCCGACTTTAATAAAGGTCGGATTGTAGCACATCGCGATTGCGGCTTATAGTATCGCGACATTACTGCTTGCGTTGGTCGAGATCCAATCACTGTCACCAGAATATGGAATCGGTTGGTTCAGGAGGGTAACACGGAACGCCGTGCTGGATCCTAAAGGCCTCGTATCACTAGCAGTCG
This sequence comes from Schistocerca serialis cubense, assembly GCF_023864345.2. NCBI lineage: Eukaryota > Metazoa > Arthropoda > Insecta > Orthoptera > Acrididae > Schistocerca > Schistocerca serialis. The sequence continues at coordinate 489,951,719 of NC_064645.1, read as the reverse complement.
AGATGACAGGCATCTTATCCGCATGGCTGTAACGAATCGTGAACCACGTCTCGAACCCGAGTCAAAAGATGGGGACATTTGCAAGACAACAACAATCTGCACGAACAGTTCGACGACGTTTGCAGCAGCATGGAATATCAGCTCGGAGACCATGGCTGCGGTTACCCTTGAGGCTGCATCACAGGCAGGAACGCCTATGATTGTGTACTCAACGACGAACCTGAATGCACGAATGACAAAACGTCATTTTTTCGGATGAATGCAGGTTCTGTTTACAGCATCATGATGGTCGCATCCGTGTTTGGCGACATCGCTGTGAACGCACATTGGAAGAGTGTGTTCGTCATAGCCATACTGGCGTATCACCCAGCGTGATGGTATGGGGTGCCATTGGTTTCACTTCTCGGTCACCTCTTGTTCGCATTGACGGCACTTTGAACAGTGGACGTTACATTTCAGATGTGTTACGACCCGTGGCTCTACCCTTCATTCGATCACTGCGAAACCCTACATTTCAGCAGTATAATACACGACCGCATGTTGCAGGTCCTGTACGTGCCTTTCTGGATACAGAAAATGTTCGACTGCTGTCCTGGCCAGCACATTCTCCAGATCTATCACCAACTGAAAGGTGGTCAATGGTGGCCGAGCAACTGGCACGTCAGAATGCGCCAGTCACTACTCTTGATGAACTGTGGTATCGTGTTGAAGCTGCATGGGCAGCTGTACCTGTACCCGCCATCCAAGCTCAGTTTGACTCAATGTCCAGGCGTATCAAGGCCGTTATTACCGGCAGATATGGTTGTTCTGGGTATTGTTTTCTCAGGACATACGCACCCAAATTGCTCGAAAATATAAAGTTGATCGTCGGTAAAGCAGATGCCAGACAGATTCATTGGAAGAATCCTAAGGAAATGCGATCCGAAAACAAAGCAAGTAGGTTACAGTACACTTGTTCGCCCACTGCTTGAATACTGCTCACCAGTGTAGGATCCGTACCAGATAGGGTTGATAGAAGAGATAGAGAAGATCCAACGGAGAGCAGGGCGTGTCGTTACAGGATCATTTAGGAATCGCGGAAGCTTTACGGAAATGATAGATAAACTTCAGTGAAAGACTCTGCAGGAGAGACGCTCAGTAGCTCGGTAAGGGCTTTTCTTGATGTTTCGAGAACATACCTTCACTGAGGAGTCAAGTAGTATATTGCTCCCTGCTACGTGTATCTTGCGAAGAGACCATGAGGATAAAATTAGAGAGATTAGAGCCCACACAGAGGCATACCGACAATCTTTCTTTCCACGAACAATACGAGACTGGGATAGAAGGTAGAAGCGATAGAGATACTCAAGGTACCCTCCGCCACACACCGCCAGGTAGCTTGCGGAGTATGGATGTAGATGTAGATGTAGAAAATGTAATCACATGTCGTCCGCAGCTCGTGGTCGTGCGGTAGCGTTCTCGCCTCCCGCGCCCGGGATCCCGGGTTCGATTCCCGGTGGGGTCAGGATTTTCTCTGCCTCGTGATGACTGGATGTTGTGTGATGTCCTTAGGTTTGTTAGGTTTAAGTAGTTCTAAGTTCTAGGGGACTGATGACCATACATGTTAAGTCCCATAGTGCTCAGAGCCATTTGAACCATTTAATCACACGTCAGTTCTAGTATAACATATTCGTCCAATGATTACCCGTTTATCATCTGCATTTCTTCTTGGTGTAGCAATTTTAATGGCCATTAGTATACGTTTGTTATAGCTGATGTGCTCCAGACCTTGGTAATAAAGGAGAACTTACAGCTTACCCCGTCGAAAATCTAAACGTTTGTGAGTGCAATGGTCTGGCTCATGTGGGCACCGTGTCTTTTCACCAGGAATTTAGAGCGGTTGCAGAGGTCCATGTATGTACCCATGTATGCTCCGAGTTAGACATCTTAGGTAGCGTTGTTCAACTTCCCTGTACATTCGTCATAGAAGAGAGCCGCTTGTGCTTTCCGCCAATTGTTTACGCTGTGTTCAGCTCGTTGTCGGTGCTAAATGTTGTCTTCATAGCCAGCTGCGCATGTGAGCAGTGATAACAAAGTCCGACCTGTATGATGGGTGTTGGAACACTTACCAATGTAAAATCTGCAAGGGCGTCTTCATTGCCATTGCAGTATGCGGCCGAGGCCTGTCATGAAGAGGGGGTGAAGGAAATCAAGCGAAATCTCTCAGCAGTCGTTCATACTTGGTGGGAGACATTACTTTCTAGGCATCCCTAAGTGCTCACTGTGCGCTCAGAACAGAAAAAGAGCGACATGAGACTATCTACAGTCTTACTAAAGATACTGCACAACACATCTGTGCCAAACTTCATAGGATTTTTACGCTGGTTTCCATTTCTTGACAGGCCACACCTTAATAAACGAAGAGCCCTCGTAATTTAAATAGTTAAGAGTATCAAAAATTTCACTCATCAAAATGTGTTGATAGAAATAGACAGCAGTCTGTTACACAAGAATCACAAAAGGTTCAAAAACCTTATCTTGTTCCTAGTTAACCAACCAGCTTAGTGAAAGCTGAATGAAGATTTAAAGTGTAACCTCATGAAATGAAAGAAATTACCTCAGATACCCTCCATTTTTAATTCATATTTTATCGGAGCATTTTTCCAGAAATATTGCGTATTGTTTAACAATCACACCTACTTGAATTAGTCTCACGGGCCACCTCATAAAGAATTTCTAAGAAAGCGATTTAGTTGTAAGAAATGGAACATATACGAAAAGGGAGAATCACTTACACTCAGTCGTAGCTAAATCAGTTGGTAGTAAATTTCAAGGACCAAGTGGAAGTGATGAAACTAGGATCATACTACAACAGCCTACGCATCGCTTCCGTAGAGATCGCCAAGACAAGATTAGAGTAACCACAGAGCACGCAGTGGCTTCCAAGCAATCTTTCTTCGCAAGTACCATACCTGAATAGAAAGTGAAAAATTCGTATTAACTTGTACAATGGGAAGTACCATTAACAGAGTATAGGTGTAGGGAGAGGTACATGGGTTATTTTCAAACTAACCGTACATTTTATTAACCACCTCAAAATTACACTGGATGGAGCAGCCTCATGAGCACGTGTCTACTGAGTACAGTTACACAGCAAAATATAGTATCCTAAGAAGGAAGTTCCGAAAGTAAGTTTCGTCATTTTTTTAAAAGAGAAGATGGTACACCAGGTCCCACAATCAGACACCATATGAATCCACACCCATTGCTGGTTCAAAGACGGAAGGAGCGCCAACGAAGAAAATAAGACGCATGTACAGTAAGCCGAAGAAGAGAGATTATTCGAATATACATTATGAAGGCTGACGGACGTGTACCGACAGCGTGGTCGCCAGTGGAGATGAGTGCTGCTATCTAATATGAATGAGCATGTGGGACTAGTGAGTCAGCCATCCATGAACTCGTACAGACAGTATTCAGTTCAAAAATGGTTCAAATGGCTCTGAGCACTATGGGAATAAACATCTATAGTCATCAGTCCCCTGCAACTTAGAACTACTTAAACCTACCCTAACCTAAGGAAAGCACACAACACCCAGTTATCACGAGGCAGAGAAAATCGCTAACGCCGCCGGGACAGTATTTTGTGAAGAGGTCGTGTCTCATCTAAAGGTTGGTCGCTGGTCTTGCATCTTAGAGATGGAAGGCAGAGTGTGGAGGATGAAAGTCGAAGTGGATGTCCCTCCACATCCATAAATGAAGACAACATTTCTATAATACAGAACATGGATCTATGTGATGTCCTTAGGTTAGTTAGGTTTAAGTAGTTCTAGGGGACTGATGACCTCCGATGTTAAGTCCCATAGTGCTCAGAGTCATTTGAACCATTTTTATAATACAGAAAATAACAGACGGGCTCAAAGGGCATCGAGTTTTATCAGGGTGGTTTCTTCAAACTGTTTGCACATTACGACTAAGGATTCAATGTTGTTGACAACTATATCGACGAATATTGTAAGGCGTATACTTCATGATGTCATGGTGTATTTGTTTTTGGAAGTAAAGTTTCTGTGTGAAAAACAATGACGAAACTGACTTCCGAAACGTCACTCGTACGAAGAAAATAGTTTATTCCTGAGACGAGGGTTGAAGACTATTGGATATGAAACTTGCACAAAGAAATTATTTTGTTTTTTAATGATTTTCGTACCCACATCTACACTCCACAAAATACCACCCGGTATACGGCGAAAGGTAATCCTGGAACAGCTATAATTTTCCCCCGTCTTGTTGTTTGCATATGAAGCCTGTCGATAAGGCTCCCTGAGGAGCCTAAATTCTCAATTTTTCTGAAATGTAGATCAAGGATTATTTTAAATTCAAGTGAAGGAAGAAAGGAAAAGATGAGTATTGAACCTTTAGTCTGCGACGTAGTAATTGGAGGGCAACTCCACTTGAGTTACTGAAGGAAACCGACTGAATCGTTTTTCAAGGCAGCCATCACGGTTTTTTTCCTGAAACGATTTCAGTATACCCCGAAAGGTATAATTATAAATGTCTGGATGCGTATTTGAACCACCGCCCGCAGTGCCTTATCATATTTCTCCCGCACTCAATCGAAAATCTCCGTGATCCACAACAACTCTTTTAGAGCGTATGTCAATGAGTCGTTGATTCTTGGTTATTACTACTTGCTTTTAAGTGTATCATACTGATGAGCAGTACACAAGGACTGGTCTCCTGATTGACAAGCCACTTCTTTCGTGGACAATATATATTTCCTTAGGATTCTTCCTCTAAAACGCGTTTAGCGGGACTCCGTGACTCTGCTTTTCTCCAACTATTTTTTTGAGATCATTTCGTTATAGGTCACAGCGGATGAATACTCTTAGATATTTGATATTGCTATTTTCAGTGATTCATTGATAATAGCCCTGGAAGCATCACGGATCTTTCCGTGGTGGGGTGTTCTGCGAGTCTCAGCGATACAGATAGCCCTGACAATAGGTTCAGCCACACTGGATAAGTAAGTGCACAAAAGCTGTAGTAACCTACCGCTTCTGTAGAGGAGCAGCAGCCATTCAAATAAATAGTTGCTGGAGCCAAAGAGTGAATGACTGATCTCGTTTACTGATTTTGATAATGTAGGGACATTGTTGTTGCCAACGAAAATAAATTATCTGGTGGGTAATCTGGAAGCTTCGGGAGCCACTTCGCGAACGATCCTTTTTTTCATGTGGGAAAGCTGTAACGCCAGATGACTGTAGCGAAATGCCAGATGATCTATGGAGTGTCAACGATTGGTGCAGGTACTGGAAGTTTATGCTGAGCGTAAATGAACGAAACATAAGGTAGACACATTTTCGAAGAGATCTGTATCTATTCCGTTACACTGCTGGACGTAAATTACTCAATAACAACCGTATAATATCTATGAGTAAAGAGGAGCGCCAATGTAAAATTTTAGGAAAAGCGGACGTCAAGCTGAAATTCAACGGAATAAATTTAGGGAGTTGTAATTGCTGTGTACGACTTCATACACAACTGTATGGGGAGGTAGGCTGCAGAGTGATGCAGCAACTGTCGTTGTAGGTAACTGGACATAAGCAGAAATAATTAACGAACAAGTTAACACAACAAGCGTAAGATTTTCGTGTGTTTCCCCAACTGTACGAAGACTCATTGCAACCCATGCAGCAAGAAAAAGAATCCAGCTATCAACGTCCACAAGGAAAAGTGTCATTGCACGAACGATGGAGACGGAGTCGCGACCAGGGGCACCTGTGTCGAATTACGTTGCAAAGTATCTCTGTGTGCGAGTGGGCTGAATCGCTCCCGCCAACCATCGTACATTGCGGCGCCAGAGTGTGTTCCAAGTACAAAGCTACTGCTACTGGAGCTGTGGCTTGGGCGAGCCCCATTTCGTCTGCACAGCCCTGTGTGACTGCCTGCAGTGTCGAACAGAGACATGCAGTTCTTTTACCAATGCAACGACACCCTAGCGGGGGGGGGGGGGGGGAATGGTATCGAAACGGGATACCACAGTAACTCTTCCATGAAAGCTGTGCTGTACAATGCCGTTGTTCGATTGATTCTTGAGTATTGCTCCTTAGTCTGAAGAGCAGATCTTACCGTCATTGGATTAATGGAAGAGATTTCCGGTATTATCTAGAAATTTTTTCCTGAAAATATCGATAGATTCGACACAACAACCTGATCACTTGTTTGTCACTTCCCCTAATTGTTTTACATCTACTGAAGCCATGGCTTTGTCTTTGCACAACATTTTCCAGGTTCATGAACAGTTAATGGGGTCAAGTGGTACGATGGTATGTCTCCAGCGGCACAGATTCAACACATTATCTTGGTCGTTCATCTCCCTCTCCCCTAGTATTTTTTTTTCTTTTAGAAATTCTGTTGGAATATTTTTGCCTTTCCCTTATGCTTTCTGGGTCAACATATCAGTAAAGGTATCGGAGGAATCTTAAATTTTAATCACATGCGGATGTCGATATGAATGCCCCCGATGATAGTAGCGAGTGTCGGCAATGTACCCACCGGGATGTGTCGCTCGAAACTTCTAAGAAGAGTCCTCTTAATACCATGACCTGAACGTAGCTGACAGCACATTGCAGGTCCAAAGGATGGTAGGTTACCAGTTGCTGTATGAACATTTATGATACGCGCAACGTCAGATCAGTGGAAAAGACGACACTTCGTTCTCGTTAGCTGTTTGGATTCAGCTTCTGCTGAATGCTCGTATGACTTATGTTTAGATTTTTTGTATATTGAGACGCAGATTATTTTTTGCTGCAATTGCAGAGATATTAGCTCTGATCCCCGCCTGTATCTTCCAAAAGAAATTGCTGATTTTTCGTAATGGCCAAGGTACCACTTTTAAGAGGATGGAAAATAGGTCCAATCAGTTGTGACAAACATGTTCACAAATGGTTCAAACGGTATTGAGCACTATGGGAGTTAACTTCTGAGGTCATCAGTCCCCTAGAACATAGAACTACTTAAACCTAAATAACCTAAGGACATCACACACAACCATGCTGAAGGCAGTATTCGAACCTGCGACCGTCGTGGTCGCGCGGTTCCAGACTGTAGCGCCTACAACCGCTCGGCCAACCCGGGCGGCAACACGTTTACAAATTTTGAAAATACGAAAGGGGGTTTACAGCGGAAAACTTATCGTCTGCGACTTATGGACTTCTCATTTCGTTTCAAATTTTAGTGATAGACTAATAACGAGAAACGTGAAATGCTGTTTACGGAATCGAGAACTCCAACTCCGTCATAGAAATAATTGTGTTAATTCATTATGCACATGAATAAGAACGTTAATAATTGTCATCACAAACGAGAATCTATCTAAACATCTAAATACTGGAAAACATTAAACAAAATAGCACATATAACAGTAACAGGGAAACAGACTTCGATAAATAATAAAGTAGTTAAAACCACCACGTGTCTAAAGCCAGTTGAAGTCTACCTCTCACAAAATGCATACTACACAGAAAGAATTATTAAATATTAGAATGTTTGTGACCATAATAAAATGTTATGGTTGGTAACAACAGAAAAACAAAACATGCCTGTAGTTCTTCAATAAGCACACCGTAAAACATACTACTGAGGAATTGTATTTTCTTGGTCTGTGATAGAAAATCAATGTCCTTAGTAGGAATGCTACGAGGTCTCAAGCACACGTGGGCCTCTGTTGACCTCCAGAACGATCACGTGAATGTCATGTGATCTTGAATGTTATTCATGATGTCATTGATGACCTTGAACTCATGACATAATCACACTTATTAGTGATGTTATCAACCAATAAAATCAATGAACATTAAAATAAGTGTTAAAATGGATAAGGTAAACTTCAAAACATTCTGCTATCTCTCCCCCCTCCCCTCCCCAGACCAAATACGTCTCTCAATCACACATAAATTAAAAATTAAGGAGCCAATCAATCAGAATCCCTCTGCCTTTACCTTTCCCTTTTCCCCTATTTCCAGCCATTATAGCACAGTATTAAAACAAAATAACCAACGAAAAAAATCGAAACTGGAGGTTAAAACTCAAACAGCCTACTCTTTCTAAACAATCAGAGTATACTAATAAAGAAATGTGTAAAAATGGTGCAAGACATCTGTATTTACAAAATACATTTGATGTACACATCAATCCAAACCCGTTCCATATGTCTCATAGTTCCAACCAATTGAAAAAAATCCAGCTATCTCAATTGGGCGCTTTTGCTCTTCTGCATTTCTGAAATGGCTAAGTAAACCGTTGGCACGTCTGTGTCGTTAAAGTATAAGGTGCATGGCAAAATGATGCTACTCAAAACCAGCGCCGAGGGATTTGTGGTGCACCCCAGCCCATAGATGACAGGGGTGAGTGAATGAAGCGGAGATGTGTACAGAGGAATAGACGTGCAACTGTTTAGCAACTGCCAGCCCAGATGATCCAAGGGACAACCTACAGTCTCTCCTCAACGACCACTCAGCGAACGATGCTGCATATGAATTTCCGCAGCAGACACCTGGTTCATGCACCCAAGCTGACTGCTCTTTATTTGCGATGAAGGCTGGAATTTGCACGTTAACACTGCAAGTGGACGTACTCCCCCGGCCACCAAACTCCCTTGATTTAAACCCACTCTAGAATCGGTGGAACCACCTCCTACAGCTGTACCCGCCATGGATCCACAACCAAGGAACCTAGCGCAATTGGGTTTGGCAATGGAGTTGGCATGGTTCCATATCCCTGTGAGTACCTTCCAGAACCAGACTGACTCTTTTCCTGCACGTTTCGCAACAGTCCATGCTGCAAAAGGTGGTTATTCAGGCTTTTGACAAATGGTCACGTTAATGGGACTGCATTACATAGCCTTCAGTTTAAAGTCAAAGATGTGTGTTATTTATGTTCACACTACAACGACTCCAAGCTGAAAGATATGTACTACATACATAAAATGGCACAAACACGTGTACACACACAAACACATACATCTATGTATACATATATAAAATCTTCAATACTGTGATCTCTCATGCAAAGTAAGTCTCCTGTTTCCACATTTGTGTTATCATTGTAATAGACAGTATGACCTATGAAATGAAAGGGGAGAAGCAACAGATAAAAACGTTACTCTAAAAGAAAGCCTTCACAAGAAACTTTCACACAGCTGAAATAGACGAATGTAATACACATTCTACATCATTTTCCATACATTTTAGAAGTTAATTTATTGCAAACTGTAGTAGTAGGTGACATCCATCTGACGCTAAAATACTATTTAAGATCTAGCAAAAATTAATATCTAAAGCCTAACATAAATTACTTACAAGATAATTCCGTACCTGTACATTCGTCTGGCACAAAATTAAAATGACGCCAAAGTCAAAGATATACACTATTTACATGTAACTGTGTACTTACACATACTTCTGGTGTAATACTGAATGTTGACAAGACATTTTTAAGGAAGAACTTATCCCTCCTACTAATATTCCCAATATCAATTTTGAGATGTTAATGTGTTGAGTCTTTTGGCAATAGGAGAAGATGGACCACGTAGTTTCTCTGCCCCGCAATTTTGCATTAGGATAATGTTTTTACATTGTTTTAGTGATCGCACATAGGAACTGAAAACGGTAGTGAGCGTATCTCCCGAGCGATGGTTATGTAATCACTCGCCATTATCTCTCGCAAAATGTCACTTGGAGCGTCCTTGCCTAACACCCTTAGAGCTGCACTGAATCGATATTTTCAATTATTTTGGGGTTGAGAATACGATCATTTTCTCATAAGTCCATTGCATGGCGCCAAAAAGAATCCCACGGTAACCGATTCCGAATGACCTTTTTAAGACACAACGTCTACTCTGATTCTAGAGGGTTACAGTCGATAATCTGAGTGTGATAAGCCAGCAAACCTGTAGGAACAAGTCACAGTTCATTTCGTCTTGTTCGAAAAATAGTCTGAACTTGCTTAGGTTTGTTTCCTCAGGCTTGGCGTTTGAGGGAAAGTGGCACTTCCACGAACGTTGTTCCGCAATAGATCATCCAGCACAGAAGTCTCTGATTACTCGGTAAGGAGGCAAGGAGTATATAAGCAGCCTTTCCAACTCTGTGACGTCATTTATGTATCGTCAACCCGACTGTCAACATCGTGATCTGCTGAAAGCTGAGAGGAGAGAGAGACAAAAAGAGACAGAGACAGAGAGAGACAGAGACAGAGAGAGACGGGTCGGTTTGTCGAAAATTCGATAGAAAAACGTGCCTGCTTTTTCTTATGTAGTATACCATTCAAACATTTTTATCATATCCTTGAACATTTGTTTTTTCTCATTTAATATTATAGAATCTGCGTTCCTCCTGATTGAGGAGAGAAGAATCTAAGGACTGATCAAGCTGCTAGGGAAAAAATCCCCAGGAACAAGAAGAAGCGGATAATTTGCAGAAGACCGCCTTGGTAGGATGAACCCTCATCAGCTAAGCTAATATTATTATTGTAATCGGTGAACAAGGAGGAAAACACATCAAATTAGATGATATTGAATGGGCTGCTGTCGAGTCCCCGTCTAAAATACGAATATGTACTGGTGTTAGAGGTAACATGCAGGAGTTTAAGAAGCTTAAACATTTTCACATTTTCGAGACCCAAGTGTATCAAATTAACGAACCTATTAAGATAAATTGTTCACTGTCCCGCAACGTTCTCTTGCCAAGGCTAGGCCAGGAAACACAGATGTATCACAGTACAAAGACTGCGCCGTATGCTGGTATTAGTGAGGCGTACTCAATAAATTTCACAGAATAACTTGTGAAAAATTGGAAGCTTTCCAAGTTCTCTATTATGGCTGGGGGCACTGATGAAAACAGCTCAGATTCGACTTAGCGTTAAAAAAATAAGGGTTTTCATGCAGGAGTGTACGCTAAACTGCCGTAGGTAATAGCAAAGAAAGCTGTAGTAATATACGCAAAGTCAAAGGATATTGCACGTTTCAGGTAGCATATTCAAGCAGTTACACATCCTGTAAATGAAAACTATCAGTTTAATAAGTCACGGTTGCAAAATACTAACACAAATTCTTTACAGACGAATGGGAAAACTGGTAGAAGCCGATCTCGGGGAAGATCACGTTTGGATTCCGTAGAATTGTTGGACCACGTGAAGCAATACTGAACCTACGACTTACCTTAGAAAATATATTAAGAAAATGCAAACCCACGTTTCTAGCATTTGTAGATTTAGAGAAAGCTTTTGACAATGTTGATTGGAATACTCTCTTTCAAATCCTGGAGGTGTCAGGGTAAAATCCAGGGAGCGAAAGGCTATTTACAATTTTTACAGAAACCAGATGGCAATTATAAGAGTCGAGGGACATGAAAGGGAAGCAGTGGTAGGGAAGGGAGTGAGACAGGGCTGTAACCTATCCCCGATGTTATTTAATCTGTATATCTAGCAAGCAGTAAAGGAAACAAAAGAAAATTTCGGAGTAGGAATTAAAATCCACGGAGAAGCAACAGAAACTTTGAGGTTCGCCGATGACATTGTAATTCTGTCAGAGACAGCAAAGAACTTGGAAGAGCAGTTGAACGGAATGGGCAGTGTCTTGAAACGAGGATATAAGATGAACACCAGCAAAAGCAAAACGAGGATAATGGAATGTAGTCGAATTAAGTCGGGTGAAGCTGTGGGAATTAGATTAGGAAATGAGACGCTTAAAGTAGTAAATGAGTTTAGCTATTTGGGGAGCAAAATAACTGTTGATGGTCGAAGTAGAGAGGATATAAAATGTAGACTGGCAATGTATAGATTTAAGTGTCAGGAAGTCGTTGCTGAAAGTATTTGTATGGAGTGTGGCCATGTATGGAAGTGAAACGTGGACTACAAATAGTTTAGACAAGAAGAGAATGGAAGCTTTTGAAGTGTGGTGCTACAGAAGAATGCTGAAGATTATATGGGTAGATCACATAACTAATAAGGAAGTATTGAATAGAATTGGAAAGAAGAGAAATTTGTCGCACAACTTGACTAGAAGAAGGGATCTGTTGGTAGGGCATATTCTGAGTCATCAAGGGATCACCAATTTAGTATTGAAGGGCAGCGAGGAGGGTAAAAATCGTAGAGGGAGACCAGAATATGAATACACTAAACAGATTCAGAAGGATGTAGGTTGCAGTAGGTACTGGGAGATGAAAAAGCTTGTACAGGATAGAGTAGCATAGAGAGCTGCATCAAACCAGACTCAGGACTGAAGACCACATCGACAACAAATGAAAATGCACAAGAAAAATCTAAAGTCTGAGATATGAAAATCAATTACACTTTGCCAACATATTATACTCTGCAGAGCTCTATCATGTTCATATTTTCGAGAGAGTGAACGAAGGCGTGTCTGTAAAGATGTATGGCATTCAGTACTCAGATATGAATAGATGACTATGAAAGATAAGGGAACGACAAAGAATTCCGTCTTGTATCGTTGCATATTACAAAATGCCATTACATAGACATGTAAATCTATTACTACTGAGACTGGTAATAATACAGATATATGTCATTTCTAATATATATAAAAGACTTGTCGAGGCAAGCAAGAAGAAGGTTTTCTGCTGGCCGCTATTCGATTGTAGTGTGTGAACACATCCTCTGTTATCTTTATACCAGTGTCACACCTAGTGAAAATATTCAGCCCGTGAAATTTACGAAGTTCAGGAACAAACTAAAACTGCCTTTCGTGATTTATGCTGATATGTAATATAGATTGGAACCTGTTTGTGGCTTCAGTCGAAGTCACTGTCTCAGGTTCATACTCCGAGCAGGTACGTTTACATGAAGTATTCAGTGTCGCATTCTACACACACTGCAATTACAAGCAGGAACGTTCCCATTTGAAATTGCACAGTGGCTGCAGATGCATGAAATGGTCTACACAACAGCTCTTTGTAATCGCTGATACTGTGAATACCTTTCTCCCCAAAATAAAACGACGATATTAATACCAGAAGAAGAATCGGTGTTCTACTCAGCAAAAGTCTACCATATTCACGAGAAATACTTTGAGAAATCAGATGTACAACAATGAGATCATTGTCCTATCACTGATGCCTCCTGAACTGCAGCACATCCCAGCTGCAGTGTGACATAGAGGCACAACTGTCGTGCCCACTATATTCCACGATTATGTGCAATTATAACATGCATTTCCTGATCACGAACCTCTGTGAACAGACAACAGTATACCATAACGAAGAGAAAATGAAGCTAAATGCAGGTCGTGTTTCTATTCTGCCGTCGAATAAGAAATCGTATAAATCTTTTACTGAAATTATTCCAGTAATATACCAGGAGGAGAGATGCAACATAAATTTCAGATTTATTCATTTGCTAAACTTTCTGACATATTCACTTTAAAAGAGTCGTCACATTCACGTGTTAATATATTCAAGAAGATCAAGGGTTCAGACTTCTTTATCAGAAGTGAATTTTTTCCGTACGAGTATGTAAGAAACAAATTGTTTGTACCAGAAGATCATATGCTCTCAATACATTACTTTAAAAATATGCTAACACACGAAATGATAACAGCTGTTGAATGATAAAAATCCTGCGGTGTATGGAATGCGTTCATGAGTTTAGCACTTGGAGAATACTCCTGCCTTGGCACTGAATATACTGCTGAAAAAAGTAAGAGCAGAAATTCAGCTTCTTACTACATGAGACAACTCCAGTGTGCCGAACAAGGCATCAAAGGTGGTGTTACGGTGGTCGCTTATTTCCAAGTCTGCATCGATCTTAGTTCTGAGTTTTCACTCAGACGGCGCTTTGGCGTCAGGCGGTTGTTTCCGTGTGTGATCGCTGGCTTAGCTCGAGAGGCATCAGGAGGAAAGAGGTGGCTGCCTTGGCGTGGAGACAGTTCGGCTCGGCTGGGGTTGATTGCGTCTGGATGCCGAGTGGGGCCCGATGGGAAGACCGGACCGTGATTTTACGGTTAATAGTGTGGACAGCGGCGTGGCGTGCCGTTTAACTTGATTCGCAAGGGGAGAAAAATCTCACCTGTTATAGTTTGTTGAGACTGAGTTTGAAATACCTTCTATTGCGGCGGGATGTCATTTCGTCCTCCTGTCTCTCCGTCGCTGGGATTGCTATCCTCGTTTACCGTCCCATGGATGTGTATCGATGGGGAACGCTGCTCTCCGTACTCTACTAGACGCTGGTGATGGAAGTTCGTCGTTCAGCTGCACGTTAGTCTGGGTGCTTTATGTTTGATCTTAAAGTGCATAGTCTTCGAGTGGCACTCCTTAAGGTTTGCCTTGCGCAGTTAGATTGGTGTTTATTTTGTCTTGTGGTGCTTCCGCTTTCCGTTAACAAAGGTTAGACTTGATTCGGCACTCCGTACGACGCTTGGCACCTCAGCAGACAGGTCGGAGACACCTTCGCGGCTATACGGAAGCCTTTGGACTGAGAGGTCTTGTGTTTGCATATTGTTCGTAAATTGTTGCTTTGGTATTAAGTTGGCTGAGATTTCTTATGGATATGCCAAAATTTGGTCTGTTGTCCGGCCCCTGGCTAGGTCTCGTTATTTTAAAAGTCGGTCCTTGTTTTGGCTTAGTACGATTTTGGTTTACTACCTGGTGGTTCTGGTAGTACGCCGGGTCGCTGTGGTTATGTTGCATTTTGTATGGGGCTGTGTGCTCGGAGCCGTGGAGTACCATTAGTACGAACTGCTTCACTGGGGAGTACTGATCGGGCCATTCTTGGTCCTCTGCTGCATAAAAAGATTTTATTATTTTAAAGTAACGTTATAACTTAAATGATTTAATTCTTGTTGCGTTAATTGCAACTTGGGCACTGAGAAATTTAGTAGTGTAATTACGGAAGATTTAATAGTGGCACATGCCTCTTTACCTGTTTCGTAATCTGTTAATTACCGAAAGACCTTAAGCTCATAGTAATATGATGCGATTTTCTTAAATTATTGTATTTTTATGTCATGTTATTTTTTTTATTTGCTGATCGCTGGTGTACTGTTCCAAGTATTAAAATGTTTCAGGTAGCTGTTACTTGGGTGGAACGCGCGGAACCGCAACGGAGAGAGTAGTTGCGTGCCTTACGTGTCCGTTGTTGGCACAGCCTGGTGTCCGTTGTTTGTTTTGGTGCACCTGAGTTAAGTATTGTGTTGCATCCTCCCTTGCGGCCCCGTCGTGTTCTTCTCATAAAAGTTTCCTTCCAGGCATTTTAGTTAATTTTATGCTAGTATTATTTTAATTTATTACATTGCTAAAATTGTGCGGCCTTCATTATGCACACTGTTTGTCATAGCGGAGCTGATGTGCCATTGTAATTTCTTAAACTCCGTTGTGTGTGCCCTTCGTGATACGTATTGTTTGTCATAATAGATTTGGGTATGCCAATTGTAATGTCTCATATATCACGATGTGCGTGTGTGATGGTGCAATAAATGGATGATTGTCATTTCTGTTTTTGGGGCCCTTCATGCCTCCTTTCTTGTCCCTATTGGTACGCTATCCTTGTACTTGTGTTGGTAAATCAAATCAGGTGGTATCGTTCTTTTTTCTTGTGAACATGCAGTTAGCAATAAGAGGTTCATAACTGATTATGATGAAGAAAATTATGCATCTTGCATCATATATGATGTTGTGACTAGCTTACTGCGTCATGTTGCAAAATCTACCCATTTCTAATTTTGAGTGGCTTGTTCCAGAGAACGTCAAACATTGTGTGGTGCAGGATGTATCGTATGATTCGAACGTAGAGTACCCTGACAAAGTATTCAAAATTTACATTCAGATTTGCCCCTACGTCCAGAAAAAAGTCGGAAGCATGAGACAACAGGAAAAGCAAGAAAGCGAAAAAACTATTTTTGACCTTGCAATTAATTACAGAAATGTAAAATAATGACTTCAGAATTAACGATTGTTAAAAGAGATTCACCAAATATTAAACAAGCTCCTTGTGTGAAGCCATACTTAGAGATTAACGTACAAAATCGCATGAGAACATGCAGCGAGTTTGGGAAGAAGTTATTCAGACTCCTGAATAATACTGCATCTGGCAAAGCCAAATAAAATGTGAGAAAGATGTACGAAATTAGAATAGCAAACATCTTCGGACAGCAGATTCTCGGCAGCTGCATTAATTGTAAAGAAAATTTTTCAGAAATCTTTATTTTTATCGAATATCTAGTCGCTATTGTACTGAGTAGGCTAAATGTGGACTTTGGTAAACAAATTGAAGTTGGAAGGGGATTTTAGATATTTCTAAAACGGTCCTTTACGATGTGAATTATAGATCTGCTTTGAATAAATTCCTGCCAAACTGTGTAAAATCGTGCTACACAGACGCTGGCAGCCTCATATACCACACCGAATCTCCTAATTTCTACGAAGATATTACGAGTAATGACCATATGAGGTTCAATACTTCAGGAGCCCCAGTGAATAGCAAATACCATATTCCAGTGGAGAATGAAAAAAATTTTTGGATTAAAGAAAGGAGTACTGAATAGTGTGCTCATTACAGAATCTGCGAGACTGCATGTAAAAATCCACGCTCTTGATGAGCTGTCCCCCTTTTCATCAAGAAAATAGAACATTAAAATGTAAGACTTCCTTGGACATAAACTGTGTGTGCATATTAATTTTGGACTGAACTTCAGCCAAGCGAAGTACAGCCCAATAGGAATCCTAAACCCGAGACGAAGAAAAAATTACTTTCAAGCCCGGGAGTGCTCGGAACGTAGCCCAGAGGCAGCAAAATTTCAAACTCACAACACTTTGTTACAAAATCTTACAATACCTAAATAGCTGCAATCAAGAATATTAATTTTAAATCTGTTACAGAATTGGTCAAAACAAGCCCCTACACCCCCCCCCCCCCCTTCCCGCAGCTTCCGTATTATGCTGATAGAAGCTGTCTGCTGTATCATGAACGGACTGGTTACAGGTTGGTGCAGATAACTTCTGAAACAAGAAAGGAGCATACGTATAACAACAAATGCAATTTTTTAAAAGACCACAACTTACCCTGAGCTCGGGAATTTAATACACAATCACAACAATTATAATTAAGCAATATTTTGAAAAATAAGAAGCTCTAAAAACCCGACTTTTCAAAAATATGCGGAATCAGCTAATGGCGCCGCAATAATTGGTTAGCATTTGATTTATTTGTTAGAAACGAAAATCTAGCAGCAGCCAACCGGTAAGAAACAATTTGCAAACGGTTACAGTCATAAGCAGATGGACCGTTGAATGCAAATTAGACTGATTGAATAAGAGTCTCTTTCTATGACCTCAGCACCCTGTGAGATGGGTCAGTAGAACCTAAGTCACCAAAACAACTTTAGAACAAATTTAACGTAGCGGAAAAAATAAAACTCCTTTCAAGTGCAGTCAGGACGTTGGCTGATAAAGATATCATACAAAATTCACTTAAATCTAATAGAAGCTAGAGATGTTAGGTACGAAATGAAACTCACTAAAACAAGGCACGAGCACGGAACAAAACTTTGTAGACCAGCAGGTCCTCACCCATATCATGGCAAAGCGTGTAAGTAGGCTGTTTAGATTTTTGTGTTGGTAACGCCACATAGCGCTCAGTATGAAAATCACTGACTGTGCTGTGTGAAGCCTGTGGCTGGTTTGCATTGTTGGAATTTGCTATTGTAGTGTTGGTCAGTTGGCTGTTAACACCGCGTAGCGTTGCGCAGCTGGAGGTGAGCCGCCAGCAGTGGTGAATGTGGGGAGAGAGATCGAGTTTAGAGAGCGTGATCTGGACATGTGTCCATCAAAGACAGTAAATTTGTAAGACTGGATGTCGTGAACTGATTATTTATATATATATATATATATATATATATATATATATATATATATATATATATATATATATTACTTTTGAACACTATTAAGGTAAATACATTGTTTGTTCTCTATCAAAATCTTTCATTTGCTAACTATGCCTATCAGTAGCTAGTGCCTTCAGTAGTTTGAATCTTTTATTTAGCTGGCAGTAGTGGCGCTCGCTGTATTGCAGTACTTCGAGTAACGAAGCTTTTTGTGAGGTAAGTGATTTGTGAAAGGCATAGGTTAATGTTAGTCAGGGCAATTCTTTTGTACGGATTATTGGAAGTCAGATTGCGTTGCGCTAAAAATATTGTGTGTCGGTTTAGTGCTGATCAGAATAGGTAAAGAGCGAAATGTCTGAGTACGTTCAGATCTGCTCAGCTGTTTGAAAATAAAATAATGTAAGAGGTTTATCAGCACAGTCATTCATAAATTTTTCTAAGGGGACGTTTCGAGCGGAATTCCCCTTTATTCAGGCTCATACAATAATTGTCCGCCAATGTAAAACGCCTTGTCATGTGACACAAACTGCCACTGTATACCACTTTTTGCGAGCCACATAATGTCGTCCCACAATGTCGCCCCCCTCCCCCAATGCGATTAGAATAGCCGACGCAGCTTACTACATTGTGGAGCTCCCTGAATACCAAGCACCTCATCTCCTTGCAAGCCCATTCGCGACAGGTTAATAACAATTCACGACATTGTACGATATCCATAGCTGTGTATCAAAATTATTAAAGTACACTTCAACACCACACCTCCTAGTGCCTGCACTAATCTCAAATTCGAGATAAGCACAGGTAGACTCTACGTGTGTAAGCCGTCACATTCACATGCCCTAGTCCCAAATGGCACTCTCTGTTCTGCGTTTTCGCCCTTAATGCTTCAGCGCTCCAGACGCATCACCTCGCGGCGAGCGATACATTTAGACGGAAAGCAACATTCTCTGGAATCGACAACGGACTGTCGCATAACGCGCAGAGCAAAAAGCATAACATAATCATCCCCAGATAGCTTAACAATTGATTATTACAAGCACTGCATCATGGATTCGTAAGTAAGAATCCCTGAACAGTTTGTCATTCAGTCGAAGCTGCCTGTTATTTCGGCTATCCAACAGCATAAACTCTCTTTAACTGCGTTGAATGACAAATGTTAAAAAACTCTTGGTAAGGTAAATACGCTGGCCTGAGAATATTACCTGATCAAAACTGATAACTGTATGTAATAAAAGTACTTCTTTGGTTTCTATTGTAAAAAATAAAAAAGGCTAATACTAGTACCCAAAGCTATATTTTATCTAATGTAAAAGCCTAATTGGTTTTTACTGTAATAAATAAAAACTTAAACCATGTAAATACTTGAAAAATGAATCTGAACATTACAAATACTTCAAAAAAATTGAATACGGAAAAAACCATTGTGTGTGAGGAAACATTAATGACACATAAAATACAGAAATACGTGCGTGTAAACGCCATTTTACATATATAATGCATACCTTTGACGTTGGAGGCATTTTAATATTGTGCCAGAGGCATATCAGTGTACGTAAATAAACTTTGACCCTACGGCCGCAGGTTCGAATCCTGCCTCGGGCTTGAATGTGCGTGATGTTCTTATGTTAGTTAGGTTTAAGTAGTTCTAAGTTCTACGGGACTGATGACCTCAGATGTTAAATCCCATAGCGCTCAGAGCCATTTGAACCATTTGAATCAAACTTTGACCTCACTTTAATATTATGTCAGAGGTATGTGGCCTTTAGAGAAACAATGCATTTATTTGGCTATAAACTGAGAGTTATGCAAGTTTTTGGCTGCATATCTGGTACCATTTTGACACATAATGCTCTGAATAATTGGAAAGAGGAAGAGTTTTCAATGTAGTAGTGACATAAATACGCTAACTCCATCACCTTAGACCTTTTCATTGGTCCTTTCATTTTATTACTGTTTTACGTTTGGCTACACATAGGGGAGGATGAGGAAGGGAGGGGGGGGATTGAGAAGAGGCTTTTTAATAAACACCCCATCATCCCCCCCCCCCCCCTCCAGTCCAACTACCTCACTTCCTCCATGCCACCTATCTCCAACCAGTAGCAGCGAAAATTAAAAAGGAAAGACTCGATGAAAAATAATAATAATAATTCAAGGCAATGGACTAATCCAATTGTGTTAACGGATAATTATTATCTAGTATCACAATTGGATTAGTCCATCAGGTTGAATTATAACTTTTTTTGCTGTGCCTTTTATTTTTAATATTTCGCTGCGACTGGAAGGGGGGTGAGGTGGTTGGAGGGGGGGGGGGGGAGAGTGTGATGGGGAATAAAGCACTTTAGATAGGTGCGTCTTATTAAGTTTATTTTATTTATGTTATTGATTGATTGCTAGATTTATTGACTTCATTAACTGATAACGGTGATTATACCATGAGTTCAAAGACAACAGTAACATGAAGTAAGACCTTCTTGATAATGTTACAGTCATGTGATCACATTGAAAGTCACTACGAGGTCAAAGTGTGTTGGAGTCCTCTTAGTGTCGCTACTATCCGTTCATGTTACTGAAGTTGTCGTCTCCTAAGACAAGGCTGCTGACACAGCGTTTCAGTAGTGAGGTACGCATAATGGAGAGGCAGTGGTATTGTTCGAGTCCTAATGTCAGCTGCTATGAAGCGCCTACAGTGTATGTACCGAGATCAATGTGTGCTGTAACTCACTGAGCTGTGAATAAAAAGTGTAACATATGTTTGGGAATGACCTAGAACTGAGATTAATTATGAACTCACAGGAAGCTACGTCGATTACTACACTCCTGGAAATGAAAAAAAGAACACATTGACACCGGTGTGTCAGACCCACCATACTTGCTCCGGACACTGCGAGAGGGCTGTACAAGCAATGATCACACGCACGGCACTACGGACACACCAGGAACCGCGGTGTTGGCCGTCGAATGGCGCTAGCTGCGCAGCATTTGTGCACCGCCGCCGTCAGTGTCAGCCAGTTTGCCGTGGCATACGGAGCTCCATCGCAGTCTTAACACTGGTAGCATGCCGCGACAGCGTGGACGTGAACCGTATGTGCAGTTGACGGACTTTGAGCGAGGGCGTATAGTGGGCATGCGGGAGGCCGGGTGGATGTACCGCCGAATTGCTCAACACGTGGGGCGTGAGGTCTCCACAGTACATCGATGTTGTCGCCAGTGGTCGGCGGAAGGTGCACGTGCCCGTCGACCTGGGACCGGACCGCAGCGACGCACGGATGCACGCCAAGACCGTAGGATCCTACGCAGTGCCGTAGGGGACCGCACCGCCACTTCCCAGCAAATTAGGGACACTGTTGCTCCTGGGGTATCGGCGAGGACCATTCGCAACCGTCTCCATGAAGCTGGGCTACGGTCCCGCACACCGTTAGGCCGTCTTCCGCTCACGCCCCAACATCGTGCAGCCCGCCTCCAGTGGTGTCGCGACAGGCGTGAATGGAGGGACGAATGGAGACGTGTCGTCTTCAGCGATGAGAGTCGCTTCTGCCTTGGTGCCAATGATGGTCGTATGCGTGTTTGGCGCCGTGCA
The DNA here is from genome assembly GCF_023864345.2 of Schistocerca serialis cubense. NCBI lineage: Eukaryota > Metazoa > Arthropoda > Insecta > Orthoptera > Acrididae > Schistocerca > Schistocerca serialis. The sequence goes on along the minus strand of NC_064645.1, from coordinate 489,930,267 downwards.
GGTGAGCGCCACAATCAGGACTGCATACGACCGAGGCACACAGGGCCAACACCCGGCATCATGGTGTGGGGAGCGATCTCCTACACTGGCCGTACACCACTGGCGATCGTCGAGGGGACACTGAATAGTGCACGGTACATCCAAACCGTCATCGAACCCATCGTTCTACCATTCCTAGACCGGCAAGGGAACTTGCTGTTCCAACAGGACAATGCACGTCCGCATGTATCCCGTGCCACCCAACGTGCTCTAGAAGGTGTAAGTCAACTACCCTGGCCAGCAAGATCTCCGGATCTGTCCCCCATTGAGCATGTTTGGGACTGGATGAAGCGTCGTCTCACGCGGTCTGCACGTCCAGCACGAACGCTGGTCCAACTGAGGCGCCAGGTGGAAATGGCATGGCAAGCCGTTCCACAGGACTACATCCAGCATCTCTACGATCGTCTCCATGGGAGAATAGCAGCCTGCATTGCTGCGAAAGGTGGACATACACTGTACTAGTGCCGACATTGTGCATGCTCTGTTGCCTGTGTCTGTTGCCTGTGGTTCTGTCAGTGTGATCATGTGATGTATCTGACCCCATGAATGTGTCAATAAAGTTTCCCCTTCCTGGGACAATGAATTCACGGTGTTCTTATTTCAATTTCCAGGAGTGTATGTGTTCATTCAGTGACATGTTTCTCGATGATTCCCAGAAATATCAATGTTGAAAACAAGATAAAATATTATGTTGCGTTCCAAACATATACACACAAGATAACGTGGTACTTTATATTCGTTTCTTTGCAAGATAATGTCGTAAATTATAATCATTGCTCCGTCCATTACTCGCCAATGGTCTAGTATCCTATACGGTACACACTTTTAAATCCAACTTATTATTTGTACTGTTTACAGCTTAATACTTTTCTTTCTATCCGGTTGGACAGTTACACTACTCTTCAGAACTGAAGGACCGAACGTTAGACGTCACATGATCTGGGTGTATGTTAATAAGCGAGCTGTTTCGATGCAATATGGTGTCCTTAAATACAACGTGGAACCGAGACAACATTTCGATGACTTCACCCAAGGAGGAAACATCGGGAAATTGTAAGAGGTACGAACTGCAGCGAGTGTAGCCCAGGGGTTTGGTGTTGTCCACAGCGTTGTTTCACGAGAGTGGAGAGTGTGCCGAACCACAGACACTGCTGCGCGAAGGAGAGGAGGGGGTCGATCACTGTCTGCTACAGCAGCAATGGCCGCCACATTCAGCAAAAGACGTGAAGGGACGAACGTCAAACAGCGTGTGCATTTGTTGTCTCATTAACAGGACGTAAATCCACGTTTCCTGTGGTGCGAGGTCTGCATGGGAGTTATCCCTCTGCTCGTTGACCGGAGCGTTATGTATCGTTGACGATGGGGGAGGAGGGGGGGGGGGCGGGAAAGGCGTGTTTGCGTTGATGCCAAGATCATGGGGACTTGGCCAGTGACAAGTAGGGCCAGGTGCTCTTCTCGGATGAGAACTGATTCAGTATGATTAGTGATTCTGGTCGTGCACTCGTATGACCAGAGGTGGGAACACGTATTTTGCACCCAGGAGCGTTATCGGAAAGGATCGTTTGGTTAACGTTAGAACACAGTACATTCATCGGTCAAAGTCATGGTGACACTGTTCTCTTTCCCCAAGTGCATTAAGTCATGGCTACATTTTTATGGGTGACAATGAGCGACTTCATAGAGCAGGGCAGGTGGCAGAGCTCTTGGAACGAGAGGATAATCGGCGAAATAACTGGACTCCCTCTTCCCCCCAGAATTAAATCCCATTGAACTGGTTTGGGATGTGTTGGGGAGGCGTATTGCAGCAAGTCCACATGAACCAAAGTCTATCCAGCAGGTTTCAAGTGCGCTGGTGGACTAATGAGACACCTATCACAAGAACGTCTTACCAACCTTGTGGTGAACATGGGAAGATGTTGTCAATAGACGATGGTCGGTGTGGGGGAGCACGTAGTTTTTCTTGCAATCAAAATAATGTTCATGAAGGACGAAGAGGGGAGGATATGAGAAAGTGATTGTCACAGGCAACCGAGGGTATACCTCCTATGTTCCTAACTAAAAGAACTCTATTAGCGAAAAACGTAGATCATATTCTAAGAGAGATATTTCTGATATCGTACTACTGGAGTTGAGCATTGCATGGAATGAGTTATCGACAGTGGGATATCCAACCAATAAGAGAATCGATGTGTTCGAGATGCTGAAAATTAACTTGTGCGATAAAAAAAGCAATTTGTGGAAAGCCCTGACTAGGAAAATTAACATTACCAGTGACATGATTCCTTCAATTACAGGTCAGATTCAACTGTCAATGGGAAGGGGACCATGAGAACTATGTGCAATATCGAACGACGGGATAATATTCTAAGAATCGGAGAGTGGAATGTCAGAAGCTTGAAAGTTGTAGGAAAGCTGGAAAATGTGGGAATGGAAATGCAAACGCTTAATCTAGATACAGTGTGTGTCAGTGAAATGAAATGTAAAGAAGATAGGTATTACTCGTGAGATGATTGTAGGGTAAGATGAACAGCAGCAGAAAATAGTATATTGAGTACGGGAAAGTAGGGCAAAGAGTGAGCAGCTGTGAACGCTTCAGTGAAAGTGCCTTTCTCGTCAGATTTGACTGGAAACCAACACCGACAAGAATGGTTCAGGTATACATGCCGACGTCGCAAGCCAAAGATGGAGAGATGTAGAAGATATACGAGTTTATTGAGCAGGAAATTCAGAATGCGAAAACCTATTAATCATGGGGGACGGAAGAAGGGCTCTATGGGAAGGAATAAAAGATATGGTACGGAAGAATATGGGCTTGGCAGTAAGAAAGGGAGAGAAAGTCTAATTGAGTTCTGCAATAAATTTCGAATGGTAACAGCAAATACTCTGTATAAGAATCACAAAAGGAACAGGTTTACTTGGAATAGACCTGGAGACACGGAAATATTTTAGCTGAATTACGTCACTTTAAGGAGAGATTCCGAAATCAGATATTGGATTGTAAGGCATACCCTGGATCAGATACAGAAAGAGAATCGTCCAGAAGAATCATTGTGGAAGGAAGTGAAATACTGAAGTACTGACGAATGATATGAAGAGTTTGAAGTTGGCTAAAAGGTTCAAAGCTGCGATAAGGAATACCAGAGCAGGCAGTTCAGTTGAAGGTCAAATAGGAGTGAACGTCTCTGAAAAGAACAATCACAGTTGTTGGACAGTCGAACATTGCACAAGGAAGATAACTGCTAAAAACATTGGGTAACAGAAGAAATCTTCGACGAAATTAAAAGAAAGGGTGGTAATACTAAAACTGAAATTGAAATTGCACTATTAAACGCAGACGAGAGAGCGAATGGGTGGAAACAGTACGTCAAAGACCTCTATGAGGGGAAGGACATGTCCGATGACGTGATGGAAGAAGGAACTGGAGTCGGTGTGAAGAGATAGGGGATCCAGATTAGAGTCGAAACTTGAAATGGCTCTGGAAGACCTGACATTAAATAAAGCGAAAGGAACAGACAATATTTCATCGTAATTCATAAAATCGTTGGGGGAAGTAGCAACCATACGTCTGTTCATGTTGCTGTCTAGAAAGTGTGAGAATGGCGACGTCAAACAGACTTTCCGTAATATATCATCCGCATAATACCGATGACATTAAAGGATGAATAACTACGGTAACTATCGCACAATAAGCTTAACAGCAGATGCATCCAAGCTGCTGACAAGGATAATAAACAGACGAATGGAAAAGAAGACTGAGGATCGGTTAGCTGACGATAAGTTTGGCTTTAGGAGAGGCAATTCTGACGTTTAGCATGATAATGGTAGCAGGACTGAAGAAAATTCAAGACACGCTTATAGGATAGGTCGAACTAGAAAAAGCGTTCAACGATGTAAAATGATGAAGCATGTTCGAAATTCTAAGAAAAGATAGGAGTATGCTCTAGGAAGAGACAGAACTACCAGGCAACAATAAGACCGGGAAGCCATGAATGAAGCGGTCTGATTCCAAATGATGAATAGGGACTCAGTCTTTCACCTTTGATGCTCAGTCGGCACATTGAACAAACAATGACGGAAATAAAAGACAGTGTGAAGAATGGGAATGAAATTCATGGTGAAGGGATATCAATGATCAAATGTGTCGATGAAATTGCTATCCTCAGAGAAAATGAAGAAATACATGATTTGATTAATGGAATGAATAGTGTTCCGAGCATAGGAATAAGCCGGAAAAGACAAAAGTAATCATAACTAGTATAAATGAGACCGTAGAGAAGCCTAACATCAGAATTTATGATCAGCCATACACGACGGTGCAGCGAAGGCGAGTTTCCAAATTGTTCGTGTAACTGCTCAGGGACTCCGACCATTGTGCAGAGGGAAATATGAGAAAGAATGCGTTGACATTTTCAGTGAAAGAATATACCCTCTAAGTAAAACTTAATTAAATGCAACGTGTATACCTCATCATTAAACTGCACGCCGCATAGAAGACCTCAATGGACCGCTGCGTGGTCATAGGTCGCGTCACGGTCTGTAGTGGAACACTTTTTCCTCTAGTACACCATATTTTTGTCTATGAGGCACTGTTTCGCGTGGAGAACGGTGGCGAGGGCAGTGACAGTGAGACTGGGAAGGTGAAACAGTTCAAAAAAGTGGTTCAAATGGCTCTGAGCGCTATCGGACTAAACAGCTGAGGTCATCAGTCCCCTAGAACTTAGAACTACTTAAACCTAAGGACATCACACACATCCATGCCCGAGGCAGGATTCTAACCTGCAATCGTAGCGGTCGTGCGGTTCCAGACTGAAGCGCCTAGAACCGCTCGGCCACTCCGGCCGGCTGAAACAATTCACTCGGGGTGAGTCATCCGAGTTGGAACCTGGCGGCTAGGCGAGTAGTGTGCTGGCAGTTAATGGCTTGTGCAATTTCGGCAGTTTACGGGGACCGGTTCTGAGCGTAGCAGCAATACCCGGAAGAAACAGTCAGTTGGGTTCCTGGATTGCAAACCATTATTACCTCTGCTGCGGCCGGCTGCAAGCCTTTGGACGTGTGGGGCGCGTACCGAGGGAAGGAGTGTGTTGTGTGCTTCAGCCACTGACCGGACATAGAGGTGGTCGGCGGACCGCCACTGTGTTGACGTTGTGTGTCGATGCCTGGTGAGCTTCAGATTTGGTTTGTCGAGTGCGAGTGAGTATATCATCGACAGTAACCATAGCTACAATTACCATTTTCTGTACCAGGACTGTGACTCTATAGTGAGGTAGTTTTCAGGTTCACGTCTACGTCTACATCTACATCTACATCCGTACTCCGCAAGCCAACTGGTGGTGTGTGGCGGAGGGTACTTTGAGTACCTCTATCGGTTCTCTCTTCTGTTCCAGTCTCGTACTGCTCGTGGAAAGAAAGATTGTCGGTATGCCTCTGTGTGGGCTCTAATCTCTCATTTTATCCTCATGGTCTCTTCGCGAGATATACGTAGAAGGGAGCAATATACTGCTTGATTCCTCGGCGAAGGTATGTTCTCCAAACTTCAACAAAAGCCCATACCGAGCTACTGAGCGTCTCTCCTGCAAAGTCTTCCACTGGAGTTTATCTATCATCTACGTAACGCTTTCGCGATTACCAAACGATCCTGTAACGAAGCGCGCCGCTTTCCGTTGGATCTTCTCTATCAACCCTATCTGGTACGCATCCCACACTGGTGAGCAATATTCAAGCAGTGGGCGGGTAAGTGTACTGTAACCTACTTCCTTTGTTTTCGGATTGCATTTCCTTAGGATTCTTCCAATGAATCTCAGTCTCGCATCTGCTTTACCGACGATCAACTCCATATGATCATTCAATTTTAAATCACTCCTAATGCCTACTCCCAGATAACTTATGGAATTAACTGCTTCCAGTTGCTGACCTGCTACATTGTAGCTAAATGATAAAGGATATTACTTTCTATGTATTCGCAGCACATTACACTTGTCTACATTGAGATTCAATTGCCGTTCCCAGCACCATGCATCAATTCGTTGCAGATCCTCCTGCATTTCAGTACAATTTTCCTCTCGATATATCACAGCATCATCCTGAAAAAGCCTCAGTGAACTTCCGATGTTATCCACAAGGTAATTTATGTGTATTTTGAATACCAACGGTCCTACGACATTCCCCTGCGGCACGCCTGAAATCACTCTTACTTCGAAAGACTTCTCTCCAGTGAGAATGACATGCTGCGTTCTGTTATCTAGGAACTCTTCAATCCAGTCACACAATTGGTCTGATAGTCCATATGCTCCTACTTTGTTCATTAAACGACTGTGGGGAACTGTATTTAACGCCTTGCGAAAGTCAAGAAACACGGCATCTACTTCGGAACCCGTGTCTATGGCCCTCTGAGTCTCGTGGACGAATAGTGCGGGCTGGGTTTCACACGATCGTCTTTTTCGAAACTCATGCTGATTCCTACAGAGTAGATTTCTAGTCTCCACAAAAGTCATTGCACTCGAACATAATACGTATTCCAAAATTATACAACTGATCGACGTTAGAGACATAAGTATATAGTCCTGCACATCTGTTCGACGTACCTTCTTAAAAACGGGGATGACCTGTGCCCTTTTCCAATCCTTTGGAACGCTACGCTCTTCTAGAGACCTACTGTACACGTCCTGTTCCATATCGGACTTCCGGTTATTGATCCAGTTTCTGTTTCTACGTATGAAAGTGCACTCTTCTAAAACTACTGGATTTCTTCCTTTATTTAACCCTTCAATCTGAGTGTGCTTTGCCAAGTTCGTTCTCGTCTGTCAAAATGGCTGCTGTAAGACGTCAGATTTGTGGCGGCGCGAAATTATACAGAGGGGTCCTAAAAAATATATCCACTGTTTAAAAGTCCATAATTGGCAAACTAATTGATACAGTTGTCTCATCTGTGGTAGCGTAATAGTTTGTAGTTCCGGCAATCGCCACACAAGCGTTATATTGCGTTATTTTGTTTTGTCAGATTACTGTTGCCAGATAGTGTTTTGTTCTTAGTTGCACCTAGTTATGCGAGTAAACGTGGCTGGGGCAAGGCATACATTCGATGGAAGGAAGTCAGTTTTGAAGTGGTATTTTAAGTACGAAAACATTAATGAGATTCAATGGCAGTGGCGAAATGGGTATCAAACAGAGCCACCGACACGTTTAACAATTAGTCGCATTCGAGACAAATTTGAAGCAGAAGGCTGTGTTAAAGATGTACACAAATAACGATCTGGACGACTTGTAACAGTAACAAGTCCAGCTAAATCCAGTCGTGTGTTACTACACTTCATTCGCTCACCACAGAAGTCTGTGAGACAGTGTGCCCGTGAAACTGGAGTGTGTCGCTCAAGTGTTCGGCGAATTTTGAAGACTGCAAAGTGGAAGTGCTACATCCCACGATTGCTGCACGCAATGAATGAGGACGACTCAGAGCGCAGAATGGAATACTGCGAGTGGTTTACTAACATGGTGCGCAACGATGAAGAGTTTGCTGAGATGATTGTGTGGTCTGATGAGGCACAGCTCAAACTCAATTGTACAGTAAATCGCCACAATTTCATCTACTGGGCCGCCGAAAATCCGAATATCCACGTAGACAAAGCCGTGAATTCCCCAGGAGTAAATGTTTGGTGTGGGTTGTCTTGCCGGAGCTTGATTGGGCCATTCTTCTTTGATGGCACAGTTACCGGTTAGGTATACCTTCAGAAGCTTCAGACATCCATTTTATCTGCTATCCGAGACTTGTATAGAGACGGAGGAGTTTACTTTCAACATGATGGTGCGTCAGCCCACTACCAAAAACGTGTTAGGGCGTATCTCGACAAAAATCTGCTAGGAAGTTGGATAGGTCGTAGAGGTGCTGTGGAGTATCCACCACGTTCCCCAGACCTAACTCCTCTGGACTTTTACCTGTGGGGAACACTAAAGGAAGTCGTTTATCGACAAAAGCCACGCACATTGGATGAACGTCGAGAATCCATCGTACATTCATGTGCAAATATCCAACTGAACACGTTGCAGTCAGTAGTTCGTGCTGCTGTTCAGCGGCATCGTTTGTGTTTAAATGTTAATGATGACCATTTCGAACACCTACAGTGATAACTTGAAGTTGTACTTTAAACTACACTTTCATCAAAAATGAGACAACTCCGCCAATTACTCTGCTAAATATGAACTTTTAAACAGTGTATACATTTTTTTTGGACCCCTCAGTATGTTAAATGGGCTCATTTCATGTGCGACGTCATTCACGTACAATTACTGAAGCGCACAACATCATCTGTTGTCTTACTGGTAGTTTATACTACCAAGTTTGACAGTGTTTTTCTATTGTTCGTAAGGGTGGGGCCTCATAATCTTAATTATCAAGTCTCGCTCGATGAGGACTTTGTTGTGTGTTTTGTAATTCTATCTTATAACTGGCTGTAATGTTATTCAAAAGGTTGTGTTCTACCTGCTATTAGTCAGGGGTTCGTTAGCCAGCCGAACGCGTTAGGTTGGGGTTTTGCGCTTCGCTCCGCGTGGCGGTTCCTTCTTTACCCTCGCCCACGTCGCGCTAGTTTGTTACAGTTTGTCTTTGGCAGTCGAACCTCCTGCTCGGTAGCTGGATTTGGAACTGTGTTTACATTTTGGTCGCCGTACAAGTTTCCTTCATTTGACTACGTTCACTTGTTCAAAAATTTTTACACTCCTGGAAATGGAAAAAAGAACACATTGACACCGGTGTATCAGACCCACCATACTTGCTCCGGACACTGCGAGAGGGCTGTACAAGCAATGATCACACGCACGGCACAGCGGACACACCAGGAACCGCGGTGTTGGCCGTCGAATGGCGCTAGCTGCGCAGCATTTGTGCACCGCCGCCGTCAGTGTCAGCCAGTTTGCCGTGGCATACGGAGCTCCATCGCAGTCTTTAACACTGGTAGCATGCCGCGACAGCGTGGACGTGAACCGTATGTGCAGTTGATGGACTTTGAGCGAGGGCGTATAGTGGGCATGCGGGAGGCCGGGTGGACGTACCGCCGAATTGCTCAACACGTGGGGCGTGAGGTCTCCACAGTACATCGATGTTGTCGCCAATGGTCGGCGGAAGGTGCACGTGCCCGTCGACCTGGGACCGGACCGCAGCGACGCACGGATGCACGCCAAGACCGTAGGATCCTACGCAGTGCCGTAGGGGACCGCACCGCCACTTCCAAGCAAATTAGGGACACTGTTGCTCCTGGGGTATCGGCGAGGACCATTCGCAACCGTCTCCATGAAGCTGGGCTACGGTCCCGCACACCGTTAGGCCGTCTTCCGCTCACGCCCCAACATCGTGCAGCCCGCCTCCAGTGGTGTCGCGACAGGCGTGAATGGAGGGACGAATGGAGACGTGTCGTCTTCAGCGATGAGAGTCGCTTCTGCCTTGGTGCCAATGATGGTCGTATGCGTGTTTGGCGCCGTGCAGGTGAGCGCCACAATCAGGACTGCATACGACCGAGGCACACAGGGCCAACACCCGGCATCCTGGTGTGGGGAGCGATCTCCTACACTAGCCGTACACCACTGGTGATCGTCGAGGGGACACTGAATAGTGCACGGTACATCCAAACCGTCATCGAACCCATCGTTCTACCATTCCTAGACCGGCAAGGGAACTTGCTGTTCCAACAGGACAATGCACGTCCGCATGTATCCCGTGCCACCCAACGTGCTCTAGAAGGTGTAAGTCAACTACCCTGGCCAGCAAGATCTCCGGATCTGTCCCCCATTGAGCATGTTTGGGACTGGATGAAGCGTCGTCTCACGCGGTCTGCACGTCCAGCACGAACGCTGGTCCAACTGTGGCGCCAGGTAGAAATGGCATGGCAAGCCGTTCCACAGGACTACATCCAGCATCTCTACGATCGTCTCCATGGGAGAATAGCAGCCTGCATTGCTGCGAAAGGTGGATATACACTCTACTAGTGCCGACATTGTGCATGCTCTGTTGCCTGTGTCAATGTGCCTGTGGTTCTGTCAGTGTGATCATGTGATGTATCTGACCCCAGGAATGTGTCAATAAAGTTTCCCCTTCCAGGGACAATGAATTCACGGTGTTCTTATTTCAATTTCCAGGAGTGTAGTTGTTCTTCTTGTTGCTGTAATTTTGACTATCGTGCGCAGCCGTTCTGTTTGGCACAATTCCTGGACTAAATTCTGTATTTGTCTGTTAATTAGGCTACCATCTGTGTTTCTTTTGGTTGGGCTTGAGTGTAATCTGCCTCGTTGATAGAGCAGGCGCAGCGTCCGAAAGCACAGCCAAGTACGCACGCGACCTAGCGGCCAGCCGGGTGCAGGTGGTCCTGCGCCACTTAATCTTTCCGAGCCCACTACACCTTGCCAAGACAGGGTTACGTAGCACGCCGATATATTTATTTGTGTCTTAATCATTGCTTACCTTTTGCGGATCTCTTTTCAATTATTTTAGCTCATGTACACTGATGGACAGTTAAGTGGCTGATTTGACAGTTCACCAATTACTAGATTTATTTCCTTTAATATGTTTCTGCAAGTGTGACTCGGCGAACTGAGCAGTTACAGATCATACTCCATTTGTGCATCGTTGGTTTTTGCTCTGGCCAAACACTAGGATATTTTAGATCAGGCAATTAAATGAACGTTCTCACGGATTATTTGTACCATTCACGAGGCAGTATTTAACGTAAATTTCGTATGTTACTTTTTTCTTTTTTTCTCTTGCGTCTCCTGTGCACCTCCGCTATCCGGCAGTGTAGCAACTTTCTTATGTGGTGCCTATTTGCGGGCATACTTCTATTCTGGACCGTAAATCTTAAAGCCTTTTTTGGCAGGTTTGTAGCTGCTTCATTGTACTATTGGTTTTAAATTGTAAGACATTTTCAGGGGCACATGTGGCCTCTGACAACGATCTATTGGTTATGAACTGTAGATTAAAACTGAAGAAACTGTAAAAAGGTGGGAATTTAAGGAGATGGGACCTGGATAAACTGAAAGAACCAGAGGTGGTACAGAGTTTCAGGGAGACCGTAAGGGAACAATTGACAGGAATGGAGGAAAGAAATACAGTAGAAGAAGGATGGGTAGCTTTGAGAGACGAGATAGCAAAGGCAGCAGAGGGTCGAGTAGGTATAAAGACGAGGGCTAGTAGAAATCCTTGGGTGACAGAAGAGATGCTGAATTTAATTGATGAAAGAAGAAAATACAAAATTGCACAAAATGAAGCAGGTAAAAAGGAATACAAACATCTCAAAAATGAGATCGACAGGATGGCTAGAGGACAAATGTAAGTATTTAGAGGCTTATCGCAGGAGGGTGAGATAGATACTGCCTACAGGAAAATTAAAGAGACCTTTGGAGAAAAGAGAACCACTTGCATGAATATCAAGAGCTCAGATGGAAACCCAGTTCTAAACAAAGAAGGGAAAGCAGAAAGGTGGAAGGAGTATATAGAGGGTCTATACAGGGGCGATGTTCATGAGGGCAATTTTATGGAAATGGAAGAGGATTTAGATGAAGATGAAATAGGAGATACGATACTGCGTGAAGAGTTTGATAGAGCACTGAAAGACCTAAGTCGAAACAAGGCCCCAGGAATAGACAACATTCCATTGGAACTACTGACAGCCTTGAGAGAGCCAGTCCTGACAAAACTTCTATCTGGTGAGCAAAATGTACGAGACAGGCGAAATATCATCAGACTTCGAGAAGAATGTAATAATTCCAATCCCAAAGAAAGCAGGTGTTGGCAGATGTGAAACTTACCGAACTATCAGTTTAATAAGTCACAGCTGCAAAATACCAACGCGAATTCTTTACAGACGAATGGAAAAACAGGTAGAAGCCGACCTCGGGGAAGATCAATTTGGATTCCGTAGAAATGTTGGAACACGTGAGGCAAAACTGACCCTACGACTTATCTTAGAAGTAAGATTAAGTAAAGGCAACCCTACGTTTCTAGCATTTGTAGACTTAGAGAAAGCCTTTAACAATGTTGAGTGGAATACTCTCTTTCAAATTCTGAAGGTGGCAGGGGTAAAATACAGGGAGCGAAAGGCTATTTACAATTTGTACAGAAACCAGATGGCAGTTATAAGAGTCGAGAGACATGAAAGAGAAGCAGTGGTTGGGAAGGGAGTGAGACAGAGTTGTAGCCTCTCCCCGATGCTATTCAATCTGTATATTGAGCAAGCAGTAAAGGAAACAAAAGAAAAGTTCGGAATAGACATTAAAATCCATGGAGAAGAAATAAAAACTTTGAGGTTCGCCGATGACATTGTAATTCAGTCAGAGACAGCAAAGGACTTGGAAGAGCAGTTGAACGGAACAGACGGTGTTTAGAAAGGACGGTATAAGATCAACATCAACAAAAGCAAGGCGAGGATAATGGAATGTAGTCGAGTTAAGTCGGGTGATGCTGAGGGAATTGGATTACGAAATGAGACACTTAAAGTAGTAAAAGAGCTTTGCTATTTGGGGAGCAAAATAACTGATGGTCGAAGTAGAGAGGATATAAAATGTAGACTGGCAATGACAAGGAAAGCGTTTTTGAAGAAGAGAAGTTTGTTAACATCGTGTATTGATTTAAGTGTCAGGAAGTCGTTTCTGAATGTATTTGTATGGAGTGTAGCCATTTATGGAAGTGGAACATGGACGACAAATAGTTTGGACGACAAGAGAATAGAAGCTTTCGAAATGTGGTACAGAAGAATGCTGAAGATTATATGGGTAGATCACTTAACTAATGAGGAGGTATTGAATAGAATTGTGGAGAAGAGGAATTTGTACACAACTTGACTAGAAGAAGGGATCGGGTGGTAGGACATGTTCTGCGGCATCAAGGGATCACCAATTTAGTACTGGAGGGCAGCGTGGAGGGTAAAAATCGTTGACGGAAACCAAAAGACGAATACACTAAGCAGATTCAGAAGGATGTAGGCTACAGTAGGTACTGGGAGATGAAGAAGCTTGCACAGGATAGAGTAGATTAGAGAGCTGCATCAGACCAGTGTCAGGACTGAAGAGCACAACAACAACAAGCAGTTTCTATCTTTGCATTCAGCCTGTTTGCTATTAATCAGCTTACTACAATTTTCTGACTGTAAATTATTCTGTTTCTTAGCAGTCAGTCCCATTGGAGGCGTTTTTCCAATTGATGTTTAATATATCTAATTTAGTGTATTATGTTAAAATAAAATGAACACAATACCAATGAGTTCACTCTCCCTTTGGCCCTGTCCTTCTTACCCCATAGAGTCTGACATGGGTATTTCACATCACTTAATGCTGATTTTGAACGATAACTAACGATAAGAGGGCTACAATCGATTGCATATTCCCTGGACCTTGATGAAAATACTGACGTTACTGATTCCTATCAATCTGGTGTTAGAAGTGGATGTAGATCTGAATATCATAAAAGAGTTTCGGTGATAAATATTCATGTACTGACGAAGATTTATTTCGTGCTGTTGAATATGAATTTGCCCTGGAATAAGCTGATTTCCATCATCACTGACTGCGCCCCAAATATGGGCGCTGTAATTAGGGATTTATAAGACTTCTAAAAAACACTGTTAAACCGAGAACAGAAATTTCAGCCGGTGCATTGTTTGGTAGATCAAGAGATACTTTGTGCCAAAGCAGTGCAATTTGACTTGAATGGTAAATATGATTGAATCAATGACAGTTTAGAGAGTTAATGAACTCACTGGAAACTGATTTCAATTATATACCCTAATTTTGTCAGGTAAGATGTCTAATTAGGAATAAAACCCATGAACGTTGCCGTCTTTTGCCTGATCTGGTAAATCTCTTTTATGGATATTAAAGTAAGATACGTTCAGATACTTCCGGGCCCTCGGTGGAGCGATGAGCTAGCTTTCTTACTGACATAACGAATCATTTGAATACTCTCAATGCCTCTTTGCAGGGGTAACATTATGTAAAAGTATCTTTGTTTTCTAAAATTTGTGCAATGCAAACGAAATTGGAAATACGGAGAAATCATTTTCCCAACGTGACAAAATTCGCAGCTAACATTAACCCCATGACCTCGTTAAGGCATTCCTTCAGTCTCTCGATAATTTAGATGTAGTATTCGCGGTAAATTTTGAAGATTTGGGGTCACCTGAGCCGAATCTTGATACTTTCATGTCACCATATTCGATAGATTTCTGAACTGTGTCCGCAGAGGTACAATTAGAATTAATAAATCTGCAATGTGATCGCTTTATTAAGGAGAAGCTTACAATGGCGAATGACATCACTCAGTTTTATTTTTACCTTTCCCGAAATATACTTTCTCATGTGAAAGAGGCAGGTGTAGTATGCATGTTTCGTTCTGTATATTTACGTGATCAACACCTGCCGACATTAAATCTCTGCAAATAGAAATATCAATCACAAATGACAAATAGCCATCTGCGGGGTTTTCTTCGACTATACATTACCAGTACTACACTAACGGAAAAAAACTGCTGCTCCAACAAGTAACTACTTCAGAGAATGAAATTTGTCTATATAGCATATTTAAGAGATTAACATTGCAGTATTACAGATTAACATTAACGCGACATAAACCATTTGAAGTCTGAAATGCTGGTACATCAATAACCAGTCCCACCGCCAGAAAGCTGAATGCAAGCATGCAAAGGTGCGTGCATTGTGTTGTACGGGTGCCGGATGTCAGTTTGTGGGATGGAGTTCCATGCCTGCTGCACTTGGTCGGCCAATAGAGGGATGATTAATGCTAGACATGGATGATGCTGGAGTTGTCGTCCGATTATGCCCCACATGAGCCCAACTGAAGACAGACCTGGTGACCGTTCAGGCCTAGGCAACACTCTTGGGTTACAACAGCGATATGTGGGCGAGAATTATCCTGTTGGAGAACATTCGCTGGAATGCTGTTAACAAATGGCAGCACAACAGGTCGAATCACCAGACCGACCTACGAATTTATAGTCAGGGAGCTTGGGATAACGATGAGAATACTCCTGCTATCATATGGACTCGCACCCAGAACGATAACTAGTAGTGTACGTCCGGCGTGTTTAGCACTCAGACAGGTTGGTTGCACGCCAGCTGGCCCCTTTCTAACCAACACACGGTCACCACTGGCAGCGGGGCAGAACTAGTCTGCTTCGGAAAACACGACAGACCTCCGCCCTGCCCTCCAGTGAGTTCTCGTTTGATACCAGTGAAGGAGCAATTGGTGGCGGTGGTTTGGGATCAGTAAAATGCACGCTAAAGGGCATCGAGCTGTTCTCGAAGTAAGCGATTTGTAACAGTTCGTCGCCTCACTGCTGCTGCAGAAGCATGCGATGTGCCAGAGCCATACTCCGAACACGATGGTTTTCCCTCTCGGTGGTGCCATGTGGCCATCCGGAGCACGGTCTCCTTGCGACTGTACATCCTCGTGACCACCGCTGCCAGCAATCATGAACAGTGGCTAAATTCCTGCGAAGTCTTTCTGCAATACTGCAAAAGGGACATCCAGTTTCTCTCAGCCCTATTACGTGACCTCGTTCAAGCTCAGTGCGGCAGCGATAATGGTGTCTTTGTTACAGTAAAGGTAATCTTGGCTAACATAAGCTCACCACGTTCTGTCTCAAAGGTAACCAACTGTCATGAGCGTTACAGCATGTATTTAACGCATACTCGATTTACATCCTTATAGTGGCGCTACTAGCACATCTCTTAAGCGATTGACGAAAAATTTGAATGGACATCATCTTTGAAGTGTAGAAACGCGGTTACCAACTTTAGTTAATGTCGCACAACTCCTTCGTGTTGCGATTTTTTTTTCCGTCAGTCGTTTCGTCCAGACACTCCCCCGCTTACAGAAAAACATGGGAAATTTAAAACATAATTTAACCGTGAATTTACTTTCAAAACCTTTTCTTAAGAATTTACTTTATTTACTAGCGATTCATCAAGAATATCAATACGTTTAATCACACTATGTGAGCGTGGAAGTAGTTGCCAGTGGGTAACTGATGACTACAAAACAAATTTCTTTCAACAAATGGAAATTTTATTCCTAAAAGCCAGTTCTCTTTTTTTAGAAACAGATTTAAAATTATAATCAGAAAGCACCCTCTAAATATGAAGTAACAATTTATTCAGAGGCAGAAAGAACAGATTTTGACTGTATGAGCTTTCGGGCTGAGAACCTTGCCGCTCCGTTTCGACACGGCCGTAGTCACGACCGCTCACAACAATCTCTGAAAGACTACATTGCTGCAAATCTGCAACACACCAGATTACTTTAAACTAAAAATTTTAACAACTCACACAAGCAAATAAACTATGCACCCCGCAGGAGGGATGGAAATAGTACAAAACACTAACATTAAAAGATTAACTTGCCACCGAAGGTGCAACTTTATTTTTAAAAAAACTCTTAAGGTGGAAGAATGGCAACTTTATATACTAAAATTATTTTAAAAAAAACCATGAAATGCAGTCTTACATAAAATATACAAGGTTGGCCAAACATACTTTACATTACACATATACCGCCTCTCAAGATGATAGGCAAGATAAAAACATATTTCAGGAATTCGGCCGTTACACGTCAAGCAATAAATTCGTTAACACCGAATCCGACAAACATGACAGAGGTAGCTACTAACGTACGGCAGACCGACAGACAGACAGACACTAACTGCCTAACAAATGCGGACGAAAGACAGACGAGCAAAGTGGGGACGAAAGACTGGCCAAGGAAACAACTAGAATTTAACAAGTAAATGAAACAACATATCACGAGTCACTTAATTCTAAAAAACTGTGATATCTGGTGAAGACCTGGCGCAGAACCCCCAAAACGCTCTCACGAATCGTCCGCTGCCAGCCGCTTTAACGGACGCATGAAGGCGCCCCGATCTCCCGTATCATGGCGTCGCAGCTCGCACCGGCCAGACCGATGTCGTGGGTTGACTCCTGTTCCTCTCGTGTCGGTCGCGAAGCCACTATCCCTCGCTATACGGCGCGGCCCACTGGACTGACGAGGCGACCTCACATGCGCCGACGCTCATGACGGACAATTCATCTTGTGTCTCAGTGCGCGTCCGTCCAACTGATCGATTCAACCGCCAATGCCCATTGCCTGAGCAAACTCGTGCAGACTGGCGGCCTAACACATACTAGCACTCCGGACGACAGACAGACACTGACTGCCCCACACTGACCCGGATGACCAACTGACCGACTGGCGAGCTCATAGCGCCCCTTAAATGCACGTGAACAGGCAACCTTTCCCCTTTCCCACCAGAGCGAGACACCAAAGCTGCGATTACCACAGCGGCGCCACCGCCAGAAACGGAGGGCGACTGCTTCACACTACGCGCTGCGGCGCGCTCTTCAAAACAACAATTTTTACCACGGCTCAATAATATACATAAACGAAAAAGAACAATGCATGCATTTTTGTCTGTTATGCAGGTACATTATCAACAATAAATCAGTAGTAGATTTAATCACCCTCCACTTATTCTGTATCACATCCAGATATGTCACAGAACTCATAGAGCCTGCCCGTTTAAGCTGGGCGTTGTCTCTCGCATCGTCTCGTTATCCGATGACGTACGCTCGCTTGTAACCTGCCCGCACTCACGCCAGACCTGCCTAGCTGCACTGGGCAAAAGTATCGTGACAGAAGAAAAAGGAAAAGAGAGAGATTTAGTCACTATATTCGACAGTTTGTAGTTTTACACACTAGAAGAGACGACACAAAATAGAATCAGAGTATTTTGCAGATACGTACAGATGCAGCTCTACCACAGGTAGAAACTTGAGGGCGTGCAGATGGACGGTAACCATGTAATTCCCAAGCCCCTTATTCCTCCCGCAGAGTGCCAGTGTGTCTGGTGTGAGGGACCGCACGTCAGCATCCACCCATCTGCCCGCTCGGCGTTTCAGCAGGCGGGGACCGCAGCGCCGCGTCCCTTTAATGGCCGCCCTTCGCCCTCCCTAGGGCAGGGGCCGCCCACGCGCTGCAACTCTGGCAGGCAGCCGGCGGGGGCGATATTGGAATGGTGTGTGTCGCAGCGGCTCCACAGGGCTTCGCTGCGACCAGCGTCCGCCTCTTCCGTTCTCTCCGCACCGGCGGACGGGCGTAATTTTATTTCCAGTTTACCGGTAGTTCTCCGCTCTGCCGACCAAAGTCAATTACGGAAATGCTTACAGCGTCGCACTAGCTTAGCCTCTCGCCGAGTTTTACGTTGACTTTTAATTCGCCTGCCGCAGTTTCGAATTCCTCGCTTAATGCAACAGGTCAAGTGGAAACGGTGAATTAGTCTCCTCTTTTCGTTTCCTGTGAACTATATTACAAATTTTGATTTAGTAAAACAAGAGGGTTAACATTTTTAGGCTGGCACGAATGGTAAAATTTACACATTTATTATGTAATGGATGTGAAACGTCATACTCTTAGTGCGTTTTAGTCAGTTGTTTGTATTAGGTTAAATTATTTGCATCGTTTTCGTACCAACTACAGATTATTCCTCAGACACTTTAGGACCGTTATGGATTTAACGTACACTGTAAAGCAAAAAAAAAAAAAAGAAAATTGACACACCATGAAGGAGTTAAGCAAATTGGTCATTAAATTGTATTCACATAGTTATCAACGGAAAAGGAAAAATTGTAAACTTTAGCGGGCAATGGGTGAATATGTGACTGTGCAGCACAATTTCTCCGAGGAGCTGCCAAGGGTAGTAAACAGGTGACATTTCAATACCAGGGCATAAAGTCAATGCGAAATTCATTCAGTGTATTTAGCTGGTCAGTAAATACGTCTTTCGACCGGTATGTGAACAATATACAAAGATGCCAGTAAAATGTCTCAAAAGAGCCGTTTCGTACTAACTTCCTACTAACTAAAGCAATTATGAATTACGTGGGCCACCTCATAACTGATGTTGAGCGTATGAACCGTCCCAGAACGCTTGAGTAGGTGGCCAGACGGCAGGAATTTGTTTTTATCCACAAAACCAAGTATTTTGCAAACGATCATCAGTGTTTGATTATATCATGTCGTTTATTATGGGCCACGTTTCCACATGTGTACCTATTCCTTTGCCTGAACCATCTTGTGTGTGTGAATGTGAACAAATGAGTGAATGTCTTTTCTATCTATTTGTGGGGAAGTTGAGTTGGTCGCCGTCTGCCGGAGCGAGACCTGTGTGCTCGCTGCTTGGAGGGGAGAGCAGGACGACCAACCCAAGATCCTTTTACCTGGGCAGAATGGTCTGTTCCTTCTGGAGGTGGTATTGTTTATCTGTGAGATTGGTGACGGAAGCACTCTCTGGTTTCCGTTTTCAAGAAGTAGCCGGTGAAAACTTTGTGGAGGTGAAGGCATTCTGCTGCTGATTACAAGTCATTACAGCTGTAGTCCTATGTTGCTCTGCTAGGAACTTCTGAAATTTGCATTTTGTCCGTTGTAAAATAGCCTGAAATATTTAAGTTCGGTTCATCTGAAACGCTATGGGTCTTCCAATGCCTTTGTGCTATGGGGTAGAGTAACAGCTGACGATGATGTGCAATATTTGCACTAATCAGGCTTGGCTATGTTCTAGTGGAACAATGTGGTGCAATTCATTCAGCACAGAAACTTTCCGTGATGTTTAGGTTAGACTAACTTACCCATAAATCATGTGAAAGTAAGGGTGATTGTTTCTTCATGCATGTGCCTTTTCCAATTTCTTTACACCCCTTATTTCTGAACTGATCGTCGTGCCGTTCTTTCGGATTGTAACGGTTGTCGTTGTTTCAAGGGTCACATGCTCAACCATCCTGTGTAATAAACTTCTTTCGTTGTGGCCTTAAGTATTTACATGTTATGATATGCAAGTGGAGAAATCTGGCGTAACAAATATATTGTGTAGGGACTACTTGGGTGTGTAGTAGGTGGAGACCTTCAGCCGGACCAGATTATTTCCATCGATTTGATTTATATGGCTGCTATTCTGTGATAGAAAAGCACTCTCTCTGCCCATGTTTCCTCCTTTGCATGCGAGTGATGGTGCTGGTTCTTGCTTACTTGCTTCTGAATCTGAACTGAGTAATTGAGTGTATGGCCATTTCCTTATATGTCCTTTTCCTTCCGTTGAATTTCACAGATGTTACGATCTTCTCATTAAACAGAAGCAGGTTATTTTGTTGCAGTATGGGGCAACCGTTTTCTCTTATAATGTAACTGAGTCCTCCATTATTGAACATTGCTAATTGAATGAACCAGTGATAAGTTGTATACCATCAATCCTGCGTATTATTTCATGATCGTTAGGTTAATACCAGATGTCAACTGTAAAATAAATATGAATGCTCTGTTCACTTTTATATCTTTTGACAAGACATTGCGTAAGGGCAGTAATAAAAGAAAAGGTAAAGATCACCAGAACAATTTAATTAAGCGATAAAAAACGGGGGAAAACAATTGTAAATTCACTTTTATAAACATTTTCCACTTCGATTGGTTCTCTTGTCTTAAGAGTCTGCTTAGGCTGGTGGCGACCCTGATATTCTATCATATTACTTGTGAGTATGAATACCGCCAAGGTACTAAAAGTATCAAAAATGTTTCAAATGGCTCTGAGCACTATGGGACTTGACATATGAGGTCATCAGTCCCCTAGAACTTAGAACTACTTAAACCTAACTAACCTAAGGATATCACACACATCCATGCCCGATGCAGGATTTGAACCTGCGACCGTAGCGGTCGCACGGTTCCAGACTGAAGCGCCTAGAACCCCTCGCCCACATTAAAAGTAGCATACCGATTCATGGGTCCTAGGTCAAGTTGGTAGTGCAGACTTCGAGCAAGACCTAAGCATGCGTCCTACTTACACCAGTATTTGAGACACGACGTGTTGCTGGGCTCAAAGAAGCCGGTTTGAGTAATTTGAGAATGGCTCGACGTCAGGAGCGATGCCACTGTTCGCCATGATGTCGGGGATGGATAAAGCAGGGCCAACAGATTATGAAGAAGGATACAGTGTACCTAGAGAGATGACAGAACGTATGGACCGGGAACTGACGTAACGGCGCTCTTTGCACCAACTGCCGTTGACCTCTGTACACAAACAACCACGTTTGCAGAGGTGTCTGGCACAGTATCCCCGCAGTCTCATTGACTGCAGTAGAACTGTCTTCAGTGAGGAGTCCTCCTTCAAACTTAGCTCTGATGACCAGCGAAGACGTGTCTGGAGACGCCCCGGGTAGAGTTGAGATACCAACGTGACTGTCGCCCGCCACACGGCTTGGCAGTCAGGAGTGGTGGTCTAGGGTGCCATTTCATTTCACAGCAGGAACCCCTTTGTTGTAATCCACGACACCTGTAAAGCACAGAGATATGGCGACGATATTCTACGCCCCATTTTATTTCCATTAATGGCAAGCCAGGGCTTAAATCTCAGCAATATATTGGCTGCCAGCACACGGTGTGAGTTTCTACCGCTTATCTTCGTGCTTGCCAAACCCTATCTTGGCCAGTAATGTCACCAGATCCCTCTCCAATTGAGAGCTTTTGGAGCATCAAACCAGATCAGGATTATGACGATCGAACCAGCCAATTTCGCAGAATTTGGCACGATATACTGCTTCCTTAAGACCCAAAGATGCGCCAATGCGTTACTGACTTTCTTAATTTGTGAAACTCTTTCTCCTGAATAAATCATCCAATTTTTCTGAAACTGTAATCATTTGTTTGTCTGTATATGTATACATGAACATCATTCCTAACGATTTACGTCACATTCGTATGTATGTGGCAAAAAACAGTCAATACAATCACTGCGCGATAGCGATGGAAATGTTACCGATGATGGTGCCACTAAAGCGGAGTCACTAAATACAGTTTTCCGTAATCCCTTCACGAAAGAAGACGAAGTAAATATTCCAGGATTCGAAACCAGAACAGCTGTTAGCCTGAGTGACTTAAAAGTAGATATCTTAGGTGTTGTGAAACAATTTAATTCACTTAAGAAAGGCAAGTCTTCCGGTGCACATGGTATACCAATCAGGTTACTTTCAGAATATGCAGACACAATAGCGCCTTTCTTGGCAATCATATACAACTGCTCACTTGACGAAAGGTCTGTTCCTAAAGATTGGGAAGTAGCTCAGGTCACACCAATATTCAAGAAAGGAAATAGGAGTGACCCATTGAATTAGAGACCCATATCACTGACCTCAATTTGTAATAGGATTTTGGAGCATATACTGTACTCGAACACTATGAATCACCTTGAAAAAAATGACTTATTGATACATAACCAACGCGGATTCGGAAAATATCGTTCTTGTTCAAATGGTTCAAATGGCTCTGATCACTATGAGACTTAACATCTGTGGTCATCAGTACCCTAGAACTTAGAACTACTTAAACCTAACTAACTTAAGGACATCACCCACATTCATGCCCGAGGCAGGATTCGAACCTGCGACCGTAGCGGTCGCGCGGTTCTAGAGTGTAGCGCCTAGAACCGCTCGGCCACTCCGGCCGGCTATCGTTCTTGTGAAACACAGCTAGCTCTTTATTCCCATGAGGTAATGAATGCTGTTGGCAAGGGATCTCAGATCAATTCCATATTCCTAGATTTCCAGAAGGCTTTTGATACCGTTCCGCACAAGCGACTATTAAACAAACTGCGTGCATATGGAGTATCGTCAGTTGTGTGACAGGATTTGGGATTTCCTCTCAGAGAGGTCACTGTTTGTAGTGATAGATGGTAAATCATCGAGTGGAACAGAAGTGATATCTGGCGTTCCGCAAGGTAGTGTCATAGGCCCTCTGCTGTTCCTGATTTACATAAATGATCTATGTCATAAACTGAGCAGCCCCCTTGGATTGCTTGCAGATGACGCTGTAATTTATCTTTTACTAAAATCATCAGACGATCAATTCCAATTACAAAGTGAACCAGAGAGAATTTCTGTATGGTGCGAAAAGTGGCAATTGACACTAAACAAAGAAAAGCGAGAGGTCATCCACATGGGTACTAAAAGAAATCCGATAAATTTTGTGTATACGATAAATCGCACAAATCTGAGGGCTGTCAATTCGACTAAATACCTAGGAATTACAATTACGAGCAAGTTAAATTGGAAAGACCACACAGATAACATTGTGGGAAAGGCGAAACAAATGCTGCGCTTTGTTGGCAGAACACTTAGAAGATGCGACAAACCCACTAAAGGAACAGCATACATCACACATGTCCGTCCTCTGCTGGAATATTGCTGCGCGGTATGGGATCCTTACCAGGTAGGATTGACGGAGGACACCGAAAGAGTGCAAAGAAGAGCAGTTCGTTTCCTGTTGTCGCGCAATAGGGGTGATAGTGTCACTGATATGATATGCGAGTTCGGGTGGCAGTCACTGAAACAAAGGCTGTTTTCTTTGTGCCGAGATCTCGTTATGAAATTTCAATCACCAACTGTCTTTTCCGAATGCGAAAATATTTTGTCGACACCCATCTACGTAGGGAAAAATGATAGTCAAAATAAGAGAAATCAGAGCTCGAGCGGAAAAATTAAGGTGTTCTTTTTTCCTACGCGCCATTCGAGAGTGGAATGGTAGAGAAGTAGTATGAAAATGGTTCGATGAACCCTCTGCCAGGCACTTAAGTGTTAATTGCAGAGTAACCATGTAGATGTAGATGTATGTATGTCCTTGGTGGTCCATCGTTTTCTTGTCTCGGAGTGTACCAGCATCATTTAGAATAGTACCTATTAGACTTATAATTTATGTTAATAAGCCCTGGAGTTTTTATTACTGTAAAGAAACTCTCTTTAGATATTTTGTAGTAAAATGTTCAGTTACATGCTTCAATAAAATCTAACTGTTTGTAATTCTTGTTGTTTTAAGCATTTTAAATGTTGACGGCTAAATGGTTTAATTCTTGATGGCTTAATAGTGTGTCACACTGAAGGCTAAATAAAAAAAAATTAGACTTATAGTCATTAATTTTATGCTCTTGAGTCTCATAGCTACTGCGCTAGGAAATTCTGTGGCACGTCATCAGGATATACTTGCTGTGGTAGATCATATTGTTAAC
Source organism: Schistocerca serialis cubense (assembly GCF_023864345.2). Taxonomy (NCBI): domain Eukaryota; kingdom Metazoa; phylum Arthropoda; class Insecta; order Orthoptera; family Acrididae; genus Schistocerca; species Schistocerca serialis. The sequence continues at coordinate 489,906,136 of NC_064645.1, read as the reverse complement.
GGTGCTCAAAGATTAAGTTGTAGTTCCTTCGACATCGACTATAAATAAACCTAAACGGTAGAGGAGAATAAATAGTAATAAGATAACAACTCTTCTACTTCATTACAAAATGTATCACAGCTTGCGCCTCAAAGTCCAGTGCTAAGAATGCCATAGGATTGTTTTTGTCCTATTACTACAAGCTGCACAACAGCGTGGGTTCGTTGCAGTGTCCCCTTAGGAAGTGCCAATAAAGCGAGTGAAATCTAGAATTTATATATCATTAATATGGTCAATCTTATGGTATAAAAGAATTAAAATTATTGGATTAATTAATAACCCTTAAAACTTCGATCAAATATTAAGACTGTTCTACTGAATGAAAAAAGAATAAACTAATGAGAACACGGCGCATTTATTGCGGCAGAGTCTTTTAATGACAGTAACGCGGTCGGTCGACTGCAGTCCCGTATTCAAATACAGTAAGCCCAAAAGTAACATCGCATCTGATTGAATCATGATGTACACAGCTTAATTATATTGGAAGTATATATTTATACAGGGTGAAAAGTATTTAAACCGACAAACTCTTGGTGGTTGTAGGGGACATCAAAACAAATATTTTTCCCTAATGTCATTTTTTCCTACGAGGATTATTTAAACCGGTGGAGGCCGTATTACGCTCTTCAGTTGTTAGAGGGCGTATTACACTCTTCAGTTGTAGGCAACTGCTGTCCACCAGTGTAGTAGTGCATTGTCTCTGTTTCCTAATGGAGCGATACACCTGGAGTGAGTACACTGATATGGTTGGTCCGTACTACGTAGCGCACCACAGCGGACGAGCTGCACAGCGGGTTTATCAACAACAATATCCTAATCGTCGTATCCCGCATCATACGACCTTTGCTGCTGTGTACCAACGTCTGCGTGAGACCGGGTCATTTAGCACATTACCTGGACAGGGATTCCGTCGCACGGTAAGAACGCTGCAATTTGAGGAAGCTGTGGAGCGGGATCCTTCAATCAGCACTCGTGCAACTGCACTTAACATGGGGACGAATCAGACAAATGTAAGAACAGTCCTTCACGAGCAACTGCTACGTCCATTTCACTTACAGCATGTTCACAACCTGGAACCAGTTGATTATCCACTCAGATCACAGTTTTCGCAGTTGTACCTGGTACAGTGTGAAATGTATCCTACATTTCCATCCACAGTGTTGTTTAGCGATGAAGCAACGTTCAGGCGTGATGGAGTCTTCAACATGCACAATTCGCATGTTTGGAGTGAGGATAACATGCCACAGTTACTAGCGCTCATCAAATGCGGCTCTTCGTTAACGCGTGGGTCGGAGTTGTTGGGGACTGTTTAATTGGGCCGAATCTGCTACCTATGCCATTAAATGGCAGGCACTATTCCAATTTTCTCGCCAGAGCATTGCCAGATTTGCTGGAAGACGTCCCGCTCCCTACAAGACAACGCATGTGGTTCCAACATGACGGGGCGCCGGCACATTCAGTCGTCGTATGCGTTGATTCCAGGACCGACGGTTCCCAATACTCCTGGGGTTTTTTCCCGTGTCAGACAGAACATGCTCTGACGGTGTAATCTTTGGCCGGCCGATGTGGCCGAGCGGTTCTCGGTGCTTCAGTCTGGAACCGCGCGACCTCTGCGGTAGCAGGTTCGGATCGTGCCTCGGGAATGGACGTGAGTGATGTCCTTAGGTTGGTTAGAATTAAGTAGTTCTAAGTTCTAGGGGACTGTTGACCTCAGATGTTAAGTCCCATAGCGCTCAGAGCCATTTGAACCATTTGGTGTAACCTTTGTTTACGCGTCAATAGAGGCATTTTGGAAAATCTACTGTAATTTAAATTGGGTTGTGTTAATGTGTTGTCTCTTGGTCATAAAAAATGTAAAAGTGTTTGTTGGTTTAATTAATTTGCCGCCAGAGCAATGTTCCCCTACCGGTTTAAATAGTCCTCCTAGGAAAAAATGACATTAGGGAAAAATATTTGTTTTGATGTCCCCTACAACCTCCCAGACATTAGGGAAAAATATTTGTTTTGATGTCCCCTTCAACCTCCCAGAGTTTGTCGGTTTAAATACTTTTCACCCTGTATAAAAAGCGCAAAGCCATCATTGCATATCAGCTATCGACTCCATCCCTGCAATATATTTTTAACTTTTAAAGTATTTGTAAGCCTGTGGCAGCCTTCATACACTTATTCTAAGAATTCACGTGACATTATACAGATTATACATATTCGAATACAGTATTACTATTGTTGTGCTTAACCAGTCACGTCGTTTAAAGGACAGGGCGTAATGCAGTGTGGCATGGAACGAGTATGTGAGGATTTGCGGTAGGGAAGGCGAATGAAATTACTGAGAGAATTGCTGTAAGAATTCTAGGAAAGTGTGGTTCCCCATCTGTAAAGGAGACCGGATGTAGCACGCTAGTGCAACCTATTGAGTACTGTTAAGTGTTTGGGGTCCGTACCAGGTCGGATTAAAGGAAGACGTCGAAGCAATTCACAGATTTCAGATGGCTCTACAAAAAGGAACCCGGTGGATTCAGGTCTGGTCTTGCTGGCTATACTACAGGGCCTCCACGACAGATCCGTTTCGAAGGGAAGGCATTGTCCAGGTGGCGTCCCATTGTGCCGCTGAAGTGAGCGGGTTCACCATCATGCATGTACCACAGGTTCAGACGAGAGGCCAAACTAACCTCTTCCAACAAGCCTGGTAATGTAGCATCCAGGAAACGCAGATACCGCTCTGCTGCAAGCCTTTGTGGTAGCACATGTGGCCCTATGAGTTGGTGATCAATAATACCACACCACATATTGACACCGCATCGTTGTTAGTACCCTCATATCACTGCGCGGTGGAGGTTTTCTTCCCCCCACTCCTGCCAATTATGCGAACTCACTATACCCTCCTTCGTGAGATACGCTTCATCGGTGAACAGTATTGTTCGTGAAAAATGCTGGTCGTGGGTCAGACGCCGTAGGATAAAGTTGCAGAAGTCCAGCCTCCTCTGGTAGTCTTCCGGCAATAATGTCTGTATCTTCTGCGAAAGGGATGGTAATGGTTTCTATGGAGTACTCGAATAAGAGTAGATTGTGACATTGCGACCGCAGTGGCGGGAGACCTGGTGCTTATTAATCGGTCCTCCGCAACTGTTTTGTAACACTTTATCTTCGTCATCCGCACTGTACGTCGACGGTCGGCCACGACCACTAAATCCTGGAGGCGCTACACATGCATCATACTCCCTAAAGCGCCTGTCCACAGAGGAAGACGTTTTTGCGGATGGATGTCGCCGGTCAGGAAACCTCTCGTGATACAGTTGCCTTTGCAACGTCAGCTCTTCCATCTGCAAGCCAGTGAGGTGGATGTGGACGTATTCCTCATTTGTGAAACTTGTCATAGTACTGCAGTAACACTGCGACGTGGCCGTTATCAGCTGTCGTCACGGCGAGTATCGGGCAGAGTGAGCAGCGCAGAGGTGTTGTAAACACGTCATGAGCGCCGCGGTTTTACTTCCGCCGTCGACCACTCTTTCCGCTTACAGGACACACATTCCCTAACATGGGACTGTACACTCCGTTAGCACCGGCAACGTGTGATTCAGAAGTTCTGATACAATTTCACATACTTTACGATGGGATTTGTTCTTTCTGGTATCTTTCAAACGCTGGCAGATACACATCAGCTCATTGGTGTTTCATGTGTTGTATCTATGGGTGAATGACATGTCGTGATCGTGAGGCTCGTCGGTATCTCGTACAATGGTTAACAGGTGTTTCTGTTTCACGTACACAGTACACCGAGGAGAACGAAATTAAGAACGGTGCGTCACGTGTTACGTATAGAAACATGCTGTCCTCGACATATTTATCCTCATTTATGACTCACCCTGTAAAATTTTGTGATAATAGTAATTATATTAAAATAATTTTAGCAAAGTACATAGCTTCACAGCACAATCTGTTGCTCAGGTAGCTGCCTGTCATCTGAAACATAACTGATATTACGGTACATTTTATCATTTGCAACTAATAAAAATGGTTCAAATGGCTCTGAGCACTATGGGACTCAACATCTGTGGTCATCAGTCCCCTAGAATTTAGAATTACTTAAACCTAACTAACCTAAGGACATCACACACATCCATGAACGAGGCAGGATTCGAACCTGCGACCGTAGCAGTAGCGCGGTTCCGGACTGAGTGCCTAGAACCTCTAGACCACCGCGGGCGGCTGCAACTAATAATGATTTCTCTATAGTGCGTTGGTCAAGTGGAAAATCTGTTTAAAATGATACTTTATGTTTGACTCATTACTATCGCTTAACTTACTATTTATTTGTTAATTTCCGGAAATTAATGTTATGTTTAAAAATTCATCGGTTGTTTAGCAGATAGTTTTTTTCGAAAATGCCACAGATTTTTCGTTGTCAGGACTTACTACTTGTGATGAACTTTGTAAATTCATGAGTCCATTATAATTATCCGGGCTGTTATGCCGTGGTCGGTTGATGAATTTTGTCATCAACCGACCACGGCATAACAGCACGGATAATTATAATTTCCGGTCGTGAAATTCTACATTTTAGTAAATTCATGAGTGCAGGGAGATAAGGGGAAAGGAATGCGTATAATTTGTTACCTCTGTAGTTTCTATGATGTCAAGATTCTGTCAGACGCAAATCCTGACTTGCCATGCCGCATTACGTGCTCTAGGCAGGTATTTCGATCAAACTGCTTGTGATTGCTTTCTAATATGATTACCATTTCGCTGTAGACCCTATTTATGTCATTGTTTCAAACTTTTGACTGAAATACACTGATAAGCTCACTGACCACCACGAGACTCACTGCCACCTGGTGGTATTGTGTACACCTAATGAGGTAACTAAAGTCTATAAGGTGTATTATTGTTATAAGGCACAAAATGAAGGGGTGAGTAGAGGACAATGAAATAAGAACATAAATCCAGGAGACAATGGTTGCTCCTGATACCACGTATTAGAATTGCTAACATTAACACCTCATAACAGGATACCCCAAGCATCCAAACTGCGGATGTTCACTTGAGCTCAAACATGTTACAACAGTATTCCACCCCGCCACCGTTCGTGTGAATCGAGGCTTCAGCACGTCTCCATTCATGTTCCTACAGCCCTGGAGTGTTTCAAATGAATCGACAACCATCCTTCCAAATTCTTTCTCGAAGTTCTTGGCTATCTTCAACATAGCTGAAATACACCAAAGCTTTAAACTACACCCATAAAAATGTCCATCTGGTTTAAGTTGTGGAAACTTGCAGACCAAATTACTAGCGACCTATGAATGTCACGCTTTTGTCGAAACTGCCAGTACCTACAAATTCAGAACGATGATATAATCAAACGAAGGCAATTGATCACTTTGGTTTGCGGCGTTTTGAAATAAAAGTAGCCTTAGTTTCACTGTGCATAGGGAAAATTAGTTTAAACATTGGTTTCCGGACACGAGTTCATTAGGATTATTTTCTTCTTTCCTTGTCTTCTACTCGCCTTCTTTCTTTGGTACCTATAACACTCAGACAGCTTGTATAAGCCGAGCAGAGACGAAGGGGAAAGAATTCTATCGACAATATGAGCCGCAGCTGGAGTAATCCACAGAAAAGAGCAGTAGGTATCCAAGATCAGTTTTGGACCAGGGGCAAGTGGGATGAGTAACCCTACAATACTGATGTAGCTGACAGCAGGATAAGAGGGTTCAGTTTATATAAAATTCAAGGTCACTGAAGACGTCACTTCCTGTGTCAGGCTGCACTTGACCTTGGGCATATCGAGTAAAAATTGCTTTCATAGGCAATATCGGTTACAGTTGAGGCAGTTTGGTGAGTTATATTCAAAGCCCCCTTCCCCCCCCCCCCTCCCCCTCTGCCTAACCCAGACCTACCCACACAGCTGATAAGGACTTCCGATGTTTACGGTTGGCGTTGGGTATTCTGCATACAAATAGCCTTGAGAGGGGCTTTTAAGTCACAATTGAGGCAAGAGGGTATACTAGATGGCATTGATCATGAGTTCAAGCTTCACATCCTGCCCACACTACCTTCCCCATCCCCTCTCTCTGAGGCCTGCTTATACACCTGAGGCAATGTTGGTGTCGGGTTACAGTTCACCTTGGGAATATTAGCACAGATCGTCGGTCACCGTCTCTCCCCTAAGTCCAGGGCCATCCAACACAAATGATAAATATTTTAGGTATTACTTTACACTTGACCTTGAGAGGATGGATCAGTTTATACATGAGGCAACTATACTAAGTATATTGATGATCACCCACAACTTACCTGAAGTTCTACCATGAACCAGTTCAATCCACTAATAGCAACTTCTGAAAACCGGACATACAGCCTCCAGGTGGGAAAATGAGGGTCAATTTCTGGACAAATGGGATTCAAAATCCCTCCCTCATCCTCCTGTTCTGCTCTTGTAACTAGAATACTTCTGTGATGGCTACATTTCATGCTGGATACCGTAGAGAGAGAGTGTGGTATGCTATAAAAACAATTTTTCTACTTGTAGAGAAAGGATTAAGAAATAACAGTGTCGTAGCGAATTAACATGTCATCGACTTTTTTCTCACAATAAAATTTTTTGTCTTCCTTGCAAAGTAATTATTTATGGTTTTCTCTACTCCTTCTATAATATTTTCGATTTAATCATTTCTTTCAAATCACTTTCTCTATTTGTTATGTAAAGGAAAGGAACTAACAGCATTGGGTGAAGAAAAACCACCCATACCAAGATATATAATATACTATTTACACATGGTGTGCAATCAGTCACACATACTTTCGGACACACACACACACACACACACACACACACACACACACACACACACACACACACACCTATGAAAAAGGGATTCGTCAAATTATTCCACTCACACACAGACACAAACACACTCACATCCACTATAAATAACGACCCACACGCTCAGTCGCTCAAAGAACAGTGTGATTGCGTGAGGGTCCTATACCCACAGATGAAATGTATGCTGTCATGAAGCGAAAACTTGACTTTCAGCATCAGTGCAGTATGGACCTCATGACCTGTAGATAGAATGACTACTTTTCACACCACATATAGGGCAGTGACAAAGCCCTCAAACACCTCTTGTAATCCTGAGTTGAGGTATCCTCTAAGGTAGCGCGATGCAACCTCTTGGCTCCCCTATGGCTGACATCCGCAACTATATGGTATGCATACATCTTTGACCTGAGCCCCTCTAATTCTAGAATCTGCGACGCACTCGTCTCATCTTTCATCAGACCGATAACCTTCATTTTTCTTGATGCTGTTCCACAAGGATTATCAGCCACACAACGAGATGTGTCGAAGGTTTCGTAATTGTGCCTAATTGCCTCATCTGAGACACTGTCTTTCACCCAGTGGGAGAAACTGCCCTTGTCCATGCAAAGAAATTGGGAATCGGCGAAATCTCGCTTTGTAAACTCTTAGTGAAAGTTCTATGTGTGGAGTTTTGGTGGTCTGTAAACGCATACTGATATAGATATGGTCTGTGAACTGCACTGAAACCTTAACCATTTTCCCATCGTCTAGTTCTCGATTGAAGGTGGAGGCCCACTTGAAATTTGGCCTTGCAATGAAATCACTTGCGCCATAACGTCCATCTCAACAGTAAACTGAACGAATTTTACAGTATTCTCTAAGATATTCAATTATTTTCCCAGAAACTGAATTTTTGATTACTTTACAGAAATCTTTTACGAAATTGCATATTGCGAGAGCCTTCTCTTCGGTTATTAATTCATTTTACGCCTTCAGCTAGCGTGATTGGTTGAAAGAAATGCCTCTGGGGATTGTGATAAGTTTGATCCCCAATCTGAGATGTTGCTGGAGATACCTGTAACACAGAATATGTCTCTGCTTGTTCCCCAGCGTTGTTATCAATTGGGAGATTGTACTTATGCACAGAACTAGGCGCTCCAGGCGTAGTGGCATGTCTCTGTGAACGGTAAGCGAGTGGGTGAGATATTCCTGGTCTGCCTCCAGGATGTCCCTCTCCAGAATCCTCAGTCACATATCGGACATTTTTCTTCAGTCTCGCGTTTTCCGCTTTCGACATCCTTCAGAACCCTCCAGTCAGCAGAGGCGGCTGCTTGGCTCACACGTACAGGTTATTTACGTCCAAGTAAAGAATGGAAGTTAGTTCTTCAGATGACCCTTTCTCCTCCTCACTCATTGGTGTACCCTTACATGCATTGGGAAAGCCCCCACAAATCAAGTGTTTGATGAGGAGCAACATTTCGTTATTGGTCAACAGCTCAGTGTCGACCTGCATCTTCTCCATATTGCATCCTACGAAGTACCTAGTACCGTAAAATAGAATGCAGAATCTAGAAAGTATGTACTCAGACTTAAAGTCAGGAACTTCTCATAGATATCCATTAGCACGCATACATCGGTGTTCACGTATAATCTGACATGTTTGACATGTTCATCTACATCAGGGATATCTAACTTTTGCCATCTGTTCATCTGCTACGGCAATTCCAGTCATTTTTTGTGAATGCGGTTATACTGAGATATAGCGTTTCCACTGAGTCTCTATATTGAATCCATCTATTCGTAGAGAAAGACCTTGTCTTCATCGCAAGCTGAAACTTCGCATCATTGCGATACACGGCTCTGGTGATATACTTATTCCCAATTTATTGTCTCACCACGTTACTGAAGCGACATGTGTATGAAACGTAGTGAATCCACTGAGCAGAGTATTATTACTGGTGTACTTCTCTTCGAGAATGAAATCTTATCATCCTTCAAACCCAAATCACCCATGTGCTCAACAAGAAAGAGAGCATCATATCTGCTGAAATTGTGGAACAAGATGGGTGTGTGGCATGGCAGTTTGTACTTCAAGTTTTATGGGCTGTGCGCAAGCCTGCAGAGCTTCCAGTCTACGTGGGGTTTGCGCATTTCTATCCAGCAGCAGCCCACAAACATGACAATTAACTGCCTGCTCGTATAAGGCATCATTCTTCTGCGAGTCGCCATGGGAACTTTGTTGCGATAAATCCCATCAACACCCCATTCGACTTTTTAGAGCTCAGCAAATTATCTCACAGGACTATTCCCAGCTTTTTATTCTACTTTGTTGTGACTACGTCCATACAGACATAAAACTTGATATGATGTCACGTATGGTACATGCTGTTCTGTGAAATGGTATGAGACGTGTAGGGGTTACCTTCACAACAAGCCACAGGGGATAAGAGGCATTTAGTGTCAGCACACGTGATGAACAGATGTCCCTCCTAGTCGTGCGCTTTCTTAAACATTAAGAACTTTTGACTTCGGCAGGCATTACCATATGTATCGGTTCCTCAAATGGCTCAAATGGCTCTGAGCACTATGGGACTTAACATCTATGGTCATCAGTCCCCTAGAACTTAGAACTACTTAAACCTAACTAACCTAAGGACATCACACAACACCCAGTCATCACGAGGCAGAGAAAATTCCTGACCCCGCCGGGAATCGAACACGGGAACCCGGTCGCGGAAAGCGAGAACGCTACCGCACGACCACGAGCTGCGGACTATCGGTTCCTAGTTTGAGCAATCCGTCTGACGCCTTTCATGATTGGCAAAGGAGCAAAGGGCTATGTGAACATTACGTAAACGACTTGAATACCTTCATTTTGATTTTTTCCCCAACGGCGAAGGCATATCCCAGCAGAATAATTCGATTTCACAAGATCACAACAGTGCTGCATTGGTATGAGGAACGTGGTAGTGAACTCTGCTTGAAGCCTTGGCTACAAAATATGACTGTTCTGAAACCGATAGTGTACTGCTGGAACGCTATACGGTGCCAAATTTCACCTGAATGTAACAAGGGGGCATTATGTGACCTGTGCATTGGCACCTGTTCCCTGTGCCTCGGTAAACCGACCAAGTACTTGTCGAATCCATACCACACCGAGCTGCTGCTCTATTGTGATTCAAACATTGTGCGATTGAATAACTAGAGTAGCCACTCGTTTTAGTAAGACACAGTGTCCTAATTAGTACAAATGCTTGTAGATTACGCCATTATCTAATTGGGCTTAAATTTAGCTAGTGGTTTATTTTAATAATAAGTACAATTCTCTCTCCACACATTGTTATAATCAACTTCGCACTAGCACCTGTTATGGGAGTGGGAGGTGTTCGACGGACCGTCCATATATTTGAATGCAATATTGTCCTCGTCTCTGATCTGACTTACGAATTCTTCCAAACAGCCCTAGGTCATCTCGTAATTCTTAAAAAGGCAATATAATTCAGTCTAATACTGTGAGGAAGACGTCGATCTTAGAGACCTCTGTGGCGTATCCATTTTGGAGATTAAGGAGAGATTAATGAATTTTACCAAGTGTTTAGAAATGAGTATCGGGGATTTAAAGCTTTTCACCTAGTACATACAAGTGGAATAGAACGATCCACGTGCGGAATGTCAATGGGCCAGACTCGCAAAATAATACCAAACAATTTTATTTACTAACGCCAATTCCACATACAACACACCTTTGTACTTTGAGAACAAAAGCAAAAAATGTGAACTGATATTTCATAATAAAATATTCAAGACAGCAACGGCTACAAAAGTACCGTCAAAACAATAACTGACAGCCTTTATACATTCATCATCATCATCATCATCATCATCATCATCCAATTCAATCATTAAATGATGTGGCCTCTTTGAGTTGTGGATTCAGGTAAGCCTTCAGCAGTCCGCTCCATGTGGAACGGTCATGGGCAGTTCTCTGCCAGGTGCTATCAGCGATATTTTTGATATCTTTGTCCCATCTGTCCGGTGCTCTCTCGGACTCCACTCCAGTTCTAGCTTCGTCCATATGCCGTCTTTTCTTCTCGCGACGTGGCCAGCCACAGCCATTTCAAGAAGCCTACTGTCTCTAAGATGTCCTTATCCTTCGTCACAGACGGGATGTCATCGGCCGTTTTCTTATCCTTTTTTGTATAGCCCAGCATTGATCTTTCCATGGCTCTGTGCTGTCCTTAGTTTCCCTTTTGTAAAGGAGTTCAGTGTCCATGTCTCGCCACCATACGTCAGCACAGGAAGATTGCATTGATCAAATACTGGTTTCGTCAGATTTACTGGCATTTTTATCTGAATACGGCTGATTTCCTCCCAAATGCTTGCCAGCCAAGCTTAATGAACCGATAAATTTCTGGCCTTACGTCTCCCTTTATATTTATAATATGGCCAAGGTTGATATATTCACTGACCTCTTCTAATGGACTGTCCTTGACTTTCACATCTCCGGCTGGGACCCATTTGTTGGACTTTGCTTATGTTTTGGAAAGGTTCATGTCCAAACCAAACAACTGACATACCGATGCAAGATCTGCAAGTTTTGGAGCTCTGAGAAATCGTTGGCCAGTAAGGCAATATCATCAGCAAATGGCAAGTTGGTAAGCCTTCTTCCATTAATTCTAATTCCATTACCTTCCCAGCTCAGCTTCATACATTCACTGGGTTATAAAACAAAGGGTTCTGAACAACAAATCAAAGGCTCTTAAAATGTTTTTTATCCATAAGAAAAAAAGTACTGGTTACTCAAGCAACTTGAGCATGGGTGGAGGTCGTAGTTATTTCACGGGAAAGGTAGTTCGCATAGTTACACAACTTGGATACGGAAAAAGCCCATGCAAATTTACACCAAACAAAACAAATCGTTACATGTTACTGAATTACTTTGAATTTACTTGAGCAACAGTCGATAAGCCACCTTACCTAATGCTGAAGAACAGACGGCCAACAGCCTGAGTTAACGAACTGAACCCGGCCAGGTTTTACTAAACTCAACAACACATGACAACTGATATAGAACCAAAGCATTAAAAAAAAAAATCCCACAACAGTCAATTATGGCAACATTGCAGTCAAAACATGACCTGAAAATAAAATTTTTAGATTAAAATCATTTCTTCTGCTAGCAGTCTTAACTATTGGCAAAGATAAATAGTTTCACAGTTTACAAGTACTGCGCCTGACCAGTGGCTTCCGACGGGCGCAACGTATTCAGGAACAGCTGCTGGCACAATAACCACTTTTCCATACAGGTCTTTTCCCAGCTTAATTTATTACACACAAATAACCACTCAGAACTTTACAACAAAAGAAACAAGAATAAATATACATGGAGAAGCAGTCATGTACATATCAAAAGGAGAATCCTTGTGACAATTTACTGTACGAGAAATTCCAAGCGACTGACTCGTTAGTGAACACACAGCTAACTGAAGAATGATGAGCCCTTAACAGAGAACGCGGCGGTTTAAGCCTGCTCACCCTAAAGACAAATATGGCAGGATGTATGCCTGCAGTCAAGGTCGTATCCAGGATTTTGTCAAAAAAGAGGGGGGGGGGGGGGGGGGGGCGAGGATACAACTTGTTACAGAGGACCTTGATAAGGCTCATGTTTTTCATCTTATGCTGAAAACAAATTTATTTATTTATTAACTTTATTTATGCATAAAATATTTTCGTACTTCTAGCTGCGTGAGTTCAGGGCAAAACCTCGGGCTTCAGACGGTTTCCATCATCATCTTCGTCAGGAGCAACAGAGTCGGTTGCTCGTGACGAAAAATGTGGTCGAAATCGTCGAATGCTCGAGGCTTTACCCTGACTTGACGCGGCAAGAAATCCGAGAAGGTTATATACAACAGTGCCATCGCAAAATATTCCGTTCTCATGTACACAATTTACTTTCTGGAGGCCTTCATGCGAATAGTATTTGGCCTGTAAAATTAAGTAAGAAAAGCATGTCTTAAAAATGTATAACATACTGCTTCTGATGCTAAGGACGATTTACGCTGATATGTATCGACAGGGAACATATGGTGTCTAAAGACAACTTGTAATGATAGGGAACATTTTGTTCGTGGTGCTTGACGTAAGTTGTAGTGTCGGTGTCGCTGACTGGGAATTGAGCACTGAAATTCAAATATCCACAGTTCGCTTGCATGTGCGTAGAAACAACATCGTATGTTTTACGTCGTAGATGAATTTATTTGCATCAAAGGCTGTGTAACCATATTACCGTGGATACATTCAGACTCATTTATGAGGTCACATACATTAGAAATCTTGTTGAGCTAATGCTTAAATCAGCGTTAAGATCGCAAAACTGTATCTCACAGGATCTGTGTATTCTTTTTTGCCTGCGTACTCGGTTCGCTGGACAAATAATCAAAGTAGCTGTATTAATGAGTTTTATTACAATACTTAACTTTGAAAATTACACTGATGTGTCGCAAGCAAAGGGTGACATACGAAATAATCAATCTTCTCCAGTGCAGACAATCCCAAGTCTGTAACATATAGAGAGTACAAGCGAAGTGATCTAGCGTTGACGCTCCTATTGAACTTGCTAATGTTGAAGCTGCTATTGAACTGTGCTGTCGCTAGACGGTCGCGGCACTTATATCTTCTTCACATCGGCACCTCTGCTGTCGCATTGGAGAGGGGCCGGCCAGCGTGCGATTGGCTGACGTCTTCTCACAGCCATCTCTTCTCAATCATTCCATTTGGCGAGCCGTCGCCTGATTTTATGCCGTAACAGGTTGCTATAGTTTCAAGGTAACTACTGAAATGATAATATTAAAAAGTTTTGCTCACTTAAGAATATTGAAGAAATTTACTGATATGAAAGCAACTTTAAAAAAAAAATATTGAGATTAAGTTGAGAAACTTGAGGTGCTTTCATGTGCTAGAGAAATGATGAACTGGTTTCAGATAAGTGGTAAATTTAAACAGAAGATTGTAGTAGGAGACTGTCAAATAAATCTGAACCCGTTTAACTTTATAAGTTATTCGGCCTAACATTAAGATTCTTCTGCCCTGCGTTGGTGATCCTTATATTAGAGGACTGAGCTGTGTTTTGTTAGCAAAGAGGCAATACATTATATTCCAGTTCAAATTCGTTTCCAAGAGTGTGAATTAATCATATTACCAAATAACGAATTGTTTCATTGGCATTTGGCTGTTTTTTCTATACAGGGAGTTCGGAAACTATTCGTTCATATTGATGTAGGAGGATGAGGATATCAATACAATTACGTTTAGTTATGTTGCATATAGCCCCTGACGGCTGTTGCTGATGCTGTTGACGATTTAAGCTGATAGTAGTCTGGCATGAGAATTACAGAAGTGGCATTCACAGTAACTGCTCGAATGCACTACTGTTGACCAGTACGCACGCAGTACATCGTCGGATCATTGATAGCCGTGTCCTTTCGAAGGTTTGTGGCACGTCCGCAGTGATACCAGCAGCGAAGGCAATCCTAGCGTCGAGGCCTTCTTCTGGTTTCATACAGCATGTGCATGTGAATCAGCGAGGTACTCGACCCCGCGCACATCAGCAGCAATTCGGTGGTAATAAGCAATCTCAGTAATAAGTTCATTGAACACTACACATTACTGCACCTTAACAGATGGCGATACCGTATCTTCGTGGAACTGCTGGAAGATGTATCACTGAATGTTAGACAAAAGACGAGCCGGCCGAAGTGGCCGAGCGGTTAAAGGCGCTACAGTCTGGAACCGCACGACCACGACGGTCGCAGGTTCGAATCCTGCCTCGGGCATGGATGTGTGTGATGTCCTTAGGTTAGTTAGGTTTAAGTAGTTCTAAGTTCTAGGGGACTTATGACCACAGCAGTTGAGTCCCATAGTGCTCAGAGCCATTTGAACAATTTTGAACAAAAGACGAACTTCCAGCACGATGGGGCTGCAGCCCATTTCAGCACCTGTGTGAAGAACCATCTGTGGACCACTTTCGGGATTCGATGGATCGAGCACCCTGTGGCATGGCTATCCAGAACACCCGACCTGTCTGTGTTTCTTTCTCTGGGGGATTCGAAACAGCTGCTGTATGAAACCAGAAGAAGGCCTCGACGCTAGGATTGCCTTCGCTGCTGGTATCACTGCGGACGTGCCACAAACCTTCGAAAGGACACGGCTATCAATGATCCGACGATGTACTGCGTGCGTACTGATCAACAGTAGTGCATTCGAGCAGTTACTGTGAATGCCACTTCTGTAATTCTCATGCCAGACTACTATCAGCTTAAATCGTCAACAGCATCAGCAACAGCCGTCAGGGGCTACATGCAACATAACTAAATTTAATTGTATTGATATCCTCATCCTCCTGCATCAATATGAACGAATAGTTTCCGAACCCCCTGTATAGAAAAAACAGCCAAATGCCAATGAAACAATTCGTTATTTGGTAATATGATTAATTCACACTCTTGGAAACGAATTTGAACTGGAATATAATGTATTGCCTCTTTGCTAACAAAACACAGCTCAGTCCTCTAATATAAGGATCACCAACGCAGGGCAGAAGAATCTTAATGTTAGGCCGAATAACTTATAAAGTTAAACGGGTTCAGATTTATTTGACAGTCTCCTACTACAATCTTCTGTTTAAATTTACCACTTATCTGAAACCAATTTATCATTTCTTCAGCACATGAAAGCACCCCAAGTTCCTCAACTTAATCTCAATAATTTTTTAAAGTGGCTTCCAAAGCAGTAAATTTCTTCAATATTCTTAAGTGAGCAAAACTTTTTAATATTATCATTTCAATAGTTACCTTGAAACTATAGCAACCTGTTACGGCAAAAAATCAAGTGACGGCTCGCCAAACGGAAATGATTGAGAAGAGATGGCTGTGAGTAGACGCCAGCCAATCGCACGCTGGCCGACCCCTCTCCAATGCGACAGCAGAGGTGCCGATGTGAAGAAGACATAAGTGCCGCGACCGTCTAGCAACAGCACAGTTCAATAGCAGCTTCAACATTAGCAAGTTCAATAGGAGCGTCAACGCTAGATCACTTCGCTTGTACACTATGTATTACAGACTTGGGATTGTCTACACTGGAGAAGATTGATTATTTTGTATGTCGCCCTTTGCTTGCGACACATCAGTGCAATTTTCAAAGTTAAGTATTGTAATTTCCTTATCGTAATAAAACTCATTAATACAGCTACTTTGATTATTTGTCTAGCGATCCGAGTATGCAGGCAAAAATGAATACACAGATACTGTGAGATACAGTTTAGCGATC
This sequence comes from Schistocerca serialis cubense, assembly GCF_023864345.2. Classification (NCBI taxonomy): domain Eukaryota; kingdom Metazoa; phylum Arthropoda; class Insecta; order Orthoptera; family Acrididae; genus Schistocerca; species Schistocerca serialis. The sequence continues at coordinate 489,889,974 of NC_064645.1, read as the reverse complement.
TTAACGCTGATTTAAGCATTAGTTCAACAAGATTTCTAATGTATGCGACCTCATAAATGAATTTGTATGTATCCACGGTAATATGGTTACACAGCCTTTGATGCAAATAAACTCATCTACGATGTAAAACATACGATGTTGTTTCTACGCACATAAAAAAAGTTTTGCATCGCTTTGCTTCCGAGACTTCCGGAGCCTGTACAGAAAATCGGAATAGAGATCAACATAAACATTTTCGACCTTTTTCTTGCTCATGAAAACCACACATTGCATGTCGTACCACCATACAGCCAGACCTTCAGAGGTGATGGCCCAGATTGCTGTACACACCGGTACCTCTAATACCCAGTAGCACGTCCTCTTGCATTGATGCAGGCCTGTATTCGTCGTGGCATACCATCCACAAGTTCATCAAGGCACTGTTGCTCCAGATTGTCCCACACCTAAACGGCGACTCGGCATAGATCCCTCAGACTTTTTGATGGGTCACGTCGTCCACTAACAGTCCTAATCAATCTACCCCAGGCATATTCGATAGGGTTCACGTCTAGAGAACATGCTGGCCATTCTAGTCGAGCGATGTCGTTATCCTGAAGGAAGTCATTCACAAGATATGCACGTTGGGGACGCAAATTGTCACCCATGAAGACGAATGCCTCGCTAGTATCCTGCCGATATGATAGCACTGTCGGTCGGAGGATGGCATTCATGTACCGTACAGCCGATACCGCGCCTTCCATGAGCAGCACCGGCGGGTTGGCCCACATAATGCCACCCCAAAACAGCAGGGAATCTCCACTTTGATGCTCTCGCTGGCCAGTGTCTCTAGGGCTTTCAGCCTGACCGGGTTGCCTCCAAACACGTCTCCAACCATTGTCTGGTTGAAGGCATATGCGACACTCATCGGTGAAGAGAAGATGATGCCAATCCCGAGCTGTCCATTCGGCATATTGTTGAGCCCACCTGTGCCACGCTCCATGGTGCCGTGGTTGCACGAACCTCGCCATTGACGTCGGGAGTGAAGTTGCGTATCATGCAGCCTACTGTGCACAGCTTGAATCGTAACACGACGTCCTGTGGCTGCACGAAAAGCATTATTCAACATGGTGGCGTTGCTGTTAGGGTACCTCCGAGCCATAATCCGTAGGTAGCGGTCATCCACTGCAGTAGTAGCACTTGGGCGGCCTGAGCGAGGAATATCATCAACAGTTCCTGTCCCTCTGTATCTTCTCCATGTCCGAACAACACTGCTCTGGTTCATTCCGAGACGCATGGACACTTCCCTTGTTGAGAGCCCTTCCTAGCACAAAGTGACAATGCGGACGCGATCGGAACGCGGTATCGACCGTCTAGGCAGGGTTGAATTACAAACAGCAGGAACCGTGTACCTCCTTCCTGGTGGAATGACTGGAACTGATCGGCTGTCGGACCCCCTCAGTCTAATAGGCGCTACGAATGCATGGTTGTTTATATTTTTGCTCGGGTTTAGTGATACCTCTGAACAGTGAAAGGGACTGTGTCTGTGTCACAATATCCACAGTCAACGTCTATCTTCAGGAGTTCTGGGAACCGAGGTGATGCAAATCGTTTTTGATGTGTGTATTATAATCAATAATATTATTGTAATCAACAAAATTTTTCTGGGTTTATCACCTCATCGTCAACATGTAAAACTAACGACGTTTCGGTCACTGTTGCAAGTTATTACCTTCTTCAGGGAGTTTTTGTTTACTGCTGAATGATAAAACTTTGTTTCTTATACAGGGTGGTCCATTGATCGTGACCGGACCAATATCTCACGAAATGAAGGTCAAACGAAAAATCTACAGAGAAGGAAACTTATCTAATTTGAAGGGGGAAACCAGATGGCGCTATTGTTGGCCCTCTAGATGGCGCTGCCATAGGTGAAACGGATATCAACTGCGTTTCTTTAAAATAGGAACCCCCATTTTTTATTACTTATTCGTGTAGTACGAAAAGAAAAATGAATGTTTTAGTTGGGCCACTTTTTTTGCTTTGTGACAGATAGCGCTGCAATAGTCACAAACATTTGGCTCACAATTTTCGACGAGAAGTTGGTAACAGGTACGTTTTTTAAATTAAAATACAGAACGTAGGGACGTTTGAATACTTTATTTCGGTTGTTCCAATGTGATACATGTACCTTTGTGAACTTGTCATTTCTGGGAATGCACGCTGTTACAGCCTGATTACCTGTAAATACCACATTAATGCAATAAATGCTCAAAATGGTGTCCGTCAACCTCAATGCATTTGGCAATACGTGTAACGACATTCCTCTCAACAGGGAGTAGTTCGCCTTCAGTAATGTTCGCACATGCATTGACAATTCGCTGACGCATGTTGTCAGGCGTTGTCGGTGGATCACTATAGGAAATATCCGTCAACTTTCCCAAAGAAAGTAATCCGGGGACGTCAGATCCGGTGAACGTGTGGGCCATGGTATGGAGCTTCGACGACCAATTCACCTGTCATGAAATATTCTATTCAATACCGCTTCAACCGCACACGAGCTATGTGCCGGACATCCATCATGTTGGAAGTACAGCGCCATTGTGTATTGCAGTGAAACATCTTGTAGTAACATCGGTAAAACACTAAGTAGGAAATCAGCATACATTGCACCATTTAGGTTGCCATCGATAAAATGGGGGCCAATTATCCTTCCTCCCATAATGCCGCACCATACATTAACCCGCCAAGGTCGCTGATGTTCCACTTGTCACAGCCATCGTGGATTTTCCGTTGCCCAATAGTGCATATTATACCGGTTTACCGGTTTACGTAACCGCTGTTGGTGAATAACGCTTCGTCGCTAAATAGAACGCGTGCAAAAAATCTGTCATCGTCCCGTAATTTCTCTTGTGCGCAGTGGCAGAACTGTACACGACGTTCAAAGTCGTCGCCATGCAATTCCTAGTGCATAGAAATATGGTACGGGTGCAATCGATGTTGAAGTAGCTTTGTCAGCATCGACGTTTTTGAGATTCCCGATTCTCTCACAATTTGTCTGCTACTGATGTGCGGATTAGCCGCAACAGCAGCTAAAACACCTACTTGGGCATCATCATTTGTTGCAGGTCGTGGTTGACGTTTCACATGTGGCTGAACACTTCCTGTTTCCTTAAATAACGTAACTATCCGGCGAACGGTCCGGACACATGGATGATGTCGTCGAAGTTACCGAGCAGCATACATAGCACACGCCCGTTGGACATTTTGATCACAATAGCCACACATCAACACGATATCGACCTTTTCCACAATTGGTAAACGGTCCATTTTAACGCAGGCCATGTATCACGAAGAAAATACCGTCCTCACTGGCGGAATGTTGCGTGATACCAAGTACTTATGCGTTTGCGACTATTACAGCGCCAAGTATCACAAAACGAAAGAAGTGGTCCAACTAAGACAATCATATTTCTTTACGTACTACATGAATATGTAATTAAAATGGGATTTCCTATGTAAAAAACGGAGTTCATATCCTTTTGAGCTATGGCAGCGCCTCTAGCGGGCCAACCATTGCGCCATCTGGTTTCCCCCTTCAAGCTAGATTAGTTTCGTTCTTTGTAGGTTTTTCGTTTGATGCTTATTTCGTGAGATATTTGGCCCGCTCACTATCAATGGACTACCCTGTATATCTGAAGACGTGGGTGTTATCTAAAAACGTTGGTAGTTTTACATAATGCACATGCATAAAAATTTTATTGACTTTGACAAAGGCTGCGGAAGCCTCTGTTTATATTTATTTTGTATTACGTTTATTTACAAATACGTTAGTGTTGTGACAGTTGCACTCAGTGTTCCAATGATATTATCAATAAGACGTTTCACAGTAGAACATCGTTCTTGTACTAAAACATGAAGACATATATCTCCGTTTTACAAGTGAGTCACCTACATGCACAGATAGATAGTACAAAATGATTATCTCTAGCAGCCTTCCAATGAAAATGTGGCTTTTAGTTTCGTGAGTTTCCGAAGAGGTTTGGCTCGCCTGCGATGCATCTCCTTTCATTTAAGGAGAGAGGCTACATCTTTAACGGAATGGAATCTGTCAGGAGAGAAAGCAATTCGAAAGGAATTGGCTGTGGCCTATTCAAGCAATTAACCAGGGCATTTGAGTAAATTGATAATGGGAATCCACAGAAAACCATTTTTAAGATCGCTGGCGGATGGATTGCTGCGACCTCGCCTCCCTAACCCAGGGATTGCTAGCTAAGCGCCACAAGGCACGGAGTTACCCCACCCGGTGGAGAATTTCGAAAGACGGGTTGTTGCACAATGTTTGCAAATAAAATGAAATGCATCACAACAAAACGCACCACTTTGATATTACACGTTTTTCCTTTAATTGTACATGTTTCGTCATCTGGCAGTACACGAATATTTTTTTCTTGTCCAGGGAATTCGTGGTTTTAGTTAGTATGGCATTACAACAGCCTAAATAGGTTTTGGCCGAAAGAGGGGAAGATGGGCGGGGGTGGAGCATGCAGGGCGCAAGCGACTTGGTTAATTCAAGCAGCCCGCTGAAACAATCTTTTGGAAAGGTACGAACTATGGAATGTGTTGTTATCGAATACCCCTTCCACTCTCATAAACCCCTCGCCAGCGTTCTGAATCGGAACTGATTTTCATAACTGAATACGATCCGGATGACCAGATTGGGAGAGATTTTGCCATTTTGGCTAATAACGATAGAATTTTGAGCATATCTTAAAGAAATACAAGGATCGCCGTTCAGGCGATCCTTTTGTCGATCAACGCGCTTTTTGGACGACATAGGAGACCCAAGTGTATTTTTGTGCACTGGCTTTATGATTGTGCTTACCTCTCCTCTGCACTGTGAAATACCGAAACATTACAACCCCAAGGTTGTATTCGTCCCCAATTAATGACTCCAGTGCTAACATTAAACTGCTATAGACAGGTAATTAGGCTGTTATAGTATGGACGAATCAAAATCGATTTTCCTCTTCCTTCTTGTTACAAACTTATCCATAATTAGAAGCTGTTACAACAGCCCACAACACTAAAACCTAGGCGGTGACAGTTACATTAACTAAATATGGATGGAAAAAGACCTAGACGACGCCCAAGAACACGGTGGGAAACGGGAGTGAGAATATATGTGAAAAGGAGAGGTGTGACCTGGCTGCAAGTGGATGAAGAAGGATGGTGAGAGGAACGAGCCAAATGGAGGGGACTCGCCAGTACCCAGACCTGGCAATAGCTGGAGAGGGATCCGGATACAACAACAACAACTTACAAAATGGATCTGAGCACTATGGGACTTAACATCTTTGGTCATCAGTCCCCTAGAACTTAGAACTACTTAAACCTAACTAACCTAAAGACATCACACACATCCATGCCAGAGGCAGGATTCGAACCTGAGACCGTAGCAGTCGCGCGGTTCCGGACTGCGCGCCTAGAACCGCTAGACCACCGCGGCCGGACAACTTACATTGAATTCAACTGCATGTACGAACTGAACTAATTAACAAATCAACTAGACTCAAGTAAGGCCAACAGTGTACAGTAGTGGTTTTGTCTAAAGTAGGGATAGGCAATAGCCGGTAGTGCTATAGATATACTGATAGTTTAAATCTATCGATGGCGTTATCGATAGTGTGTATCCCTTTTTCGACGTTTGTTTGAAAATCAAAATATAAGAGGCGATTTAAAAGTTTTCGTTCTTAGGCCTTACAGTCCAGAATCGTTATGTTACTCAGGCAAAATTTCCGTGGGGAAAAAGGCAATCATCCCACAGACGCACAAGGTTGAAGACACAGGTTTGGTAAAACACAGTGACCTGCTGTGTGAAGAAGCCACTAACCGCCTGCTACAAATCCCCATCCGACGGGAATCGTCGGCCCTTGAAGACTATTTAAAGAGACCGAAGGGGTGAGAATCGCATCTGGAGATATCGGGACTGTAGGGCGGGTGCTCGAGTGTCTCGCACTCAGTTGGGGTAGCTTCTGTGTTACGACATATACGATATCATGAATCAGCAGCACCCCTTGTCGCACCATTTCATAACGAAGTTTCAGACAGACTTGCTGCCCCACAGAGTTTCTTCGATGGATGTCCGCCAGTGTTTGTTCTTCGCCAGCCAAGAAAGAATAACAGCAAGTTGGTCCTGTTTGGACGAATTTTGTAATAATATCGCCACAGTTCGTGTTTCTGAATTTACCACATGCACTTCGGTAAGACACGAATGCCACACTAATACATTGCCCACATGTCGGTGCTGATATACATGCATCAGAGTCACGCTAATTGTCTATACGCTGCAGCAACTCCTTCACACGTAAACTTTTTGAGCGCTCCTTGTATCTTTCAGTTTTAGTACATGTTAATATATTCAGGTGATAGATGGGGGTGGGGCGGAGGGGTGGGGCATCCGGAACCCCTAGACCACACTTTACATCTACATTTACATCGATACTTTGCAAATCATATTTAAGTTCCTGGTAGAGGGTTCATCGAACCACTTTCACAATAATTCTCTATTGTTCCAATCTCGTACAGCACGCGGAAAAAACGAAAACCTATATCTTTACGGGACAGCTCTGATTGCCCTTATTTTTCTGTGATAATCGTAGGTCAGCGTCAACAAAATATTTTCGCTTACAGAGGAGAAATTGGTGACTGAAATTTCGTGACCAGCCTCAACCGCAACAAAAAACGCCTTTGTTTCAACGGTGTCCATCCCAAATTCTGTTTCATTTCTGTGATACTCTCTCCCCTATTTCGCGATAATACAAAACGTGCTGCCCTTCTTTGGACTTTTTCGATGTACTCCGTCAATCCTATATGGTAAGGATCCCACACTGCGTAGCAGTATTCTAAAAGAGGGCGGACAAGTGTAGTGTAGGCAGTCTCTTTAATAGTTCTATTACATTTTCTAAGTGTCTTGCCAATAAAACGCAGTCTTTGGTTAACCGTCCCCACAAAATTTTCTGTGTGTTCCTTCTAATTTAAGTTGTACATAATTGTAATTCCTAGATATTTAGTTGAATATACGCTCTTTAGATTTCACTGATTTATCGTGTAACCGAAATTTAACGGATTCCCTTTAGCACTCATGTGAATGACCTCAGACTTTTCGTGACTTCGGGTGAACGACCAATTTATGCTCCATACAGATATCTTTTCTAAATCTTTTTACAATTTCTTTTGATCTCCTGATATTTTTACTAATCATATTAACAGAATCCTCCGTCGGTTCCTGGTAGAACAACATTATAACAAATGAAAAGCACCAGTTTGCTTTTATTTTACAATATTACTTTCATTGTTAACCGGTTTTCGGCTTACAAGACCTTTGGTAATAATACTCAGCAAATGTCTGAAGATGGCCTTGTAATCCGAAAACCGGTTAACAATAAAAGTAATATTGTAGAACAAAAGCAAACTGGTGCTTTTCATTTATCTTTACTAGTCGATAAACGACAGCATCATCTGTAAACAACCTCAGGCGGCTGCTGAGATTTTCTCTTAAATCGTGTATATAGAAAAGAAGCAGCAAAGGGCCTATAACACTACCTTAGGGGAACGCCAGAAATCACATCTGTGTTGTTCGATCACCTTCCGTCAGATTTTACGAACAGGAAATCCCTGACAGGAAATCACGAATACAGTCACACAATTGAGACGATATTCCATAAGCACGCAATTTCACTACAAGATGGTTGTGTGGCACGTCCATGCTCCATTTCAGTATTGACAGTTCAATATTTAAACCCACAGCAGACTGATACATTAGCAGATCATATGTTAATGACAATTCCGCAAGGCAATATCAAAGATCAAACTATATAATTTAGCATATCAGTTAAAGAATAAGCTTTCGCGGGCAGTCGCTGTTAAGCTGACACACGATCAGTAAGTCCCCTTTGGGCTCAGCATCAAAAATGGTTCAAATGCCTCTAAGCACTATGGGACTTAACATCTGAGGTCTTCAGTCCCCTAGACATAGAACTACTTAAACCTAACTAACTTAAGGACATCACACGCATCCATGCCGGAAGCAGGATTTGAACCTGCGACCGTAGCAGCAGTGCGATTCCGGACTGAAGCGCCTAGAACTGCTCGGTCACAGCGGCCGGCGGCTCAGCATCGTATAGCCCCATTTCAGACAGTTAGTTACGGAAGCTCGCTATCCGAATTGATTAAAAGCAATACGATTCGGCACGTACTCTCCCGTATCACGACCTTTCAGGCCAGCAAACACCCGTTGCGTCCTGCCGTGTAACTTGCACTCACCTCTCGCTGATTCCAGACTCTTAGGCTCCCAGTCTGTCCACACCAGTTTATGACAACAGTGGTGGCAGTCATCTGATCGCGGCTGCTCTCAGACTTCCTTGCTCAACCTCCTCCAAGAGCCAACTGCCCCCTCTTGCACTTGGGCACCGCCTTAAAAAAAATCGTCCCTTACCGTGACGTGCGTCCTCTCGCCATACCAGATGGAGGCGCAGCTGCCGCGCGACCAGAGTTAGGTGGGGCCTTATCGATACGAACATTTCAGCAGCCTTAGCTTTGCTTCTGAGTGTGTACATAAACTGTTTCCGGCGTCTTCCGCTAGGAAGCGCTACCAGCAAGGATGGTGACTTGTGAGCAAAGACGTTTTTGTATTTTTCGTTTCGTAAGGACTCAATCTTTATCGCAGTGCAACGAACGTGCCTTTCCTATTAAGTTCCACTGTGATCTTCCCTACGATCATAGCATCCGTAGATGGTATCATCAGTTCAAAGGCGAAACCGGTATTACCTCGGCGTGTCATAAAACGCCCAAAGGACTAAACAGAAGGACTGGGCCTTAGGACATGGGAGCATTCATTGGCTTTCAGTATCCAAGCAAATGTAATAACTCTTCAAATGAGAACGACAATATCTTAAAAAAGGTAAATTTACACAGGAACAGTAAATAACTGCAGTAACAAACAGTGAAGAAATAACACTTGCAATAATAAACTGAAAGTCAGAGAACATTATACATAAAGCCCGTCAGTTCCCTTTAGTTACTAGCAAATGTATAACAACTTGTCAAATGAGAAATGTAACACCTTTTAATAGAAAAATAGAAAACACTGCACGCCCAAACGGCTATCGTAATTACACACAAAGAGAGTTGTAAAACCTTGCCCAAATATATTCATTTAAAAGAAAGAGTAACCCTAGATACAGACTCTCAACTAGAGAGGCAATCCATATCAGGCACTTCTCTTACAAATAGTTCCCAACTCACGGCAGCTGGTAAGAGCGGACATGAACGTCCTGCGGAGCGGCTAACACGGGCAACACCTGGTTGTACCGTTCGGATCCGATTTATCGGCCCTACCGAGGGCGCGAAATACAGTAGATGCGTCCGACTTAACTTCCCGGGCGCTCCTCCCCCTCAAACGGTTGACTCACAGGCCTGTTATTGGGTGCACCTGTGTGTTAACGGAACGTTCAATTACGTCAGATTCAAGAACAAGCGAGAACCCGAAGGTGTAGCCCAGACCCACAACCTAGGCACAGATGTAGAAGACCACAATTATAGTCCAACAAATCGCGTGTGTTGACGCAGCAACAAAACGCTATAATCAAATGTCTCAAACAGTGATATGTTAATAAAACCCAGCATCAGCCACTTAAAACAACTTTAAATAAAAGGCATAGCAGCAGTATGGCAAGAGTTATAACAAAAGGTAACAATTAAACTCAGGGTTGAGATATTTTAAGTAGCCGATTGAGCTCACTTCCACACGTTATGTCCCAGAAAAAGAAAACAACACCAAATGATATTTTACCCTTCGATAATCGACCCCTTGGTGGATGCCGACATTCAAATCTCAGCACCAGTGTCTTACGGGGTTAGTGTACCTTGGTACATCATACAGTTCAAGAGTGTATGGAACAAACAAAATCTCAGTTTCAAAGCATTATACACAATAAGCCCCACGGATGGAATGGTAAGGCAGAACGCCGACGCTACTAAACACCAAGCAACAAGACTTCCATCAAAATGATGCAACAAATTACGTACGGTTCGACCAAACACGGATTGCTAACAGAGTTTCATAACTGAGCACTCGCTAATAGTTTGTCTCAGGTGTACTACACTTGGAATACGGAAGGCAGAAGGGGCATGGCCTGTGAAAAACATGAACAGAACGACGTGATCTTATCAGCCCAGCGAAATAATCGCCCACCAGCATGAGAGAACTAGGTCGCCTCTACAATCACCCGATAAGATGGAATCGGTTAACGGCCACAACTGCCTGGCTGCGCATACCATCTCAAGACACAGCCGGTACAACTGTCGCCTGTATAGTGCCTTTTCAAAACACCTCTTCACCGACCGGGTTAACTCCCCTCCTTGGGCAATCGCACCGTCTTCTCTGCACTTCGCAACTAAACTCACTAGCGCTCACCTTTCGATCCGCTCACTGTCGCGCCACCTCGCGACCGACTCACCAGCGCAGAAAGGCTAGCACCTCTGAACAAATATCGATAGCCACAAATCCGGCATGGCTCAGAAGGCACCAGCAGTCTTCGCAAAGAGAAGAGCAGGGGATACCAAGGGCGACTGAATAACGTGTAGAACGAGTGAGACGGTCGTTCACGCGCAGTCCTAATAAATTGTTTCGGAAGACTAGTCGTGGGTTAGCACTTCCAGTGACGACTGTGTGGAGACATTTAACGAGATGCTTAAAACTACGTCCTTAGCATGTGACTCTTGAAGTTTTCCCGGCGTATCGAATATTCCACAAGATTTCGGGATTGCAGTCGGATCTCATCGACTTCTTTCCACGATATTTCGGCTAACAACCTTACAGCCTTCTTCAGGCGAGTGTTTGACACTGGAGATTGCTAGTGCAAGTCGCTCTATTTTATACGTAAAAGTGCCGCAGGCGCGCATGCGCAAGTTACCGTAGCATGCGCGCCACCTGTCGATTCCAAGGCCCTCTACAATATTACTGCATCTATGGAGCGCAATCGAATGCGTGAAAAATGTATAACATGCACGCAGACGTGTCCAAAACAATAAAATTTCAATACTAAAATTACTTGTCACTCGACGTGTCAGAAGCCATAAAAAGTTTTCTTTTGGTTGAAATTAAAGGAATCAACGGGTCCCAGGCCTTATTCAATAAAAAGCCGCCATCACGATTAATGAGATTATCCGTTAAACGTATTTCCACGGATTCCTTCACAACTGAATCCCAGAAGGATCTCGACGGGGCCAAGATTTTCGTGGCCGAATAATCCATAGTATGTCCTGTGGAAATACAATGTTCGGCTATAGCCGACTTACTTGGCTGTAAAAGGCGAGTGTGGCGCTCATGTTCAACGCAGCGGTCGTGTACTGTGCGTGTGGTTTGACCAATGTAGGCTTTCCCACACTCGCAACGTATTTTATAAATTCCAGCCTTCCGTAATCCCAGGCCATCCTTGGCTGAGCCCAGAAGAGCACGAGTCTTTGTAGGTGGCCGGAAGATTGCTTTCACACGATGTTTCTTTAAAGTTCTGCATACTTTCGATGAAATGTTCCCGACATATGGGAGAAATGCTCTGGACTTAAACATCTCCTTATCCTCTTGATCTTGTTGGTGGTCACGTTTTTTTTCCTCCTTAAAGCAGTACTGACCTGATGTGCAGAATATCCATTATGTTGAAATACCGATTTCAAGTGCTCTAATTCGTCAGCAAGGCTGTCTTTATCAGACACGACATGTGCCCTATGCACCAACGTTCGAAGGACGCCCATAGTTTGTGACGGGTGATGACAGCTTGACGCCTGCAGGTACAGATCCGTATGCGTGGGTTTTCGATAGACCGAATGCCCCAATGACCCATCCACCCTGCGTTTAACCACGTTCTTCTGCTGCTTCACTGAAAAGGATGGTTGCCTACCATTTCTGGACGTCATGGTTAAACGCAGGGTGGATGGGTCATTGGGGCATTCGGTCTATCGAAAACCCACGCATACGGATCTGTACCTGCAGGCGTCAAGCTGTCATCACCCGTCACAAACTATGGGCGTCCTTCGAACGTTGGTGCATAGGGCACATGTCGTGTCGTACTGCTTTAAGGAGGAAAAGAAACGTGACCACCAACAAGATCAAGAGGATAAGGAGGTGTTTAAGTCCAGAGCATTTCTCCCATATGTCGGGAACATTTCATCGAAAGTATGCAGAATTTTAAAGAAACATCGTGTGAAAGCAATCTTCCGGCCACCTACAAAGACTCGTGCTCTTCTGGGCTCAGCCAAGGATGACCTGGGATTACGGAAGGCTGGAATTTATAAAATACCTTGCGAGTGTGGAAAAGCCTACATTGGTCAAACCACACGCACAGTACACGACCGCTGCGTTGAACATGAGCGCCACACTCGCCTTTTACAGCCAAGTAAGTCGGCTATAGCCGAACATTGTATTTCCACAGGACATACTATGGATTATTCGGCCACGAAAATCTTGGCCCCGTCGAGATCCTTCTGGGATTCAGTTGTGAAGGAATCCGTGGAAATACGTTTAACGGATAATCTCATTAATCGTGATGGCGGCTTTTTATTGAATAAGGCCTGGGACCCGTTGATTCCTTTAATTTCAACCAAAAGAAAACTTTTTATGGCTTCTGACACGTCGAGTGACAAGTAATTTTAGTATTGAAATTTTATTGTTTTGGACACGTCTGCGTGCATGTTTTACTTTTTTCACGCATTCGATTGCGCTCCATAGATGCAGTAATATTGTAGAGGGCCTTGGAATCGACAGGTGGCGCGCATGCTACGGTAACTTGCGCATGTGCGCCTGCGGCACTTTTACGTATAAAATAGAGCGACTTGCACTAGCAATCTCCAGTGTCAAACACTCGCCTGAAGATGGCTGTAAGGCTGTCAGCCGAAATATCGTGGAAAGAAGTCGATGAGATCCGGCTGCAATCCCAAAATCTTGTGGAATACGTCCTTAGCATTTGCAAGCTCTAAAGACTACAGACTACGGTTCACGTGCCAACATTCCAAACGAAACTTTGCTACATGACGAAAAAAATTTCATGTAAGTGGTAATGTAGACACACATAACGTACGCATCTTAGGGTCAGAAATTCCCCACTAGATCGTACAATTGCAACGAGACACCGGTATATCTTTTTTTGTGCGAAATCCTGGTGGAAAGTTTATGGGTCTAAGTGTTTGGGTGAAGAAACTGTAACTGGTGTTTCTTATCTTGATGTAATAGAACTGAACCACAGAACTTTATTTGGCAACAAGTTGGTGCGCCATATCACTATCGTAATTCAGTACACGATTGTTTAAACGACACTGTACTCTGGATTGGCCGCATGGAGCAAGGTGACGGAACTTGTTTCGCATGATCTCCATGTTCATTATATCTGGTGCCATGGGATATTTACTTTTGGAGGTTTATAAATGACCATGCCGCCCCAGCAGCTGATCTACTCGACATAAGAAATCGGACTGAAGCAGTTGTTCCAAGAGTTACTCCAGATACACCGATCCATGATTGGGGAGAACTCGCCTGTCGACTCGATATGTGTGCCGTGTGATGAATAGTGTGCACATTGAACATCAGTAAGAACAACTGTTTGAGTTTATGTAGCTACATCTATTGTTTATAACTGTGAGTTAAATGTAATAAGTGCTATGAAGCCTTAAAACTTGACATTTATGTTGAAACACCCGGTATTAGCAACGATGCTGCAAGATAGATCGAACGTACTCCGAAACCAATAATACGGGGGATTCCCTCGAAATCTTATTTTATATGTGCTAATTGGGGTAACATTTGATACTGAAAATGGCTGCTTATCAGGTACCCGCAGTTATTTTGCAACCCTTAGTTTGCAGACCAATGTATGTGGGAAGATTTTTTATTATATTGTTCAATAAATTAATCCGTTTGACTGTTAATTATTTTACATCCTGTATCCACAAACATACACACGGTCAGATCCATTCCGAATAGAGATGGTACACTTCTCGGCGACTTCGTGTGACAACCAATAGAGTAATGTTTAATAAATTTATTGCCACGTTACAGTAACAAATAACTGAAGTGTAATAAACTAGGTGTTAAAATTTTATTAATTCCCTACATGTGCCATCCTACTAAGTGGAGTGAGAGACGAAAATTACACTATTTTGAAGCATCTGTGATATGTTTAAAATTATTAACCGTTACCAAAATGGCTATGATTGTTATGTGGTTCAACTGTATCCAGAAGGGAACTACGAATGCAAGAACACCTCTGCTGGTCGGTAGTAAGCGGAATTTGTCTGTCAACTAAAATAAATCGTACAGATCTCTACATTTCTCTCAAAATTGGCTTCTAAAAGTGATATGCTTATTTCGTAAGAACGTTCATTTAGGTTTAAAATAAGAAATCATGCCACATCCTTGTTAATATAGAGTATGATTTTATTGTTCACTTTTTTAATAGCTAATTTTGGCAGATATCGAAAATTGTTGTACATCCACTGACTGTGAACCGTTTTTATAAAAGTCGTAATTAAAAAATAAGTCTCCGTTTCAAATGCAAGCCGGACATCAGTCCAAAGGAATTCTTTCAAAAAATATAATCTAACAAACAAATTTTTTCTGTCTCTGGAAAATTGTTTACGTGTCTACCTTTGAAACCATCTTTACTTTCCACATCGTCAGTTACTTTCTTATCTATATAGCAAAGTTCGTCTAAAAATTTCAGCGTATCATTTCCTAATACAATTTCCTGGCCAACAAATGACATAATTCGATTAGTCTCCATTATCATTGGTTCAGTTCCATTTATGTTCATTCTGTACCCTGTTATAAAGGAATTATCCAATACGATCTACTTATCTTCCAACTTCTTTGACTTTTGTAGGAAAATTACAGTTTAATTTGCAAATTTAAAATTTTATTTTTTTCTCCCTGAACTTTAAATCCTTTACAAAATTTCTCTTTGCTTTCCGTTGTATTAATTTCCTCTTTGTGCCTGAATGTTAGAGAAACTCGTGGACAGGTTTGAGCCTTTCAGAACTTGCGTCCAATATACTGGACACCGAATTTTTACACATTTTCAAGTAAATGATTTTGTTCATCTTTGAGACCCAGTGATCTGTTTACTGGACATCTGCTACATTTAGTTTCGTGCTTCTTGCTGTCCTCTGTCACTGGAATGTTGTACTACATCGGAAAACAGTGAAGATGGCGGACCCATTGAAACTGGTCTAGCTAGGTCTTACTTACCTTTTAATTACTGCAATATGCACACTTTCTGGTGCTCAAAAAATTTGATGAGGAAGATTCATTTATAAAGATAGAGGTTATGATGAGAGACATTAGACTACTATTGTTTTTGAGTTTTTGTGACAACAAATGTTTTTGTCCTAAATTCTGGCATCTGGACTTAATGGCAATATTTCTGTGTAGTAAGGTGCAGTGAAGACTGAAATAATGGCTGTTTTCAGTCTATTACTCTATCATTACGTTCATTCAAGTAAAGTCTAGTTTCTCTATTGCTTAATAACATGGACCATGAGCTTATAAATTATTTTAGGAAGACTTTTCTGTAATTAATGCTGTATTTTACGATATTTTCGTGAGTTACACATGTGGCAGTTTTCTAAAATTCAGTTTTGTTTATATACCACAGAAAGTTGTGTAAGATAACAAAGCCAGACCATGTTTTTGTTAATAGACCACAGAAAGTTGCATCAAATAACAAAGCCAGATCAGGTCAAGGAGATCCTGGGCTAATTTGAAGGAGACGTTTCCGATATTAATATGTTAGAAGATGAAGATAATCCTGAAATCATTCCACCTGCTTTGTCGTGGTACAAAGACAGGATGTGAAAAAATGACAACAAACGGGGAATTGTTGATCACACAAAAGGTATTCATGGGAACTGCAATGGAGGAAGTTTCATTTCAGAATGACGATCTTGAAGGTGACACCGTCTCCCAAAGGTGGATCAACACAACGACTGAGGTTAAGAATACCTCGTGTTAAGGAAAATCAAAAATGGAGCTTCAAAATGTGGTGTTAACTTTTGTCTAAAAAAGGATGCAAATTGCTTTATGCCTTTCATAAGAAATGCTTGTAAAATAGTTGCTGTACATTTTCAACTTACTTATTGTTCTATGTAGATGAAGTTATTGATATTATGTATTGATCCCGCTTTGGAATAAATTTTCCACAATAAATAATGCAGTAAAACGTTTAATTGTTGACTTCCTATTTCACATCCTCAACTTTATCCCGTACCCGAAGTCCAATTTATTGGGAAATTTTTTATTTAGTGAACCAAGTATGACAAATCTCCATTCTCCTCAAATATACAATAAATAGGTCCACATACACATAAAAAGTGCAAGAATATTCAGGTTTAATATAAACACGGTCCGTCATCACCAACGTGTCTGCTCGCTAACAACCTGTAGCGGAAGTACGTTGCATCTGCCAATGAGAAAAGCAAGTATATTACCGTTTTTGATGTGTGGTATTCTACATGTCGCGAATAGTATCTACACATCTTCACTGAACATCATTTTCAGTAAAGTCCTCTATAGTGTTCATATGTCATGTTGATCGAAGCAAACACGTCGCTGGAAAACGTTGTCTGTGTGTGTGTCAAATAGTTGGCATCTTATACAAGAAAAAAGCAGACAATTGAAAGCCCACAGTGGTGTGCCCTTCTTGCTGCCCCCAAGGACAAGCTGAATGTGCTCGTCCTCCGTCATTTCCTTGCGACCGTCAGCGAGTGTGGCACTTGGAGGTTTATCAGCATTCCAGGTCAGCAGCTACCCACTGTCACTAAGGGAAACGCAGTGATATACCGCTTCCTCTAGAAATCGCTGTACGAAATCAGTCAGCGGGCGACACAGCTGCGTGAATACCGTAACGTATTGCTAGACAGAAAACTACACATGTATAGTCCTCTTGCGGTAATCCGCACGAATTTACTCGTAGGACGGGAAATAATTTACACAACTACCTTTTGTGATAAATATTTCGTCCTAGAATTTTACGTACATGCTCATCTAGAGATAGTGATTTCTTCCTTCACTGTAATTTGTACTCGACATACTGGTTTAATTTTGTTTCAGTTTTATTGTGACTGATTATCAGACTCACATTCAAACTTATTATGATAAGTTCTTCCACTCGTCGTAGTTTATCCCTGCGAGGGTAGACAGTACAAAACTAGGGTGTTTCAGTTATGTTGTTTCAACAGTAATTCTTTCTCTCTGGTTTTAGGGTTTCCAACCTCGACTTGTACCACTGAGTTTTGGTGATACTGCTGTTTTTTCCTGAATACTCGTAGAGTTTTATATTTGATACTGCCCTGATAGTCAAATTGTTTAATAGAAGCTGTATCAGAGCATGTTAGTACAGCGATTCTACTAAAACTTTCCATTGGTCACCATATTTTATTGCTTACTGAGATACAGCTGTTATCATCTTCTTGTTGTTCTTCTTCCTTTTCCTGCTTGGCCCTGCATCGCCACGTATTTGACATGGTTATTAACGGATTTTGCATGGTTAGTTTAAGGGATGCGTAACTAAATATTTCGATCGCAAAGTAAACCACAGGTGTTGCTACTAATCCCTACAGCAATCACTCATGTGAACTGAAACACTCATTTATGAATAAGAGGAGCACGATTCGCCTTCGGTACTTCTCTCCTGGTCATCTCTCTCGCAGGAGCTGAGCTTTAAGCCATCATTGTAATTACTCCTAAGAAGTTTGGTAATGATAATAGTAATCACTACTTTTGTCCATGTGTCATTTGTAGATCACTGTTATCTTTTGTCACTAATGATATAATGTGTTTTTCTGTTTCAGTGTAAATGAATTTGGAAGGAGATCAGTTTGGTGAAGTGTCGGTTTGGCTATCAACCACGCACCAACACCTGCAGAGCTACAACCTACAAAAAAGTCAAATCTCCGCAATCTAAATTTATTACACGAAGTCCGATTTATGTTATTCAACGTAATGCAAAAGTGTATGCTGCGTTGTAGTTAATGCAAACACGGTCCGCCATCACGAAACTTACCTGCTAGCCAACAACGATGCAGAGCCTGAAAAACAGCAAAGCAGGTAACCAAATTAATTACAACACACTGTACGCAGTCGACTCTGTAATACATCGCTATTACTCGCCTCAGTTATGATTTTCATGTTCAATTCCTGGGATGGTCACGGTGACTCATCCAGACTTCCGAATGATTAAGATACTGAAGAATGATACATCAGCAGTTTTCTCAATACTTAAATAAATAAAAAACAAAAGAAATAGCTCTCTCTTTTTTTCTGTTGAGTTACATGCAGTTACATTACTGCATGTAACTCACCAGATAAAAAGAGAGAGCCAATATGTGAACCCCAGTAGGCTGTGTGTACTGTTATTCATGTGAATGTGAGCGAAGGGGCTCTAAGTGACTGCAAATGATGTCAGACGAGACATGTGTGCCAGCCCTGCGTTCACAAAATGAGGTGTGGAAAACCGCCTAAAACCCACATCCATGCTGGTCTGCACACCCACCTTCTCGTTAATCGGCAGGGTGGATTCGGTCTGGGGCCAGTGCACCTCCACGTCCCAGAAGGGTCATTTAAACACTGACGGCTATCCAGGATACGGCTGTTAGAATATAACCTCAATAAATATTCAAAGATGTGAAACAAAGGCAAATGATTCCGTTCAATCTTGATTTTCATATGTCCCACCAGTGGCGTAGAGCCATACGTCGCTTCTACAGAACGCTGACAGCTTAGGGGGTAAGTCATGGTCCTATGATGACAGGTATCAGTTCTCATGCGGTAGCTAATTACTAGTAACTACAGCGCCGGCCAAGAGGTGTCACCGGCTTAGAGGCAACGATAATTAAAGCAGACTACCATAAAACTGAATGCGATGTAGTAAAGGGAACAAAATTGTGTACTTACTGATATCAATAACTAAATTTAAGTAGCAAGGGAAATACGGTTTTCTGTGAAAAAATTGATTTTTCATAAATATTTTTATCGTCTGCTGAAATGTTTTACAATTATTGATAATTTCACGTTTCGATTATCAGAGTGCGTGAAGGGAAATATGTGATGTTCCATGTGTGATACGTTAACATTTATATTTGTATTAACTGAAACTGTGAGCTTGGGAACATGTAACTGAATCGGCTGTGTGAATCACATACATCGAAAAAAATTGGGCTACGGCATTCAGTTCGTCAATTTATGGTATTGCGGAAAAGAGAAATATACCACCAAAACGATTATATTCGACGGTGTTTTTGGAATGCATTACGTATTCCCGCCTCTAACCATATGAGGGTCCGTCGAACATGTTTGTTTTGATAGTCCAGATGCTATGCTGTAAGGAAGCATAATGTTACATGAGTTTACTGACAGAATCCTTGATTACGGTACACCCATTGGTCAACGTTATTATGGAAGTATACTACCCCCCCGTCCCCCCCCCCTCCCCACCCACCCCCTCACCGCACAAGGTATTCGTCATTTCAGGTGTACATTCGGCGCGGACTTCGCTTTTATGAATGACAAATCACATCTCCTGTAGGGGATTCCCTTCTTTAGAGTATGTGGGCGACAATTCTTCTGTTTTCTTTCCTTTCGGCGTCTATTGACATACTATTTTTTTCTTCAGCCCCGACGGTATTAGTTTTCGTGGTCCGAGGATGTTTTTCATTTTGCTCATCACCTGCTTCCCCGAGTTCTACCGGGGAAGAGTCTCTTGCCCAGGGTTGCGGGTGAAGACTGTAACGATCGGCAAGGAAGGCGAAGTGGGACTACGTGATAAGCACTGCGGCTTAAGGAGCGGAAGCAGCACCGCTTGCCACAGCGTTTCATACATAAGAAGACAAGGAAACTATGACAATAGCTCGGAAAGATAACTGTCAAAGGGTAGAAGATCTCAACAAAAATAACCGTCTACATAAAAATGACATCACTCATAAGCCTCAAGTGATAACAAACTCGGACAGATTTAATGGATACGGAAAGAGAGCTTCACTCGTAAGCGTCAAGTAATAAGAAAACCGGACAAATTTAATGGACACTAACTCGGCAACGGTAAGGCCAAACGACTCGGAATAGCAGACGTAATTTAGCGACACGGAATGTCGGAAGTATCTACACTAAAGAAACTGAGTTACAGAATAAATTACATAGCAGACGTAATTTAGCGACACGGAATGTCGGAAGTATCTACACTAAAGAAACTGAGTTACAGAATAAATTACAAAAGAAGAAAATAAATGAAATTGTATTAAGTGAACTAAAATTTTTAAAAAAATTACTGGAAACAGTAAAACTGCAAAAACATGCGTTACTCTACAGAGAAGTGGACCAAAATATAATACCCCAGAGGTTGAAAATACCGCTGCAATTGTATGGTTCTTTTATTTAATACACGACGAATATAAGAGCTCGAGCAGGAATTGCCATAATGGTAAACCAGAAATGGACAAAAAGAATAACAGGAGACACTCCTTATAATGATACCAACATCAGTTCGTTTTAAAGTACAAAGAGGATATGTGACGACAGTAGGAGAGACACAAAATTATAAGTGGAGAAGTGCTACTAGAAATTACAATGTATCATCCAAAGAGGTTAATAAAACAAATTTAGTACACTGATCAACCTGAACATTACGACGACCGTCCTACGTTAGTATAAAGTCGTCCAGGTGACAAAAGCGTCACCTGGTGAGCAATGACTGCTAGTCACACGCATGGTGCATGTAAGATCAGAGACCGTGCTGTCCGTGAGTACAGTGGGGAAGACGCACCATCTATCTTAGTTTGACCAAAAGCAGCTTGTGATGGCACAGGGGTTCGGCAGGAGCGTTGCGTAAACTGCACGACTTGACGCCTATTCGTAGAATGTTATCTTGAGTTCCTTCAATACGTGGCAAAACTAAGGTGAAACCACGTCCAGAAGTCGGGGAATGGGTAGCCATTCCTTATTAAAGATGTCGGATATCTTGGGCGGACTGAAAACAGGCCAGGTGGCGAACTGTGGCGGAACTAACGTCAGACCTTAATGCTGGGCAGAGTACAAGTGTGTCTGAACACACACAGTGCACCGAACACTTCTAACGATGGGCCTGCGCAGCCTACGACCCATACCTGTGCCAATGTTAGCACCATGACAGCAGCAACAACGACTGAAATAGGCAAGTTTCCATCGTCACTGGACATTGACGCAGTGGCAGAGCGTTGCATTGTCTGATGAATCCCGATAACTTCTTCGTCATGCCGTTGGAAGTGCGTGAACTCATCGTCTTCCCGGGAAACAGTTCTTGACACCTGTACTGTGGGACGGAGATAAGTTGGCGTCGGCTCCATTATGCTCTGGGGAACATTCACTTGGGCACCCATGGGTCCAATGGAGCTCGTGCAAGTCACGATGTCAGCCAAGTAGTAGCGCACACTGGTTACAGACCACATACACCCCTTCAGGACAATTATGTTTCCAGACGGCAGTGGCACTTTCCAACACGATAATGAAGTACGATGTAGTGGTTCCAATAACGCACTGGCGAGTTCCAATTGATGTACTGTTCCCCCAACTCGCCAGATCTGAACGCGGTTGAACGCACCTAGAATGTGATTGAATGTGGAGTCAGAACTCATCCCACCTTCCAGGAATTTAAGGGAATTGAGTGACTTGTGTGTGCAGATATGGTGCCAACTCCCTCCAGTGGCCGACCAAGGCCTCACTGACTCTGTGCCACGACATGTCGCCGCTATTATCTGTGCCAAAAGTGAATATACCGCATTTTACGCAGGTTGTCTGCCTGAGCAGTGTATATTTCTGTGGAAACTGAAATGCATGAGTTGGGAATATTTCCATCAAAAAAATCATAGAAAAGTTTTGGGAAGGCAGAATTAACATTATTGTTGAGGAGATACTAGACAATTTTATATTTAATGACTATTAGGTAACTAATAGAACCTGCAGGAAAAAAGATATTCATAAGTACACCTGGAGCTTTAGAAGTTCTAGATCAGTCATAGACCATGTGGCAGCTAGTAGAAAAGGAACATCTCCAGTGAATAGTGTTAATAATATACAGAGGATATAGAAGGACCATTACCCGCTAATGGCGAAAATACTTCTAAGAATCAAATGGTCAAAAACCCAAAAAGGAAAAAAAAAGAAAAGTAAAAAATATATAATTGTACTAGAGAGAAAATGAAGAAGATTATTGAATTACACCCACGAAACAAAAATTAGTAGCAATCTACTAATGAATATTAAACAGATATTCGGTAGAAAATAAAACAAAGACGAATATTAATAAAGAATGCAGGGGATAAATAATTCTATGAAAACAGCAGAAGAAGATTTACTGGGCAGACAAACTCTCTGGAGCCGAGAGAAGGATTTGAGGATATGAAATTATTAAATAGAAAATGCCCTCAGGGACAAGCAAACAGCGTATGAAACGTATCGGCATCTAATAACAGACCAAGCTATCCAACAATACATAGCTGCAAGAAGTACTGCAGAATCTCTAAAAGAAGACCACATAGACCCACACGGTAGAAATTCGTGAGTGATATAAAGCGCCATGTACATTTGATTACATATTACACTGCCGGAAGAAAAATAGTAAACCTGTAAAAAATACGTTAATTTCAATCTGATGTCGTCATATGTGACCTGGAGGACATTAGATAGATTGGTAATGGCTTCATTGTCTTCCACCAACAGATTGAGTACTGGCATAGATACTAGAGCGCCATTTGTGTCTACTTTTTATAGGGAATGCTCACAACCAAAAGTCTCAGTGTGGTGGAAATGCGTGAGGCAAGCAGACAACCATGCCTTGATGGCAAACTCGTGCTTCCGACAGACAAATGAGCGAGTTTGAAAAGGGTCAGATTGGGGCCGTCCGCTTTGTGGGATGGTCCTTTCGGGGAATTACTACGTAATTTGGACGTACTGCATCAGTTGTGCAAAATTCTCATACCTGTAGATGAGGTTCTGGACGTCTACAGAGCACAGACGTCCGCCAGGATATCATCGGCAAATCATACATCTATCACAGCACAGATAACAGGGTTTGTTAGCCCAGACATGTCAACAGGAACTGTTGCGAACCAATAGAAGTGGGAGTATGGGCACACACAACTCCAGCCCACCTTCCACTCACGTCACAGCATCGATGTACATGGTTCGACTGGCTCCATCAGAGGTATCGCTTGGAATTGCGTATCGTTGTCTTCAGTAATGAAAACAGATTCTTCCCGCATGTAAGTAATGGTAGTTGGTGCTTAAGACCTACACTTTGTGAAAGCTGTCTCGTAGAGACAGTCTTGAGGACACACTGATCATATCCCAGGCCATGGTCTGAGATGTGATACGCTACAACTATCATTCAGCTATGCAATTTCTGGAGGGGCGCTAACCAGCGTTCGGTATGTGCAGAATGTTGTTAGACCCCAATATTTCCCAATCTTGCATTAGAGAGGCGATGCATTGTTTCAAGGGGGTAATGTTCATCCACACACTGCTCACGAAACACAACGTGCTCTGCAAAAGACATGCACCAACTTCCACGGCTAGCATGATATGGGGACTTTTTTCCAGGAAAATGACTCACGTGACTCGTCAATCAACTACTCTTGCAGGAGTACTTTAACAGATCGAACACATGTTCTTGGGACAGTAATCGCAATCTGTACGATTGACTGGACACCTGAGTTATGGCCTGCCCTGCCACCTGTGGAATCTACACCACATACTAACATGGCTGTTTCAGCATGAGTCAATAGGTGGTACCTCAGAATCGTTTACTGATCTGTAGATACAATCATTTCATATACTCAAATGCACTGTTGCAACAACAACTCTTGAGTGATTTCAGTACCTCTAGAAGGGTTTACTAATTTTTTCAGCCGTGTACATAATATGCCTAATTTACTTTTCTATTCAATGAAAGTGACGTCAGCTCTCTTTTTATTCGATATGTCATATTTCATATTTGTACACTGGACATTTTTTGAATATAAATCTTCAAAGGCCGATATACCACAGAGGTTCTGAGTTCGAGCAATGCGATCTACAGTTGGCAGTAGTATTGTCTTTGAAAGTGTAGCATTCAGTGAGAGGCGAGTTGGTCACACTGGTGAGAGGTCTGGAAATAACTAACAGAACACAGATATGTAAACGTCGAGGATGTTGTTCTTTGGTGATAACATTTTTAATGAACAATTTGAGGAGAATGCAAATGCATAATGTACCATGAGTTTCAGAAAGGCAAAAATGAAGAAAAACGTGATAAGCATTGAGGAAGGAAATGAGAATTCATAAATGTTCAGTTCAATGGGGAGAAATGTTGATTACTTCATTTGTGTCGGTTTCTTACTGCTGCCTTTAGCCAAACCGTGTTTCCATAATTTAATCAGGTTTCGTTCGAACGTGAAGAAACAAAACAGGGCATTTATAACGTTATTTACTGAGTATGTTTAGATTGGAGTAAATATTAATGTCTTTCCTATTTTCTTTGTTGATATAAAATGTTATTTCAAGGTCCCATTTTGTGACTGCTTGGTGATTAATAACGTTGTAGCTGGATTGTTTCCTTGGAGTTAATTATCTGTATGGATTTAATAACATTTTCTTTAATTAATCCAAACATTGTTGTTCCCTGTCCTCATATGTGCATGTAATTGATTTGTTCCCTGTCCTTAATGTATAAGTAGTGGGTTGGTGGTTGTTTGAGATCTGTGTGTAGTTGGATAAAATAGTGAAATATCTTAGGTTTATGCACACATTAGTAGTTCTTTTCCATTCTTTCTTGACATTAATTATTAACGTGAAACATTTTGACACTTACTACTATGTATGTTCTCTTTTGTCACTTATTTTGTAACGTTTGAAATATTTTGCCCTTACCACTGTCATCACTACACGACATGAGCAGTTTTACTTTAGTGCCTTATGGATGTTTACTATGTTAAACTTTTGGATTTGTACTAAGTTCTCTTGAGAAAATATATTAAAATCATATGTTTGTAGGCACTATATATGTCATCATATACGTCATGTCTCAAGTTCCAATCATTATCTTCTGCCCCATACGCTTATTCAGTTATAGACTGTAATGCCCGTTCTGTTATGTTTCGTGTTAGCTTTGCTGGACTTGCCAATGAGACAATGGTTATCACGAAAGCACATGCACACCTGTTCTGAGAGAAAGGGACATTCATTTCGCTAATACAATACTGGTGCCATTCTTACAAATAGTCTAGTAGATTGGGCAATATGCTGTTTAATACACAAATACGATGAACTGTGTTGTCACCAGAAATGAACCAGACATTCATGGTATTAGAAACCGACATTCTGGTCTGGTGCTACAAATGAGCCATGAGCATATGCATCCCACTACGACTAATGGATTTTTGGGTTGTCACTGACGAACACATTCCACCCATCTTGCAGAGTCGACACTTATTGGAAACAGATGTTGAGTTCACTGCAGCAAAGTTACTTCTCTTATGTGTTGCGACAGTCTCTAATGTTTTGAAGTAGATTCCACATGTTAGTCGGTGGAGGACATATCAGGCAACTGCCTTCCTGAGTCCCCTGCCTAGTCCCCACATGTGTGCTCTTTCATCACTTAATACCAATTTGATTATTGCTTGTAAACCTTGGAGAATCTAGGTTTGTGTGCGCGCGCGCGTGTGTGTGTATGTATGTGTGTGTGTGTGTGTGTGTGTGTGTGTGTGTGTGTGTGTGTGATGTACATTTGCTCACCTCCCTATGCGGAACAGTGTCCCTTTTTATACCATGTTTAATACGTTTCATGTTTTAGTATTTTTTGCGCTTTACTTAAATATTTACTGGTTAGGTAATCCTTATCTTCAAATGACTCAGATAATCAAAAGTCTAATTTTATTCCTACTACATTAAGTATTTGAAAAGTGATTATTTCTTACTAGTCCAAAACATCTTTTCATCTATTTGAAGAAGTTAATGTACATTAGGATAAATTACTCATACCACATGTTGAGAATGTCACTGTAAATTGTTCTTTCTGTCTCGCCTTCTATGATTTTCTACATGCGAATTTGTTGTACATTCCTTGCTATTTGCAACAAACATCCTGCCAAATTATTGGTAGTAAAGGGAGCAGAGGTAATGTGAGGTTTTTAGATTATTTTTGGTGCTCAGTGAAAGTGATGCCAATTTTTTATGCAGTGTGCCATGTTCCATTTCTAAGAGAACTCTTCAGTAGTCGCTTTGTTACGCCACAGTAGTTCTGAGTACAAACAACGTGATATTTAGTTGTCAGTACTATTATCGTTAACAGTGAAGCATTCAGTGAGGATTAAGTGAGTCAGGTGTCGGGCACCCTGCTAAGCAATCTGGAAATTATCTGAAAATAATTGGAATAAGACAGAGATGAAAACATAGAGGTTGTTGCTTTTTGGATGTATAATTTTGTAAAGATTAATTTGAGAAGTTTGACGATAATCGGGCAATGTTGTCGGTGCATAGCTTGGATTCAGATTTATGGATTCATCATTTCAGTAACTTATTACATGATACAGTAATATTTTTTTCAATAAGAAATGGGTTTTTAAAAGATCCTTGTATTGCTAAGGAGAGAGTTTCATAATTCTCAGTATTGTTATTGAATGTTAGTCTTTTCCACATCAGTTAGTAAATTTAGTCTCTACCTACATCTACATCTACATCCATACTCCGCAAGCCACCTGACGGTGTGTGGTGGAGGGTACCTTGAGTACCTCTATCGGTTCTCCCTTCTTTTCCAGTCTAGTATTGTTCGTGGAAAGAAGGATTGTCGGTACGCTTCTGTGTGGGCTCTAATCTCTCTGATTTTATCCGCATGGTCTCTTCGCGAGATATACGTAGGAGAGAGCAATATACTGCTTGACTCTTTGGTGAAGGTATCTTCTCGAAACATTAACAAAAGCCCGTACCGAGCTACTGAGCGTCTCTCCTGCAGAGTCTTCCACTGGAGTCTATCTATCATCTCCGTAACGCTTTCGCGATTACTGAATGATCGCCGGCCGGAGTGGCCATGCGGTTCTAGGCGCTTTAGTCTGGAGCCGAGTGACCGCTACGGTCGCAGGTTCGAATCCTGCCTCGGGCATGGATGTGTGTAATGTCCTTAGGTTGGTTAGGTTTAATTCGTTCTAAGTCCTAGGCGACTGATGACCTCAGAAGTTAAGTCGCATAGTGCTCAGAGCCATTTGAACTAAATGATCCTCTGACGAAGCGCGCTGCTCTCCATTGGATCTTCTTTATCTCTTCCATCAACCCTATCTGGTACGGATCCCACACTGCTGAGCAGTATTCAAGCAGTGGGAGAACAAGCGTACTGTAACCTACTTCCTTTGTTTTCGGATTGCATTATCTTAGGATTCTTCCAATGAATATCAGTCTGGCATCTGCTTACCAACGATCAACTTTATATGATCATTCCATTTTAAATCACTCCTAATGCCTACTCCCAGATAATTTATGGAATTAACTGCTTCCAGTTGCTGACCTGCTATTTTGTAGCTAAATGATAAGGGATCTATCTTTCTATGTATCCGCAGCACGTTACACTTGTCTACATTGAGATTCAATTGCCATTTCCTGCACCACGCGTCAATTCGCTGCAGATCCTCCTGCATTTCAGTACAATTTTCCATTGTTACAACCTCTCGATACACCACAGCATCATCTGCAAAAAGCCTCCGATGTCATCCACAAGGTCATTTATGTATATTGTGAATAGCAACGGTCCTATGTCACTCCTCTGCGGCACACCTGAAATCAATCTTACTTCCGTCTGTCACAAAAGTTTTTTTTTTTCTAATTGTGTGTTGCCGTAGTGCACTTAATGGAACACTGTTGCTCAGACTTTATAGTATGACATGGTTCGTATAGCTACTTTCCTTTGCATTCGACATGTGTAAGATTTCTTTTCTGTAGGTGGTCTGTTCTGTGCTGTATATTAACATGCATCACTTTCAAGCAGTACCGAGTTTCCATTAACACACGATGATTCGCAAAATTTTTTAGGGCCAATTTGACATCACAGTCAGGACACAGCATAATAGTTCACAAACATGCATTGCATTTCAAAATCGTCATCAGGATCAGTTTAGGTAAAGTTCAGTTCAGAAGTGATTTCTTATGCAGACATTCTTACTCTTACAGTGCAGTGGTACATTCGTGTTTGTGTCGTTCAGTGTTTGCAATTCTATTTAGTTATTGTAAATTT
Source organism: Schistocerca serialis cubense (assembly GCF_023864345.2). Lineage (NCBI taxonomy): Eukaryota > Metazoa > Arthropoda > Insecta > Orthoptera > Acrididae > Schistocerca > Schistocerca serialis. The sequence continues at coordinate 489,861,670 of NC_064645.1, read as the reverse complement.
AGAGAGAACTTTAGTAAAAGCATTTTAGATATTTAATTTTTTCTTCGAAATTAGGTTTGTAATTTTATGTAGAATTTTGTTCTGTTAGGTTGGTTTGTTGTAATTGTAAAACAAACAATGTGACGTCACGTATTCCAGCACTGCTTTGTTCACTGCAATGCGCAATCCAGAATTTCGCACGATAGCTTACTTATTATACAGTTTTACGCTTTCTTAATTATATTTGGGAAAAAGTTAATAGCGATACAGTTACACAACGTCAGATGGGTTAGGTGATTCTTTTCATCAGATAGCGTTTACGAAATCATATCACTGGCATTGTTCAAGTTCACGTTCAACACAGAAACACACAAAAGTAAGGAACAGGAAACCAGTTTACATACCCAACAACAAATAAACAAAAAATTACAATTAATACAGAACTGAAATAAACGAGAAAGAAATAACCGATGAATAGACATGATAACACACAGTGAATGGGCTGAACAGTACAAACCCTGAAGAATGGGACCATAGTATTAACTAAAAATATTGATCTACCTAATTTAGGAGAATTAGAGGCAGTAATTAGAAAAATACAAAAATCACCAGAACTATAGGACATAAATATAGAAGTAATTGAGGACTTTTACTCAGATTTCGCCTTCTTCGTCTATTAAGCAACTGCTGGCCTTTGATGAGGATCCCCGATACATGGTTAGCAGCAACAGTCTTTTCTGTATTTAAGAGAGTGGAAAGAAATAAAACCATAAACTGCAGAGATGTATTTTACATTCACTCTATAAAATTCACACTCGTACGTTATGCGATTACAGCGAACAGGAGAGATGCAAAAAGAACGGAATGGTTTTGCAAATGGAACAGCCACAGAAAATGAAATGCCTTGGGGCGCTACTGGGACACACATGCCTTGACAAAATAGGAAACGGGGATTTACGGGTTCAGTTACAAATGTTTCCAGTACGGAACAAAAACGGACGAATATAGAAGCAAGTGGGGAGAGGATTAGGAAAGAACAGACAGTACAAAGATTCCGAAAGTGGTAATGTCACCGACATATCTTCCGCAGAGATCCAGAAACACTGAGGTGAAAGTGGATTGACGCCGGAACAGACCAAAGGGCCTAATCTCTGAAAGGATGACGACAACAAAGCGCGTCTGCATTGAAGATCGCAGGTTGAGGAGCTCTTGGAACGAGACGATATTCGACGAATGGACTGGCCTGCACATTCCTCCGACTGAAGTCTTTTCGAGCACGTATGGGATGTGTTTGGGAGATGTATTGTGGCACGTCCACCTGCATCAACGACCATCGAAAATTTGTGGATCGCGGTGGAGGAGGAATAGGATGCCCCAAAACAAGAATTCCTAACGTCGTGGCCAGCAACGCAACATCGTGTAGAGCATGTTCTTCCGTCCATGACGATCACAAATTCTATTTAGAACCATGTCTCGCCTTTTTTAATATTCAGAGGACTGTAATAAATCGTGGTGGTTTCGGCATAATTTTTATCTTTGAACGAAAGTGCTGTTTCTGTTCGTCTCATTGGGTATTCCTTTCAGTAACCTGACACGTCTCCTTAGAAAAATTTATGAATTACTGTGCTGAAACTTACACACAATATTTTTAGCGCAACGCACTCTGACTTTCAATAATCTCTACAAAATGGTTCAAATGGCTCTGAGCACTATGGGACTCAACTGCTGTGGTCATAAGTCCCCTAGAACTTAGAACTACTTAAACCTAACTAACCTAAGGACAGCACACAACACCCAGCCATCACGAGGCAGAGAAAATCCCTGACCCCGCCGGGAATCGAACCCGGGAACCCGGGCGTGGGAAGCGAGAACGCTACCGCACGACCACGAGATGCGGGCAATCTCTACAAAAGAATGGCCCTGACTAACAATAACCTATACCTTTCATGACTCACTTAACTCACAAAAACCTTCGTTACTCGAACGACTGCAAAACAGCGACCGCCAATACTGCCAGCTAAATAAAAGATTCTAACTACTGAAGGCACTAACTACTGATAGGCATAGTTAGCAAATGAAAGATTTCGATAGAAACAAACAATGTATTTACCTTATTAGTGTTCAAAAGTCATTATATATATATATATATATATATATATATATATATATATATATATATACAAAGATGATGAGACTTACCAAACAAAAGCGCTGGCAGGTCGATAGATACACAAACATACACACAAAATTCAAGCTTTCCAACAAACGGTTGCGAAAGCTTGAATTTTGTGTGTATGTTTGTGTTTGTTTGTGTGTCTATCGACCTGCCAGCGTTTTTGTTTGGTAAGTCTCATCGTCTTTGTTTTTAGATATATTTTTCCCACGTGGAATGTTTTCCTCTATATATATATATATATATATATATATATATATATATATATATATATATATATATATCATTTCATGACATCCAGTCTTACAAATTTACTGTCTCTGATGGACACACGTCCAGATCATCCGCTCTCAAAACTCCGCCATCTCTCTTCCCACATCCACCACTGCTGGCGGCTCACCTTCAACTGCACAACGCTACGCGCTGTTAACAGCCAACTGCCCAACACTACAATAGAATATACTCCAACAATGCAAACCAGCCACAGCATTCACACAGCACAGTCAGTGATTTTGATATAGAGCGCTACGTGGCATTACCAACATAAAAACCTAAACAGCCTACTTACAAACCTTCTCATACAAGACTGTAGCAGCTCTTTCAATGTATGGTCCAAGTCTCATCGATCTGTTACTTGTCCTGTGCATCTACACAGCTGCTTTGCAAGTCACACTTACGTGCCTGATAGAGGGTTCATCGGACCACCTTCACAATAATTCTCTATTATTCCACTCTCGAACAGAGCACGGAACGAGCCAACACCTATGTACATCCGTGTGAGCTCTATTTCCGTGTTCTTATCAAGATGATCGTTTCTCATTATGTAGGTCGTCGTCAACGAAATACTTCCGCATTTGGAGGAGAAAGCTGGTAACTGAAATTTTGTCAGAAGATCCCGCCACAATGAGAAACGTCTTTCCACACCAAATCTCTCTCCCCTATTTCTCGACCATACAAATCGTGCTGCCCTTCTTTGAACCTTCACAGTGTACTCAGTTGATCCTCTCCGAGAAGGATCCCGCGTCGCGCACCAGTGCTCCAAAAGAGGATGAACAAGCGAAGTATACGCAGCGTCTGTAGTAGATCTGTTATATATTCTAAACGTTCTGCCTTAAAACGCCGTCTTTTGTTCGCCTTTCCCACAATATTTTCTCTGTGTTCTTCTCAGCTTAAGTTGTTCGTAATTGTAATTGACGGCTTTTTGATTTGATTGATTTATCGTGTAACCGAATTATCACGGATCCCCTTTAGCATTCGTGATGATGACCCCACACTTTTCATTATTTAGGTTGAACTTCCAACACTCGCAACTGTTTTACTAGATGAATTTCCGTCAATTACTACGAACGGAGACCTCTCTGGCCGGATACCACGAACAACTGAGACGATATTCCATAAGAACGCAATTTTATTACAGGCCGCTTGTGAGACGCAAGAGTCAAAAGCCTCCTGGAAATATAGAAATAAGGAATCAATTTAGAAATTCCTTGTCGAGAGCGCTCAACACTTCGTGTTTTCTATATCTGTGTTGACTGTGTGTCAATAGATCGTTTTCTTCAAGGAAGGTCATAATGTCCAACTACAATATGTGTTCCAAAATTCTGATATTTATCGACGTTACTGAAATGTTCCTCTAATTTGGTGGATTACTCTTACTGCCTTTATTGCCTATTGACGAGACCTGTGCCAGTTTCCTGTCTCTGGGTACGGATCTTCCGTCGAGCGAGTGGTTGTATACAGAGTGTTACAAAAAGGTACGGCCAGACTTTCAGGAAACATTCCTCAGACACAAATAAAGAAAATATGTTATGTGGACATGTGTCCGGAAACGCTTGATTTCCATGTTAGAGCTCATTTTAGTTTCGTCATTCCAACGTGATCAAATCGTAAATTTTCACAAGCAACTTGTGTGGGCTGACGAGAATCCGCACGCAATTGTGCAATCACGTCATCAACACAGATTTTCTGTGAACGTTTGGGCAGGCATTGTTGGTGATGTCTTGATTGGGCCCCATGTTCTTCCACCTACGCTCAATGGAGCACGTTATCATGATTTCACACGGGATACTCTACCTGTGCTGCTAGAACATGTACCTTGCAAGTACGACACAACATGTGGTTCATGCACGATGGAGCTCCTGCACATTTCAGTCGAAGTGTTCGTACGCTTCTCAACAACGGATTCGGTGACCGATGGATTGGTAGCGGCGGACCAATTCCATGGCCTCACGCTCTCCTGACCTCAACCCTCTTGACTTTCATTTATGGGGGCATTTGAAAGCTCTTGTCTACGCAATCCCGGTACCAAATGTAGAGACTCTTCGTGCTCGTATTGTGGATGGCTGTGATACAATACGCCATTCTCCAGGGCTGCATCAGCGCATCAGGGATTCCATGCGACGGTGGGTGGATGCATGTATCCTCGCTAATGGAGGACATTTTGAACATTTCCTGTAAGAAAGTGTTTGAAGTCACGCTGGTACGTTCTGTTGCTGTGTGTTTCCATTCAATGATTAATGTGATTTGAAGAGAAGTAATAAAATGAGCTCTAACATGGAAAGTAAGAGTTTCCGGACACATGTCCACATAACATATTTTCTTTCTTTGTGTGCGAGGAATGTTTCCTGAAAGTTTGGCCGTACCTTTATGTAACACCCTGTATGTCTGTTAAGTATGGAGCACTTGCATCAGCATACTCTGAAAAAATATGTTTGGTACACAGTCTAGACTGGAAGGCTTCCTTTCATTAAGTGAATTAAGTTGCTTCACTGTTCCGAGGACATCTAATCCTAAGTTACTCGTGTCACCAGCTGTTCTTGATTGGAGTTCTGGAATATTTACTTCATCTTCTTTGACGGAGGAATTTCGGAAGTTTGTGTTTAGTAACGCTGCTTTAGGAGCACATCATCGATAGTATTTCCATTCCCACCGCACACAGAATGCATTCATTGTCTCTTGCCGCTAGCATACTGTATACACGACCAGAACCTATTTCGGTCCTCTGCCAAGCTTCCGTTGTGGAAAATGTTCCAAGTAGCTCGCACTGAAGTCTGAGCTAACTTTCGAGGTTCTGTCCAAATGTCTCTGAGCACTATGGGACTTATCATCTGAGGTCATCAGTCCCCTTGAACTTAGAACTACTTAAACCTAACTAACCTAAGGACATCACACACAGCCATGCCTGAGGCAGGATTCGAACGTGCGACCGTAGCGGTCGCGCGGTTTCAGACTGAAGCGCCTAGAACCGCTCGGCCACAAAGACCTGCCGAGCTTCTGTAAAGGATAGCCAATCTTGGGGAATTTGCGTTCGTTTAAATTTCGCATGGCTTTTTCATTGTTTCATTGTTTCATTGTTCTAATACGTTTTGTGTGCCATGGGGGACCAGCTCGTCGTTTATTAATTTCTTTGGTATAAATCAGTTGTTGTCGATGCTGTTTCTTTGAATCCAAGTCACCTCTGGTCTGTACTTGCATTGTTAATTTGGAATGAGTGGACATTGTATCTCAGGAAACCATCAAACGAGTTACTATCTGCTTTTAAATTAAATATATATATTGCGTTTATGTCAGGTGGACTTGGGAGTTACGGCATTCAGTCTCTCTACGATAACCTTGTGTTGACCAATCGCTGTATTCGTTTTCATGCACGATATTAGGTCAGAAAACACGACAAGAAAGCTGCTTTCGTCCTTAACTTTTTCAAACCACTGTTCTTGAGACTCCGATATTCGTAGTCGGCATTCTTTTGTAGTACTGACATAAGTTTCTGCGTAAACTTTGGTAGTTAACGTCCATAATACGAGCTTGCAAATTTCTTTTAGAGAACTGCCACAAAGCAAAAATATCATATGTCACTTCAAAGTGGTAGTGCAAACCCCTGAGATGGGTCCCTTAGTGCAGTAGCGCGCGGGCGCTGCCCCTGAGTGGCCCCTGGCGGCGGTAATGGCGCCAGCTAATATTACCACTGAAGCCGTGGAGTCGTGGGCGCCACCAATTAGTGCGGCGACCGTGCGTGACTGTGCCGCGGCCGTCCAATTACGCCACACCTGCCCTCTATTAGCCCGCACCAGTCGCACGGGAGAGGCTTCCCGCTGCTATCACAGAGCGCGCTGCGCGAGAATCAAGCGCCAACTGGACAGCAATTAAGAATGCGTGTCTAGTCGCCGGAACTAGCTGTATTGCTGCAGACATTTCTTTCGGTGCACCTGACCTTTAAGGGGCTGTAATTAGAATCACTGCGAATGCTAATACGTAGATCAACAAATCTATGACTTCCGTTGAAAATGGACAAACTCTACCATCTGGTGAGCAAGATGTATGAGACAAAAAAAATACCCTCAAACTTCAAGAAGAGTATAATAATTCCGATCCCAAAGAAAGCAGGTGCAGACAGATGTGAAAATTACCGAACAATCAGTTTAATAAGTCACGGATGCAAAATACTAACGCGTATTCTCTACAGACGAATGGAAAAACTGGTAGAAGCCGAACTTGGGGAAGATCAGTTTGGATTCCGTAGAAATATTGGAACACATGAGGCAATACTGACCCTACGACTTATCTTAGAAGCTAGATTAAGGAAAGGCAAACCTACGTTTCTAGCATTTGTAGACTTAGAGAAAGCTTTTGACAATGTTGACTGGAATACTCTCTTTCAAATTCTGAAGGTGGCAGGGGTAAAATACAGGGAGCGAAAGCCTATATACAATTTGTACAGAAAGCAGATGGCAGTCATAAGAGACGAGGGGCACGAAAGGGAAGCAGTGGTTGCGAAAGGAGTGAGGCAGGGTTGTAGCCTCTCCCCGATGTTATTCAATCCGTATATTGAGCAAGCAGTGAAGGAAACAAAAGAAAAATTCGCAGTAGGTATTAAACTCCATAGAGAAGAAATAAAAACTTTGAGGTTCGCCGATGACATTGTAATTCTGTCAGAGACAGCAAAGGACTTGGAAGAGCAGTTGAACGGAATGGACAGTGTCTTGAAAGGGGGGTATAAGATGAACACCAACAAAAGCAAAACTAGGATAATGGAATGTAGTCGAATTAAGTCGGGTGATGCTGAGGGAATTAGATTAGGAAATGAGACACTTAAAGTAGTAAAGGAGTTTCCTATTTGGGGAGCAAAATAACTGCTGATGGTCGAAGTAGAAAGGATATCAAATGTAGACTGGCAATGGCAAGGGAAGCGTTTCTGAAGAAGAGAGATTTGTTAACATGAGTATTGATTTAAGTGTCAGGAAGTCGTTTCTGAAAGTATTTGTATGGAGCGTAGCCATGTATGGAAGTGAAACGTGGACGATAACTAGTTTGTACAAGAAGAGAATAGAAGTTTTCGAAATGTGGTGCTACAGAAGAATGCTGAAGATTAGATGGGTAGATCATATAACTAGTGAGGAGGTATTGAATAGGATTGGGGAGAAGAGAAGTTTGTGGCACAATTTAACTAGAAGAAGGGATCGGTTGGTAGGACATGTTCTGAGGCATCAAGGGATCACCAATTTAGTATTGGAGGGCAGCGTGGAGGGTAAAAATCGTAGAGGGAGACCAAGAGATGAATACACTAAACAGATTCAGAAGGATGTAGTTTGCAGTAGGTACTGGGAGATGAAGAAGCTTGCACAGGATAGAGTAGCATGGAGAGCTGCTCCAAACCAGTCTCATGACTGAAGACCACAACAACAACAGGGGCAGATTAAGAATGTGGTCGTGAATACCAATCACGTAGTTTTTCATACTTCTAGGTAGCTTTACCGTATGGTTACAGGAATGATTCACTTACGGTTAAACACTGTACAAGGTGAATCTCCTGAAACTTAGACTGCAAATATCACGAAAATGGAAAGTCCTAGTGAAGTGTGATATTCACAGAATGGATTGATAGTTAAGGTCTGGTATTATTAGATAATCAACAGACTGTAATGACAGAAAGTCTAATTTTTGTATAGGCATATACTTTTTTAAATGCAAGGCTGCCTACAGACACTAACAAACTAAAAGAAGTGTAAATTATAATGTCAACGTTGTTTCATCTACATCCACCTCATACTCCGCAAGCCTCCTAATGGTGTGTGGCGGAGGCTACTTTCGGTACCACTATCTTACGCCTCCAACCCCGTTCCAATCGCGCCTCCGTATTGGCTCTAATTTCTCGAATTTTCTCCTCGTGGTCAATACGTGAGATGTAGGGGGGGGGAAGTAATATGTTGTCTGACTCCTCCTGAAAGGTGTTGCCCCCCGGAATTTCACTAGTAAATCCCTCTTCTCTTGTAACGTCTGCCAGTGGAGTTTGTTTAGCTTCTCCTTAACGCTCTCTCGCCAGCTAAACGACAACGTGACGAAACGCGCCACTCTTCGTTGGATCTTCTCTGTCTCCTCTATCAGCCCTGCCTGTTGCAGGATTCTAGTGCGATATCGTATTTTGAAAAGTTCCCACACCAACACTTGTACAATACCTGTGGTGATGATGATGATGATGATCATGTTTGGTTTGTGGGACGCTCAACTCCGTGGTCATCGGCCCCGGTACAATGTCCCAACTTTCACACAGTCCAATGTAGCGATTGTCACGAATGATGATGATGATGATGAAATGATGAGAACAGCACAAATACCCAGCCCCGGGCAGAGAAAATCCTGAAACCTAACGGGAATCGAACCCGGCAGCCCGTGATCCAGAAGCAACAACGCTAGCCGCTAAATCACGATGTCACGAAATACCTGTGGTAGCACACACTATAGAATAACACATGAGCACACACAAGTTTTATGGATTCTGAGCAGTAACGAGACAATTAACCATAGCAGGTTATGTTCAAAATGACCGCTCGCAGCAACAATACACGATTCGAATCTGGTGTGGAATGATTAGCATTTCAGCCGAGATGTCCCAGCTGCCTGCAATAATACGTCGTTACATATCATCGGGTGTAGTTGGTACGTCCTTGTAGACAGAGTCTTTCAGCTTTCCCCATAGAAGAAAGTCCACAGATGCAAAGTGAGGGGCCCAGGCCGGTCAAGTTACAGTTCCTCTGCGTCCAGTCCAAGCTGTAGTACATCGTTCACTATACGATGTACCACATGTTTCTCCTAATCTGCACAGGAACGTCTTCTAACAACATCTTCTAACATCCGTGGAAGATGGTCTATTAGGAGACTGCGTTGTTACTATGTGTTCTGCGTCCTATCTATGAAAAACAGGCCTATGAGCTGATGGTTCACTGTCCCACACCACACGCTTACACTCCAAGGACGCTGCCTTTCCACCTCAAGAATCCGGTAGGAATTGTCAACAGACTACAGTTTACCTGGTATTCATTGGTAAATGTGGCTTCATCACTAAAGGAGATACAGGTTACATTTTGAGTATCCTGCCCTATCCCCACGTACAGAAGCTAACACGATCCTCATAATCGTTCCCATTCGGTTCTTTATGAAGAGAGATTCGGTAGGTATGGAACCCACGTCGATGGAGTATCCATAGCACAGTTCCCTGAGTCATACTACTCCTCATGCGGGTGTGCGGGAGATAACGTGCAGATCAATTGCAACAGCAGCAAGAATATCAATTTTCCCCCTTCTGCCGTCACTTGTTATCTTCTGTTACGTTGTTTAGGTGTTACATTGCCATTTTCACGTAATTGATTGAAGAGACTGATAAATAACTGCCGATATAGTTGACGCCTATTGTGACGCACCGCTGCATAAACAGTACAAGAACGAACAGTGTTCGTCCTACATTCTCCGCATACGAAGAGCATGTCGGTTTTTCCCGCATTGGTAAATCCTATAGTCCACTCACGACCTAATGCTTGGATTGTTGAACACTAACTGTCACCAGGACGCAGTGCACTCAAGGACCACACAACCACATTATAAGCAAACACAACTACGTCGTACCTAGCAACTACTCACTTTAACTGACACAGATAAAAGGTTCCGAGCACTATGGGACTTAACATCTGAGGTTATCAGTCCCCTAGAATTAGAACTACTTAAACCTAACTAACCTAAGGACATCACACATATCCACGCCCGAGGCAGGAGTCGAAAAAAAAACTGGTTCAAACAGCTCTGAGCACTGAGGTCATCAGTCCCTTAGAACTTAGAACTACTTAAACCTAACGAACCTAATGACATCACACACATCCATGCGGGAGGCAGGATTCGATCCTGCGACTGTAGCAGTCACGCGGTTCCGGGCTGAAGTACCTAGGACCGCTCGGCCACCCCGGCCGGCGTAGGATTCGAACCAGTGACCGTAGCAGCAGCGCGGTTCCGGACTGAGGCGCCTAGAACCACTCGACGATAGCGGCCGGCACACAGATAAATGTCAGGATGGAAACTTTTCAAAATTCGGTATATCGTGAACGACTCGCACTACAGTTCTGCATCAAACACCACTGTCATTCTAATTAACCATTCCTTAACTCAGGTAATGTCAATAGGCATTCTCCCATGAAAATGGTTAACAATACGAGCCCCTGACTACCTATCCACCATGTGAAAACGGCACATCAGTACTACATTATGATATTCACCCTGTACAGTCGCACAATGAAGCTGCTGCTGCAGTTTGTAAGGACACAAGATTTCTTTTGATATTTATTCTACCAGATATTATGGAATGGGAATAGTACTGGTATGTCATAACCAGTCGTACACCTAACAAATCACTGATGGTCTGGGAGGATTCGGTACAGAGCGTGCCTTTTCCTGCAGGAGTCTCTGTCTTGCTGTTTCGTTTTCCAATGGCGAAGTACTGCCCTTCACGCGCCGTTACGTGAAGCGAGGGAGTGTCTTTTAGATTTCGCGTCGAACGGCCGCTTGCAGTAGGGTCACACGGTACATAAATGAACAGCGTGCAGATGCTGGTAAAACTGAGTTTGGAAGCTTTGTGTCGATTGTTAAAGGTACAGTGAGTAATTAACCGATTTTTTTCCGTGGAGTGAGAGGAATTACAAGCGAAATCGGTGGACAAATCAGCATCATCATTATTCGGTGAAATTAAAAGCAAGGACGGTAACTCTGAGAGTGCATTGGGAATTCCACTGTTAGATGCAAATGCAGGAAAGAGCGGATAGGTGGTAAGAGTACACTAGGGTCCTTCATGAGGGCGAGGACCAGTCTCGCGGTAGAAGCAAAAAAAGGAGTGGAAAAGAAAGTGGTAGGACATCTAGTACCACAATAAGAATTTAGAAGAGCTTTGCAAAACTTAAAATGATGGTGGTGGGTAGTGTTTAACGTCCCATCGACAACGAGGTCATTAGAGACGGAGCGCAAGCTCGGGTTAGGGAAGGATTGGGAAGGAAATCGGCCGTGCCCTTTCAAAGGAACCATCCCGGCATTTGCCTGAAACGATTTAGGGAAATCACGGAAAACCTAAATCAGGATGGCCGGAGATGGGATTGAACCGTCGTCCTCCCGAATGCAAAACTTAAAATGAAATAAGGTAGAAGCGACAGATAACATTCCATCCGCATTTCTAAAATTATTTGGGAACTGGCAACAAAAAGGCTGTTCACGTTGATGTACAGACTGTGTGAGACTGGCGATACACCATTACACTTTCGGAAAAACATATTTCGCACAGTTTCCAAGATCGCAATAGCCGATAAGTGCGAGATTTATAGCGCAGTCATCTTAACAGCTCATGCTTCCAAATTACTGACAATAATAATATACAGAGGAATGTAGAAGGAAACTGAGGAGCTGTTAGATGACTATCAGTTTGGTTTTAGGAAAGGTAAAGGCAACAGAGAGGCAGAATTGCATTGGATTGGTTGGGGACGGAGACCAGAGACCGAGGTCATCGGTCTCATCGGATTAGGAAAGGACGGGGAAGGAAGTCTTCCATGCCATTTCGAAGGAACCATCCCGGCATTTGCCTGAAGTGAGTTAGGGAAACCACGGAAAACCTAAATCAGGATGGACGGACGCGGGATTCAACCGTCGTCCTCCCGAATGCGAGTCCAGTGTACTAGTCACTGCGCAACACAGAGAGGCAGTTCCGACGTTTCGATTGATAATGAAAGCAAGACTAAAGAACAATCAAGTGAAGTTCAAATGGTTCAAATTGCTCTAAGCACTATGGGACTTAACATCTGACGTTATCACTCACCTAGACTTAGAACTACTTAAACCTAACCAACCTAAGGACATCACACACATCCATGCCCGAGGCAGGATTCGAACCTGCGACCGTAGCCACAGCGCGGTTCCAGACTGAAGCGCCTAGAACCGCTCGGCCACAGTGGCCGGCCAAGGGAAGTTCTTAAAGGGATTTGCTGACCCGGAAAAAGCGTTCTACAATTTCATACGGTGCAAGATGTTCGAAATCCTGTGGAAAATAGGGGTAAGCTATTGAGAAATGCAGGTAATACACAACAGGTACAAGAAACAAGAGGGAACAACAAGAATAGAAGATCACGAACGAATTACGCGGGTTAAGGAGGATATGAGTCAGGGATGTAGACTTTCGTGCATGCTGTTCAATCTATGAGTCGAACAAACAATGATAAATGAAGGGCTCAAGAATGGAGTTCTGCTACTTAGACAGCAAAATAGCCCATGATGGACGGAGCAAGGATGGCATCAAAAGCAGACTAGCACTGAAAAAAGGGCGCTCCTGGGCTACAAAAATCTGCTAGTATCAAACATTGGCCTTAATTTGAGGAAGAAATTTCTGAGAATATGCGTTTGGAGTACAGCGTTGTATGGCACTGAAACATGGACTGCGAGAAACGGGAACAGAAATATTTGAGATGTGGTGCTAGAGCAGAATGTTAGGAACTAGGTGTACTGACAAGGTAACAAATGAGGAGGTTCTCAGCAGATCGGTAAGGAAAGAAAAATATGGAAAATACTGACAAGAAGAAGGGACAGGGAGATAGGTCCGCTATTAAGACATCAGAAAGTAACTTCCATGGCCCTAGATGGAAATACAGAGGGTTAAAACTGCAGAGGAAGAAAGAGATTGGAATATATGCAGCAAATAATTGAGGATGTTGGCTACAGTTGCTACACTACAATTAAAAGGCTGGCACATTAGAGGAATTAGACAGAGACGTCTCCTGGAACGCCCTATTAAAACTAACCTAAAACTAAACCAGCGTGTAAGTGTGTAGTCAAAAGAAAGTACAAAACTGAGCGTATTTCAGTCGACAAAAACCGTAGCTAATACGACAAATAACTATAAAAACTACAGTTCCCCAATGTGATATTTTTTGTGCTAAATATCTTGATAAAAATGTACTTTAGTATCAAAGAGTAACCATACAATGTAAAGATATTCTTTGTAACCATGGACATCTTATCTCAATAATGTTAAAAAAGGGCTTGTTTCAAAGATCGAACACTACTTTTGTCTCTGCTGTTGAAGTATTAAGTCGCTTAGTCGTTTTGGCTCCCTCAACACTGGATGTACCGATTTTCTTTTATATTATATGGTAAAAAGTGAATTTCTTCTTCTTCTCAGAAAACCCTCTGCCTCCCTGTGCAAATATCTAAGTGAAAAATAACTACCTAAAGCGAACAATGTATAAGATAGCTTATATGGCTTTCTATTGCCGTAGTGTATCACACTGTATCACCCCAATTATTGACAACTGTTTGACAAACGAGGCATCAGTTTAAAATAAGAACGCGAGGACAACGAAAAATCTTACCGTAATCATTCAGGAAGAGGGGACTTTATTTGAACAAAATCATTTATTCAGACGAAGGAGAAGATGAGAGACGAATAAGGGAGAATAGGAAATAAATGAATGAACCAGTAAGACTTGAAGAAAGGGAAAAACTAACTAATAAGAACAATAGAACGGTACTGTTGTGAGGAATTTTGTACGTGTTTATAAACTGATAGTACAAGTGTCAAAGTGAATATTGAGTAATTAAACTTACCATGAACATTATTAATTAAATGAAGAGAGAATGTAAATGATGAACATTCAGAACTGCGATAACGATTTGTAATTTCATGTAATGTACCAAAAAGAGCAATGATCTAAATGTTTCAGCATAATCCACAATGGTGATGCGGACTATCTCAGGATAGATTGTGCTGAGGTGTTAAGTACAGTCTACTGGGAGCGCAGCCACTGGACAACGAGAGTAACCAGACGAGAACGCATAACGGGATCGTACTCGCTGCCATATACGATCCGAAGCTGTTGGATCTTCCCCTTGGTCGATAGAGGAGAAGGAACTGGTTTCGAACCGGGCCATGTTTGCAGCTTTGCATGGTCTGTTGCAGGTGCAGCGACAGTGTGGCGGTGCGCCGAAAACATATATGTGACATTGAAATGAAATAATGAAATATTTATCAGATATGAACCCTAAGCCGGCCGAAGTGGCCGTGCGGTTAAAGGCGCTGCAGTCTGGAACCGCAAGACCGCTACGGTCGCAGGTTCGAATCCTGCCTCGGGCATGGATGTTTGTGATGTCCTTAGGTTAGTTAGGTTTAACTAGTTCTAAGTTCTAGGGGACTCATGACCTCAGCAGTTGAGTCCCATAGTGCTCAGAGCCATTTGAACCATTTTATGAACCCTAAGTTCAAATTAATGTAAAAGAAACAATGTAATCATTCGACTTTTTGTATGTGTGTGAATGTCAGCATGTCAATAACAAAAAGAACCCATAATGAACACCCTTTTTGTTGTAAAAAGAAATAGAAAAATCAGTCATCCTGACAGTGATGATAGCTACTGACAGAAAAATTTACACTCTTGACAGTTTGATTAACAATAATGTTATGTAAATACTAATGATTATCATAAAGAAGGGACTGAATGAAAGAATACCATATGACACGAAACAGAAATCATGAAGAAAGAATTCAAAAAATTATTATTTACGAGGGTTAATGCCTAGACCATAAACTGACCAAAGATAACATTTATCCTAGAAGAGAATTGTAGCCGCATCGAGCTGTAAGACTACAATGCAACTCGGCAATGGAGATGTTAACTTCACTTCTTTTGTGTACTCTTGCAATAGTAGCATGCATGTTAAGCGCTACTAGATTGTTTTAAAACCGATCTGAAGTTTAAAAGTTTTAAGGTTGGGAGTATTAGTCAGAAGTCGGACTGAAGTAAAATCATCTTTACCGTTTAGACAGCTAACGGGATAGTTGATATATGTGACAGAAAAATAATCCATGTGAATGCTGATTTGTGGTGGGATTCAGCCTTCGGGACAGTTAATAGTCACAAACATCAAAGGACACAGAAAGAGACTGACCGCCGACATAAAGTCAATTATTAGACTTCAGTAAGCAACAGATAAACGCAATCACGAAGAACTTACAATTGCGCCGTGTTGTCACAAGCTATCGTCAAAGTCAGAATTGCTGATGCTAACAGACACAATTCCCTGAATGAAAAATCGGTGAGTGTGCTCGGTATAGGGACAAATAATTACGAAGAACAATAAATGATCTGAGGCTTTCCCGGCGAATGTACTGCATCCAAGGTTCTCGGGTGTCCAGCCGGATCCGATCGTCGAAGTTTGTCCATGGTATTTATGTCCACGGAGTTCCGGGTTGTACCCCAGCGCGGGCGGCCGGCGTGGCGCCGCGGGGTGGGAGGGGTGGGGGAAGCTGCAGCCACGCCCGGTGGTGGGCGCAGACCATCTCCGTCCGCTTAGTAAAACCAAGACCGGACACACCAAGGGCAACTTACGCGGAATTGGTTTCTCTTTCGAGAAGCCATGGAAACGTAGCCCCATCACCACAACACCAGACACCATCACAAGTACAACACCGGGGAAACACACAGCAACAACGACCAGGTCCACCATGATAGAGAAAGTTCTAGGGAACCCCACACACAGCCCACACCCTCGGATCAGGTGTTAGGCATTATGGTGCAGACCATGAACCTCGTCATGGAAATGATGAAGGAATTCAGGGAAGCCCAGGGACAGAACACACGGATCCTCGTTGCCCTTCAGGCAGCAGTCCAGCAGTCGCTCCCCTCTGCGACTTCCCCAGTAGTTTCAAAACCCACTCGGGCATGGATGTGTGTGTTTGTCCTTGGATAATTTAAGTAGTGTGTAAGCTTAGGGACAAAATTTCACACACATTTTTAAGTTTCAAAACCCTATCATGAATAGACGACCAAACATCCAAGGCCTGACAATGTGCGTCTTTAACGCAAACGGCATTGTTAATCAACAGGTCGAGTTCAGAGAACTCATGAAGGAGTTTTCCATCGACATATGTATGATGGGGGAATCCCACCTAAAACCGGGAATAAAAGCGACAGTCCCCAACTATGTTACCTATCACAAAGACAGGCCAACCCAAGGCGGAGGACTGGCCATATACACAAAAAGAGTGATCCCCCCACCAAGTATTCTTACCAGCTACCAATAAAATCGAAGCTGTGGCAGTGGAAGTAACCACTTCCACCGGACCCCTAACAATTTTTGCAGTATACCGACCCACACATGACCAGATAGATGATGGAGACATAGCTGCTCTAGGGCAAATTGAAGGCAAACTCGTAATAGGGGGAGACTTCAATGCCAAACACGCTGATTGGAATTCCTCCAGAGCAGGCGCCAAAATGCAACGACCAGCGCGCACCCACCACTTCGAAACATGGGGTCCAGTCGAGCCCACTCATTTTCCGAAAAACGGAGGCAGGCCCTGTTTGTTAGACATAGCTCTCACTAGGAGGATCGCCGGGTTTGTGGCGGCAAGGACAATCAACAGAATGTCCTCCGACCACAACCCAGTGATTCTAGAGGTTGATGTGGGAGAATGGGTAACACTCCCACGGTACCAGACGTCTTACAAACGTACAAACTAGGAGCGATACCGAGAAACTGTCGCCTCTTATATCGCTCGCGCTCCGCTACCTGCTGCCGAAACAGTAGAACAAGCGCTACAAGACTTAATAGGCACCATCTTGCAGCCAGCGGAAAGGGCCACCCCTCCACAAAGGGATGGCCCACCGCCGCAAATACAACTCCCGGAACACTTGCTAACTCATATTCTAAATAAGAACAGAGCGGCAAAAGAGTGGAAGATCACCAGAAACCAGCCCACCAGGAGGCTGCTCAATCGTCTACAGAGAGAACTGAAGGTAACAATGGCAAAACCGCCTCACCGGTCTCAAAGTAGACGATCATACTCTATGGCAAGCAACCAAACAGTTCACAAATAGACGCGCTAGGATGCCGCCACTACTCGACGACCGGGGACTGGTCTACAGCCATGATGGGAACGCCAACGCCCTCGCCGACTCCTTCGAGAAGCAGCTTCAAGCGGCAGAACCCCAGGATGAAGAACATGAAGAGGTAGCCAGTCGTCAACTGGCTGTCTTCCTCAATACTGAGGAGGACCCAGAGGACGAACCCATACTTTTTGCTCCCGAGGACGTGGCAAGAGTAATTAGGTCCCTCCCTACAAAAAAGGCGCCAGGGCACGATAGTGTTAGTAACCAGTTAGTCTAAGTCTCCCACCCACAGCGATCACACACCTCGCGACGTCCTCAACGAGATTACTCGTTCCCGCGAGTTCCCAGCTTGCTGGAAACATGCGGAAGTAGTCGCGATACACAAACCAGGGAAAGACCCTCTATTCCCGCAGCACTACAGGCCGATTAACCTCTTGCCAACTCTCAGCAAGATCTATGAGCGCCTCCTACTAAGACCCATACAAAGAACATATTACCAGAGAGCAAATTCTCTCGGATTTCCAATTCGGGTTCCGGCAGAACCACTCTGCCCCACAACAGGTCATGAGAACGGTTGAAGCAGCCACAGAAAGCTTCAACCACAAAGGCTACTGCGGGATAGTGCTATCAGACCTAGCTAAAGCCTTTGATTCAGTATGGCATAGAGGACTACTCTACAAGTTCTACACAAGGGTTTCCCAGGAACTTAGTTCAGCTGATCAAGAGCTATCTCACGAATAGAACTTTCTCCGGCAAAGTAGAAACTGCCACCTCCACCAAAAGGCGCATTCGTTCTGGGGTGCCACAGGGATCGGCCCTGGGGCCGGTTTTGTACAGTCTGTACACTGTGGACACTCCAACGGCCCCCCTGGTGCACAATGCACAGTACGCGGACGACACAGCCTTCTACACGAGGAACGCGAACAAGGACCTGGTCATTCGAAGGCTACAAAGGGTTTTTGACAACACAGAAACCTGGGCCTGTCGCTGGTGCATCACCATCAACTCTGAAAAGACGCAGGCTATGCTGATTACCCGCAGGCTCGGAAGGCGCGAACCTCCTCGACGACCACCCTCCACCTTCACCTACACGGAACCCAACTCCCCTGGCGCAGAACCACCAAGTACCTTGGCGTAACCTTGGACTCTTGTCTTACGTCGAAAACCCACATAGATGAGGTCCACAGGAAGGTCTGCGCCAAAATGTCCACCCTATACCCAATCCTGAACTCAACCAGCTCCGTTCCCTGCCCAGTAGCAGTTAATGTGTAGCAGGCCCTGATCCGGCCAGTAATGGAATATGCGTGCCCTGCCTGGAGATACACGGCAAAGCAGCACCTGGACCAACTCCAGAGGCTGCAGAACCGCGCCCTCAGTAGGGCATTGTATTTACCTCTTGGATTCCCCATAGATGATTTGCACGCCGCAGCCGGAGTCCCACTCCTCGCAAGGGCCTTCTATGAGGGTTCTTCCAGATCAGGGAACGCCCTCATCCACTCCCTAGGTCGGTATGACATGTCCCGCGACAAGCACAAGCGCCCCATGACGATCTTAGACGATTAAGTCGAAGAGAAAATCCCAACTTCCATTCCCAAATCCTGCTCCTTCCCATATAATACATCTCGCCAACCTCAGGAAAATACCAGACACAAACAGAACAGTCATCACATATCACAGACACCAAAAAAACTACAGAAATAATCACACACTCACGTACACAGGGGAGTAAAAGCCAAAAGGCTACAAACTCCCCATCACACTTCCCCAAAGAGGGGAGAGTAAAAGATGAGAGCAGCAGACAGATCATTGCATCAGCACCACCTGATGATGGTGGAACGGTTATTCGCCGAAACATCGTGGAACTTCGGCGATCGGATCCGGCTGGACACCCGAGAACCTTGGATACAAGAACAATAAATTTTAATCCAACTTTAATTGTTCGTGTCGCTTACATCATTTAATGGACATTTAAAGGGTATTTGTGAAATTAACTGATTCTTCGGATAACATAAAAGTGAAAAGTGAATTAGTGACAATTTGACTGTAAACAGCAATAAGTTTACACCGAAATACGACGCGTCTAAAGAGTGTGTTTTCTCAGGAATTACGTGGTTTAGTTGTTGAATACGCTACGTAGCGATGTCTTGACGACGGAATAATAGTTAATAACTCAATATCCTCGCAAAAATCATGATGTAACATCGGCTTGGGTGATGGATTGATGATTCAAGACACTATATTTTCAACGTTTGAATACCCATTCTCAAACTGGGCATAAGAACTGCAGTCAGCAAGTTCGCGTTAACTGAAGACTGTCGCGAACACCCAAAGGACTTTTGGTTATCATTTCAGATCAAGTGAGTCATCGCGTTAACGAGTGGTGCTGTCGCTATTTTTATAAGTGGAGAAGATCGATAGACATCGAACACCATTGCTTTAATTACAAGCAAGGGCGGCGCACACACTCCGGCTGCTGCTCGATCGAGACGTTGATATCACTTTTGAGAGACAGTATCTGAAAAATTGCCAAACCGCGCGAGGAGTTTGTTTTTATAACAGTTACAGATTGGCGTTGTCGTGATAGATGGACGCCGTTCCACGTCATCTCGACTGAGAGAAAACGAGACGTCATAACAACCGGCTATTACATGGACTTTAATTAAATACTGGGCTTCACTTTTTAACACTTACATCGATTAGAAGTAGGTTTATGTTACTTAACTGTATCTGCAATTATTGAGTGTATGTTCTTTGTTATTTAAAGTCTTTGAGCTATAGCAAGAAAATTAGACTTTGTAATTTTTATATGAAAAAAGCAAAAGAACATGTCAATGTGATAAATTATTATAATATATATATGTACATAAAAAGAAAATGTTTATTGAAAGCTGGTTCATACTCAGGGCACTTGTATTTGTAACATGCAAAAGCTGTAGGGAAGTCCCCCCGCAACGGAAATGGCGTGATGTAAATGGTGGATTTGGCGGTCGGACTGAGCGGCTGCTTGGGGTGAACGGTATGCAGTGTGTGGCTAGCCGTTGCACGATACACTTCGACGGTGCTAATAGAGGCAACTGGAAGCAGCTTTACAAAGGACTTGCCTCAAATGTAGATGTGGCTATTATTTGGTATTCTCAGCAAAAACGAATGGCTTCAATATTTTGAAAATCTGACCCCAAGAAGAGATTTTATAGAACATTCTAACATTAAGAGCCGTGAGTACAGTTAGCCGCCATGTCGCTTGCCACCAATCTTCGCCGCTGCACCACTAACTTCATACATATAGTAATGTATATATAATCACAAAATTATAAATCCGTTTCGGGAACCATATTCTCTATCCCGTTGACGAACCTATGCAGGATCCTCACCTAAGTGCTACTAAAACAGAGTATCCTGATTTAAATGAACAGCTCTTGCGTTCAGGTGTATAAAGTGATTTTTTGTCTAATAGAAAAGCAATAGTAAAGGTTAAAGTTAAAACAACCAAAGTGAAGTTGAATAGGCTTTTGCTAAAGTACCTTAGTTTATTACAAAATACATTTTTGAAGGTTTACGGTGCAAGATTGTGTAAATATTGTTGTCTAGAATACCTGTTTCACAGGTGATAAGAAAGCAAATAAGTTAAGCTCATCTTAAAACTAGTGTGGTTTTGATTTCTATCATGAATGGTTCATTTTTGTGAGTTAATTAAGCCCAGTGTTGAATTTCATTGTCTTGCGAAGTAAATTTTGAACCACTTCAAGTGAAGTGAATGATTGGGTTTTTGAATTAGTCTTTTCTACTGTAATAATCAGTGAGCTTCATTAGTGAAACTAAGCTAGTTTATGGGTTTCCATGATATTCTCCATATATTAGAAAAAAAATTGAACTTTTACTGTTGCCAAGGAAAACGGATATTTGTACAGGAGTTTAAACAGTGTATTTATAGTATTATTCATCTTTATTTGTCTTTTTTCATGTCGGTTAAGATAAAAGCTCCTCATGTCCAAATTTAGTTCCGCACTTCATGCAGTAACATTTCATTATTTGACTAAGTAATGCTTTTGACTGTAGCTGTCTTTAGTATGAGCTTGGTGCAAAATTACATACAATGATTTACTGGTGTGCGCGTTACTGGTAACTGCTGCTACACACAGTTCAGAGTGCACTGTGTCACTTTGTATCCTGTTTACTATTCAAAGGGAATCTTAATGAAAGTATCTTCAATAACCAATATTCAATTTTCTTAAACATGTATTTCTGAATTAATGTGCCAAAATGGGCTGACGACAGTACTTTTTTTTCATTCACTTATGATTTTACGTCTTTCATTGACTCCCAAGGTTAACGCGCGTTTAGTTTTCCTCTTAATTATACCATATTCAAAATTATAGCCCAATACCTTTGTCCATTAGACACACGCGGGGCCAAAATTCAAAATCCTCTCAGAGAGTAACATTAGCGTGTTTCACGGCACGTTTCTGTTATATGTGGCTTTTCCCGTGACAGTGCCAAAAGTTCGGTTGTTAGGGTAGAGTGACATATATACGCTTGTGTCATAACCTCCAAGTTAATTTTATAAATACTTTTAATACTGATAATAACTTTCAAGCATTAACTTCTAGAAAATTCTATATTTTTACAGAATTACGTGGATAGATTTTGCAATGATTAGCTTTGCCTCATGATATCTTCGAGTTCGCAATTAAATTTATAAAATCATTTATCGTGAGCACAAATCTTTATGCTAAGTGGGTGGTTATATCGTCTCCGCCAACAATTAATTTATCAGGCAAAAGCAGTAATATTTTCATGCTACTTCTGATTATCTTTGAGCTAGCCGCGAGTTTAGATAACGTAATTAAACCATTACGGGCAAAAGTGTGTCCAGTTGTTCTAACATTTATGCCAGCGTAGCAACCGTGATTATTGTCAGCGTATATGTAAGCCGCATTTAGGAGCGTAGAGAATATACGTGACGCCAACGGCGTATTAAATATCTTTTACCTTTTTCCCAACCGTACCGATTACATGTAACCTTAAAATAAAAACATTTTAATACCAAAGAAGAGAGAGAGACGATGTAAGTGGTGCCCTAACGCGCGACACGAATCTACGCTAAATACAAAGTTTAATAGAAATGATTAGTGCATTGTTTAATTTTTTGTATTTGTAATTAATTGATGAATGTTTCTTTCCCCATGTTCTTCAATTGAGCTTCATTGGATAATTAAAATCCCAGAACCTTCCTTGCATTGAGAGCATAACGACAAGGAAGTATATACCTGGACAAAAGTATATGATATAGAACCTGGATCGTCTCCTTCGGATTTCTATGACGATGGGTCAGGAATGCAATTTGGTGCCCCATGGTACATTTTATTATTGTGTGTCAAGTATTGTATATGTGTTGTGAATAAAATAGCAAGAGACTGTGTTCGTCTGAGGTTTTAGTTAGGATTTTACTGCATTTTGTTGTAACACTCGAAATAATAGCTGCAGCAACAAACTAATGTTGAGTTGCCAGACACAGTTGGCAGGAAAGAAACTGTTTTTATATATACTATGCATGGTGCCACGACTAGGTGGCTATCGAGAAAGGAATCAGTATAATCATATTCTGAATCTCTTGACAATATTCAAGAACTTCCAAGTGAATATAGTGAATTAACTGAAATCCTGTCACAAGGATCTATGATAGAATCAGAATCGGAGCAACTGATGCACAATGATTCCGATATGAATGACTTAGCTGACGATAATAAGTCGGCAGCATCGATCTGTACACTAATGAAACCGTCACCGTCAGTAATGCCTGATGACGATTTCTTTCCGATGTTCTTTCAGAAGTTACAAGAAAAAAGAGAATGAGAGAAAGCTATGATCGAGCAGTTTAATGAATCACTTGACGCCAAAGAAAGAGAACGAGAAGAATAGTTATCTATCACAGAGAAAGACTGTGAAGAGAGACAAGAGAGAAAGTACGGGATGAGAACATCACCCATCAACTAAATAAATTTCTAACAACACGTGACGAAGCTCTGTTAACAAATCTAGACGAGCAGCTAGAAATTCTTAAAACCGTAACCACTGCTATGAAGGAAGTATATAGTGGTTTAACTGAAGCAGTATCTAAAATTATTAAGATGTTAAGATGTGCCAGGAAGTGTATGAAGTGACAAACAACTGGACGAGCCTTCTTTAGAATTAACTGAGAATGTCGAAGGGCATTTGAAGGCTCAATTGGAAAAGAACATGATGAGACGAGTGTGCAAGATACCGAGCGAAGTATGATTTAAGGTCGTAGGCATTACGGAAACGAAAGTCATGTCAATAACTTTGCCGGCCGAAGTGGCCGTGCGGTTAAGGGCGCTGCAGTCTGGAACCGCAAGACCGCTACGGTCGCAGGTTCGAATCCTGCCTCGGGCATGGATGTTTGTGATGTCCTTAGGTTAGTTAGGTTTAACTAGTTCTAAGTTCTAGGGGACTAATGACCTCAGCAGTTGAGTCCCATAGTGCTCAGAGCCATTTGAACCATCAATAACTTTCCCTGAACGAAACGTTTACAAACTTGCTCCAGAGAGGATAGCAGCGGTAGCTGATGAGAAAAAGCCGAGCTACGCTGCGAAAGAAAGCCTCATAAAACACAGGAACTTTCAAATATTTTCTGCAGAGATAAAAACCGTGCATCCGGTCATTTCCATTAAAAGTTTTACATACGTTCTGCCCAAGGTTTGGACGGAGAGACAAAAAATACAGTTTGCAACTTTACCTATTATAGGTGAAGCCGCACTATGGGCAATAGAGACAACCGACAACTGTCAAACAGTAGAAGAAACTGAAATTCTTTTTAGCGATATATTGGAATATTTGTACCCAAGAACGTCTAAGACAAGAAGTGTGCAGTTCCACTATT
This sequence comes from Schistocerca serialis cubense, assembly GCF_023864345.2. Lineage (NCBI taxonomy): Eukaryota > Metazoa > Arthropoda > Insecta > Orthoptera > Acrididae > Schistocerca > Schistocerca serialis. The sequence continues at coordinate 489,837,441 of NC_064645.1, read as the reverse complement.
TACAACACGAACTTAGGTAGCATAAGAAAGTACATAGAGAGTTATATCAGTAAATCTCGTTACTGGGATGAATTCATGAGAACGAGAGAGGTGTTAAGGATATTAAAACGGAAATTACCTACTTCAATCAGAGCGCAGTTAGTTAACGTCTCTGAAGATGACTTGGAAAGATCTCTAGTCATCGTGGACTCACTAGATTTGATCCAATAAGATTGAAAAAAGGTTGACTCGATGTACGATAGTTACCCTCCACAGAAGGGCGGAAATAATAATTATAAAACGGGAAAAGAAAGAGGAACGATTACCATAACAACAGGACCATAATAACGGTGGTTATAAGCAACCACAACAGAATGAACCGCACACGAACTCAAATAGGAACGGGTGTGCAATAATCATCAAGCAAATAACAGAAAGACACCCGGAGACGTCTTGGGACACAACAATCCCAATTTCCAACAGCCGTAAACTAGTCGATCTAATGCCGACAAGTGAGCTAGCCAACAGGTGGCTCAGCCAAGTCAATATTGGGAGCCACGTGACGGAAACATTCAATACAGAAGTAATTCCGAGCACCTTAATGTACTCGAACAAAACAGTAGTATGATGCAACAGCCTCAGGACCAAAGAGTTTGGATAGTAGTGGTTGGGGACGAAAGCCAATCAGGCCAGTCTACACCTTTAAACTGAAGTCAACCACCCAATGACTTCCAGTAGTGAAGGAGAAAAGTGAAGGCACCTCTATAAACGCCGTAAACACTCTGCGTTACAACGACAGTCAGGATATGCGCAATGAACTATGCGCTGAGCCGAAAACTTGTAATGACAGTGCACACGAAAACAGGCAATGTGCCGTTGACTGTACTTTTGGACACAGGAGCAACGACAAGAGTTATGAGTTATGATTTATACAAAGAATTACGTTGGTTATACAAGATATCGTCATTTCCTGTTCGATGTTGTAGAGTGGTAGGGGCAATTACTGGCAAGTCGCAGGTGATCAAAACACAGGTGCAGATCGATCCTTTAATGGGAAACGGAGCCTTTAGTGCACGTTCCTGTGGCCTGTATTCCGGGTTGGAATTCCATCATGGGGAGGAACGCAACGATCTACTCTAGTCTGTAACTTATACAGTGGACAGTGTAGGAAAAAGAGTCGTGCTGGAACTATTTGCCACAGAGGAGATACATGGGTAGTGCTGCCAGACTAGCGGTATTGAGTGTACCACACATCAACTATTATTTCTAGATAGCCGTAGACCTACTCATGGGTAGCTCCCACAAAAGAACTGATGCAGCAAAAGATAGTCGAGTGGGAGACACATTTAAGGGATTTACTTAGTATTTATACAAAAATACTTTCTGAAAACCCAGGAACTATAAAAGGCTATGTATATAATATGAATATGTACCCACATGAAACATACTGCCACGCTATATATTCCGTCCCTTGGACAAAGACGGAAGAGGTAACAAAGTAAATTAGGAAGATGATCGAATTGATATAAGAGAGCCTTCCTATTCTCCGTATTGTAGTCCACTATTGGCCATAGTGAAGTATAAGGCTGGATCTGGATGCGAGAGATATTAATAGGATAATCATACCAGTGTATACCAAGTCATCAAGCCTTAAAAAGCAAAATAACAAGTAGCAACTTTTGGGTGAAGGTCCCTAAAAATTGTAGAAATTACCCGTGAGGGCAGCTACAGGCTGGCACAACCAGACACATGTTTGTCAAAGGCCTACACCCCTATAAAGACTTACAAAAATTTGTTGAATAATCTTGTTTAGCTGAACAGAAATGTATTCACGTCTTTTTTTCTGGTACATATCTTCAGTATGTAAGTAGTACATTATCAGTTTTTCATTTCATGTATTATTGATACTACAATGATAAAAAGAATGCCCTGGAGACAGCTAAAGAAACAATTAGTCGAAACAGATATTATCTGTTGCATTTGAGTAATGATTATGAAAAAGTTTTCCAATAATTTTCGTTATATTTTATGTAATATTGTTTATAAGAACAGAACTGAACTCCATTCCGTTTCCTAAAAGTGAAGATTGCTGATGGTTAATCCGGCCGGAGTGGCCGTGCGGATCTAGGCGCTACGGTCTGGAACCGAGCTACCGCTACGGTCGCAGGTTCTAATCCTGCCTCGGGCATGGGTGTGTGTGATGTCATTAGGTTAGTTAGGTTTAATTAGTTCTAAGTTCTAGGCTACAGATGACCTCAGAACTTAAGTCGCATAGTGCTCAGAGCCATTTGAACCATTTGATTTTGCTTATGGTTAATGAGTATTTCAATTCAAATTAATTTCTCTTAGTGGTTCAATTAGCATAATAATTTCTTCTATGTTTCTCTAACAGTAAAATTTAGGTTTCTTAGCATAAGTTCGATTTTCTCAAACCACATGAAATGTGATTGTTCAAAATGTGTGTGAAATCTTATGGGACTTAACTGCTAAAGTCATGTCCCTAAGCTTACACACAACCTAAATTATCCTAAGGACAAACACACACATCCCTGCCCGAGGGAGGACTCGAACCTCCGTCGGGGCCAGCCACACAGTTCATGACTGCAGCGCCGTAGACCGCTCGGCGAATCCCGCCCGGCGAGATGTGATTCATGACTAGTTTTGATTTCATTGTATGTCTGCTAGATGGTATGTCAAGGTTTTAATCTCTTCTGACCTTTAGGTAGAATCTGTACTTACCCAGTCTGAACGGCAGGTTTGCCAGTTAATTTTCGTGTGTCTAATGCTTCCTCGTGATATTGTTTCGTATTTAGGCGCCGGCAGTCTGCTTCCGTTATTGTAGGAGCACACACTTCTGCCGACCGCGGTGGTCTAGCGGTTCTAGGCGCTCAGTCCGGAACCGCGCGACTGCTACGGTCGCAGGTTCGAATCCTGCCTCGTGCATGGATGTGTGTGATGTCCTTAGGTTAGTTAGGTTTAAGTAGTTCTAAGTTCTAGGGGACTGATGACCACAGATGTTAAGTCCCATAGTGCTCAGAGCCATTTGAACCATTTGAATCACACACTTCTGTCCTGTACATATAATCGCGCTTAAACATCACGGAAAACAACACATTGGCGTTTGCTTTGTTAAAGTTAAGAATCTAGATGCTCAACTGATCATACCACATAACGTGGAAGTGATACATATGTGAGATGATCTCTATCTGTAAAAGGGGTATGTACGCGTCTATATTATTAATTCGTCAAACAATAATAAACAGATGAAGAGAGTGTAAACCTTAACTGACTGCAAAAGTGTGTCAAGTGACGTGAGATAAACTGTCCGATCAAGAAACAATGAACCAACAGTGCTGCGTCGATAACGTTAATCAAAAGCATGACAGTGAGACTTCCCGTTGAGTACGATACATTTAGAACAGCAGCACAGCGGATGTGTCGAGACTTGCGGGGAAGACTGTTGTACAGAAAGTGCAGCGGCTTTCCGTAAACTGTCAAAAATAACAGCGCCGAGCGAGTTATTAACGAATTGCAAACGTTTTAAATTGAAATAAACATATCTGTGGGAAAATGGACAATGTAAATATTCGCAGCAGCAGCTATACAGTGTTAATATATTTGATTTACCTAAAGACAGAGCAAACTGTGAGATGAAGTTTACATGCATTCATATCAGTGAACGAATGTGATTCTATAAGCGACTTGCTTGAAATGGATAAACTGGTGACATTTCTACAAATATTTCACATACAACATGAAAAACTTCTCAGACATATGTGCTAGACAAACTATGTGCGCTGCCTCTCGCCGTCGATGACACAGCGGTCGTCGATACCACACACAAATGAGCGCATCCCGGTAATTAAGGCCACTCACCAATGAACGCATTCTGGACATTCACGCCGCCTGACAGTTACAATCAGTGCTGGATTTTTTCCTTGGAATAGAATGAATGACTAGAAAACTTGCTGATACGTGAACTTGAAAAATTGAACTTGAAATGTGCATCCATGTACAATCAAACTATATTTTGCATTAACAGACAATGAACTAATGATGAACTGTAATTAATAATTTACATTTAGACTTATTTCTTGTGCTATAGAGCACTGAGCTGCTAAAAAATGACCGAATCAGTAATATAATTCGATTTCAATTTCCGTGTAGAAATGTGCCACGATGCACCCAATAACTTGAACATTTATTGCGTGATTAATAATCTGATTTTTTATTTGATGTAAGCCCATAATATGATGATTTATTGTTACTTCTTTCTTTGATTGAATGTTACCTGTGATACTGCGAAAGCCAGAAACAGCTAGTCAGAAGGCTTCCACCCGAGTTTCCAGCTGGGGTTCTCCCTGGGCCGCGCAGAATGGGAAAGCGAGTTAATTAACTCTAGGAAATGGTTACATAAATCCGAACTAACTGAGATGGTCACAGTATTTAAATGTCAAATGTGCTGATAGGATATTCACTAAACAATTCCAAAAGTGCTTCACCACAGTGTGAATACTATAACAGTAAGTTACTGTAACTGCAAAATACTGTGTAATACAAATGTTCTGTGGAAAGTTTCAAGCCGGTCATGCACACTACCATTCTTTATACTTTCCAGGGAGCGTTTTGCCGTCTCCTACAAAGCCCTATAAGAATTAAACTAATGGAAGCATAAAGTGTAAAGAAAGCATAAAACTGATTTTATTTCTATGATGAAAAACGTAGTGAATACGACGTATAGGTATAAAACCTACAACTCACCACTATGATATTTTTTGTATTAAAATGTTAATAAAATATGTATTATAGAAACAAAGAGAAATTATGGAATGTAGCGAAACCTTAACGAGGTAAGGTTAAAAAAGGACTTGGTTCGAAAATCGAACACTACTTTTGTCTCTGCTGTTAAAGAATTCAATCGCTTAGCTGTTCTGACGCACTAAGTATTTGATGTACTGTTCCTTCAAAAGCTCTCCCTCCCTGTGGAAATATTTCAGTGAAAAATAATTATTTAAAGAGAGTTGTGTAGAACATTGTCCATCTGCCTTTCTTTTGTCGAAAAGGCGACCAGGCGGCCATTTCGTGGAAATTAAATATTAAGTGTTGTACTTTACCTTCAAGTTAACATTACAAATACATTGAATATTGATAATAATTTTAAAGCATTAATATTTGAAAACTTCATTTTACCAGAATTCTTACGGTACTGCATAGATAGATTTAACTGGAGCAAGCGATAAGGCTTAGTTTGCTTCACGATATCTTTAAGTTTGCAGTTAAATTTATTTCTGTCAAAGAAATGCTTAACCCAAAATTCAGTCAGCTTACTATCAACGAAATCATTTTTCGCGAGCACAAATCCTTACGCTTTGTAGGTGCTTAATCTCTCTTCTCGCAACAATTAATCTAACGGGCAAACACAGCAATAGTTTCATGCTACTTCTGATTATCTTTGAGCTAGCCGCGAGTTTAGATAATGTCATTAAACCATTACAGGCAAAACTGTACCAATTTTTACTAATAGTTTTGCCTAAATAGCAATCTTGATTATCGTCGACGTGTATGTAAGTCACATTTACGTGGGTGTAGAATATACGCGACGCCAACAGAGTATTAAACACCCTTTACCTTTTCCCCAACAATCCCGATCACACCTCACCCTAAAATCAAAGTATTTTAGTACTAAAGAAGAGAGAGAGACGATATAAGGAGACGCGGTGTTTCAGGCAGAGACAATAAAAGAACAGTCGTACGTTTCAGCTTCCGGCGAAGAGGCCTTCTTCCAATGTAGAAAGCACGCACACAATCACGCAAGCACAACTCACAGAGACATTACTGTCTCTGGCCGCTGCGGCCGATTTTCATACAGCAACCTACCAGACGGGAACTTACACAGTCAACCGCAATATTATTTGAACAATTTTTAGACTACCGTGAACTGACAATTAATTTGGAAAAACAATACAACAGTATCAAACCTGATTTGATAGCAGAAATAGGTTGAACTGTTAATATGAACTTTGTCTTGCCTAGCCACTGTTAGGAAGTGTGTTATTACGATCTCAGTAAACCAAGAAAATGAAATTAAATGAAATGTCGGGTGGTAAGGGCCTGACGTCCGGTAGCCCAGTCGCCTGGTGCAAGTCTTTTTAGCTGGCGCCACTTCGGCGACTTGCGCATCGATGGGGATGATATGAACATACAGCATTCCACCGCACTGTCCACTTTTTTCTTTCTTTATTCTTTTTTTTACTGTCATTATAGGGTCCTAACTTACACCTCGCTGTTGCAGACGGACATTACTCCACAAGTCAGACACAAATCTGAATGAAGCGGACAGCGAGAAAACTAAATTGGCATGAGAGTTGGTAGTCCTTCACCATAACCACATTTTTGAATTTTGGTTTTTTCTTTTTTCTTTTATTTTTTATTTCTTTTTTTTCCTTGGACCTCTGTGACTTCAGGCTTTGACCCCTGTCACCCATACCACCTCCCAAAATTTATCTAACCTAAGAACAAAAACAAAGCTAGTGCCATCGCCACTTTCACCCTAAAAGCTAATTAGGACGGCTGTTTGCCACCACTTCAGGCTCCGATCATAAACATAAATTACCTACGCATCTGAGGGTTTTATTTAAAAAAGGAAAGTATAAAGCAGGGGATAAAATACTTTTATTCTATTTTGTTTTTCATTATTTTGATATGTTCCTTTTTGTAATTCCTTTTGTCTATTTTATTTCTATTTTTAAATTTTCTTTCGGGGGTATCCACAGCAGCCAGATGGCGGGATGTCCTAGTCGTTTTCTCATCGAACCGTTGATGTTTCTCATCAGCCCATCATACGCGATATGTCAGTCTCGTTTCACATCCGGTACACCCCAATGGTCTGGAGGGTGCGTGAACAACGACTCCAAGTAATTCACAAAGAGCGAACCATACGACGGTTTGCGCCGTAAAACCATGTAGTTGCTCGTTAAATGATGCCAAAAATCTAACAATCCTGCATCGCTCCGAGTAAAAAACTATGACAATGCCACTCCCTAAACCCACACTGTGGCGTTGTGACGAGTAGCAGGGCAGTAAGTGACGTTGGGATGGATCAGTTTGGTGGGCTCTACAGACTGAGGCGTCCGTCGCAGCAACGATGCCAACATGCTCCGTGTGAGGAGCCAACAGTCGGCAGCCGTACCACAAACGAAATGGTGCATGTCGGTGTCGATAGAGGCGCATCTGGGGCAGAGAGGGTGCTCGGCAAGATGTATCATGAAACTTCCTGGCAGATTAAAACTATGTGCCGGACCGAGACTCGAACTCTGGACCTTTGCCTTTCGCGGGCAAGTGCTCTACCTTCTGAGCTACCCAAGCACGACTCACAGCCCGTCCTCACAGCTTCAGTTCTGCCAGTTTCTCGTATCCTACCTTCCAAACTTCCCGCCTGGAATCGAACCCCGGGCCCCGTACTCGCGAAGCGAGAACGCTACCGAGGGGCCACGAGCGGCAGACGGTGCATATACAGAAAAGATAACATTGAAAATTATGTATTACTGCAGCAAGTTTCTAGAATAACACACATAAAAGCCACAACCATGTAAGGAAAGTCGCACATAAATTATATATTGCTTTGTCTAGCCAGCAGTTCATCTTTAATAGATTTCTTCGTAACCTCTTCAAGATTCTTAGTACAGGTATGTGTAGAGCATTTCTACCGGCAATTTAAACTGAACGAAGTTTGACTCTTGCAATGAAAAAACATTAACGGCAAAACTGAAACTACTACATGTCATCTGAAAAGTTTGAGAACAACTGTTACGCGAGACCTCGTATGTGTAACTCAAAAAAATTTCAGATTACTAGTTGTGAGGTTTCTGTCAGAATCTTCAACTGAAAATGCTTAACCATTCCAAATTGGCAACTGACAAACCACACTCGAGTAGCTTAGTCCATATTAAAAACGGCAACCGTAATTGTCCTCTTGGAATGGGCACTTCTACCTCAATGAAGAGCTACTTAACCACATTTTCTACTCGTTGACTGATATGACTGTTATCGACAATGTGTAACAAACGTGCTTCTTACAGAGAACGTATTGTTCGTTAAGTTCAGCTGCAATTAGCAAACTCTTCTCTCCGATTTTCAAAGGTCACAAACACTAGATAATTTTCTAATGCATTTATTGACGTATTATAATTTTCAAGACATTGAATATAAGCTACTGTCGAGTAATAGGTAAGGTTGTTTCGTTATAAATACGCTTAGTTCACAGCACGTGCAAAACCTTAAAAACAGTCCGCTTATTACCTTTGAGTGTATTATCCGAGCGTCGTAGCTTTCATACTTTAATACTGGTTTCATATTTTTATATATTTATTGTATTATAAATGCTATATCCGCCGCTGGCAGCTGAGTGCTCAGTGCGACGGAATGTCATACCTAACGGCCGGGGTTCGATTCCCGGCTGGGTCGGAGATTTTCTCCGCTCTGGGACTGGGTGTTGTGTTGTCCTTATCAGCATCATATCATCCCCATCGACACGCAAGTCGCCGAAGTGGCGTCAACTAGAAAGACTTGCACCAGGCTAACGGTCTAGCCGACGGGAGGCCCTAGCCACACAGCATTTTTATAAATCATATCATGGACCACAAACTTTTATTGATCTGGTTATTGATTTCGGTACGAAGTCCATCTTCAGACCTAAAAATAAGCATACAGAAGTAACTTGACGTACGGTGTTCCCAAATTACATAAAATATACAATCTCAAATTGCTGTGAGTAAATGTTACAACATTATTCATACCTAAGTAAATACAGTATACTATTTTGTGGTACATATTAATCAAGGACTACCTGCAAGCAGTAACGTTTTCGCTATCTTACACGGTCGAAGTCTAAATAGTTAATCATTATTAGAGCCCTGGCAATCTTTTGATCCTTACCGATGCCCAAGAAATGAAGCTCCCACTAAAACTAAACAGTGCGAAATAGGACTGACTTCAAAAACCATTGCTTTTTTAAAAGAGAAAAAGATCAGGTGGAGAAACAATAACACTTCAGAAACTGTCTATAAAACAGTTGCTCACTAATAAGTAGTCACATAATCTGCGCAAAGATAAAATTATGTCGGATGAGTTATGGTGGATGAAAGGTCTACTTTGTGCTGTTTCAACTACAGTAGAATCCAAAACATCTCTATTTCTCAGGAAGCTTTGTCTTGATATTATGCCAATCTACTTTCCAGATTTTCATCTGTAAACTGGGAAAATTACCCTCCTTGTCGCTACTGTGTCACAGCTGACAATGTGAGGATAACAGACCAGCAATAAAGGAATGAGGAAATAATTTTTCCTTGAGGTACAGCAGTGGCGTGAAAGAGAGCATCAGCGGACGATCGGATACGATATTGGCCTTGTTACTTACAATGTAAACAGGGAGGTGGGGATCTCTCCGTTAGCTGAAATCACGAGCGCAACACTTACAGCGTCCGCAACTTTTTTACCCACTTGATAAAAGTGTGATATGATCTGCCATGTGGATATCTGTTCCGCTGTCAAGTACAATTTAAATGGTACTTAACGACATCTTTATTTTTATAATAAATTCAGTAACGCTGACAGTTTCTATGCATTTACGTTTAACACGAGTGAACAGAACGTGAATCCCGTAATTAGACAGTCCAATTAACGTCAGACATGAAGGGATCAACCTGGACTGGCTAATAACGCGTCATTTCCTACATCCCCTCCAGGAACTGTCATGTTGTCTAAATTAGATATCATAGACCGTCTGCGCCTGACCAGATAACAATCAAATTCAGCTGCGTCGTTTAACATTCTTTCCGTTTCATTGTAAGCGTATAATGGAATGACGACAGTGAAAACTTGTGCAGGACTGGACCTCCAATCCGGATTTCCCGCATTACGCGAGCGATCGTCTTGACCACTGTACTTATTTGCAATGAAGTTCGAGCCGAAAAACTGCTGCCTATATATGTTTTATCGCATTGGTGCATTCCATCGTTGAGTACTGCATTTTTTTCTTATTGCAGAGAGCAGCCTTCACACTAAACTACTGTGCCGTCTTCGCTTCGGCTATGCGAACACGACCCACAGCCAGACCCAGACTTCTATAGGTCGCCGCCCGCGTGACATACCTGCATTCGCACATGCAAGCTTATACGAAGGAACATCTCATCGCACTTCTTGACAAAAACGGCACTGTAATTTCTTATTCGTAGATTTCTCAATTGTCGATACTATAGCGGAACTGAATGGGCTCGTAATCCATCACATTTGTATCTAACGCCTCTGTATTGTTGCTTGTAATATTGAAGAATAAATAACGTGAACAACTATGTAGCCTCTCGAACATTTCACTGTTCTGTGCCCATTAACTTTTCATTTGAAAATTATTCACTTGTTTTCTCGCTCAGGTTACTAACTTAGGATTTCTTTTACACCACGTCGCGGTCTTACACGAAACTGTTTGCATCACTTTTTAAGCAAATACAGATAATTTTATAAGCAAAATTTCAAGCAAAACGACAGAAGTGGAACTGCAATGATGAACTGATAGCATACCTTTTTTTCATATGCTCGCCGGAAGAGCTGTAAGTCATTCCATCGAGGACAACCTGCTATTAAAGAATTGATAAACGTCTCTGCATGTTCACTAATATAACAGTTGTCAGAACTTGCTCATTTACGTTTGTGTGGAGGTCACAGTGGAGGTGTCGGACCTTTTAGAATAACTTGATTTCGTTCAAGAATTTAAATTTTTACAGGTTTTAATAATAGTATTTAATAAAAATTTTACATAATTGTTAGTTTTTACAATGCTAAATATCCATACTATTACATGCTAAATAATGTTATTTTAATTGGGCTTGTGATTTGTAAATGTTTCTTGTTTGGCAGTTGACTTTAATTGTCCAGAAGTTAAATCTACTGGATGGTGTTTGTCAGTTAAATGATTGCATTTGGATATTAACAGAGCAAAAATTTATTACTCTACATTTCTTCAGGTTAGTGCCACTGGCGTATTTGAAAATAATGTCTAATGAAAGTGCAACTTGCATTTAAATTAGCCCAGTCCTCTACGCCATTTCTCTCTAGTAGGTTTCTGATATTTTGATATCGTGTTTTGTTGTCCAACCGCCGGTCGGAGTGGCCGGGCGGATCTAGGCGCTACAGTCTGGAACCGCGCGACCGCTACGGTCGCAGGTTCTAATCCTGGCTTGTGCATGGATGTGTGTGATGTCCTTAGGTTAGTTAGGTTTAAGTAGTTCTAAGCTCTAGGGGACTGATAACCTCAGAAGTTAAGTCCCATAGTGCTCAGAGCCATTTGAACCATTTGTTGTCCAACCCAAGGTGAGAGGCGACAGATTGGACTCAGCCTTACGCTAAACTATATAAACGTAGACTCAACTAAATTACTATCGTCAACAATGGTCGAATTGAGAAGAAAATAGTTTGTCCCTCCGGTATCGGCCGCCACCTGGTCGACCGCAGTGTAAAAAGACGTGCGCCACCAGTCACGCCACCGCCTTTAATGCAGCCCCCACCGCGGCATGAAGGCGCTGCCACGAACGCTTACGCCGCAGCCAATGACGTACCAGAATACCCTGACTTACTTTACTTTTTCGTGTCCAGAGATTTGTTTCAAAGCCTTTCAGCCCAATGTCGGGCCAAGTCCAATGTTTCTCTCTTCTCAAGCCATAGTTCGTCAAGGGTACACCTTGTGGGGCAGATGGAACACTGAAGAAGGTGTTCCATATCCTGAACTTCACCACAGTCGCATTTGTTGTCTCCTTCATCCTTGTAGCCCCATTTGACTAGGTTAGCTTTGACTGGTGCTACGCCTGTTCTGATGCGGTTCAGTGTTCTCCAAATCTTAAGCCTGATGTACTGCCGCTGGGTATTTCTCGTGAGGCAGGGTAGTCCTTCGGAGGCTCGTTCAATTCACTAGTAAGAAATCTCTTGCGGGATTTAAGTCTATTACGTCCACATGAAGGACCATGCAGCGGGTGGCGCTCGTCGAAAATCTGTTAAAATTTTTCTGTGTGTTCGTGGGCATTTCTTCGGTATTCAGGAGACGAGAATCCAGCTGCTTTGTATATTTTCCAAAGTGGAGTGGGTTTCATGCATCCTGTTGTTAGCCTGCATGTTTCATTAAGGACTGTAGTGACTTTTTTGGCATGTGTGGATCGAGACCATATAGGGCATGCATATTCTGCCGTGGAAAAGCAAAGTGCTTGCGCAGTTGTTCGTAATACAGTGGGACTAGCTCCCCATTTACTTTTTGTTAGTTTTCTTAAAATATTGTTCCTGGCAGCAACTTTTTGGCAGGTTTTTTCTCAGTGATATCTGTACGTCAGTGATCTATCCAGCACGACACCAAGGTATGTTGCTTTGTCCACATGGTCCAGTTTGTTGCCATTCCAGGTGACGTTCAGCTTCCTGTTTCCGTGTTTTGTGCGGAGGTGGAAAGCGCTAACATGTGTCTTAGATGGATTTGGTTTGAGGGAGTTCTCTTTATAGTATTCAGACATTACGTGTAGCGAGCTTTCTAATTTCCCTTCTACTTCCTCGAAGCAATTTCCTTGCGCTGTAATGGCCAGATCATCGGCATACAAGAAATGAGTAGTACGTTCCGGTGGTGGTTGACCATTGGTGTATAGGTTAAATAGTAGGGGGGCCAGCACACTGCCCTGGGCGAGACCGTTCTTTTGTTCTTTTGTCGACGCCATCGGCTTTTTTTTTTCGTCCAGCATTACATGGAACTGTCTGCTTTCCAGCAGAGATTCAATGGTTTTTGTGAACTGATGATCCTTAAATGTACATAAAAATTTTTCCATGAGCTTTCTGTGGTTGACGGTGTCGTATGCAGAACTTAAGTCCACCAATGCTACACCTGTTATTTGTTTGTTTTCAAACCCTTCCTCTATGTGTTCTGTGAGTGCTAGGATTTGACTGGTGCATGATTTCCCGGGTCTGAATCCAGCCTGTTGGGAAATGAGCTTTTGGTCTGCGATATTTGATATGTGGTTTAGGATTATTCGTTCGTACAGTTTGTACAGATGGCACAGGAGTGCTATTGGGCGGTAGTTCTTCGGTTGACCTGCGTCTTTCCCAGGTTTTAGTAGCGCCAGTACCTTTGATTTCCTCCACATCTTTGGGATCTTACACGTTTTTAAGCAATGATTAAAGAGCTGCAGGATCCTTTGCTTGGCACTAGGTCCGAGCTGTTTGATCCGTTCAACGCATATATCGTCGACTCCCGCTGCTTTCCCGTTTTTCATTGAGTTCATTCCATGATTAAGATCTTTCATGGTAAATGGTATTTCGAACATGCTTGACTCTTGACTCTGAATTCTGCTGATTTTTGTTTTCTAACATTTCTTGTAGGGTTTTCCATTTAGTAGGAGCTGATGGGCAATTTGATTGGGTGTTACTGAAGAGCATTGTCTAGCTGTCGCAAAGTCACAATTAAGTTCCAAGCGACTTTGCAACTGTGGGTCATATCCATTATTTCCAGAGTTTCGACCCATTTCCTTTGTCTTGATTCACTAATCATTTCCATTAGTGTTTCTCCACATTGGACTACTTCTTCACTAATGGGGTCCTGTTCGTAAAGCATTTCGTACTCCCTCAGGATGTTCTTTGATTCGTGAGAGAGACCTGGGATGAAATGCTCTCTGCAGCATCGGGGTATGTGTCTTCGAGAAATCTTTTGGAGGGTCTCTACGAAAGTTTGATAATTTTCTGGAATTGGGTGTAGATTTTTTATTTCTGCATCCAGTTCCACAGCATATTCTGTCCATTTAGCTTTTTTAAAGTTGAAGGAATACCCAGAATACCCTCTCCGGAACCCCAGGGGTGGGTCTATTTCAGTTAAAACATGGGTGCATAGAGTCCCTTTTGTGTGTTTGCCATTTCATAACATTTACAGACTGTCATAGTTGTCAGGGCTTGTCATCTACGGAATAGCCAATCTACTGAAGACTGACTGAATTGTAAACCTTTTGTATCTATATATATTTCAACATTCAAATCTACTGTTAGGAACTGAGGCCGTAACTACAGCAGATAAAGTGATGTATTACTTTTACTATTTGATATTGGATGAACAATAAATTAATAACTGAATTCTGCGCCTACGAACTGCATATGTTCCTAGTTGGCCGGCCGGAGTGGCCGAGCGGTTACAGGCGCTACAGTCTGGAACCGCGCGACCGCTACGGTCGCAGTTTCGAATCCTGCCTCGGGCATGGATGTGTGTAATGTCCTTAGGTTAGTTAGGGTTAAGTAGTTCTAAGTTCTAGGGGACTTATGACCACAGCAGTTGAGTCCCATAGTGCTCAGAGCCATTTGATCCATTTTTTTTGTTCCTAGCTTCTGTATCCACTGAAGAACAACAAAGCGTGCAAAAGAAGTTAAAAGATATTTATGATGAATAAAGGATCAGTGGAAGAAAGAGCTTCGAACACGAGAGCAGGACATTTTCTTCCTCTCTACTGAATTCCTTTTTTTGACTCGGTGCATACATTAAGTTCAAATACATGTTAGAATATTTACGTTGAGGTATTTAAGGAATCACGACAGCAGCATCTAACATCTATTGCTCAGTTTCAAAGTCAACAAACAACAGAACTACGGTTAGCTATTTCCAAGAGCGAAAAGCATCAGAAGCTAAAGATAAACTTCAGCTGGCGCCTCCGCCCTTCCGAATGTTCGATGAGAAGAAGGAAACTCAGGACATAACAGAGCTGAGCTGCATCAGTACTCCGACTGCCACAAAATCACATATGAATCACGTCATGCCCTTTTCTTTTCGCGTTTAGAAGTGTACACGTAACCGTACTTAGTGATATTAGCCCTCCTCAGTGAGCCGGAAAGCAAGCATTGAAAGAGTAGACGAATTCTTCAGAATCAAATGTTGCTGCTGTACAGTGTAATTTTTTTTTCCGCACGCACCGTCTAGTGATCATTCCTATAAAGAATGGATTGTGGAATTCCAGGACGTGACTAGACTGTAAATTCAGTTGTGTCTGTAGAGAAACTTATCAGGACAAAGTGCTTCGCGCTACTATTATTCCAGTCGATCAAACCATAGAGCGACGGCCAGAATTCTGAACCATCGCAACTCCAGCCTCAGTGAAATGCTTAAGGCTTTACAGGGTGGTCCATTGATCGTGACCTGGCCAAATATCTCACGAAATAATCGTCAAACGAAAAAACTGCAAAGAACGAAACTTGTCTAGCGTAAAGGGGGAAAGGAGATGGAACTATGGTTGGGCCGCTAGATGGCGTTGCCATACGTCAAACGGATATCAACTGGTTTTTTTAAAAATAGGAACCCCCATTTTTATTACGATTTCGTGTAGTACGTAAAACAATATGAATGTTTTAGTTGGATCACTGTTTACGCCTTGTGATAGATGGCGCTGGAATAGTCACAAACGTATGGGTCACAATTTTAGACGAACAGTTAGTAACAGGCAGGTTTTTTAAATTAAAATACAGAACGTAGGTACGTTTGAACATTTTATTTCGGTTGTTCCAACGTGATACATGTACCTTTGTGAACTTATCATTCCCGAGAACGCATGCTGTTACAGCTTGATTACCTGTAAATAGCACATTAATGCAATAAATGTTCAAAATGATGTCCGTCAACCTCAATGCATTTGGCAATATGTGTAACGACTTGACATTCCTCTCAACAGCGACTAGTTCGCCTTCCGTAATGTTCGCACATGCATTGACAATGCGCTGACGCATGTTGTCAGGCGTTGTCGGTGGATCACGATTGCAAATATCCTTCAACTTTCCCCACAGATAGAAATCCTGGGACGTCAGATCCGGTGAACGTGCGGCCATGGTATGATGCTCCGAAGACCAATCCACCTGCCATGAAATATGCTACTCAGTACCACTTCTACATCTACATCCATACTCCTCAAGCTATGTGCCGGATATCCATCATGTTGGAAGTACATCGCCATTCTGTCATGCAGAGAAACATCTTGTAGTAACATCGGAAGAACATCACGTAGGAAATCAGCAAACATTGCACCATTTAGATTGCCATCGATAAGATGGGGATCAATTATCCTTCCTCCCACCATGCCGCCTAGGTCGCTGATGTCCCACTTGTCACAGCCATCGTGGATTTTCCGTTGCCCATTAGTGCATATTGTGCCGGTTCACATTACCGCTTTGGTGAATGACGCTTCGTCGCTAAATAGAACGCGTGCAAAAAATCTGTCATCATCCCGTAATTTCTCTTGTGCCCAGTGGCAGAACTGTACACGTCGCCATGCAATTCCTGGTGCATAGAAGTATAGTACGGGTGCAATCGATGTTGATGTAGCATTCTCAGCCGCGCAGGATTAGCCGAGCGGTCTGAGGCGCTGCAGTCATGGACTGTGCGGCTGGTCCCGGCGGAGATTCGAGTCCTCTCATGGGCATGGGTGCGTATGTTTGTCCTTAGGATAACTTAGGTTAAGTAGTGTGTAAGCTTAGGGACTGATGACCTTAGCAGTTAAGAACCATACGATTTCACACACATTTGAACATTTTGAGCATTTTCAACAGCGACGTTTTTGAGATTCCCAATTCTCGCGCAATTTGTTGCTACTTACGTGCGGATTAGCCACGACAGCAGCTAAAACACCTACTTGGGCATCATCATTTGTTGCAGGTCGTGTTGACGTTTCACATGTGGATGAACGCTTCCTGTTTGCTTAAATAGCGTAACTATCCGGCGAATGGTCCAGACACTTGGATGATGTCGTCCAGGATACCGAGCAGCATACATAGCAAACACCCGTTGGCCATTTTGATCACAATAGCTATATATCAGCACGATATCGACCTTTTAAGCAATTGGTAAACGGTCCATTTTTACACGGGTAATGTATCACGAAGCAAGTACCGTCCCCACTGGCGGAATGTTACGTGATACCACGTACTTATACGTTTGTGACTATTTCAGCGCCATCTATCACAAAGCGAAAAAAGTGTTCCAACTAAAACATTCATATTTGTTTACGTGCTACACGAATATGTAATAAAAAAAAATGGGGGTTCATATTTAAAAAATCGCAGTTGACATCCGTTTGACCTATGGGAGCGCCATCTAGTGGGCCAACCATAGCGCCATCTGGTTTCCCCCTTCAAGCTAGACGAGTGTCGTTCTTTGTAGTTTTTTCGTTTGATGCTTATTTCGTGAGATATTTGGCCCGGTCACTATCAATGGACCACCCTGTATAGATGCACGTGAAGTTCAAGATTTTGCCGAGCTAGATTTCTGTCTACCAGTTGTCGCTTCACTTGAGACAACCAACCAGTGCCTCAGCTACAGCCACGGCACATCAGCACCGTGTAAACAAGGCAGCATACACACCTACATACAGCGTTTGTCGCACCAGCGCAACACTATTTCTGCTGTTTCAGCTCCGTGCGTAGCGTAGTCATGTGTGAAGTGTTACGTCACCCATGCTCGCGAAGAACTGCTTCTTCAGACAAGCCGAATGCAATTTTTGACACCGCAAGGGACACACAAACCGGTTTCCCTGAAGAAGACTGGAAAGTTCTCCTCCACTTAATGAGGGAATAACGCAAAACAGGAACAGATGGAAAGAAATGCAACTTCATGTTGAGACACTGCTCCTCCTCCTGCTCAAAAATCAGACAAGCGGGGACTCAGAAAAGGCACACGTGTTCAGAGCGAATACCACACACTTCAGGCTCTCCCAGTCTTGAAATTTACGAAAGCGCTTTAGTGCGCATTTAGAAACAGAGAACAGTTTTTCACAATTAGGAATGGACTAATGTTTCCAAAGAACGCACCGCAAACTGTCGATTACATTGCAAATTTTAAGCAGTCAGTGCCTTTTTCAACTAGCTACCGGAGCTTCCGTCACTTTGCTTGACATTGCAGAAGCCTATCATCAGTTGCCATAGGACGAAGAGACAAAGAAAATTTTTGCTGTGAATACCCATATCGCCTTATTTCAATATCAATGCCTATATTTCGGAAATGCTTCCGGTGTGCTTTGTTTCAAAAATTTATGTAACAAGTGAAGTCCAAAGAGCCTTCTTGTTTTAATTATCTTGAAGACATAATCGCCTCCATACAAAGACCGAAACAACGCCTTAAAAATTGAGACTGTCTTTGCAAATTTCTCACTGAG